>NC_081253.1:27562113-28762113 GCF_030490865.1 Poecile atricapillus | reverse complement strand
CCATGACATAATGACTCTGCATGCTTCCCTAACTTTGCACTGCTAAGCTGCAAAATCATGTCTAATTTCTGATCTGTTATCTCCCTGAACATTGGTAGTGCTGTGCTGTCCTAGATCTCTCCCTCCTACTGAATTTCTTTTCTGTTAATTTCCTCTAGATATATTTTAATTTTCAATGGCTCTAAGGCTTCTAAGGCTTGCCTGTTATTTTTGGTCTATACTTTAAGCTCTTTTTAATTTGGTTTGGTTCTCTGATATTTGCAATTCATCAAAAGTTAATGTCATCTATGGATTTCATTAATTTTATCTTTTTGTCATTAAGTTTATTTCCCGCTCTTTTTAAAAGTATAAAAAAATGACACAAGTATCCTCTAAGATGAGATTAAACACAAGAAGCATTCCTGTGGCAGCCTGTACACCGCCACTTTATCATTCAGGAATTCATCCTTCTTCAGGATTCTAATGTATATTGCACGTCCACACACAAAGCAATTGCTGTGGGGACACATTTTCAGATCTATGAAGAATTAATGTAATTCATATTATACCCATCACACTCTCCCCAGTGCCTAATGCTGTTATATGTTTGCAAGGACAGCACTGGAGTTGGAGCAGCGATCCTCTGTGAACCCAAATCACTTCTTGTTTATGTCTCTAGATCATCAAGGGCTTCCATCACTATCCTATAGAAATTCACTGTGGAATGGCTAATTCACGGTGACATTCAGAGCTGACTGCGAGATCAGGACCAGAGTCAGATGCTCTGAAGACAAAGACAGCAGGAAGTTCAGCCACAGAAAAATGGGTATTGGCTGTTGAGCACATCACAGGATCAATCCTGCAAACATCTGCACCTGGGACATGGAGAGACAGCAAAACTCTAAAAGCTGAGTTGGGCATTTGGAATATCCCCACCTGATGAAATTGTCTAAAGAGCAAATTGCTTCCTAGTAGATTTTCAGAGCAGTCCTAGAACCTACTTTCCCTGTCTTTTTAGCCAGGTAGATAAGGCCACAAAAACTTGTGGTTAAAAGCAGCTGACAAAACATAAGCCCACAAGGGAGTTTTCAGCTCTGGAACATCAGATGCTGGACTAGCATCCATTTCCCATCTCCTGCAGAAATAAGAGACGAGGGGAGTTACAAATACAGGAGTTCCCCAGGAACTGGTCACTACTGATGAGCACAGTGAGTTCAGCACCCCAGCCTGAGGCTCCAGCTCTCAGCCTTGCAGCAGCACCCCAGTTCCCATGTGCACTCACACTTTGGGGGCTCTTGGTTCTTCCCACCCACCTTGATCCTGCTGGGAGAGAGGAGCTGCTGTCCTTGGCAAGAGCTGTGGGACAAGGTCTCAGTTTCTGAAACAAGAATCAGGATAGAGCTGTGGAAGTGAAGACTTCCTGCTTATTACATTCCTGGATATTTCATGAAGTCCTGCGAATAGAGATATTTTAGAATTTAAAGTGTGAGTCTCAAAGATTCACTCCATCTATGTAGTTTCTCCCTAGTGTTTATTTTATCTAGCTTGGAAAAGCAATTTTGTGTTTTCCCTCTGAATGTATATACCTGTGTATGTGTGTGTATATATAAAAAATGCACATATTTATAAAATACATATATACTACTTCCCTCAGTTTCAAAATGTCATTCCCTGTGGCCTTACCTCTATTACACACATCATTCATTAGATTATGAAAACCATTAATGTCAGGCAGCAGAACCAAAGGAATTCACTTAGGGAGCACCATTAGCATATCAAGTAGCTATTTCTCAGCTAAATATTCCTGACAGCCCTCATTACATATGATGGATGGGCTTTATAAGAGGTAGTATTTCCAGAAGAAAATAAAATCTCAGCATTCTACCACATGTGGCCCAATAACTAGATATCATTTTTTGACTGTCTGTTTGTGTTTCTTTCTTTTTTTTTTATCCTCTCAGAATGAAAGAGTCGTAAAACTCACAAATGGATTAACCACATAATTCAAAATTCATTAAAAATTGTGAGCCTAATTTAGCCTGGTTTCTGAATTCTGCACGTGCTTTAGTCATGGGATCAAACACTGTGTGTCATCCTAGCTGGATTGCCAGCAGCCTGTCAGAAATAAAAATATACATAACTGAAAAAACAAGTAAGGCTGGCTTTTAAAAGACCTTGTAACGCCAAAACTTTTTATGAGTTGAAAGCCAACATTTTCTGAGGTAAGAAATGCAATTTTAAAAGAAAAAAATTACTGTAGCCATGTCTTCAGGTGACAAAGAATAGTTCTTTCAGCACCTCGAGGAATGGGCACAAGGAGCCACAAAGAGGAGCAGTGGGCACACACGTGGCACCTGACAATGCCCTGGTGGGGGAATGCAGACCCAGAACTTCTTTAACATGGCACAGGAAATAGTTTCAAATTTTCTGCTGTGCACTTTTCTGTAAGTGTCACTAGTGGAGCCCCTGTACCAACAACAAATTTACTCCCTGCACCTCTTGTGGTTCTCTCATGCACTGATTTAAGTTTGGGGTTTTTTTTCTAAATACAGCAATACAATTTGTCTAGCATGATTTATTATCAATACTGCTAAAATTTCATGGTTCTCTGACCCTCTAAATCTGAAGTGATTTGACTTCAATGAGGCAGTGCACTCATTGAAAACTAAATTATAAAACAGCAGGGTATTAATTTTATTATTATTCAGAAATGAGCTTTATTGCACAATCAGGAAATTGACTGGACACCTACTGCACAATGATCTCCAGCACCACATGCTGATGAGGCAGGAGGATATTTTCAGCCAGTTTCTTTTCCCAAATTTCCCTTCTTCCTGTTCAGTTGTTAGTTCCCACTTGTTAACCTGTTGCAGGGGTTTTTTTCCCCCACTTTTATTTAGAGGAAGAGTTTCACCAGTAAGGGAAAGAGGTTCATTATACAAGTAATTTAAAAACAGAGAGGCAGAGAAGCCATTCCTTAGAAAATTGCTAAAATCACTCAAATAACATTTTTTTAACTCCCCCAAGAAACTTTCTTCCTACCACATCCCTTCTAATTCAGCATATTCTGAGACTCTGTGATCCTGTATAATTCTTTAGCATTTGAATGCACGAGTTCTGAGGTGTTAATAACACTCTTGTGGTACTTCCAACCAATCCAGAAAAGAGACAGAAGGTTTTATGAATGTCTCAGCATTTTAAGAACTACTTTTGTGGGGTTTATTGGTGTTCAAACTCTATGAAGTGTGTGATACTTAATGTGTGATACTTCAGAAATGCAGAGTGCTCATGTCTTGAAAATAAGTGCTCTAAAACAAATTAAATTTGCCACACAGATATTAAAGGTCCCAAAATAAATTCTCACCTTTGCCAACTCTGTCTGATGCAATTATAACCAATTATAAAACTATTGGAAACCAGTTAGTTAGCATTTTCAACACTGTAGGAGGACTCCTGGCCAAGATGTGTATTGAGATATCTTAGATTTTAATGGAGTTGTAATGAAATATAATGACAGTAATACTTACTGCCTATGAAAGCCTTGAAATGCTCACCATTACCTTTCTCACACAATTAATTTCAACATGATATTAACACAATGCTGGTATTTATTATACAAAAATAAAACTGTAAGGGCATATTTTCAAGACATGCTCTGAATATTACTCTTCAGACTACTTCACATTTATTCTAGTATCAACAGTTAGATTTAAATGAAAATGAGCAATTACTCATAGAATGTCAATGCAAGAAAATCAACCCTGCCATGTGTACTTTCTCAAATGTTAGTTTAAATATTCAGTTCTCATCAACAGCGTGAACAATAAATCACAGCACACTTCATGGATGATGTAAACTGTCAAGGGTAAATGTATTCATTGTTTCAGCTTCAATAATTATCTCTATGTCCTATTAATATATAATAATATATTAATTCTTGTAACTCTCATCACCCAGACAATTTTTTAAGCAGGAGTTTATATACAAAGATATTATATATCCTGAGAATTTAGAGTTGAGAATTCATTCAATAAAGCTAAAACCTTAGTGTTCCCTAGCTAGGTATTACTTCAGAAGACATTCCACTGAACTTTAGGAGTCAATAGATCTGGGGCAGAAGGTGCATAAGATACACCAGAGCATTGGCCTAGTTCCTCCACTGGAAGGAATTTCATGTGCTCTTCTTTGTGGTATTTCATTTATCATTTCATTTCCCTATCTACAAAAGAGGGACCCTAATGCTGTCTTCTTTTGAAAAATGTTGTCAGGATTACATGCAAGAAAAATATTAAAGTCAAATCCAGAAATAGTTATAGATTAGTAGATAGATAGATTCATTTTTGCAAATCTTGAAGAGCAGAAGAATAGCAGTTGTTCTGTATTATTAGAAAGAAAAAAAAAAGAGAGATCTGACTTGTTTCTTCTCTTTATAAGTTTCTGTATATCTTTCCACAAGGAGTGGCTGATGATTCAGTCATCACCATGCTTCTGGACCTCAGTCTTGACAAATGTCATTCACCCTGTATTTCATTCACAAGAATGTCAGAAAATATTTGGACATTTTTAATATATAGGCATTTCTGCAGCACATCTCCAGACTGTAGACAGAGAAACGTACAATACCACTGAGATAGACCTGGGAGTATAAAATGGCTCACAGAATATTTTCAGTGTGGTTTACAAATATTCTCAGGTTGTAGTGTATTGTTTTAAAATTAACACATTAATAAGAAGCAATAACTGCAGGGTCCTTGATTTCACAGGGTGTAAGTCAGCAGGCAGAACACCTTACTTCCATCTTGGGCTGCTTCCTCTCCCAGACCTCTGCACACACACAGGAGCAGTGGATGTGAGCAGGAGCACGCAGCCTCAGTGGGGCACTCCCTTTTGCTTTTATTGAAGACAGGCTGGAAGCAGGGCAGTGTTTGCAGGTCCCCTGGGCCCCTCCATCTCCCCACTGCACCGACAGCCAGTGGGCTCTGCAGACACACAGCAGCATCCTAGAAAATGTTTGGTGGCAGTGCTGCCAGTGGTACTTCACATGGATTTACACCTGCACAGTGAATAAAAACAAGAGCAGTTCAGGTATAAGTGGCACGTTTGCACATTAAAGCAGCAGGAGCCTGTAACACATGAGCAGACTACCTTCAAGCCAGCCCTGATCATCGTGGTGCTTGCAGTGAAGATCTTCAGGAGATGCTGTTGCCTGCTCGCTCTGACTTTTACCGGCCCCCTGCCATTAAATCCCAACTGAATCCTTCCCCACTCGTAGGACTGACTACTTCGTGCTCAGGTCAACAGACCAACACAATCTGCATTTCACTGCCATAGGGGGTAGTGGCAGGAAAAAGCAACAGAAGCAGATATTAAATGTCTTATTCTTACCTTCATCTGCATTCGGGAAAACATGCAGTGCAGCTCCAGAACACATAATTTCCTTCAAACATAGGTCATTGTCTGGGTCAGAATTGTTCTCAGCTTATTCCAATGTCTCTTTTACAGGTGAGAGTGTACCTGGCAATGTCAGGCTGTGATATCTTGACATGGTATCTGCTTTGTGGGTGGATATGTAAAACAGGAGTCTCTGCTGTGAGTTCTCCCCTGTTGAGAAAATGACTAACAATTTTCTGTACATCTCTGTGTTGCTTTCTCTCTCTCAAGTTTATAAAAAGCAGACATGTATTAGGGCCCTCAGAAGCACTGCTTTTTAGGAGATTCCTATTTCTTGGTGAAGTTTTTCACACTGGCAGTTAGGAGGAAAAGTAAAGAGCAGCATAAAGGTACTTCTAGGAAGAAAGTAAAGGAGGTAAGAGATAAATGTGAAGGAAGGAATGGGGGAATGATAAAAAACCTGGAAAACAGAGAAAGACAGTGACAAATCCTGGTAGGGATTCATAAGGAAAAGTTGAAAACTTATATGGAGGAGAAGAATGTAAAGGAAAATGCTATAAACCACGGCCGGTGGTGGAGGTGGGCAGGGAGAAAAACAAAAATGGAAAAAGTATATGAGAAGGGATAAGTGAAATAGTAAAGGTTTCTTCAAGGCTGGGTTCTGTAAATGAGGAAAGCAAACAAGATATTGAGAGAGTGATTGTGCACAGACTGAAGAAGGGTCTGGGAAGCAGGGATGTGTTGCTGCCTTCAGCAAATACACAGCACTCTAATCCTAAGCAGACACTGCCCAGAGCCTTTACACTTGTCTGAAGTAAAGCTTCAGGCCAGATGATGGAGAGAAACCAGTGCAGGTACCAATTATGTACGATCTTCTTTTAACTGTAAATGACAATGCAGAGTTGATCCCCTGTACAGCACCTGAGACTGCAGCTGTAGAAATCTGGTAGCCTGCCTCACCAATTGAACACTGAGATTATTTCATCGCTTCTTTACCAGTGATTTTTAGGCAATTATCCTTCTATTTCTAAACCCTTCATTTGCCTGATTACCATAAATTTCCCACAGCACCTTCCATAATAACCTAGGATAAACAGAAGCACCAGCACATGAAAATTATGGAAGAGAAACAGAACTGGAATTATATAATAACATCCTCCCCCCCTACAGAGAGCCAAAAGGAAAATTAACCTTTTGTTGTGTGCATCTGGGAACTTGAATAATATGGTAAAAATAAAAAATGTTTTTACATAAGTCCATCTCTTAATTCATTAAGTAATACAGCAATACCATATTGCATAGGGAACACTGTGTTTAAAAACAAAAGCCAAAGCTAATAAGATTTAAACCAGCAATTTTAAAATAGTACCAATATCCTCTAATTCTCTGTGATGTTTCTCTAGCTATAAATGGGCTTTTTCCACTAAATATAGTAGGTCTTTTCCAGTTCTTCCTCCCTTTTTCTAACCCTCTCCTCTCCCAAATGGGAGTGGAGAGATACAAGCAGAAAAAGAATAAATGTCTGTATGCAGAGATGTGCTTTTATCAGAGCTGACATAAGGAAATGAATTGTCATTTTCCTCCTAAAAAGAGGTAGGAAGTATAGAAGGCTCCTGCCTCAAGTTTGCAAAAAAGTATTCGGCTGACCATATCATAACATTGAGAATGGCTGAATTTAATTGTTAGGAAAATTTGCCTTTTTTCTTCCCCTTTACTCCTTCCTTCCTAGTAACCGTGAATCCACCATTATCATGACTTGCACGTAAGTCTGAAGATGAATTAAAAAGCATGGCATGATTACCAAGCACATCCATTCCACCAAAACACATATTTCAGATTTAGGATTCTGCCTGGGAGAGAAATAGGTATCTATCAATGGCTGTGAATTTGAGCAAGAGTAGCTGACTAAAGATTCAGGTGAAGAAGTGCAGAGAAATATCTTGTGGATCACAATGATTAATTGCTCTGTGTTTATAGACTTCCAATACATTAAAATTATTTGCTTCCCTGTATGTGCAAGTAAAGACTGTTCACCATTTGCCTTTGAGAGAAAGGGCTGGAATAAAAAAAAAAAAAAGGAAGACAGACTGGTACTAATTCAGAAATACTGGACAAGTAAATGGGCCTCCTTTTTTTCCCAAATAATACTTCCATGCAGGGATATATGTTGGTGCAGTTTGCCCTTTGCAAGTGCTATATTTTTCTCTACATGCAATTACCCTCTTCCATACACACTTCAGTGAGTAATGGCAAGCATAAAGCCAGCAGGTTGCATGACACACCATGCTTCTACTGCTCTGAAACTGCAACAAACCCACAAGGCCACTTTTAAAATCTTGTAAACTCCTTGAAGTCAACTTATATCGATTTCTTTACTATGCACCAAAGATGCCTTATATGACAAACAGAATATCCAAGTTTTTCTCACCCTACCAGCCAAAGTCACATGAAATTCAAAGAGTAAAAATTCAAAAATCAACTTCTTTTTTAGCAGTCCAGGGCAGTTATGATTTGGATAAATTAGCAAGAAATCTTGTCTTCTCTCATTCTATAACACCGTTCAAGCAAAAATGAGCTATTTACCAGTCATATGGGTCAAATTCTATGTCCTCTCCAGTGGAAAGATACTACTCTAAATCATCTTTTGGTTCTATAGAAAACATAAAATACATTTAAAAATAAAAATTTATAAAATTTCTGTTATTGATGTACAAGTGGTAAACATGCCATTTATATTGCCTTATTGTAAATTTTACATTATTCAACACATTGAATAGAAAAATAAACTGCAGCTTGATTTCCTATATGGCTCATGACTGTTTGCTGCCAGGGTTTTCCTTTTGAAATGCAGTCATCTCTAGAGACATGCTCCATTCAATTACACATCACAGTTTTCTCAAGGCATGAGATACTTCCTTGTTGTACAGAATGTGAGAGCTGAACTGTGCCCCTTTCTTTGAAGTTGATTCAGAGTGTTTTTCCAAACATCTAATCTTGGAAGTAGTATCCAAAATTACAATTTAGCTATTTAAATGACAGAATGAATGCCAAACTCCCAAGGCTCAGCCTAAATCAACTTGTTAATTTTATTTTTTTTTGGTCCTCAGAACTGGGGAGTAAATAACACACCTTAACCTATTATTTTTTATGAAATATTGTGCCTGAGGAAATCTTTTGAAAACATGGGGTATTCAAATGTTTGCTGCATGAAGATGTGGTAGATACCATAGAGGCGCTTGCCACAAGAGATGAATCTTTAATTTGTCCCTCAGTGGCTGGATTTTCTCTGGAGGAGGTACAGAGAAAATATCCAAGCTAATTAAGCAGACATCCAATATTATTAAGCTTTGTCTTACAAGGCACAGAGAAGAGCAGCCTGATTTTAGCACTGCACAGCAACTGGGAAAGAGAGCAGCTCTGCCTCAATCCCTTCCCTGCTCAGCAGTGTCTGACGGGCTCTGGGGCTGGCTGCTCATGGCATCTCTCATTAAATGGGTCAGTTGGGCACCCTTTAGAGAATTACCCATCTCACATAAATACTCTGGAGGGATAGGAGTCTCACCGTGTGCTCTGGTGTTTTCTGTCTGGGTTGAGTGGTCCATACTACAAAATCACTTTCATAACTACAGTTGTGTTGACAGCCTGAGGAAAGACAAGGGACTGAAAAAAATGGGGTGGAATTGTCTTATGGTGATTCCTGTAGGTCAAGATAGAGAGGCAGGGGAAAATTTTCTTTCCTCCTAACCTGCTCACATGCAGATTTATCAATTCATTTTCCACAGCCAATGCATTTAATTAAGGAAGAAGTTATATGTGGGGAAAAAAACCCAAAAAAACCAACTCAAACTGGAAATAGAGAAAGGAAGCTTTTCTCCAGTGTGGAAAAAGGGCAAAATTTACCTACACACAGGTCCTCATAGTTGCACAGAATCACAAGTATGAAAAATGGCAAGGGAAAGAGATTGGGTGGTGGAATGGGCCACTACCATTCATTGTTTGTTTAGGGCCTGGTTTCAATTTGTATAAAATTTCCTTTCATAGGACTGTAAAAATCAAACATATTAAGTTAATGGAAATAATTTTATTACATTTTGTTAGATTTTTCCATTAACAGTATTGACTTTTAGTGGCTTTGTTAATTAGATATTAATGGGAACATAAAAAATTAGCAACAGCGTGACCAGTTTAAGGTCAGGAGGCTTAGGGACCTGACAGCTAAGAGTAAAACCAGTTCTCAGACTGGGTTGGGAAAACATTTCATTGTGTCTGTGGAGAGGAAGTTAAAAAATGCTCTTATGGGTTCCATTCCCATCTTCATTTAAACTTCAATATTCAAATGCATCTCTTTCATGTTGGATTTGCTACTGCAAACAGGCTTGAGACATAACCCCATCTTGTGTGTGTTTTTTATTAAAATTGAATTCTGATGAAAACTGAAAATCACAACTAGTTCCTTAACTGTTCCCTGTCAACATCAAAGACTATTTCAGTTTCAGCAGAAGTCACTGTGCTTTCCCTCAGCAATAATGCCAGTGATGTTGAGCTTCCCTCAGAAAAACTTGGAAGCTCATATACCAATGTGAGAACTGTTTTAGATAAAAACACACCTGCCCACCTTTCTTGCTGATCTCTTCCAGGTTCTCCATATCTTTCCCAAAGCAATATTGAAAATAAATGAAATTTTCCTGCTGTTGCTGCAGCTGTAGTTTCTTGCAAGGAACCTTGTCTTCAGCACCCAACCAAAAAATCCAGTTTGGCAAAGTCTATTAAAAAAACTTTCAGCCTCCCTAGACATGCATGAACTTTATCAGAAACACAGCTTTTAGGACATAGGGCACTATGAGTTTTGCTGCACCAATATGCTTAGTGCTTTTCCTTTTAATATTAGCATATAGATATTTCAAGTTCACTTATGCATAGGCATAAATCTGAAGTAGCAGGCAGGATTATTCCTCACCTTAATGTGCAAATGAAGCCTAACAGACTCCTCTTTAATTACTGATGTTCTTCAAGTCAAGAAGTGCCTAAAGAACTGTATCTGAAATTGGCCTGCAGGAATTCTGGTAGGTGTCTCATGGTTTAATCTTTTTTGGACACAACTATTTCTAAATGCATTAACAATTTCTTTATTCCATACACGTTCTGCCAAGTCTTACTTTTAAAGTTATGAGAATTATGTACTTCTTACTACAAAGCCTAACTCTTTTGAGTTAGGTTGTGAAATTGTCCAGAATATTGTTTTTGAACTTGATCAAGTAGTTGTTCATTGTTTTCATCAACTCACTTCAGCAATCTTTTTTGTTTGGCATCATAAAGCATTTTTCATAGCTTTCAGGGCCATTTTTGTACTTCTTTTTCACTCTTTCTCCTATTTTTTAAAAATATATGAGCCTGAAGTTTTGATCACAACTGAAGGGCTGACTCACCAGGGCCATATGAGACCAATCTTTCCAAATTATTAAGTCATGTTTTGCTTTACATTTCCATATAGCATAAACCAGAATGCCACTCAGAGGGGTATGCTAAGTTCTTCTGTAGACCAAGACATCCTGACTGCTACTTTTTGATACCTGGACAAGCAGATTATGTGTCCTGTTGTTCCTATGAATATCCAGGCTGATAAGGTTTCACAATAAAGGGAGAAGAACCTGTTCTTTAATTTATGTTCATGTAGTTTCAGTGAAAGTACCATGGATGAAATACTTCTCATTGACAAGAATATAACTAATTTTTTTTATATAAAGGATGATGAGGGAAGGAGGGAGAAAAATTTAGTCACCATCCATGACTTTACTGTCTTAAGTGCTGAGGAAAAAAAGACACATTGTACTGTTGTTTTCTGCCTCCTGATTTGTTAACTTGAGTTAATTTTATTTGCTCTTGAGTAGATTTTCCACAGCTGTCTCTTTTTACACTTGATCTTCCTGCTTGATAGAGTCCCATCACAGGCAGACCCAGCACACATGCTGCTCAGCTGCTGTGTGTGTCCTTCAGTCCTCTTTAATTGGTACACAGTTTGCACTCTTTACAGGGATTCCACAAGGACAAAATTTGTGCAGGCAAAATGCCAGGGCAATCTTCACTGGAAAGCCAGATGTTCCATTTCATCAGTCGGAGGGCTGGTGTGGTCCTGCCGGAGGAGAGCAGGAGGGATCTGTGCCTCTTTCTCAAATCAGACACAGAGTTAGTTTGCCACTAAGTTAACTGCCTCAGATTTTTGAAGTGAATTCTTGTTTTCACCATTCATTCGGAAGTAATTTGAAAGCAAAACAAGCAAAGCACATCAAAATAATTGCAATCCTGGGTAAAAAAAAAAACTCCACTGAGGCTTCGAACACTTTATAAATTGCTTCTCAGTTAAGACATTCTTGAAAGACACATACAGCAAAATGCTGTCATCTGAATTTAAAAAAAAAAAGTATGATGATTGTGCTTGTTAATTGTGTTTGTTTTCTTATGACTAATTTATTAAGGACAATTGAGAAAGCTAAAGCGTTTGAACTGATTTTCCATTTGTTTGGCTATTAAAGTTCCTCTGTGAAATGTATGTTTACTTAAAGTATCTCCAGCTACCCATTTACAATGCATTTGTTAAATTAGTTAAGAGACTTTAATTGGGCATGGGGGATTTGTTGTGCTATTCCCCTTTCTGTTTACTAAAAATACATGAGAACAGTGAGCAATTTATTTATAACCTTGTTATATTAGGCCATTACCAACACCAGATTTTTTTCCATAACGTATTTTTAATTTGCATTGACAGAATTCAAATCATGTTTGCTTTTTTTCTGTTTTTATTAGAGCAGCCCAAAAAGTGTTTCTAGTTAAATACGGTGGAACCACATATTTTATTTGGAACAGTGTTCATAATGCTTGGAAAAGCAATCATAGATGTGGACCCCCCAAAAAAGCATCAATATTGAATCAGCATAAGACAATGCTTTCTTTTGCATCCCATTAAGGTAAATAGTTTAAACAGTTAACTATATTTGAGATTAAAAATGCACTGTACTTTATTGGTATTATCATGAAATAGACATGTCCTTATTTTGATCCGATCCTAGCCACTGCACACCAATTAAAACACAGCAAACCAATAAAACTCCAATGGCAAGGCTTTGGTTCCAGTGCTCCTCTGAGACAAGGGTGTCTGCACACCTCTTCAGACAGGCTATTCAGAGCCAGGATCAAATCTCTTCTAAAGCTGTCTCACTGCTAGAACCATGTCCAGGCAGACCTCTGTGCTCACCCACTGGGGAAACTCACTGGCCTGCCACGCCAAGGAAAATGGTTCATTCCCAGGAACAAGCACTTAATTAAATGTTTCAGCTTTCCAGAACTAATTTTTTCTGTCTTGTTAAATGCAGTTGCTTTAACAGAATTTTCACTCCAGCTGACAGAGATCTGTTGTGATGGGATGAGTGAGTAAGTTAACAGCTGTAAATGTTAACAAGTTATTTAAGCTGTTTTAGAAGTAAGACTGCTTTTATGGTAGGGGAAATCAACACCATACTCTCTATGCCAAATGTTTTTACTGAACATAATGTTCTTTGAACTTGATTTGTTTTCCATAGCCCAAAGAACAATGTTCTGTTGTTATAAAAAAAAATTGCAGTAATTTTTCAAAGGACTGTGTAGCCCTGGAACACGAGGCTAGTCCTGAACTGGTGTGAATTAGCATAAATGTCCATTTCAATTGGGCTATTCCACTTTACACTAGCAGACTTCCCAGACAAATATGTATTGTTTAATGGAAAAGAAAACCTTAAGAAAAACAAAATACTTCAGAGGGGAACATAAAAGAGAGTATGACCATCACAGACACACTCCTGTCATCCTCCAAAATGCATGCAAGATAACGTTTCTTCCTCTTTTCCTGCAAATTATTCTAATCTGCAGAAATTATTATATGTCACAAAACTTCAGATTGTGCATCACTTCATCTAATTTAAATGTGGGAGTTAATCTACCTTTCTAGCTATGTTAACATCAGAAACTTCTCTTTGAACCTGCCTTTAGTTCTACTTTTTGATTAGAGCTATCTTTGGTTGGCTATGGAATGCCAAACCTTATCTCTTATTCTAAGAGCCTAAAATTAATGACAGTTTGTGTGCAGAACCAAGGACTTCTCGTAACACCACAAATTCTTTGTGCTGAACGAGGACCTGGTTTGATTTTTAAAATGCGTTCAGAATAGTTTTACTTAGGTTAACACTTTTTTTTTTTAAGAGTGCTCCAAAAACATGGAAATAAAAGTGAAAAAACTTAATGAGTCCTTTTGGGGTTTATGACTGCAATCAAAAGCTTAGAAAGAATAGAGGCAATAAACCAATTGATGGTACTGTACATCCTGGCATAAGCAGCACAGGGGAGGGTATTTGCCTGACTTTGATGGAAACTTACTGCTAAATCTTATGTTCAAGAACTAGAAATAAAAGTTAATACACTTATATGATTTTTCTTAATAGACTATATATTCAAAAATGTATAATAGCAGTAGGAAAACATGGAGACAGTTTTAGTGAAGATGTTGTTTGAATCGCTGAGTTGATTTTTATGTTGTTTACTTACATGTTATTTCACATAGCTTAAAGCAAATGTAGTTTTAAATGCTGGGCAAAATAAACACTGGTTGGAAATTTGGGGGGGGGGGGGAAACAAGTAAAAATGACAAATATTTCACAGAGCTTATCAGGAAGTGTCAAGAGCAGCCTTCTTGGTGAACAAAGAGTTTAGCAGCCAGCAGCTAATATTCTCACAATGCCATCTTGACAAATTTAGCACTCCAAATCCTGAGAGCCCAGATTTATACCCATCTGGCAATACTGAGAGACAAACACTCATCTATCAGATGTGCTGCAGAGCTCACGTTCCCATGCAGAGAGCAACAGCCATCCTGTTTTCATCTCGAGCTATCTCCAAGCATCGCGCGTTTCCTGATTTCCTTGTCCTGAGCATTGTGCTCTGCCTCAACAGGGGAGACACATCCAGCCACCTGAAGCTGCTGAAGAGCACTCACAGAAATCCCATAGGAAATGTGGGGAAGAGAGCTCATGCCAAAAATATTGAAAGATGCCTACAAAGGACATGAGAGTGCATTTGCTTTTGTGGCACGAGTGAACAAATGCAGCTTATAAACAGAGAGCAAGCAGAGATGACAGACACCTGTAGGGCTGGCTAGCACAACTTCAAGGGATGAATCTGGGGTTACATTTGAGTTCCAGGATGTTTCTTGCACAGGAAATGTATTTGCAGTTAAGGAGAAAAATGTTTCTTTTCTAATGTAACCAGTGTTGGTTCCAATCTTTCCCAGGTTCATCATTTCATTTCTGTACTAAATGCAATGGCAGAAGGTCAAAAAACAGATAGGATCTGAGCTGCTCATTTTCTTCCTGTAGTAGGAAAGCAGGGCAGCAGAACACTCCCTGAGCAGGTGACTTCTTCTTGACTAAAACTGATCTTAGCAGAAATTAGTAGTGTATCAGAATTCCCACTTTATTTATCCAAGAAATGGGAATAATGCCCTCCACATAGATTTGGGTGTTTACTGATTACATCCTTGACTAGAAGTTTCTTTAATGCTTCCAAAGTGCCTAAAATGAATGGCCTATTTTCATATAAGAATTACTCCTTATATTTCTCGTGTTGTTCACAGGAGATCTGTGCCACTTAAGAGCCATTTTTATCATAACAAGAAAGCCCTGTAATGAAAAGAAAAAGTATCATTTGCCATTGTATTAATTTCTTCAAATAAATATGCCCCTTTTTCAGTGTAACTAGAACTCAGGCTCATCTCAGGCTCTCAGGAAGTTTTCCTGAAAAGGAAACAGAACTACAAACAACTTATCCACCAGACTACACAAAGAGCCACAAGGCCCAGTTAAATGATGTCTGGTTACTTTCTGCAAAGGTTGATCTAAACTTTTGGCCCTGGAATGGCAGGAATGAGGAAGGAAATAAGAAAAAAGTAAAGAAGGCAGAAAAGAAAAGATTGAGGCACACAGAGAATATACATGAGAGGTACTACTGTACAGATGTCTAACTTAACAAAAATGTGTATTACCAAGGGAAGAAGTGAACAGAACAGCCAGTAATAATTACCCAGAAAGAATATTAATAAAATAATAATAACAGCAACAAGAATGTTATAGTCTCAGCGTTGATTTTGGCAGCCTTCACAATATAAATTGTGTTGTTTCAAGTGGCATCCTTCCCCAAAATTCAATATCACCCTAGAACAGGCCTTGTGTAATACTGCCATGCTATGAAGTGGAAGTATGCATTCCATTATACATTCATTTGACTTCTATTATACACATGTACCTGCATTTAGAGGAGCAGTTCAGTCATGTATAAGAATATGTAGTTAAAGAATTCAAGTCATACTTATCTAAGCATGAGTAGCTAGGTTTTCAGAGGAACTCAGGCTATAACCTCCTTTTTATTTCAACATGAACTAAACAGAAATGTCATATTTAAGTTTCTTGCTTTACATACAGGACTTCAGTCATTAACTTCCTCCCTCAAACATACCAACATATACCATGCATATACAATATATATGCCTTTATATCTCTCTATCAGTCTGTATTTCACAGACTCACGCTTTCAAATAATGAGGTCTAATGAGCCCTTTTGGACACACAAATGATTGAAAATATGTAACACCAAATTCTCATGTTAATGACACCTCTAAAGGGAACAGCAGGTATTGGAAAATAAAACTAGACCAAATGTTCAACCTAACAACTCCCCGGTGAGGTATGGCTGTCTAGGAGAGTATAATAATGAGATCAAATACAAATTGCAATATGAAAAGTGAAGATTCAATATGCAATATGAATAATACAAAATTACATTAGCAAAGTGACATTTTCCATTAGTTACTATCCTACAGTATATGAATCCACCTACTTTATGCAACATACCCAGGCTCTTTTATATTTCCTAAATTTATCTTATGGTAGTTATTTTCATGTGAACCAGAGCACTTCAGAGGCAGTAAAAAAAAAAAAAAAATTAGCAGAATAGCTAACATCCACCTTCATTCCTTCTCTTCAGAGCTGGCTGCAGAGTGTGGCTGCACAGACACTCTCCATAGAGCCCACACAGGCCCAGACCTCCCTTGAGCAGCACCACATTTGAGTAACCAGTACAGGGGAGAAACAGCAGTTGAGAAGGAAATTCAACCATCATCTCATTGCAGCTGACAGCAACACTATCCTGGCAAAGCAAACATGCACAGGCTACAGCTGCTGATGAATAACGTAATGATGATTCACATAAATAAATTTAATCCCTGTGGTATGCAGATACCTTTTTTATTTGATATGCCATCCTCCAAAGTCCCCTAAAACCATATTGTAAGGAAAAAATATAATAATTCCATTTCCTTCTGACATATCAGGAAGTAAAACTAAGGGTTCATCATGTATTTTTTGCTTCTGAAATGAAGGCCAAAGAACATGGCAGTAGTACACCTTAAATCAGCAACAACACTTGACAGGATGGGGTGTCTGGCCTTTATGGATACCAAGTCTCCTCCTGCTTCTGTCTAGAGACATTCTGTGCAGCACAGCACTGGGAGGCTTTGGCTGCTCTATTTGCTCTCATTTGTATTTCTGTATTGGATTTGGCACAGTAGGGAGCAGTCCTGAGCAATTTATTTTCTCCAGCGATGCTATTCAGCTCCTCTCACCCCTGGGGACTGAGAGGAAATCTTTGACAGGTAGACAGCTCCCTGTGTATAAAAAATAATTCCCAATGTCAGCCAGAAATCAGTAGTTGGCCAGCTGCAGTAAACACAGTGAAGTAAGAGAGGGGGCAAAAAAAAAAGATATTTGAGATGAATTTGCATCCAGGGAGAGCAGAAGAGACAAGTGGCTGCCGACCAACACACCTGAGCGTGCAATAGGGACTGAGAGGTTGCCATATTGGTATTTATATCTTAGGTGGGATTTCCTGCTGAGATGACCAAAGCTGTACTTTAATTGCCATTAGCTGGAATAATTTATTCTAGTCAAATAAAAATGTCACTGACAAAAGCTGCTGTTGCTGACATGCTGATTGTTTTCAGCACTGACACGTGCCAACACCAGCTTTAATGGAGTCATTTGGTTGTTTCTGAAAGAAATGTTGCTCAAAATGATACATCATTCCAAAGCTACCAAGCACCACAAACAAGAATCCTTTCTGGAAGAAAAATGTTCACCCTTGTAAAGAAGGCAGAAAAACACCAAGACATTTAATTTCCAAATATTTACTTTGGCCAAATGGTTACACACAAGCAGCAACAGAAGACATCATAATCATCATTCAAAACTTTGCGTCTATTCCATAATGCTTTGCTCAAGCACTAAATTCCCCATGGACATGAAAATAAAAAATATATACCTGGGCATAAAAAAAAAGAGAAATTATTATATTAAACTATATAGTTCAGTACAGGAATAGCTAACAAACAGGTAAAATTTCCTACATAAGAATTTATTATAAGGAATTGAACAGTAAATCTGGAGGGCTTGAACTTGCAGGCATCCCAGTAATTTCAAGTTTTGCATTTGAGAAACAACACTGCCTTCATTATTTTCTACTTCAGTGATTCTGAGCAGGAAGAATTTTAGGTCAGCAGTGAGTCTGAGTTACTGCTGATAACTCAACAAATAAAATTCTGCCCTATACTTCATTCTAGGGAAAATAAGGGAGCACAGGGCAAGGAAATTACCTATCTTTAAAGACAGGTAGGAGACAAGAATCTGTTAGCCATTGAATTTGAATTTTGAAATTACTTTTGAAGACACAGTAATGGACTTTCCACATTGAGCTTGAGACACGCAAGACAACATCAGAGACCTGGCCATTTTTGCCTCTGTTGGTCCGTGGCATGTGAACCTCATATTCAGATAAATCAACAGGTATATTTGGGAGATCTGGTATAAGAATTAACTAAATGGTGATAAGAAATTGCTTTAAGTCTGCTAAATATGGCAGTGACTTAGAAGAGGAAGAATTCATTTTCCTGTCGTAGTGAGAAGAAAAATTTTAACCATTTGTTGTTTTTTGTCCCATAAGTTCAGTACAGTCATATATGCGACTGGTTTTACAATATATTAAAAATAAACATCTATAATAAAACATTCCTGAATTTAAATTATACTGCTGTAATTGTGCAGTCTCAGAACAACTGTAAGTGGACTTAAAAGTCTCCTCTCACTGCTCAGTGCTCTAGTCTGAGAAAATAGTTTGTTGTTCTCTGGGGAATACTAATATATGTGAATTAACACATGCTCAAAAACATTATTTTAGTCCATCCTTAGCCCTGGTGGCACCTGTCAGCTTTTCAATTGTCCACATCCCAGTGAAACCACCAGGATTTAGGCACACTCTTCTCTGCATGTCATTCAGCATGGATGAGCATAAAAACTAGGGACCCAACCATGAAGAAATCAGGACTCACACTGTAGTAAATTGCCTTTACTACACTTTACTACTGCCTTTAATATGCCTTTAAGTTTTATTGGCATTTATACTTCTATTTCTTTCTTTTACTGTCTTTCACCACATTTTTTTTTCTTATATATAAAGTACAGAGATTTATCTTTTTTGACTGAGTTTACCTAAGTGCTGTTGTTTGACTGTACAGGAGATAAACAAAACTGTAAGGAAAAGCCATTACTTTTCAAGTGCTTCTTCCTTTAAAAAATCCAAGGTATTCAATATGTTAATTAAATTTTAATTAGCCATTTCCTTTGTGCTAAGAAAATGCCTATTTTATTGCTAGAACAAGCAACTTAGGACTGCATGGCATTATCTTTAGAAAGCAGGCTACTAGTTCTTCTTTACAGGAGAAAATTTCTGTGAAAGGCACTTTCACATTAGGAGAGGAAAGTTATGCTGAAGTGTTTAGAACTGCAGAATGTACCTCAAACTGCAACAGAGCAAATAAAGGCTTTGATGTTTTAATGTGTGTTCCTGCTACTCAGTGTTCTGTGTTGCCAGACAACACAAACACTTAAGAGGAGAATCTCTGCACTTTTAGTCAGGGTGAAATCCCAGCCCCATCAAATCAGCAGGTAGAACTGAGGATTACACCCAAAGCATTTGTCCAGCCTTTCTTCTTAACTCTTCATGTCTGCAATCGTTTTAAATCACTCAGAAGAGACCTCAACAGAAATTGAGTTTTGGCTGCCACAGTCAAAAAGTCTGAAATTGAACAGAGGTAATCCTCATCCCCTTCCCTAAGCCTATCATGTCCAACCATTAAAGATGGTTAAAGAGATCTGTTCCTCAGTTTCTCCTGGACATGAATTAGAGTTCACACCTCACCTTTCAGAACACATTCCTCACCCAGCTTGGTTGTACATCAGTCCTTACGCTGATATCCACTCAGTGATCCTGAAGTTCTCTTCCAGCCTAGTGATTCTGTGTGATGCTGTGATCTGTCATAGGAATCATTTCCCTCCCCTCTGAGCATATCACTTGACCTGCTGTGCTTCTTTCCACTACATCTGGAAAGAACATGGCTGTGCAGAGCTTTCCCAAACCTGTATGAAGTTAGCATGCTACAACCCTACCTGCATCTTGTCCCATTTTCTAGTCCTCTCCCTGCTTTTAGACACAATTTGCTTTAAAATGTGTCTGAATTTGCCATCATGCTAAATTTACATTAAAACACCTGCTGCTGGTGAAATCACTTTTAATTCAGACATGATAATGTTTGTTGCCATATTTGCAGTGAATAATGAGGTTTATAAACCCAGCTGAGGGTGACATAAATCCTTCATTCAGCACAAAGGTTATTCCTACTTCACTTATGATCTCTGCCCAATTTCACAGCAGAAAGATGGCAGTTCCCTCAATTTTCTTCTAGGTGAAGCCACATTGCCAGTCATATATTAAACATTTGAGGTGCTTAATTGTATTTGATTTAAAATTAAGTGCTTTGAAAGGTTTACTTTTGAATTTCCATCCACCAAAAGCAGAAGATTGCATAATTCTGCATTTATAGTGTATAAGAAAAGAATTACTTCAACAGAAGCAAGGTTCCTGTCTCAATCCTTACATCCTTATCACATTAAATAAAAATAAATTTGTGCTTTATGGTAGTATTGCAAGAAAACCAGATAGAAAACCAGACTCCACAGCTCTCAACCAGCTAAAATACAGTATTACAATGAGACTAATTTTACAAAAAAAAAAATATGTGAAATCATTTGATTATTGAAATAAGATGGTAGAAATTTTCAAAGTTGGAGTAATTAAACATACTTTATTAGAATGCCTTAAAAGGACATGGCCAAGTGAAAAGGCACATTTCTGGTTTTGTAAAGTGAAATAATTCCATGAACCACTGGAAAGAATTGATTTTTGTGTCTTTTGTTACAGAAGTGTAGTAAAAGCTAAAAGAGTAAAAAGGCCTATTATTTCATCCAATACATAGCAATATTTTCACAAAAGCTTTGTTGAAGAAAATTTCAATCAGCTCATGGAATAGCATTTTCAACATTTCTCATATCAAATATTTTGCAATCTGCTAAATTTTAGTGTAAGGAATTTTTCTTTTCCTAAGTCTACCTACCCTCTTTCATCCAGCAATTTTGAATCTTTTCAAAATTAAATCCTGAGAATTTTGTTACTGACTTCAAAGTATCTGTGTTTTCCCCTTTAAGTTTTGGTGACTTTTTAATTTTTTTCATTTATAGCTCTTTACAGACAAAGAACTACTCTGTCAATACCTTCTTCCCATTGTTGTCTGCAGGGCTATAAAGTCAAAATGTTCATTCATATTCATTCCCATTTTCAGCCCATTCTCCCCCTTACTTGCTGACGTATAAAAAGTCAATCTCCCTCTTACCGACATCAGGATTCACCTCTCCCCTGTGGTTTTAAAACCCATGACATCTCTCAGACACACAGAACCATGAAGACAGTGCTTTGGTGCACATGTAGACACATCTGCTGGAAATATGCCAGGAATTAGCAACTTTAAATGGTGCTTTGAGGTCCTTGTCTGAAAAGTTTGACTGAAGTACAAAGTGCCATTATTTTTCCATGAACACAATTCAAAGCAACAGTACAAGAACAAGCACAACAAATTATCTAAAGAGAAGGCAGAGGAGGAACAGGAATTCTTCTTCCTAAAATACTGTTATGCTTTCTGGCTCACACTGAACACCTGACCAAATATTGTCAAATCTGTTCTCCCATTCATCATTGGTTTGAGAAAGGAGTGAATGGCTGAAAAAATCATAACCTGGTCTCTAAACCTCTGATCTAAGGATAGAGGTAGAATATTTTTATCTGATTGTTTCCGATATCATCTGCATTTCCCATATTTCTGGCACCATTACTCACTGCTGGCTTCCATTCTATACATCAATGAAGAAGGATCTTTAAAAAAGGGAAGAAATAGCAGCAAGCTGGGAAAGCAGAAGCAATCAGTCAAATCTGTTTGGGGTCTCCTACAATGTAAAAACAATTATTGTTCAACTTACCACAGCCAAAACCTGATGCATGTTTATATAGATTCTGCCTCTCTGATGCCTTGCTTGAGTGTTGTTTTAATGCATTTTCATGGTTGGCTGATCATTTTCATCATTCACTTCAAATGTGCGCTGATGTGTCATTAATTAATATTAATGACAAGTTGTCATATAAGTGCAAAGACTATGGGAGCCTATACATGCTTCATTAAGCTAATATAGCTTAAGAAATTAACTGGACTTCCAAACATGTTGGCTATTGACTCCAGTAAAAGTGAGTACTTAACACTCAACTAACTTAATGTCAAGTATACTTTAAAGATGGAGTAAAATGAATTTGGAAAAATCCTTCACATTCCTAATGAGAAATTTTAATGTATCTGTTAGTGCTGAATCTTCTGTAAGTGTTTAAATTTCTAGATATAGGAATACACATAGAGCTGTTCCTCCCAAGAATCTACCCTATATGTATTAAACTCAAAGGCTGCTTTGTCTCTATTGCAGAAACACTGAGATTATAGTCCAAAAATATATGCCTTTGGTATCTCCAATTTAATTGCAAGATGTTTTGGAGATATCTTTGAACAGGGTATAGAGCTCATGTTGGCCATTGTGTAAAGATAGAAGTTGTCTGGTGCCGTGAAGGCCTAGAATTAGCCTTGATTTCTGTTGCTAGAGTAGATAGTTAATTGTGAATAGAAACATATGGTTTGAATCTGCACATTTGAGTTTGCAAAGGAGAACAGCATGTAGTTAAAAAGTTAGATTTTATATGTGATTTCCTATATAATTTTTTGCTTGGAAATTACATTTTGTCAGGGACCTCAGCATATGGAGATGGCAATAGAGGATTCCACTCTGGAAGGGGGCCCCTAGAATATCAAGTCAGTCTCAGCTATTATATTTAACCATGATCATAAACCAATCAAGCTTAATACCTTAGGTTTATTACAAAGCTTTATTAGAAAGCTATTCTCACATCTGATCCCTCTGAAGATTAGAATCATGCTTTTAATATATTCATATTATTAATATATTCCTATTCATGGCCATTTGCTGCTGTATAGTCAGTCTTTGGCTAATGCACCAATTCCATTTCCCTGGTGTTTATCCACCGATGTAGTTAGAAACAATTCTCCAGTCAGTTCTCACTTGACTGTATTTTTAAAATGTGTGTATTTTATTCCTCTTTATCCTGATCATAGGAAAGTATGAACATTTAAAATAGATGGAATAGATGGAATAAAAGGAGAATTTCAGTGGGTTTGCTTTTTCTTTTAATTTAAACCACTCAGGTATCAGTTAATGCTAAACTTTCTATTTGCCCAGGCTGAATCAGTCCTTCTGAGCAAGCTGTGTTTCTCGTGCTGACCTTTTCAGATGAGTGGACTGACTGAACAACTGATAAAGCCACTTCATCGTCTTTGGGTGTGTAGGCAAAGCAAAATCAAAGCTATAGGAAGGACCTGATTATATTGATGGAGAAGTCACACTTCTGCCTAAACTGATATCCTATTTAGCTGTGAAGCTACTTTTCAAACTAGAATCTTGGATTAGCACCACATAACTATAACTATAGCATCACATAACACAATATATAACGACACTGGATTTTTCCTTCTACACTGGACAACTAGCAGCACTAGAATTATAGCATGGTGGCACCTCAGAGGGAAGTAGCTGAACTAAAAGCTCCTGAAAACTGTGCTGCTAATGGCATCAGGAGAACCTAGGTCAAGTGATACTACGAAGGCATCATTTTTCCAGGAACTGACAAGATTTTCTGGCTGGGTAATCAAACCATGTTCCACAATGGCAGATGGAAAGGAAATTACTCTTGCATAGGCTTGAGAAACTTTCTTTAGCCAGCTCTATCTCTTGCCAACGTCTGGCAAGTTCAGCTGGATGGCAGCTGCAGGCTGACTGCCCAAGTCCTGTTTAGCAAGGCAACAGAGGCCTTTTCCTGATTTAATCAGCACTTGAATGTCACTCGGCTTCAGAATGCAGAATATTCATAAGAACTCAGTCCTGCTGTGTTAATCAGAGACTCTCGTTGTTGAATTAACATGCATTGTCTGAATAAGTACTTTCTCCCAGTGACTTTGACTTTTCCAGGATAAGCAGTTCAGTAAACTGTAACGGCAGTGCTGCAGATATCTGTAAGATAATATATGCAGGGTGGTGTGATAATAGAGATGAAATAAACAGTCACTACAGTCGATCTCCCAGAAGGATGCAGCACCACAGACACTTTCAGCAGGAACATCAAAAGTCAGTCAGCCAAGCTGAAAATTAACTACAAGCAAGTACAGACTTCAGTGTCGTGGAAAACACAGACAGCATGCTACAGAGTGATGCTTTAAAACACAGGATTAAAATGTCCTTGAAAGCTATGAATTGCTTTGGTTCTTTCCATAAATTGAGGCTAATAAAATGATGACACTTAATAAAAATATTTGGACTATAAGAATGCACTTTGTTTTCTGTTATTCTACACATTTCTAGGAGTAAAGATGCTTTGGGGGAAAGGAGGAGAAGGATTTTTCCACAAACATAATCAGGATCCTTCTGGCACATATTAACTCTCTCCACATTTTCTCAAGATGTGGTCAACAAAGAGGGCAGTAAATGGAATTTTAATTTTGCTAACTTTGCCAGCTTCAACTTAGAGATTTTAGCTCTGATCTAATGACACTTAGGAAGATAAGGATTGACCTTTATGAGACTTCTATCATTCCAGAGAATTGTTTGATGCAAGAGGAACCTCATGGAGCTCAAATGGCCAGTGAACATGTGAAATACCAAGTTTTAAGTGGAGTTTGCAGAGCTTTCATGCTGGTTTGACTTCAGCCATAACTCTGAATAACAGGAAAACAGAACTTTGCATGGAAGCTGCTTTTCTGACCTTTGGCAGAATACACCAGTAAGTCACTTTCCCTTAACTTTGGCTCTCCCTCCTGTTCATTCTTCTATTTTTTTCTGTTCTCTCATTCTTCCTATGCTTTGTATATTTATTTTTTTAACAATAATTATTTAAATTACTTAGCATTTTTAAAAACATTAAAGTAAGAGTTAATATCTTAGGTGCAGGGAAAGGATTCCAGCTCCAACATTAAGCTGAATTGGTTATCTTGTCATTTGATTCATGATATAGGAAGAGCTGTAAAACACTTGCACCAAAATCAGGGTTTATTTGGATTTTTGTCACTGATTATAGATGCAGATCAAGCAGGTAAAAGTTTTGTAAGAAATACAAAACACTGCAGATTATAAACATTAACAGCACCCAAACTATTTCCAAGCTGCTATTACATAAGTCAGAGGATACTTGTGGATAGTTTATGTAATGAGACTCTAAATATAAGATCTCTGTTTTGTGCCTTGAGCAATACAATACTTTTCATATCTCTTTTGCTGTATTTTGGACGCCACTTCCTTTGTTGTTAGCACTGTTTTGGAGCAAAAATACACCTAAAAAGCAAAAGGAGTCTTGGTACCGTGATTAAGATTCTGAGACATATCAGTGTGAACTTCTTCTTGAAAAGGAGATTTAAGTTATGGGATCCCACAGAAGGTGCCAGCAATACTTTCCCCAAAAATCTATTGCACAAGGCATAATGGTGTCTCATGCTACATTTATGTCTCAGGTTAGGCACAAATCTTGTTACTTTCTTAGCCTGACTAATATATTTTACTTTGTTGAGGCTCTGTGATACTCTGAATCTCTGAAAATTAAACCAAAACAGTGTTACCTTCTGCTTGTATACTGGACAAGAAGACTTTGCCTGAGATTTGCAACTACACAAACAAAATTTGCAATGTGAAGTGTAAAAATATGTGAGAAGAATACAATATAAATTCGCGAGGAGATAGAAAGTGAAAGGTTTTTGCTGCTGGTGACAAGAAAAGAAACAACATGTTGGACATGAATGTAAGCAAATGTTTTAAGGTAAGCACATGTTTCTAGGGAGAGCCTGGTGCTCCCATCAGGCTTTACAGATTGATTCATTTCAATCCAGTTGACACAACAGAGACTAAATCCCTCATACTTTGGTTTGAATTCACACATTTACCTCATATTTACTCATTTGAAAATGCTGATTCTAACACAAAGCCCTGAAATTGCACTTCTAAGAGATTCAAAGACGACAAAAAAAAAATCAGATTTTAGATATATTTTAATGTGTTCAGGATTTCCTTAAAGGATTATTGTCAGCTTTATTCCTCACTATACCTGTTTGTTTGGCAACCATGAGCAAAGACACTGTGTAGTCAATCCTGCTTTTTTTCCATTTACTCTTATCAAATGGACTGGTTGCCTTTATAGCAAAATAAGACTATATAAAATAGTCTCTAATGTTTTACTTCAGAGACCTAATATGTAAATAGGGTGTAAAATTAAGCTTCTTTGATTATAAGAAATATAACAAGTCTTGGCTTTCTTGCATATCCTTAACTGAAATTAAGCTGAGACAATCAAAGGAAAAAATTTCAGCTTTAGCAGGATATGTTGATGAGATCAGATTTTTAGTGGTTTTGAACCACAACTACTTAGAATTTTATCAACTGTGATGAACATCATAATTAATGTCTTGTCATTCATGGTGATATCTGAAATTTTATTTCAAGTGATGTTGACAATTCACAGAAATGTAGAGCTTTAGCACACAGATCATCTCATTAACTTAAAGGTGGATGTTCACTTGCTTAAGCTGTCACACACTGAGTCCTTGGGTGGAAAAAATAAGATAATATTTTACTTTAAGAAAGATCAGGAAAAAAACACTTCTCAAAACCTCAAAATCAAGAAGTACAAAAGATTTTTAAAGTAATATTAAAAATATTTGTTACAGGAGCTTAATCCAAAATTTACTGATGCTATTCAGATATATTTAAATTACTTCAGTGCGGTATTGAATCAAGCCCATATTGCTGAGCTATGTAAAAAAATTTCTTTACCTATTAACTGATTCATAACTTAATTACAACTTGGTTAATTTCTTTGCTGTTAGATAGTTTCTCCTGATTTATGCCAGCAGATCAACATCCCATATCATTACTGTTTTGGTCTGTGTGTTCTAGTTATGTGTAAGTACATGAAAAATCAACCATAGCTTAAAACCACAGACATTACAAATGGAATCATAACTTTTAGGAGCAGTAGAATCCATAGATTGTGCTTTGCCTTCTCTTAAAGACAAACTGGGTTTAAGCTCTTCTGATGAAATTGTTTAGCACTCTTGAATCACCTTTCCTCACCATCCTTTGCTACAGTACCACCATTTGTGCTGCTGGTGCTATTGAATTTGAGTTATTCTTCAGTCATACTAGCAACTGGATGAGTTAAATGAAATCAATATTCCTCTCCTTAGAGATGAAATTAATTTAGCAATTCATAACAGTTGTAGACATTCTTTTCTTTGTCCAGTTCTATACTACAATCCATCAAAGTATTCTGCTTGGCATTTGAATTAATGTAACTTAATTTGGAAGCAACAACTCCTTCTGTTATAATGAAATCTTTCAGTCTTTGATTTCAAGTCTATTCCATAGTCTGAGCATTTTTACCCACTACCAGTGAACTTTGCTTTAGATATCAAAATAGAGCATAAAAACCATACATCCTAACAGTGTGTCACTTGTAGTTCTAATGTCTAAATGAGTTCTTTTGATTACTTTTTAAGAAATACTGTCTTTAGTTAATTAGAATTCAAGTTTATGCAAAATATTTTCATACCATTTTGTTTGTACTGAATGAAAACACAAGGGCTTTTTTCTGGCTGAAAAGATGCCAGCAGGAGCAAATTAATGAGCCCCAAAAAGAGAACATTTGTACAGCTGGAGTCTGAATGTTAGCAAGCTGCTTGGTTTTGATTGACACTGCAACAGTCATGGTGGTGGAAGGTGATCAATAATACTCCCTCTGTGACAATGTAAATAATATCATCCAAGAGTGATTGCCAAGCAAAAATATTCAGAGACTCAGCTCAATTTGGGTAAGCATCCAAGACCTCAGATCTTTCTTCTAAGTGCCTTACCCTTTTGGTGTCTCCAAATTTCATTCAAAAATAAGTTGATCAGTGCCTTGTTTCGAGCATTCAGGGTTACTCTGGTAGGCAGGAAGCATGATAATAAATAACAGTTTTTAGAATTAACAGCTATTAAGCTTTTAAAATATAAACTTCAGAAAAGGAGTTTTTCTCCCACTGTTTACTTTGAGTTAGATCATTCTTCACATCAATTTCAACCTGTTGTGTATTTAATACACAGAGCAGCCACTGTTGTTTTTCATGCTGATATATGCAGCAATGTACATAACCCAGATTATTCAAAAATTTTACAGGATGTGTCTACATGCTCTTAATTCAACTCCAACAGAGACAGACTTCCTTAGAAATAAGTAAAATAGGACCCCATCTGAATACAGAGGGCAAAGGTTTGCCAAAACTGTGTTTTTTCTAACCCATGCAGGAGTACTCCTGGAGTGAGAGGCTTCAAAAAGAAAAGGAAAAAATATGAGCACATGTAAGGTAACTTGAAGATAAGATAGGGATACTTAGAAAGATGGATGCATCAAAAGGGCAGAAGATAAGTAAGATTATGAAGGTATGAAGGCTACAGATATAGACTATGTAAGCAATGTTTTTTTGTGTTTTTCCCAGGTAGTAGGAGTGCTTTGCCCACAGCTGAAGCAGTAAGATTCAATAGTTTGGAGAAGTAGAGGTTTTTTTCATTTTTATTGTGCTTTTGGAGTATTTAATGCCTCACTAGACCTAAAAAACCCTAGGGTCCCATGCTCATTTCAATTCAATTAAGATATACAGGCCGTGCAAAATATATATCGATAGGGAGCCACATTTTCAGAAATAACTGCTTATCTGTGCACTTTTTAGCTCATTATAACAGGCACATGCAATCCAACTTTAAATAAAGGCTGTTGGTGGACTAAATTACAACACAGTATCAAGAGACTTCATGAACTAGATATATTCCATTTTATTAAGCTTTCATTATATATACTATGAGTCAGCAAAATATTCAGGCCCTGCTAACCAGAGTCCTGCTACTTTAAATCTTGAAGGCAAATTGTTTTCGCCAAGAGCATCCTGTAAATGAACCGTAGGTTTAGGCCCACTCCCTGTTAGAACAGACTTGACAGAGTGTCTGTCTCACTGGCATTTTGAATCTCTTTGCAGAAAGCTGCCAAATGCCCAGGGAGACAGCAGCATCCTTGCTGCCATGCTGTAGGCATCGTCCTTCCGTGACAGTACCTTTGCATGCAAATACACCAACTCCCTAAAGCTTTATTTTCAAGATGAAAAAGTGCTTTTTTTAAAGTTCTGAAAGAGTGAACAAGTTATTTCTCCTATTAGATTACTAACTCAAGTTTGAGGTGAAAAAGGGGGGTTTGTCCCAAAGACCTTCCACAGTGAAGTAATGATGCTCTGCCTCTTTCCCTGCATATGGCCTCACTGTCTAAGGGACTGTCGCTCAACATGCAATGGCTGGTTTATGTTATAAACATGCTGGTGTAGCCAAAAAGTGAAAAAAATCCTCCAGCTCTGTTTATACCTGTGGGAACTCAGTACTTTTTTAGATTTCTGCCTCTGTCGAGATGCTTGAAATTAGCCCAGATTGGCGAGGTGCAGGGAGGCCTGTCAGAGAATGACAGCACATCTCCTCAGGCAAACAAACACAAGTAGTGTCTGATATGGGTTTTAGTCCTTTTCCCCATTGGATCTTCTCCAGCCATGAGCCGGCCAGTCATCAACATTCCAAACAGCCCTCAGCACGCGAGGTCAGGGAGATCTGACACCCTTGTGCCAAAATGGAACAAGGCCCCCCAGCCCCTCAGCCGGGCGGTCAGAGCGAGCGGGGCGGCATTTTGGGGAGCAGCATTAAACCCCCAGCAGGCAGAGGGTGGGTAACCCTTGGCTGGGGTTTTTGGGGAGCCCCTGAAGCAGCAGGGAGAGTGGAACCTGCCCGGAGGAGCAGCCATGCGAGCCCCCTCACGTGAGGGGGAGGGCGTGAGGGGCCTGCAGGGAAAGGGACGCCGAGGTTTAAGTGGGAAAAAAAGCCTTGATAAAAAGGGTGAAAAAGATGGTAGAGTGAGGGGAAACAGCATTTTCAGAGGGAGCTGCCAGGCTGGCTTGGGTCACTGTCCCAGCTGGTGGAAGCATCTACACCTCCAATGACAGGAGCCCAGCAGGAAAAAGGGAGAGCGCTGGAGGCACCGGCAGGGACCTGCTGCCACTGGTGAGTTCCCTGTTTTGTTGGGTTTTTCCCCCGGAATGCATAACATAGTAAACATGATAAAAATATAGCTCCAGAGGCTCTCAACATTTCCAAGACTCAGTTTACTTGTTGCAAATGCACCCAAAATGCTGAAGGTGAAATGCAATTTCTTTAGAGGAAAGAAAAAAAGGAGGGAATGATTCAAGGTTGGTGCAATCCCTACAAAGCCTGAGCAAGGGACTATCTGATGCTGTTGCTTTTTTAAAGGTTTTTTTGGAAACACAACGGCAGAAATGACAGTGGAAATCATACCTGGCTCCAATTCCTAGAATGGCTCTATTTTTGCTAATATTTCTGTTTCTACTTGTATGTGTTAATGTCCCGGTAATGAAGGATTCAAGATACCCCCATTATAAGTAATTCTAGGATTTGGTTCACCTTTGAAGTCAATAGGAAAACTGCAGTCAATTCCTCACAGTACTTGATTGTATTGCGAAGTGTATGGAAAAAATTACTTTTAAAATGGCACATGTCTGCACGGTGTAGTGAAAGGTGACCTGAAACCTTCATTCTCAAGATGTAGTAATTTATTTAATTTAACTATAAGAGAAAATAATTAAGAAGCTTACCCTGTTTTCTGGTTTGCTTTCTGGAATTTTCAGCATCTCTTTTATAACATGAGTTGGTACAAGCATTTAAATATTACAGTTAACTCTGGCATTAGAGTGATATGTGACAACATCAGAAAAATAGCACTCAGGGTATCAACTGCTGTTGAAATATGTAAGCAAAGTGTTGAACATAAGTACATACAACACTAACAAATCTATATTAATTACCAGCAAAGAATTAAGTTCTTTGCCACAAAAAATCTTTTGGTATACTGTGGTCAGTGATAAGGCATTGTAATCACTTTCTTCGTCACTAAGAGATTTGTGTATTAATGAAATAGCAATTGCTTAAATAGAGGAAAAAATGCATGCAGAACAGGCACTGCTTGCTTCTAAATGCACTCACCTGGTGTTTCTTAGCTTTATTATGAAGTTGGCTGTAGTCACAGTTCACATATTTCTCAAAGAAATAATCATATCGTCTGTTTCTTATGTAATATATAAAAATCAATTGAATACATAAACTAGTAAAAATGTTCTGTGGGTTAATTGATTGATTTATTATAATTCTGAATTGTTAAAATTAAATATAACTCCTGGAACAAAGATTAAGTGTTATTTTTAACGACTTAATGTCATTCAGATGACTTTTGAAAAGGATATTGATGCTGAAAAATGTACAATACCAGAAACCTGCAAATATGGATTGTAAGTAGACAGGCTAAAATTTATAACGATCACTGAGTTTTCTGATAACTGTGGTCAGATACAGATGTATCTGTAGTATGATGTGACATATGAATAAAGTAAGGGTGCCTTCTGTCCTGCTGGGGACTTGGAAGAGTTCCCTCTACTCCTACTCTCTGCTGAGAGTACTGCAACCTTTGAGTTTGTCTATAAGAGCCAGGTTTGAAGGCTGTGATGCCAATGAGTGGTTGGCCCACGGATGTGCAAAATACAATCCATTGTCTCCAGCAACCAGAGGTTTTGAGATGGTCTTTGTTCATTCTTACTGCTTCCAGACAGAGCTGGAAGAAATCTCAGTCACTGCAGTTCAGAACCCTTGTTTCTCTGACACCTAATTGGTATCTGTCCACCTGAATACAGCAAGCCCTGAATTTCAGTACCTGAGAGTCTAAGGTGTATAATCCTACTCTTGGACAGGATTGCTAAGAACAATCACTTCGTTATGTCAGTGTGAGGTGTCCCTGACCTCACCTAGAGATACCTACACTGAGGAAAATAGTGGGCAATTTTTCTCAGTGGTGATTAATTCTTGTTTTAGCCCTAAAATGCAAAGAGGGGGAAAAGATGAGGATCTGATTGGGTTTGTGTCTCCTGTTTGCATACATATCCCTAATTGTGCCTGGGAATCTAACTTATTTGTTGCAACTTTCTGTGCCATTTTAATGCAATTGAATTTGGCATAGAAAGTTGGGAAAAAAACATATGGGAGTTATATAGGAAAATTAGGGAAGATAAAGTTAGTGGGTATTAAATTTAACAGGCAAAATAACCAAATGCTAAAAAAAATACCAAATATTAACCAGAATATCCAACTCAGAATCTCTGATTTTTGTCTTCACCTCTTAATCAGTAACAAAAGGGAATAAGTCCATATGTTGTTTTTGCAGGCCACCTTTAAAGGTGATTTATAGTTTATGATGCTACAGTAATTTCTGGAGAGTTATGGAGCAAAGAGAGAGCCACTGAGCCTGTCAAGACAGTTGAAAGCTTGATGATGGTGGCATCAAATTAAAGACAAGCACCTTGTATCTCAGGCAGTCCTAGGGGAAAAAGAAAGGAGTGGTTTTTTATCTAAAGCAGTAAAAAGTGTGGAAGTGGGTGTCATATAACTTTTTCATTATCCTGCCACACTAGGAAATTCTGCATTGCAGGACCTCAAAGTTAAAACAAATTTATTGCAGTGTATCAGTCCTTTAGGGTATCTGAGGGTTTTTTTTTATTTTTTGCCAATTTTCCTATCCAGATTTCAGATTTGGTATTAATCATTTCCCATTTCACTCTTGAGATGAAATTTAATTTTGCAAGGGATTGCTAAGCTAAATTCAGATCAAGGGAAGAGACAGCTTTCCTTCTTGGTTGCAAATCCAAAATGAGAAGATCAAAAGCTGTTTATTCTTTGCTAATTTCAGTGTCACTTTTGATGAGAAGATATTCTCTATTCCCAAAAAAAAAGTTTTTTGTGTGAAAAATAGTTTTTGTGGCATTTTTATCAAGACAAAAATAATTTTTGGTGCTCTACCAAATGTGAAAAAGCAGTTTCTGCTTAGGCTTAGAAGACAATGTCTTTCTTACATGCATCCACACATTTGTGCGTTTTTAAAATCAGAGTTGTAAGAACTTCCTACCTTCTTTACATAGCTAAATATTTGTGATTGCATGAAATTGATTCACTAATGTATAAATCCATGCTCATTTAATGATTGCAATGTGTAAGTTACTGCATGCATGCAGACAAAATTTTAAAAAACATACAAAAACAAACAAGCAAAAAAAAACTTAACAAAAAACCCATCAAAAAAAAACCCCACAACTCAAACGAAGAGACCCACTGCACACACAACAAATGCCACAAAACCCAAGAAAAACAAACCACTTAAAAAGGCATCATGAAGGGCATTCAGACTCATGGTAATGATTTGTGATGGGCAGCTAAAAGTAATGCATATAGATGATTATTTCTGTAGGGTGTTTGGAATTTGAAGGATTTTCATTAAAACAAAAAGGATTTTATTTCTTTTCTACTTAGACATTCAGTATTCAAGCAAGAAAAACAGATTCCTAATGCCCAAGGGGAACTAATACCTGTCCAAGAAGTAATTAGATTTCTGCTTAATTTATAGTTATATTAATTATTAAGTCACTTAAGTCATAAAGTTTTTGGGATCTGGACAGAACTGAAGTTTAACTTTGTTTACACATCAGAAGACAATGACCTTTTCCTATATGGGAAGAAGAGTTAGATTTGAACAGCTTTGGCAGTCAAAGACCAGAAATTCTATCTATTTGTCCTTGTTATTTTAAATCTGCTGTTGTAGTTCCACTTATGTGAATGGGAATGATTTATTGAATTATCCATTTGTGATCAAAAGCAAGATTCTGTCATTCAGATGATCATAGCAGAAGGAGTACAAGAGAGGATGGAATCTTTGAAGATAGAATAGTTCTGCTCCTAGCTAGTGGATAACTCTTTCAAACCGGGTCACAGCAAACACAAAAGGTTTTGTGTAGCTGTGTTAAGGAATACACCATGTCTTTCACAACCTGCTCCCTTTTGCTGCCTTTATCTGTGATCAAAATGGAGACTCATTAGGGATTTGAAAGTGCATGACTAGAATAGAAGTAGGTTAGAAAATACAAAAATACTTCTGCATTTCAGAAGCATGCAATGCTGCAGAAGGAAAACAGAGTGCCCCAGCTGTAACTATTAATGCTGACACAAACACTTTCTTCTCTTCCCACTTCTGCTGTGTACACGTGCATAGCAATTACTCTGGCTCTAGGAACCCATTATGCAAGGATCTCTTGTCACAGCAGGTGCCATCCTAATGCTAAAGCAGAAACTCTGAACTCTATTCCAAACCACTAATTTCTTCTATGGACTTATTGTTTGGTTTTGCATTACCTTAAGAGTTCTTGTGTACATCAGAGGCTGGTACCTCACAGGCAGTTCAACAACCTCAGCTTGTTATGTTGAGAATTGGATAAGGGTTTATGAACCTGACGTGTAAATGGCAACAAGCTGGCTTTGTGGTCTCGCTGCTTTTTTTCCTGCGAGATTCCAGTGTCATGGACAAGTGCAGCTGTGAGCCTTGAAACCTAGTTTATGTTCCCACCAAAAAAAAAGTGAGTACCTTGTTTCTCACTTCACTTGTTTCTCAGCCACACATAGCACAGTATACATCAGTCTCTTTCCAGTGTCTGCTTGCTTATTACTGGTGGTGTTCACTGTTTCTCTGCTGGGTTTCTCCTTCTCGAACTATTTGATCAGTCACATCACTGTCCCTGTGACAGTCTGGTCTAGTCTTTATGTGTATGTTACCATGATTGAACAGAAGTGAATAGCTGTGGTATTTTTTCTCTTTGGGTACTTTTTTCTCCTGCTCCAGGTAAGAGAACATATAAAGTCTACCTTCCATTCTTTTGTCTGCAATGTTACATACAATATGAAATATAAAGCAGGTAATCTACATGGTTTAGTTTACCCCTCCTTCAACAGCAGTAGTGTCTCCTGACTTCAGGAAAAAGAGAATGCCAAAAGGCCTGTGATAATAGGCAAGATAGGTGGAGAAGAAAATAAAAATTCAATCATATAGCAATGATGGTAGCCAAGGCAGAACAGCAACTCATTCCAACAGATGCAAAGAATTTAAGATGGCAAATCGTCAAGCCCTGGGGTTTGGGTGTAGAGATCAATATTTCTTGTAAGACTATTATACTTTCTAGTAGGAGTACCCTGTCTGTTTAAGGTTTTCCTACCTGTAAAATATCTGTTTCCTTAAAAAACAGCAGGTATAACCTTCCCACAAAGTAGCAGTAGAAAGAGTCATTCCTGAGTTATTTGGGAAGGAGCAAGAGAACCACAATTACTAAGGAAAAATACTTGCTGAGACCTTACAAGCCATACTTCAATCCACAGTGGACTTGAAAGGGAACTGCAGAATAAACATCCAGAAATGGATTTATAATGGAAGCTTTGACAGGCTTAAAAGCAAAGCAGTACACAGGTGCCATATAATTAAGACTGGTGACCTTTCAAAGAAAAGGTTTACCAACATGTAAATAAATTGCCATTGTGCAGCTCACCTCATTAAACAGGAAAGTTTGGAAAATGACTGGAAAACTGGCATCAATCGATGCCACCTTAGACATCAGTTAGAAGAGACAGCTGCCTGCTGAGGATGAACAGAGTGTATGCACTATTAAAAACAGGGGCTTTGTTCTGAGAGTCATGCTACAGGTAATTGAACCCTTCAATTTATAGCCTGTTCACAGTTGTCAGGTTCTTTAATATATTTCTTAGCCATATCCCACCTGCCCCAGCTTGGGTGTGTATAATGCAGCAGGTCATGTGGATAGAAATATTCCAATGAGTTGAGCTTCAGACAGTCTGGCTTCATGTGCCAGCATGAATCTGTACACATGCTCCCTCTCCTTTTTTTTTTTTTTTTTTTCTCCTAACTGTATATTTCAATTTGTCAGTGTAGTTGTGCCCTCTTTTGACTCATTCATGGTCTACTGCAGCCAGTTAAAGCTGGGCGATTTTGGTGTGTTTTCTGGTAGTTGGTTTGTTGGGGTTTTTTTGTTTGGTTTTGGGTTTTTTTATTACAGCATGAATGTTATTTTAGGCACTTTCACAGAAGCTGGGTAAAATTGCTAAATGGCCTCAGCTCCCTGACTGTCAGGGACATTGTCACAGCTGAATCCTTGCATCATCACAGGCTGAAACAGAAATGATGTTTTCAGAGTGGTGAAAAAAACCAGCATGGAGTTTAGAATATCTCATTCTAGAGGTTTATTTTGCATGTTTTCCCTGCATGCAAGCTCTTCTGTGTATGATCCTGGGCTTTCAACAGGGAAGGTGGCCAGGCTGTCTCAGGCTTCACCTCATGTTATTGGAGGTTTGGGAATTTTTTTTTATGAGGTGGATTTTTTTCCAAACAATCTATGATGTGTCTGTCTTGAGAAGGAATATTTTGCTTTTTTAATCAGGGATAATGATTTGGACTTGCCAGACTCTGGTTTTAAGGCAGATTTAAAATTTAAATAAGCTTAAAAAGCAACTGAGTTAAAGTGGTAAAAAATCTTATATAATTGCTCTCAATTTTTTAACTTATCTTGTTCTGCCTTAACTTCAGATTCTAAACCTTAACTGTTTCTATACTGGGAAATAGAGAAGTAAAATTTTGTCACTTAAACAGTGGCATCGAGAAAAAAATAGATTTTTCCCCACTAATCTGATATCACTATCTCTTAATCTTGAACTATTTTCAGAAAAACATGATGCAAATCAGTTGGAGCTGCAAACTAAGGACTGCAGGTTTTGAAGCAGCAGGATTTTTTTGTATTTTTTTCCCTCTGGCAGTATGTATTTCTCAGTGTGGCACAACTTGCTAGTGTTTGCAGACTGGTGCTGTGTTTCTTTAGCAAAACTGAACATGCAGGTGCAGTCCTAATGAAAATGAATCTATAAATAGAGCTGTATTTTTTGAAATGACTGGTTAATACCTGGTGGGTGGGTATGTGTATTCATAGTGATTTGAGAGAACCTTGAAGCTGTAGAGTTTATGGCAGCTGTAATTTTGACCACTAAAGAAGCAAAGCATGGGTTCTGAAATTTTCACATGCTTAATCCCTTTTTTAACACCTCACAGATTGCTTGTTTATCAAACTGGCTGCTTTGATAAAGCTTCTTATCTCAGATCAAGAGCACAGTATCTATCAACTTCAATTTATTCAATTCTAAGAATAACAGTCTATCAGTTTCATTCTCTGGATCCTAACAATACTTTAATTTTGGAATAATGGGCCACATTTAGTAGTAGCTACTTTCTTTTTAAACATGATATCCTGGAGCTGTGGGTTGACAGCTGGCTGACTGTGAGCCAGCAATGTGCCCAGGTAGCCAAGAAAGCCAACAGCATCCTGGCTTGTACCACAGAGAGAGTGGCCAGCAGTACTAGAGCAGTAATCATGAGGCCACACTTGGAAATTACTGCGTATTTTTGGGCTCCTCACTAAAAGAAAGGTATTGAGATACTGGAGTGTGTCCAAAGGAGGGGAATTAAGCTGGAGAAAAGGTTGGAGCACTTCTCTTAGAAGAAGTGGCTGAGGGAGTTTATCCTGGAAAAAAAGTGAGACTGAGGGAAGACCTTATTACTCTCTACAAAACAGGAGGCTGGAGCAAGACAGATGTAGGTCTCTTCTCCAGAGCAAGAAGAGACAGGATGGTAAGAAATGGCCTCAGGCTGTCCCAGGGGAGAACACGCTGCCCAGGCAAGTGGTGGGGTCACCACCCCTGGAGGTCTGTTGAAGGCATGTTGATGTGACCCTTAAGGCTTTTGATCTCAGCTTTGTTTCAGGCTTTTGATTGGTGGTTGAGGCTTTGGGGGGTTTTGGTCTGTTCCACATCCCTATTATGTCTTTCCTACACAATCCCAGGAAAATGCTGTCACTCAAATTAAAGGAGGAGAAAGGTCCTACCAGCCCAGATTCAGACTTAATGTTGCAAGAACTCATTTAACGCAGAAAATGGATTGTCTTCCAGCTGTAAAACAAAACTACAGGAATGTGTAGGTGTTGAAGATAAAATCAAGGTGGGGTTTAATTTCTGGTTAGAAATTTAGGAGTTAGCTGGAATAATGACAACTTTATTAATGCATTCTGGGAATTTGTTGTGATGGCAGTGTAGAAGAAACTTACCTTGTTTTCCTGTCTTGAAAGGTCTGTGAACCTCTAATGCTTCAGCTGAAATATTAAGCTTCTGGAGCTCTCTGGTTTAACTAGTTCTAACACATTCAAATAAGCTTGTGGGGAGGCTACTGAAATAAATATAGCTGCTTCTTTTTCTCATAAGTTTTTCCTTTGGTAATTTTGCTTGCCTCTTTCACAGGAAATCTGAAGATGCAATATCTTAGAGACTATTCATTAATCCATATTTTGGAAATATATAGTGACCTTGCACATATAGGTGTGGGTAGGTAAGGGATGAGTGTAATCATCCATCATCATACCTAATACTGGACAAAGTAGGAAGAGCTAAATACAGAATTGGCAAAGAGGTTAAGCAGTGATCATGGTGTCATTACCTCCCAGAGCTGCTTTTCAAGCAGCAGGATGGTATGGAATATGCTATTTCAAGCAGCATATTCTCTGTGAAAAGAATTAAAGGTATAAACTTTAACCTCTTCCTGGCACTGAGGGGCCCATTCATCATTCATCCATGAAAATCTGACAGTTTTTTTATTCAACCTTTGGAGTCCACTGTTTCTGCCTGGAGCCTGGATGAAGATGTGCTCTTCTTCCAAGACCTTTCACGAGCAGTGGAATCCACAGGTGTGCTCTCTTGCCTGCTGCTTGTCCTCTGGGAGTATTGCTCCAGTATTGCTTCCATTGAAAGCTGGGGACCTTTGAGTGCATTGTTAGTGTTTGAAATTGAGCATTACTTACCCTTCTAGTTCTTACTGCAAACAACACCAGGTATGTCCTTTGAGATTATAACAATGATCCTCTGATCTCCAGTGCTGGCAGTACATCTTTAATTAGGGAAAGCACAGAAATATCAGTTGTCCATTCTATTGTCTATTCTCCAGTCCAGCATCCTGAATGGCTGTATTCAGGATTTTCCTCTTCTCTGTTTCTGGGCATGTGTAACAAATTTAGAAGAAAAACAGTTTTAATATGAGTGGTGGGAGCAAGCCTTTTGTCTGTTCAGGCTTCAATATGCAATTTCTGAGGTGCTCCTAGTGCCACAGTGGTCTCTCTCTCTGAACCAAGTTACTAAGATGGCACTCTTCTGACTACACTATTCTTTAGAAATTTTTTTCTCTTTACAATACTTTAACCCTTTCATTCATTTCAAGGAATTAAGATTTGAATTTATGTCACACAGGGTTAATCCATTCTCCACAGTGAAGTGCAAAAATTTCAGAAATAATGTAATCTGTTCTGCTGCCATCCATATAAAATACTGTTTACACTCCAGGCCTATTGCTTCAGGAAATTATTGATAGGAACATCTGCTCCTTCACAAGTAAAGTAGAAAAGTCCTTCCTCTCTGACCAGAAGCGCTTTTCAGCCACCTTTACTTTATCACCATGACACAGAAGCATGCAAGATTGGATTTCAGACTTTAAATAATAATAAAAAATGTGTAGCAAAGAAACTCTCTAAAACTTCACTCAGGAACTTTCGTAAAGCTCTGAGCCATCTTCTTGTGCTCCAAAGGATTTGTTCAAAACAAAATGAAATTTGGAGCATAAGATATACAGTACAATCAGAATCCAACTTCAAATGTACCTCATTGCTACTAAGTTAAACACTATAATTACAATTATAACTCTGCAGTGCTTTATGCATAAATTATTTAAATTAAACTACATAGATTATTCAAATTTTATCTCCAAGAAACACTTCCAAAAGCCTGCTAACACGCACATTGCAACTCACTGCTAACATGAAAAACTCTTAAAGGCTTGATTATTTTTTTCAATCTTTTTGGAACTAGACTCTGTGCAGCGCCTTGACTTATTTCAAGTTGAATGAGTCTTGGGTTAAATGGATTTGGTGCTGGGTAGTGTATTTTCAGATCCACCTTCAAGCTCAGTTGAGCAAAAGACTAAGCTGGTGCCATTCAGTCTTTCCTTTCCTGATAACAAACTAGTATTCTGTGAGGGGTTTAATGCAAAGCAAAAGCCTTTGCAGCAAAAGGAAGGAACTCACATATTTTACCTTATAGGAGCAGCTCTGGCTGGGGTAGTTATTTGACATGATATTGACAAGTATTCACTTGGGACAATCCTAACATAAGAATATCTTTTCACATGAAAATATTAATGAGAAAAGGTTCTACCAGGGTAAACCTGGAGGATATCCCTTGTTTTGAGCATTTCTCATGGGTGACTAGGAAAAGAAACTTCATCAGTTCATTCCTTTATAACAATACCTTCAAAGTCCTGCAGACAAACAGGCCAAAATACCTGCAGGAAACCATAACATTTTTGTCTTTTCAGTGCTAGTAAAATAAAATTTGGTTCTGGGAGTAAATTCAGTAAAGGTTTTTACCCTTCTTTCTGACAGTGCCTTTTTCCACTGAAATCACCTAAACAATGTTTAATATTATGAATATTCTTAAGCCTGTCACTGGCTGCAGACAGTACTAAAATGAATCACTGAATTGTAGTATACAAGCAACTGGTTTGCAATTTACAGAAGACTGTTTTAATCCTCTTATTCTTGGACATCATAATTTTGCATTCCTCAATCTCACTGAAGATTTTCATTTAGTAGAGTTCTGTTTCCTGAAAAATCAGTGGAAAGTGTAGTTAAGCCAACACAGAATGTTGGAACATCTCCTGCTTGAAGTTTTTTTATTCATATTAGAGTGTCAATTTAGTGCTGAAGAAACGGTAATGAAGAAGGGTTTGCTTTTTTATGTCATCATTTCTGAACAAATAACTAACAGGATTTTGCAGATGGTTATTTGGAGGAGAAATTAGTATTTCTGTGACACTTAGATACCTAATGAGAAAGAAAAATAGACCAGTTCCACATTGCTGGAATTGTGGAGGAAGACAGCTGAAGATCTAAAATTCCTCCTGGGCTTTGTATTTCTTAAATTAAAAATGAAAGGAAAAGCTTTCAACTTTGTATGCTTCATCACAAACTGAGTATTAATTCAGTTATGCACATATAGTAACTCACTGAAAATGACATATGGTTTGAGGGTCTATATAAAGTTAAAGAAATATTCCTGATTTTTTTGTGTAGGTTAAGCAAACCTTTAGTCTTTGCGTGATCAAGTAAGCAGGACTTTAAGGGGCAATCTTTCTGAAAGCAAGGGGCCAGAGAGTTGTTAACCTTATGAAACAGCTGCTGAAGATCAACAGCAAGATACTCCTTTATTCCTGCAATCATGGAAGTCAAGATTCTTCCATATGATATTTCCTGCTGCTAAGGTTTTAATACCTCTTTCAGATACAGTGTTTGTAGCACCATGTGATTTAGATCTTCACTTGTACTTTCATCTTTTCAACTCTGGAAAGCACCACAACAGTAGTGTGGGTTTTTTTATGGTTTGGGGTGAATTTTTTTAATCACCCCACCCAGGTCTCTGTGTTTGGCACTCATAGGAAAAGTTTAACCTCAATACCCATTTTAGCTCTGCTTTTGGGATGAGTCAAGAGTCTCTCTGAAATGCAAAGGTAGTTTGTATATCAAATCAGTGGATGTTTGTATACCTAATTAAGTGGATAAACAGGAATGTTCAGTTATTTCTTAATATGAGTTCTAAGAAGAAAAACAATAAGCATATTTTCTCTCCCCCCTCTTAGTTTCCTTAAATGTATACATTTCTCTATTTACTTCTTTAACACTGTTTTACAGTTAAAAATACTTAAATCAGAAATAAGCTTTAATGTTGCATGCAAATTCTAAACTCATCAGCTTAAGTTGTATAATGAAATCATGTGCAGGCACAGTGTGACATGCTAAAGATGGTGTTATTTCAAACCCCTGTGGTTTATAGCCCACAATTCTGTGACAATTTTTTCAAAAATCCTTTAAAGATTCCCCATGTTATCACTGAAAATACTTCCATGTTATCTTTAATTATTCTGACAGAAATGTGGATTGTAAGTTTAATGAATTGTTAAACTGGCTTCAATTAACTGTGTGCTTCAAAGGCCTGATTCTGTACTCTTTATGCAGAACTGAAGACAAGTATATCCTGTTCAGTAGCTCTCACCACGCAGTGGTAGCAGGACATCAGCCTCTTGTAGCAGAGCTGAGAAAAGGCTGCTTTAATTTAATGCTGCTTTTTTGTATGCATAGCAGTGCAGAGTGTTTGTCTAGTACTGTAGCTGTACAGTTGTTAAAAATAATCTTATGGTGAAACTTATGCTTAAATAGAATATGTTCGTAGCAGAGGTTGCTTACTGTCCTAACATAAAGCAAATCTTCATGCACAACAAAAATAACATTTACTTAATAAGAAAAACTAGTGCAATTTTCAAAACTATTTAAAGTTGATCAAATCCACATTAACTTTAAATCTTATTGATTTCTTCTCTCAATAAATGTGCATTTATTCATGCTCATTTGTAGCATGAATTGTTTGTAAGTGCAGATATTTATAAATACTTCTTTCAGAAAAGAAACCATTTGCCTGAACAGCCACTTCTGTTCACCATTATTGTTGGTTACTGTTACCTGCCTGATAAAGTCCCACACATGCATCATGAAAGGCTTTTGGAGAGGTTTTCAGCTGGTTTAATATGTTTCTTTACTATCAGAGAGTCAATCAGCCAAAATGTAAAATACAAGAGCTTACAGATATCCCAACAGCCTTTTCTACACTGATAGTGGTTGTAAAAAGCATCTTTCAAGGAACTCAGAACTGCTTTGTCTGATCAAGTTGTTTTCTCTATCATTCCTCCTATTTTGCAGAAGCAGCCAGGCTTTTAACTATTTGTTCTGAATGTGCTTTTTTGCTAAAAGCATTTCCCATCTGCTGACTTTTATTTTATCACCATATTCTACTTTCCCATTTAATATTATGATTGGTCGTGAAGGATGGAATGCTTCCTTAAAGTGTCTTTTGAAGGATTTTAGGTTTTATACTGATGAAGTAAATATTTAAAAGATAAAAAACAGAGTTTATTGGAAAGAATTATTATACACAAGCATTTCATTCCAGGAGAACGAGAATATTATGGGTCAAATATCGCTGAAGAGCCCAAAGGCCTGTTCAAAGGAGACAGATGCCTACTTCCAGTAAATAAGCCTTTTTTTTTTTTTTTTTTTCACTAGGTCATTCTTCTTTATTAGGAGGAGAATATATAGGGGGAAAAATCCTAATAAATTGCATGTAGAAGTGCATATTTTAGAGAGAGTTTTAACTTGTTATGGCCATATACTGTTAATTTTACTTCCAGCCACATTAGTAAACCATAATTTACTCCAATTTATGAATTCATGTTTCGTTTTTTATTTTCAGTCATCAAGCTTCAGGGAAGCTGTTGTTAAAGGAAGCCTGAATTTCAGTTTCACTGTATGACTTGGTTGCTGAATTGTAGGTTTTATTACTGGCTTATGCTAATGCCCTGCAGGTTGAAATCTTTACGGCTGCAACTGCATCTGCAGCCTGGGAGCTGTCAGGGAGTAGATGTTCATCTGACAAAACTGTAGAGCCTGGTGGCTTCTGTGGACACAAGTTTCCTGGAATTTACACAGAGATAAAAGAAGGAATAAAGTTATTACAAAGTAATGACAGTAGGAAGTACATGAGTCAGGCGAGGCAGGTGGAGGAGGACTGTTAAGATCTTAGATATGTCCCAGAATGGCAAGAAAAAGCATGATGCAATCTCCACCACCCCCTTGTGTTTGCTATCTGAAGTAAAATAATTATAGCTCTTGAGATCTTGGGTAAAGTTGATGTGTTGGTTTGCTTTCCAGTACTGCTAAGTCACTGTAAACACAGAACTCATGAAGCTGCATCTCTAAAAGGAGTACATTATGAGTTCATTGATATATTTTAGGAATCTCTTGCTTCTGAAGTAATGAAGCTGTAAGGCTGAACTTTCTCACTCAGTACTGGAGAAAAGCAAAAGGATTGAGAAATGGTGACTGCAGCCTCCAAAGACAGTAAAGCTGAAATTTTACTGTATTATATACAACAGTAGGATTTCAGCCTAATGCTTCCATTTCTTCTTTTCAAAACAATTATAAACACTTGAGCCTGAGTCTCTGTTGCCCTGTGTGCTCACGCAGCCCTCAGTGCTGAAAATTGGAGTGCTTATGCATTAGACTGCACTGTCCATAACAGGATATGATGCATGCCAAAGGCAAGTGTGACTCAGTACATACTGCTCATCTTAAATAATTCATATTGTAGAATTGCAGACTATCCCAAGTTGGAAGGGACCCATAAGGATCAAATAGTTCAACACTGTTCCTCACAGGGCTAAGTAATGTTATTGGATGGAATTCTGTAATTATTCCTGGTCATGTCTCAGAGGTTTCACTATTGTATGTCCTTTAAGACTATTTTTTCTGTTCTATTTCCCCCAAAGATTTCCTCTTAAGTGTGCCCAAAACAATGATAAAAATCAAAGGCTTTTTCTTCCTTCAAACTCTCTCTCCAAGGCTATGATGTAGCTACTCCTGTTCAATGTCAGTGATCTGGATAAGGGAATCAAGCACTCACTCTATAAGTTTGCAGGTGACATCAAGTTGGGCAGCAGTGTCGATCTGCTGGAGTCCAGGAAGGCTCTGCAGAGGGATCTGGACAATCTGGATCAACAGCTGAGGCCAACAGTGTGAGGTTCAAGGCAAAGGGGCAGGTTCTGCCCTTGGATCACAACAACTCCATGCAGCACTACAGGTTTGGTGAGAGCAGCTGGGAAGCTGTCTAGAGGAAGGAGACCTGGGGCTGCTGTTCAGCAATCAGCTGGACATGAGCCAGCATGTAACCAGGTGGCCAGGAGGCCAATGGCACCTGGCCTGTATCTGGAACAGTGAGGCCAGCAGGACCAGGACAGTGACTGTGCCCCTGTGCTGGGCACTGGTGAGGCCACACCTCCAGTGCTGTGTCCAGTTCTGGGCCCCTCACTATAAGAAAGACATTGAGGTGCTGGAGCTTGTCCAGAGAAGGGCACGGAGCTGGTGAAGGGCCTGGAGAAGTCTGAACTGCTCCCATGAGGAGCAGCTGAGGGAGCAGGGGGCCTTTGGCCCAAAGAAAAGGAGGTTCAAAATATTGCTGCACTTATTCAACTGCCTTAAAAAGGAGGTTGTAGTGAGGAGGGTGTCAGTCTTTTCTCCCAGTTAAAAAGTGATGGGAAGAGAAGAAATGGCCTCAAGTTGCCTCTGGGGAGGCTTTGAATCATCTTAGGAAGAGTTTATCTAAATTTTGGTCATGGTTGCCCAAGGAATTGATTGAGTCACCATCCCTGGAGACATTTTGAAGAATGTAGCTGTGGCACTTGGTTTAGTGGTGGACTTCATGTTCTTTTAGGTCTATCACAACTTTAATGATTCTCTGATTCTAAGAACTACCAATGTTCTGAAGGGATAAGCTGTTTTTTATGCATTCTTCACTGATTTTTGTCGAATCTTAACATATAAGAAAATATAGTTTGCATCTGTGATCTCATTATGTTTAGATGAGAAGGTGGAAAGAGCACTGAAGTTAACCTATGGTTTGAAAATATAGCAAATATATTCTGTTTGTACTCATTTATGTCATGGTGAGAAACAGACTCTTGAAACTGTCTTAAACTCTATAGTACAATTTCTTTCAGAACTTTTTTCACAATTTAAATCTAGCATGACTTATAAATTAAGAAATGGATTAACTATGACTGATTAAGGAGATAAATAGCATTTAGATTTGGTAGTTAATTCAGAGATTGTCATCACCTGTCCCAGCTTGTGTTCATCAGTAAGTCTCAAAAGCTTATCTGGTCTGTAATGTACATTCACCTTTCAGAAATCTTCCTTCCGATTTTATATTCAAATAAATCTTCTAGTTCACAACTAATTATTAAAACAACACATTTCAATTTTTTTAATGTTGTTTCAAGTTTCCTTGTTGCTGTCTTCACAGCAGAGACACCAGCAGCCCTCCTACCTGCACAACATTCTATTAACTATAAACTGTGCAGGTTGTAAGAGTTTGCCAGATCATTCCAGCAATTAAAGCAAACAAGCTATAATGTTGAAAACTTGTGAGAAAACAAGTGTGTTTTGATTCTTTTATTATGAACATCTTTTTTTATTGTTATGAAGTAAGCGAGTTTATCTGAGACTAGGACTCTGTTAATTCAGACATATGAGGTGTCCTATTTGTCTAATTGAAGTCAGATTGCTTTGGAAAGGTACCAGGAATATCTGCACCTATTTCAAGTTTTAGTTTTTCCCTTTCAGCATCACTGGATCAGTCCTGCAAAAAGGATATATATTCCAGCTGTATCCCATGGAACCAAAAAAGGGTTCCTCAAAGCTGAGAGGATCTCCTCCACCTGTGGGTGGTGCAATTCTGAAAGAGACTGGAAGAAAATTTGTGCCTTGGGCACAAAATAGTGAAAAATTTCATTAAATCCCTTTGGTAGTCATTTTTTTTCAGTCCAAAATAGGCAGTTACATGGAAGGATGGGAGAAAGCTGCAGGGCACCTAGGTTTTGACTGAGAAAGAGTCTATTTCAAGTCTTAGTGAAGTATTCCAACTGGACTTCAGAGGACTCTTGTGTATACTTGCATTTTTAAGAGCATATGTAGAAGTTTAATGTCCAATATGCTAGAGAATGAGTAGTGTCAGTCCCATTTCCTGACACCCGTTCATGTAACATTAGCATCGTTTTTTCTCTTTGTGCTTCTAATATTCTGGCTAACCTATAATATTCTAATATTTATTTGTCTACACCACCTGCATTAAATTAAATTTGTAAATTAGAAATAGCACACTTGTTACAGCTTCAGCTTTCTTATCCTCAGTAGCAATTGGTAACTGTGTTATGTTCAGGCAAAGGAGTAAAATTGAAAAAGGACTTGTAAGCATTTTTCAAATTACTTCAGGTAAATAATAAGCAACTTTCCCCTACTGCTGTTATACAGTGATAGCTCTCTTTAATTTTCCAGCGCTAAATTAATTTACAGTTGCTTCAGACCTCAGTAATTTGTTCACGGTAAATGCACATCTGGGAGAGTTCTGGGGATCTGGAATGAAGAAATAAAAAATGCAGTGCTCACTTATTATAAAATTTGGTTTCTTAGCTTAACTCTGTCCTTATGCCTGCACATAGATGGAAATACACAGAAACATGAAAAATATAATGAGAGAAGACTGGCTAGTTTTGGTCAGGATTTTCAGAGACCTCTGGGAGTGGAATGCCTACTTCCTATTAAATTTCCATTAAGTTATTGGGAATACACCCCTTTTAGGAGGATCTTAGTGATCCTTAGTAATCCTTGTGATAGTAATGTAGTAATAGTCTCCCTAAAATTACACCGATGTTTGGAGGTTTTTTTATGGGAAAAAAATGTGATACAAAGTTTATATTTGTACCATAGGACAGACAAAATCATAGTGATCCTCATTGGCTTTACTGGGCTTTGGAACAGACCTTTTCAAATAAGATCAAGGATTTTTATATGGAAGTAGAATATGATGCACTAGAAGAATATCAGCAACACATTTCTGATTTTTGTCTAGCTAAAATAAAATATCTTAAAAGATATGGGCTATAGCCTTCCTTGGATCCAAAGCATTTGTTGCTTTTCCTCTCTCTTACTGGATTTGTAGCTCAAGGGTTTGAAGTTAATGCCTAGATTATAATGAATGTAGTCCTGAATATGATGGTAATATGACTGAGAAAGAAATGTACCTGTGCAATTTAAAGATCATAACCTCTCATATCATTTCTGTGGCAGGAAAAAGGGTGTTTTGCCTGGAGTGGTTTCTTGTTTGCCTTTCCAGTATACTTTCTTGATATTGTGGTTTCCTATATCCCTATTTTCTTGCAGAATCCTATATCATATTAATAAAGAACAACAAAGAATTCCTCAAAACTCTACTGAAGAGAATGTATTTTACCCTAAGATGATTCTGGAAAGCTTGGTAGTATGTGTTTCCTCAAAGGCAAAAATGCAAATATAGCCATCAAGATGTTACTCTTGCTTTCTCTGCCTTCCACATTGACTTTCCTAGAGCCAGCACTTATTCCTGTTCCATCAGTACTGCAAACCAGAGATAAGACTTCCTCCTTCTAGTGCACAGTGGAAAGTTTTTAATTAGGTTTTTTTTTTCCCAGGTTGCTGTGCCTGACAGATCCAGCATGCTTCTGTTACTGGGTTTGGGTACAGCATGATCTTTTAAAGCTCCCCAGTGAATAGAAATCCTTGGGCAAGCTGGAATCATCATCCAGATTTCCAACTATTTTTTTTCCCAGTGATACCTCAATGATACAATAGCTTCATGCTATCATTAAAATCTCCTGATTTTCAGGTTGAAACACTAAAAAGCCTTTCTCCATATAATTTTAAGCAGCCCTATGTCTAAGTGTGGCCTATGAAGGATTCCTTGCAGGATGCCTGTAGTTGTGTGCTTCTGTCAGTAAAAACATGTGGTCTCTAACTTGTACATTATTTAGTATCTTTTGGAAATTTCTTCAGGTTCTTACTATATATGTATTATTTCAGTTGCAGGTAATTCTGGAAACTGGCTGCAACTGAAGGTGCTTAAAAATTTTCTTGAGAGGTTTTATAGCTGCTTGAGAAGGAGGACTTCCCTCTTCTTATTTAATTCTGATTATCTGTGTTTTAAATTAGTTTCTGTTACTGGGTTTTTTTTATTTTTTGGTTTTGGCATGTTTGTTGGCTCGTTTATTGCTGTGTGATACCATTGTGCTTTTCCACTAACCAGGCATGTAAGTCTGCATCTTGCCTGTGTCTGACATTGTTTCCTCAATTGATGAGGAAATAAGCCATTTACATATCTCTCCCTATAAGTCAGTGAGGAAGAGTCTTCCAACAGGAGAGAATTACTTCAGCTGGAGCTGGTAGGGTGCAGGCCTTTAAACCTGAGAACATGGATGAAACATGAGGAAGTGGATAAATAATTACTGTAGAGAAAAAATAAATTCCTTCCTATTCCCTCCTGTGGAAGACATTTTTTTTAAGATTCTCATATGAACTCATAGATAAAGCTTCTTGTTCCATTTTTTATTAATCAGGATTTTGCATGTATCTCGTGTGATTCCAGGGACTGACTGTGAGGTGGTAACCCTTAGCAACCTGTCTTTTGCCTTGGATCACCAAATAATTACCCCAGTGGATGTAGCAGGTGCTCTCTATAATAGCTGCAGAGGAGCAGAGAATACTACAGTAATATTATGCATTTATCTAAATTGGAAACTCACTTAAGGAGAAGACTTCCAGTTTTTGCTGTACAACCTGGTGTTTCTATGCTCTGCAGCTCAGAAAGTGTATTTTAGAGTAAGTAGTGTAGAAAAAAGAATCCCAAGAAATCAGTTAGAGGAGAAGACAGGAATCACAATAAAACTCAGAACTTTGTGGCTAAGATATCAGTGAGGGAAATGCTTATGTGGAAAATATTTGGGTTTTAATAACTAAACATAAATGCTCATTTGTGGTTCAGAGAGAACTAGGTTTGGAGGGTTTTTTTCCAGAAGACAGTTGTTCTGTTTCAGATTGACCTGCCAGTGGAAGGAAGGGAAAGCAAACAGTCTTGGATTCTGAGTAAGGGATTTTGAAATCTCTCCATGCTAAATAATGAATCTGGTCTTTTTCACTGGCAGTCATACAGAACTCCACAAAATAGGTGTGGGAGTAGAGTAACTTCTGTCTGGATATCAAGCCCTCACAAGGCTGAAGAAAATAATGAGGAAAGAGCTGAAGGATGCACATGAACTTCACAGTTATTCTAAAGCAGAATGACTAATGACTCATTCTTTTCCTTCTCTGACTCTTTCCTGCTTCAAAGCAGACACATGAAACATCACTTGAGACACTTCTTCGCAGGATGCAGGCTAAAAGGAGCGTCCTTTATAGTACAGTCCCATTGGAGCCACTCTTGTACAGAGGGAGCCTGAAGGCAAAGAAATTTCTTCCTACCCACTCTTCTGCAGGAAAACTGGGCTCTAGGGAAATCCTGAGATAGGTTTTGGGGTGTCATTTTTCATCTTCAGTTGAAAAAACCCTTAGCAATTGAAATGGACAGCAGCAAAACAAAGCATAGGCCCAGAGATGTGAAGATCATGGATCTGTTTCTCATCTAGGTATCTAGGCAGGATTATTTAACTTGCCATTTCTGGTTTCAAAGCCTCCTTCCATAAAGAGGCTTCTGCACAATTAATGGGTTACCAACCCTAAAAAGCCTAATGTGGAAAGAGCTTGTCCCTTAATCTAATTAATGGCAGTCATTTGGATTCAGCAGTGGTCTTGAAATCCTCCCATTGTGTTCACATGAGTGTCTGCCCTTCAAGTTGGTCAGATTTGAGAAATGTCACTCCATAGGGCAAGATAAACATCTAAAATAATAAGACGGGTGAAGAAAGCTTAGATTTTTTTCAGCCTAAATATTGGATAAACAGTTTTCCTCTAAATTCAGGCATTTCATTAAAGACAGAATTAACTTGTATGAGTAGTCCAGCTCTGCTAAACTTATATTTCTGTACTGGCTTTATGCTGTGGGCTTAGAGTCAGAATGTTTGCGCTTTACAGGTCAATCCCTTGAAAAAAATTCTCCTTTGCAATTCTCAGTGGGTACCTGCTACTGCTGCCTTTACTGTACAGAAAAAAAAGTTTACTTCTGTGAGAACTGAGTGTTCAGCATCTCTGTGGAGAAGGCCTGTAATCTACTTTTAGCAAATTAAAATCTAATACGGTTTGTCTGTATTTCATTTATGCCTCAGGACAAATTAATGGTAAAAAAAGCCTTTGAAATGAAAATGGTGAGCCCTCAAATTAACCTAGTTGTAGTGTTTTTATTTCAAGTTTCATTTGGGAATTGAAGGTGGCTGTTAAATTGCTGGTAGGTAAAACATCACTGACAATTTGCTTGCGTTTATCTGCAAATAGATTTTCAGTTAGTACAGTGGGATTTGGAAAAAGAAATTATGAAAATAACTAGCTGGTCTTTTCCTTAAAGTTTTGTTTTTCTCTTCAAAACTTTAACTTCTGCTAACAAAGTTATTACAGTCCTAAAAATTGATATTGAGAATAGTCATTAATTACTTTATTTATAGCCATATAGATGGGAGTCAGGCCACGTTAAGCTTCCTGTGCAATTTGCTGTTTAGAGGTGTCAGTCTTCTCTGTGATGCAAGATGGCTACAACTTGATATGAAATTCATTTTCATGTGCAAAACACAAGCAGCAAGGTCCAACAGAAGGAGGGACAGCAAGTGTGTTTGTAGCTTGATCTGCCTCTGAGCGTGAGGACATCTTCCAGGACACTTTTTAAATGTTTTGTCAGCCCAGAAGAATCTTGATGGAGGGCAAAAGCTCCAGCAGATTGTGTTGGAAATAGATCATTTCTCTCTGCAGAATGCCCTCTCACAATAACGTCCTCTTGACTTCAGGATCGTTACCTGACAGGCTGCACAGGACACCAGAGCCCACCAGGAGCATTTCCAGCCTCTCAACCACGAGGACATCATTTCCAGATATGTGCAGAGAGGGGATCTCAGCAGATGTGGCCACCTGTATTCTTCCTGATAATAGCTAGCAGCAATAATAAATAAATAAATAAATAAATAAATAAATGAAGGTTTTCCTTCTAGACTCATCATCACATTTTCAGGGCTAACAGAGAAATGATCTTTTCAGCAGTAGCCAGTATTTATTCTTTGTGTCATTGCAGTTGGGAAATGGGGGCGTGTCCCTGTTGTATTTTATCTTCCACATGTTGGCCAGACTTCTGTAGGCTAAGCAAGGCACTGCTGTATGTGATGTCTGACAGCAGAAGTGCTGAATGCAGAGGGGTGGTACTTAAATACTTTATAATCAACTTTTGAAGGAGCTAAACGAAGCAGAATTTTAATACAGAAAAATTATCAAGAAAACATTCCCATTTTTTGTCAGAGCTTGTTATAGTTTATATCCTTGAAAATTTCTCAGCTAGGAAGCAGAAAAGTGCCTCTTCCACAACTCTAAAAATATCTATTTATATATATGTACACATATTGTAGTTTATTTAAAATACACGTGTTGCTCTACTCTCCACACAAAGCTTTCCTACAGGTTTTGGAGTTAAGGTTAACTTTTCTTTTTTTAATACAACATTTAATCTAACTCTTCTATGGCTTCTGAGCTCACTGTCATTTCTTTTCACCAATTAAATCTGACTGCTTCAGTGTATAAGGAACAAATGTGAAAACCTACTGACAGCCACAGTAGCAATTTCATTCATGGCATATAAGCCCAGAGGGTGAGTGTCAGGAAGCCAGCAATCTGTTAAATGCTTTATCCATGTTATGCGCAATATATTTCTTATTAGTTATGTTTTTCATGTTCAGATTTAAGAGAGTCTATTATTTTGTGAAGTCTAATTTGACTTGCTACATAGAAATGTGCTGGTTGAATAGACACTTTTCTGTCTTGTCTTGGATTGTTACGAGGGTTGTTAGTCCATTTGCTTCAGGGCAAACAGATCACCTCAGAGATCAGAAAGCAATTGCTTTCCATGGTGAAGCAATACTCAGGGTAATAGTTGGTGTAATAAAAGGGATTAATTTTCCAGTGCTTTGTACTGGGATTAGCCATGGGTAGGTTTCTGCACTCTGCATCAATCTTGCTTGTGGCAGAAGAGAAAGGAGTGACCTGTATGTAAAAGCTTTCCTCCAGAGCCTGTGGTATTAACCACCACCAGGATTAAGAAATGGACTATTGAGCAAATCCAGTCCAACATTCCTGATTCTGCAACCAATAGCTGCAATTAAAGGAATCCTATAGGCCTGATCTAGTCTTGCATATTACACAGACTTCTACCTGCTCAAGGTGTTGCAGGGTGATGCCTCTGCATACTGGCATGAGTCACTTTGGGTGGTGGAAGGTTCTGCAAATGAAGGTGCCATGTCTTTTGGGAAGGACTACCCTGGAGAAGCAGACTGCAAGGCACGGGTATCTATCGGGTCTATTGAATGGATCATTTCTGACCTTCAGAATATGAATGAGTGAAAAATGGGCAGGAAGTGTTATCAGATCCCCCATGCATAAAACATCTTGGCCCTTTCTCTGCACTGATGAGTGACAAAATCAGGTACAGAGCCAAAAAAAGCATGTTTACTGCTTTGTCTTTTAATATATTACAGTTACACTATTTTGGTTGTACCTTTAGCCATTTTCCATAGGAGGGGGTTTATTTGTAATTTTATCCCAACACTTTTTTACTCACTCTTGAGGGTTTAACAGCTTATATGCAAGTACACATTAAAGAAAGATATCTTTCAAGTTTTACATACTTGGGTCTGGATGGAAGATTTTTACTAGTTTGGTCTTATATATGGGTCTGAACAGTGAATGTTTGTCACCTACATAATGAACTATAATTGACAGAGTTGGAAGATCAAATCTCTTGACCAGAGCAGGAAAAAAATCTTCATTTTCAGAGTGGATAATAGTCCCCCACAGGAGAAGTTGGCTATGACAGTTCATAAGGCTTTTTCACCTAAAAGTTACTTGGTATACAACTGTGAAGCTCTGTCTTCCTGCTGCCTGTGCTGAGCTGGAGAAATTTTCCTTTTTTATAGCTTTACCATTATTGGGGCAGGAGCAGGTTTTTTCTCTGTATGGTAATTAACACAGGATAATTTTGGGATGTTCATAAATAAACTTACAGAATTTTTGAATGGTTATAAATAAAGACCACCTACTGGCCCTTGTGGAGGGGGCCCATGAAACAGGACAGCCAAGCTCAGTGTGTTGTAGTCACAGCCTAGACCACACAGTCTTGCCTTGCTTCTGCTTCCCCAGCTAGGAAAGCTCCTCACACACAATCTAATCCACCCTGCTTTGAGACACAAGCTGCTGTTTACAGCTCATTCATTAGCACACAAGCAGAAAGGAATGAAATGACCTTTCTGTGGCCTAATTCTCCAGCTTCAGCTCAACAAGAGCCAGTGAAGTGCCATGCAATTAATAAGAGTGCAGAAAGAAGGAAAGGTCTCATTTTATGGTCAGACAGATCAATTTCACAGAAAGGGACACTGTAATTTTAGGAGCAGTCAATATGCATTCTATAGCACAGGTTCTTAATTGAGCTATTCCTTATGTTTTTCCAGTATGCTAAGAGAAGAATACATTTAATAATATTTTCTTTTGCATTATATTTCTGTGTGGTTAGTCATCAAATCTGAAGTTACATCTAGGCCTAATTGGACTTTCACAGATCCTTTAGGCAGCCATTCCTCAAATGGTCCATGTTTGGGTTTTTTCTTGTTGAACAATAGTTTAAATGAAGCATGTGGTTTGGTGGTAAGGCAGGTTCAAAGTGGAAAACAGTTGTAGTGTCCTTATGTTTACTGCCCAATAGTGTGCTGAGCTGCTATTGCTCTATACCTATAATACACAAATATTTAATACTTCCATGTTGTATACCTTTATGAGAACATGAAAATGTTTTCATTTCAGGGTTTTGTCTTCATATTAATGCTCTCTCTGCTCCCACTCACAAGGAAAGCAAATAAAATGGGCCATTAACATTGAGTTGACAGACAGAATCTGTTTAGCTCAGTTTCCTTTTATGAACAAGAACATGCCAAAAGAGGTAAACATCCAAGGACATGTTGATGGGATTGGGCCATGCAGCATCAATGTGTGTCCTTAATTTCCTCTTTTCATTTTAAAGGAGTTTTAGGCAACGAGCATGCAGGAGGGAGCCCTGAAGCTTTGGCTGCTCTCATTAGTAGTCGGAGAGAAAGGCAAAGGAAGAAGCAGAACAGCAGGGTTGCACCTGCAAGCAATGAGAAAACAATTATTTGAGATAGCTCCTTTTTATTCTGACCAGCATAATGGGACAGCAGTTCTGGTATCAGAAGGTGTAGTTTTGTGAGTACTTTCAATCCTAAATATTCTGTGGTCCACCAGGAGGAGCTACCATGAAAATCATGCATAGGCTTTTAAACTTGTGCCAGCAAAATTTCATTGTTCCAAATGTTCACTGAAGTAAATTCAAAGGGGTGAAAGCATGGTTGGGGTAAAACCACTTAAAAGTTCAAATATATTTATTGGGAATATATTGGATGACTCATCTGTCTCTGTTGGCAGTACCTCAGCCACATAATATCTATGGAGACCTACAATATAAGAAACAAATCCCTCCAGCATCACCACTTTCATTTGCAGTTCTGTAATTATAAAATCTGTTCTAGCAAAGCAGAGAGGATTTGCAAATGCAGTCAGCCCTGACCCAGCCCAGCCTTTATCTGCACATGTGGGTCTCTGTGCAGTTCTGGAGTTCTACTGCCACCAGCTACATAGAACTGAACCTCCAATAATGCAGCTTTGTAGGCCCATAAGACAGCTCCAGAGACAGCCTTTCACTTCAGTAGCATAAAAAATACTTTTAAAACAGTTTCTTATGTCTATATATGCCAATAGCATGTAACAGAAAACACAGCAGACTGATGTCTTCAGAGAATTTCAATTAATTCTGAGATTTTTTTTAAATTAAACTTTTCATAAACTTGGTGTTTAGTCCAGAGGCTCCCCAGAATAACTTTCAGATGGAGGCTGGTCAAAGTAGTGACAAACTGGAGTCAGGGGTCAGCAGCCTGTGTGAATGCTTTATGTCAAAAGAGACAGGGGCAGGGGAATGGATGTATTTTTGTGTCTGTAATGAATGCATATGCATGCACACACTGTTGGTGTGGGTCAGGGTTTAATCAAGAGTGTTACTTTACTGAAATAATTTATAGCTATCTGGGAACAGACCGTCTGGGAGATCAGCCACAGCCACAACCAAAATGTTGGTGGCATTTGCAGCTCATCCTGTGCTACTAAGGTATCTCTGAACGTACCCACATCTTGGGTGCTCACATGCTTAGCATTAAATTGTTGCCACATCTGGAGAAGGGAATATGACTTTCTTGAAGGCAACTAAGAGGTGTTTAGGAAATGCAATTATTTCCCTTCTGCTGCAGGAACAGAAGGTGTCAGCAGGGTAGCTGATGCAGCCTCCTTTTTCTCTCTAGAGCATGATAGTCTTGTAGTATTTGTGCTCTGTATTAAAATGTTTATTAATATAGACTGATGGGAAGTAACTTCTAATTTATATACTATAAGAGGTTTTGGTTTTCTAAACTACTTTTCATTCATTTACTGCCTGAATTTTATGTCCTCTGTATCTGTTTAAAGTTACTGTTGCAATTAGGAGGAGTAAGATGAAAACTAATAATAGTCGTTTTTTCACTTTATGGTTTCCATTATATTTACATTCCAGCAATTATCTGTCATCATTCTAAACATGCTTGCTGTGTAACCAGGCACTTTATTGCATCATTATTCCTCTTCCACCTGTACAGATCTGCACACACAGAGCAATCAGCAGGCTCCATTAACCTGCAACACAGTCTCTGATATATTTTTTGGATGCACATACTTTGTTTTCTCTCTGCTCCCAACCACAACGTTTTGACTTCTTGCCTAGTCACAAACGCAATTCTCCCTGTGTTTGTCTTGTTGTGCTGAGGAAGGACAGTTTGGTATTAACAGTCCTGATGCAGCAGATGAAACACATAAATGTTTCGAGGAAAAAATAAAGAAAAAAAGGAAAAAACAAACCACTTAAAATTATTTTAAAAGGAACATGAGACTGTCAGCCGCTTTCATATATTTTACAAAAAGCAATTCAATAATCTGCCCAAAATCATCTAGATTTGATTCATTCTGGTTTAGCAGCTATATTATTGCTGATAGCAATTGGAAATGCATATGTCTGAAAAGCAAGTATCTAAGCTTTTGTTTAGAGATGTAATATGCGATAATATTTTGAAAAATTAACGAGGCATGCCTGAATGGTTAAAAAGTGTGCATTTACGTAAAAGTGTTCAACAAGCTGAGTATTATGTGGGAAATGCCAGCATTCTAAACTTGCTAATGTCATGAGACATTTTGATATAGCAATGTATCATGGAATAATGTTTCATTAAAAGACACATTTGGAAACATTAGACAAAGTACAATTATGCAAAATGAAATATTTTACAATGTAGTTCCAACACAAATATTAATCTCAGTACTTAAAGGCATAAATGGAAATCACAGGTGAAGACAAAGCTGCCTATACCACAATCCACAGCTGGTTCCTCTTATGTTTCCATATTGCACATTATGTCAAGAAAACAATAGAGAGAGATTTTTGAAATGCAGTGCTGTTTAAAGTGTCCTGTCTTGAATTTACTTTAATTCCATGAAAATGTATGGCTCCTCATTATTGAAACACAGTATTCTTTCCTCTTTATACTATTAGTACTTCTCTTTTTTGCATTTTCTGTGCTCTGGAGAAAATATTGCTGTCATAGTGGCATTTGCCTTTCATCTCATTGCTTTTCAACGGCTTTCAGGTCTCTAAGTGGTGTCCAATTTATTTGTATTCCAGTGCCACTTCTGTGAAGCATACCTTTCTGTCAGCTCAGTGCAAGCTTCAGGTGGCTTGTATTTGGAAGCTGAGGTATAAACAAATTGACGGTATCAAGCACAGCCTATCCTCTCACAGGCAATTTCCACCCGTTTGCTCTAGAACATTCTTCCTCCAATTCATTCAGCAGAACCATTTACTTTCGTCTGAGTAGGGTTGGGATTGACTCAGTCCCTTGGATTTGTGTGGAGGCCCTATGCTAAACATGAACGTCTCTGTATGCCAAAGATACTGAATGCAATGACTCCCTTCACTGTATTTTTTAATCTCTTTTCTTCCAATATTTAAGTTTTCTTTGGCATTTAAAATGGTTCTTCTGCAACATCTTGCTGATGAGTTTTTAACTGCCATACCAGGGTCTAAATTTGCCTTCAAGTGAGCTCTTAAAGATGTTAAATTTGAGCTAGCACATAAAAGAGTTTATTTTCATACTTGCTTTCCTTTTTTCTTCCTATCTCAGCTTCTACTGCCTTTATAAATTACTGTTGATCAAAATAGTCAGCAGTAATTTGTCATTTTTAGTGCCTTCACCGTTTTTGTGGTGTCAACAGCTTTTTATGTGCATGGCTTTGTATGTCTGTCACAGCAGAGCCACATGTGTGTTTGCAGAATCCAAATATTCTGCATATTCTCATCAAGAAGCCTATTTTGTGTCTTTAACATACACATAGGAATAGGAGTGGTTTAGAGGTAACTAATTACAACCAAAAAAAACAAGACAGGAGAAGTTCACGGTCTTCTATCTTACAGTGATTTATTTCTCTGTGGGGTGTATTTTGAAATATTTGAGGCTTTAATGGCAGCCACAATGGAGCACCATACCACTGCTTTTCAAAAAGTATATAGTTAATTATTAGTGTAATGTTTAAACAATAGTCGAATGGCCCTCTTGGCTCTAAAGTCTAGTGCTGTTTACACTGTAAATTTGCAAATATGCAAGGTTTCTGCTTTCATAGTGATTCACTGCCAAAAATAACAGAATCTGGATCATCTGGTCAAGATCTTAAGCCATAATTTTAAATATATATATTTCAGATTTAGAAGAATTAAAAAATAAGAAAGAATATTAAAGTATGTTCTATATATTTGGATTTATGTCTGATTTGCTTTAATATCTACAGATTTTTTTTAGAGGGGTGCAACTAGGTCCCATACATCTAATCTTTCCTGGATATTTGAAGACCTGCTAAGCCACAACGTGACCCAATTTTATCTCATTACTGTTTTAGTAAATCCTCCAAGAACCTGACACAGTACAAACAAGCATTGCCTATTATCACTTCTGGATTGTAATAAAGGATTTTTGTTTTGAAGGGTTAGTTTTGTTTGGGTGTAAATTTTAATTGATACGTTTCCTTTTGTGCTATTTTTCCCCAAAAGCTGCTAGTCTTAAGTATCACTAAAGGAAAAAAACCTCACCTATAATCTTCTCTGAAAGTGAGCCTTTGCTCCATAAGTGGCTATGCAAAGCCAGTCAATGAACATCTGAGAAAACAAAATGTTTATTAATCAGGGAAACCATAACTTGGATATATATGGGGAAGACAGAGACATTATGCAGGTGCCAACGTACCAAACATACCATTAGTCTGCCTAACTAAACAAACAACAACAACAAAAAAAAAGAAATAGATGCCAAAGAACTGCAGTCTTCAGTGAGGCTGCATTTGCCTTGGGAATTCTTTTTGGGATGCCTGGGACCCCCAGTATCTTGGCCAGATTGTACTTCACTTTATCCCTGTATCTTCTGCAACTGGACCTCTGAAGTATTCCAAGTCTTTGCATGTCTTGCTACATAAAGAAAATCCTACTTTTCAGCAAAACAATACATGGGAGTGACTGCTCTTGGGAGATACAGTCTTGTTTTGATTGGATGCCAAGCTCGTGCAGCTCAGGGGTTGCCCAGATTTTGTTCATCACTCAGTCTTGTCCAAAACTACTGAAGGAGAGAAAACATAATGAAATGGATCCCCTCACTGTAGCACAATCTCAGTCAGGCTTGGAAAGCACAAAGCTATGAAGTCAGGCTGTAGATAAAGTGTTGGCAAAGTTCATAACATTCTCCAAGGCGTGGTGACATCAGCTGTCTTTCAGCTTTTGGTGACTTTCAGCAGATACTGATGATCTTTGTTTTGATACAAACAAAAGTAAACAAAGATGCTGGCTGACAGAAAGAGAAGAGAGAGTGGAATAAAAAACACCAATGGAATAAGAGCTTTGTCAGTAACTTAGAGGAAGACAAACCAAGCAATATCATCTTCATTAATAATCATGAGAGATTTCCAGGCTATTTATCTTCCTCAGCTTTACTGACAATACCATAAAATGAGTCCTGAGGATTTTTTTTTATGAAATTAACATAAAATTCATTCTTCTTCCCTTTTTCATAATGCCTTTTTTTTTTTTTTTTTTAATGGCACTCATGGTAATCGTTAGGAACACAAAGATGTCAAGAGAGCATGTCATGCCTCTAGCAGGCACTTGAGCAGATTTATGATGGCAGCAAGCTTCCACTTTGCCTGGTCACCTTTCATAGATTTACATGATGGCTTAACAAGAATGAACAATGAGCTGTTTGTCAGCAGGCAGAGATAACCTCTGAATGCTTAGGTTTTGCTTTAAACTATATGCAGAACAGTTTACTGTATATATGTAGAGTGAAGGACAGGCAGTCTGAAAAGACTAAAGATCAGAAAAACTGGGAAATTTGAAGAAGTAACTGTGACTCACCTCAGAAATCTGTAAATGTTTGGTGAGGGGTGGAATGATAGTGGGGTGGTTGCATTAATGCAACTTTGGCTTCCACTGACATTGAGGTGAGTACAAAAAGAGAAGATACTTCTGTTAGGAGCTAGCTCCTGATTACTTTTATATCCAACTGGCATGAGGCAAAATTACAGCATTCTGGTCTAGAACACTGCTCTTATATTTCTGAAAGGACATAGGTCCAGGCTGGCTGCACACTTTTCAGAGAGCTACAGGACTTTAAGCTTGTGAAGGTCCACTTGAGAGTTCAGTAGCAAGTTAGGTTGTCTGTACAGACATACACAAATGTAAAAATTAAGGCATTATTCTTTCATAATAATCAATTTAATGAAAAAAGTGACAGTTCTTGAACTTGTCAGAAGGCTTTTGTAGAAATTGGAATATGTGTTCTAGTGCAGTTCAAAGAACCTGAAATTCTTTCTTACTACTACTGCTTGACTTAGATACTAGATGAAATTAATAAGATGTGAAAGATACATGGACTGAAGGGAATTTAAAGTGAAGGAAGGGAAATCTTTTAAGTAAGCACATGAATAGGTGGGGTTGTATTAATATGACTGAAAATTTTCAGATGCTTTTTTTTGGTACCCTGCAGATGGGGTTAGACTCAAATTCCCTGGTATTATCTGATCTTCTATACCACTGCACAACCTATTTCTCACTCTAGTAAGGCTTTACCCTCCCAAAAGACTTGAGCTGTATAACATCCTGAAAATTGGAGAGGTCTAGAGATTGAAAAGTTTTGCATTTGTTGAAGTCTCCCTTAGGCACTCTATCTATTGCATGTTCAGAATAAGAAATACATAAAATACAGAAACTTAGCTGATGCTTTTCTTTATGAGCTACTGGGCAATTACTCTTTATGCACAGTAGGTACACTATGGCCACAGTTAAATAAGATTTTGGTGGGCAACCGGTGCTTGCACGAGTAGGTTCTGTGCTTCTGCTCCTGTCAATGAGCCAGACAAGAAATCCAGAACTCTCAATTCCTTACCCAGAATCTGTAAATGACTGACAGTATTCTCCAAGATTATAACTGTTACCTCTACAGAAACTGAGGTTTATTCTTTACTCCTTGCATAAATCTTGCAAGTTTTCAAACAAAAATTAAGACATAAACAAGACCTAGATCTGCATCACTAGGCACATACTAACAGCTTTTTTCTGTGAAAAAGGATTCATTTGATGTCTCTTTGTGCATTTTTACTGTGAGTGCAGTGTTTAGTATGTTATGACCAAATGCTGAAGAACCTTGCTTATTTTTTTCCTGAGCAGACTTCTCACTGATTTTAACAATAGTAGTTTCTCAGAACTTGGCCCTAAGTCTAGACACATACCTATTATTAGAACAGATTGCCTATAGTCTGTCTGGCTCTGAATGTACTCCCTCTGTTGTTCTGTCTCAGCCTCATCACAACTAACAGGGTTGGGGGAAATTTGTTTTGTTTTTACATCCAGATCTGACCACTGCATAATGGCTTTAAGCCCTGAAGCTTTAGGAAAATTTTAATTGGGAGATTTTTCTTCTTATTGCTAATTTATCCCCTAGAGTCTTATTAGGGTGGCTTTGTTGTTTCTGCTTGTAAACAACATCCTTGGAGCTGAGCTGGGCTGAGTCTGTTCCATTTAACCTCCAACCCTTCAAGTGTGGCACTGGGCTGCTACTGCAATAAATGAGGCTGCCATTCAAAAACCCCAGGTTTGGTTGAACTTAAAAGATCATTTTGCCACATTTAATGCAGAGGCTTTTTCAGATATAAATTGTTACCTACTGGGAAAATACATCGTGCAAGAGTCTCGAGGCTCCTTATTATCTTTTCCTCTCAGATGCATTTAGCAGTACCAGTCATTGGCCATAAAGAGATGGCATTGCAAGAAGCATGTTGCCTATTAAAATTCCATTATGCAGGTATGAAACCAAATTCTCTTAAAGTGTAGAGGTTGTGCTTTCTCCTACATTGCCCAGAATCCAGACTTTGAATCTGAAGGAGTTTGAATCTTGGGGAGATCATAACCTCCACCCCACCTCTCTTCTGCAAAGAATCCTCCAGTTCCCGTAACTTCTCTTGTTCCTCTGATAGGAATAAATTTCATGTCCAGAAAAGAAAGGTTAGATTTGTTTTCCATTAGAAGTCTGCAAAGAGGAGACATTCATGCCAGGCCCTGTGCTGGCATGTGTGAGGCATCCAGCAGAGCAGAGAAGCAGCAGTGTTGCCTAATCAGATGCCTGGTGATTTGCATTGATTCAATGACATTACTTCACAATTGAGCTTAACTGGGTTTAGGGGACATGACCCTGGGGAGCTAAACTTGAGCTCCATCTTGACAGATGAAGTGCTTCACAGAGACATCAGCAGGTCTGCCATGTGTTAGTTTCTAAATGTGCCCAAAGTGAGTGGGAAGTTGTGCTGCTGTCCAGACCACTTATTAGGATGAGTGTACCATAGCAGCAGGTCAGCTGTTCCTACTCTGTCAGGAAAAACAAGGATTTATTCCTTTCTTGACCAAAGAATATTTTCCTCTGTGAAAGGCACATTCAGCTAAGGAGTATATAAGAAAAAAAAGATCCTCTGTCTTCAATCCTGTATCCTCTTCTAAAATACAGGTGGCATGCTGATAGTTTTGTAAAGACTGAGGAAAAGATGTTGTTTTCCTTATTCATTTCTGTGAAGTTCTGTTATATAACCCAGCAGCAAATGCAATAATTTGCATTGCTTTTTTTTGAAGAAAGTTCCACTGGGCAGAAGTGAGGCTGCATGAGAAATGCAGCCATTGATATGCAGAGCATGCTGCTGTGTTAGTGTCTTATTATGGCATCACAGTTGCTTAAAAACGTGTGAAGCTGAAGAGAATGCATATCTCACTGAAAATATACTTTCCCTTGCCTAGATGAGAATTTACCAAAAAAATTTAAGAAAAAAACATGTACTAAGAAGGAATATCATGTTGTAACTTGTTCAAAAAGACAAGCTCATAATTAAGTGCTCACTATATCCAAGATGTTTACATGCATAGGCCATTGCCACATTTCTCCCCAAAGAACGTTCACTTGTTTTCTCTCTAAAGCTGGGGTAGAACAGAACTGCATGGATTCACAAATTGCACCTGAGCTACTAAAACTCACACAGCCTCAGTACTGTGCTGTGATTGATGTTGTAGGGTTGTGCTTGTAACCTCCTTTATGGAATTTTGTATGCTGCCCTGTGCCAAACACTACATCTTTAAAATAGCATTGTATGCATCCCTCTTTAGCTTATGACAAGTCTGTTTCTCATGACAACAAATTTATTTTCAGGCTGAGGTGACTTGCATTGGATCCTGGTGGCCTGTTCTGGCATTATTACTTAGTACTTTGTTTAGACACAAGAAAACTTTTGCAAAGCTGGATAAAACAAAAATAAGTAAAATCATGTGGCAGTTAAGCTCAGACTTTCTGGAGAGCCCATGTAATATAGAAGTTCTTTCAGCTTTTGACTAAAGCAAAAGATAACAAAACAATGAGTTCTAAATTATTCTCAGAATTCCTACAACCTTTTGCCAAAATAAATTTAAAAAAAAAGTCCCAAAACATCTTTTGTAGTTGAAGGAATCTTCCTGCTTTGTCAAAGAAAGTGTAAATAACATCACAGAGAGTGCAAATAACACAGAGAAAATGCAGAGATCTACAAATAACTGTAACATGGATGTGATAGAATCCTGTTTTGAAGCAAGAAGGTGAGCTGGTGCTGTAATTCTTTTTGCTGTTACAGCATCTTCGAAGACTTTCAGTGAATTTTACAAATTACACCTTTGATTATACACAGAGAAACATTTTCTGTCATCCTTGGGGATGACTAGCAGATGCTAACCTCTCCCAGGATCTGACATAGTAACCTTATTATCAGTAACTTTGATAATACCTTTCTCATCTGAACTTCTATCAGTAGCTAACAGACTGGCACTTCACTCTAAGACACAAGAGTCTCACCCTTATTTTTGCCATCCCAAGCTCATCTTCATGTTCCCTCTACTATTATATACTATATATATTATTATATACTCACATAGAAACAGATTGCAGGGATGGAGAGTCAGAAAAGTTTCTGAAAGTTTTAAATGTTTGTTTTTTGAGTCTGTACAGCCCAAGAAGGTCTCTTCTGATCTCTTACAGATCATGAGCTGCTTTGCAGGTGGAGTCTTAGAGTAGGGTTTAGAGAAGGGGAATATCTATCCGTCTATCCAAAAGGAAAATTGGTTGAGCAGCTGTAAAACTTGCAGCACTTTGCAGAGGTGATCTCAGTATGCACCATGTCCATACACCTACGACTAAGAGTTCATGAAAACTCTGACCCTGCAAATGTGTCATCTGAGAAATAAGAAAATAGCCAAGACTAGCCACACATTTTCTACCTAAAGTGATTGGTCAATTCTTTTGGTGCTAGAGTCTGCTTTTGTAAATGTATAAAAGTACATTTCAAAGTTTCATATCTACCTGGCTTTGGACTCCTGCTGGAAATTGTTCAGAGAGCTTACAGAGCACTGTGCTGATAATAATGGTAAATTTAGGAAGCATTATAGAAAATGAAAGCTTCATGATTTTGCATATCCCACAAAACTTTTTATTTTGCTGGAGAATTATTTTTTTCTTTAAAATTATTTATAAATTAAAATCCTTCACAGGGCTGTGGAAGCAGTAAACTTTGTAAGTTAATTTCAGTAGATACATGAAATATTGTCATCCACTTTTAAAAACTAGAAATCAGTAGTCGTCTTCATCTAGCAGATCTTGCACCAATAATTAATTAATGAAAGAGCAAATGTTTAAGATTAATCTTAATATTTTTTCAATCTGATTAATTTCTTATGGGTGTTAAAAACTTCCCATTGACACTAACATGTAAATGTTTCTTTCATTCCTGCAAAGACTGTTTCTAATATATAAGTGGAAAAAGTAAGAGAGGACAGGAGTATGAACAGCAAAAACCAAGAGAAGCAAATCCCATTTACAAATAGCTCAGACACTTAGTTTAGGAAATTTGTTGTGCAGTTACAAGTGGCTGTTTGTAAATATTTCTTGATAGCCTCCTTTAAAAAAAAAGAAAAAGAAAATGTCTAATGGGGTGAGTAAAATCAAAAACTTAAATGAAAGATGCATGGAACAAGAGAGCACATGTATCAATTTGTATAGATGATAGCTGATTCTGGCCTCAACAGAAGCAAGAATTTAACTGGGAGGCAAAACTCCAAACATTTACTACCCAAATTCAGTAGGAATTGCTCTGATAAAATGGAAGAAAATTTTACCTACTGTACAGTGTGAATGTCAATTCGATCCAAAATTAATAATTTACATGTTTTACCAATCACCTAATATTTTATTTCACCTCTGCAGACTAGGAGCTATTTTAGGGAAGTGCTGAGATTTCATATCCTCAGTGGGGCCTTTCCATTTTCTCATTCATAGACCATGAGTGAACAGACAGCTGCTATCTATTGTGACATCTTCTGGTACCTGAGCACTGGTTTCCTGTTGAACACTTTAACATATCACAGGCAGGGTGGGAGGGTAAGAGCATGGCAAAGAGCAGTGTCTTCTTTGTTCTAGTATTGGAGAGCACATTTATTTCACAGTACTCGGACTGTCTTGGGTTTCTATGCGTCTCAGTTCTTTTGAGATGTGAATTTCCTTCGGCCACACCACTGAACTGATATTTCAATCAAAGCCAAGGAGCTACAGAAATGTGGTAAATCCCCTGCCTCTGCTCTTTGCACCAGCAGTGTTCTCCTGGGGGTGTTATCACTCATTAGCAGTTTTGGGTTGCAGTGCTCTGTGTTGTTTCCTGCAAGTCATTTTATTCCTGTCAGGGAAGATCGGAAAGGTGGACTTGTGATTCCTCATGGCTTCTGAACAAGAAGGAGAAAAAGCACATTTGGGTTTTTGCCATGAACAGCTGGTACATTTTTGACATTCAGAATTCTTTGTAACCAAGAGAGTTCTGAAAAAACCTAACAAGAGTTTGATCTAAGATAGCCTAAAAGTAATCACTGGCACATGTTGTCAACATATCAAGTACCTGAAGATCACAGCCTACAATTTCTTTCACATGGAGGTTTGATTAATACTTTGGGCTTCTGGTTCTTCTGCAAAATATTACAAATGTTCCTATTAGGCTAATTAATTTTAAAAGGACGGAGAAGACAAATTAATCATCTGTTCTTAGATTTTATGTAAATACAAATTGGACTTTAATAACTGATTCCCTTAGAAACTACAGTATATATTTTGAGGGTTTTCCCATCCAATTTTAAATTATTTGTAGATGGGGTATTTTTTCCTTTGAATTAGAAATGGATCTGTTGTTAAAATGATACATTTTAACATTTACAGTTTTCATATATCCACTTTTAGTTGTAGGTCAGAGTTACTGCTAGAACTGTTTTGTTAAAAAATGTGGTTTATATTCACCGATTCAGCTACCTGTAGGCTTCTTTCCAGGCGTTTTTTTTTTTCTTTCTTTACTGCTTTTCTGAGATTTGTAACCCTGATTTATAATGATTACCATCAGCTCTCATTCATATGTGATTTGATTCCGGTTGGAAAGGACTGACTGAAAGCAGTTTTACTCTTTTCCTTCTAAATTCTATTTTCTTGTGTTTAAAGGTCAATCAATTCCCTGTGGATTGAGAACTGCACTTTTTTGAGTATTATAGTATACTGTTGGTGTATACACTGTCTTAATGTTCTCATTGCTTCAAGTGCATTTATGACACTGGATATCAACACCTGTTAGACCCCCAAGAGAACCTTCATAATATTCACAATTTCACAGGCTCATTTTCTCTCCAGGCTGGAGACTGCTCCTTCCTGATGAACCTTTGTTATTTAAAATATCCTGTAGAGTGCTGGAATGGAGATGTCATCATTTGTTCTATGTGATTTCTCTATTTTTCTGGACTCTGCTTCACTACAAGAAAGACAAAGTCATTCAAATTCAGGGAAACCACCTAATATTTGATTTTCCCTTCATTTGATTTACCAGTAATTAGAAATTATTAGTCCTGAAGAAGGATATCTCAGCATCCTGATTCTGGGTACTGTGACTGATGATGCCTTTCCTTCTAATGAGCAGATAACAATGTCTTGCATCTACTGAATAATTACAGTGTATTTTCTTTATCTATTAAGTTGGTTTTGTCCTTCTTTTCGCTTTTTAATATAATCGTCCATGTTTTTCCCCTGCTCCTGTGTTCATTTGGATATTTAACTCCAAGAGCCAGCAAAGTCCTCAAAGCCCTTTCTGATTAGGTGATCTTTAAAGACACTGGATACGTTTTCCTGGGACAAAATTGTAAAAAAGCTTATTTCATAGAATTTTCAAAACTGTCATAAATACACTGTTCTCTTAATTACAAAACAGGTCATGTAGAAAGTGCATTAACACAAAAGATTCTCTAATTGTTAAAACTTAAAAATATTATTCCTGGAAATTTGTTGATTGTCTTTTCCATAATTTGAGCAAAAACACATAAGAACTAGAATTCCGTTTATCCACTGAGATGATGCAAAAGAAAAAAAAATTCCAGTCTCCCTTTGTTGATTTGTTGCATTGTATTTTGCAGGATCTGAGAAAGATTCCAGATATTATCACTTACCATGCCTTTGATTTCAGTTCTGATAGATATGTAATCTTCAGTGCCCTAGGAAATGTATCTTCTTCTGAGAATCGTTGGTACCTTGATCTTCAGACTGGAACATCAGCAGTAGTCAGTTTCACAGAGTGTGAAGTAAAATGCAATCAAATTTCTTCAGGGACAACATTATAAGACAAAAGACAAAAATATGGCCCTGTAACCCAGAGTTTTGAAACCAAATAATGTGAGGAAAAGTCTCAGAAAACAAAAAACTCATTCACTGAAATTGCAATGAGTCGGGGTCTCAAGAGGCAAAGGATTAGAATTCCAATATTTGAAAGTGAAACAATATTCTGTTGTAAAACACAGGATGGAGTTAAAGTAAGGGCACATACAAGAACTTTCCTAAAATATTTCTTGAGGAACACTTAAAAAAACAGTAATACTCAGATTGTTATCAACCCAGCTCTGTGTATTTGTTGCAATTTCTAGTTGAGGTGAATGTACATCTGGGATTAAACATGCAGAGTTGAAACAGACTTGAGGCCACTGTACGCTTGATTCCCAAAACTTATTTTGTGTATATACAGATATACATGTATTTATTATAAGTAGTCATGACCTTCATGAATAATTAAAAGCATGCTTTCAACATTTTATACCTTACAATAAAAACCTAGTTCTATAAGCCTTTCTTTCTAAGGAACAGTTCTTCATACAAGTAACTGCCTAATTAGTAGGACATTAAGGGTTTAAGACTGGACTCAAGCTGATTTCTCAGTTGCATATCAGTAAATTGCTTCACATCACAAAATGGATTACGAGGACAACTCAGTACAGCATCAGCTATGTAGTAATATAAGTTACTTTAGAGTAATAAAAGCAATACTGTTTTGGCCCTGGACAATGAATTGCAGGATCCCCAAGGCTGTACCGATTAATGACAATCTTCCATTCTCAGGAATGGGGAAAATGAGGTACAGATAGGGGAGTCACTTTTCCAAGATCCAGCAGCAGGAAAGTGGCAGGGATGATAATAAAATTACTCTAGAAAAAGTCAGTTGTGCATCTTTCAGAAGTTGCATACCCACCAAATCCAGGTGACTGTCCTGTATAAAGCCTGGCTGTCGTTCAGGCCCTGGGATCAGAGAGCAGATATGTGGCACAACAGTGCAACTTTAATACAGCTTCTTTGAAAATATGGAATCAAGTGATTCCACTTCAGAGGACCTTGTTTGCATGGACCAGTACTTACAAGATAGTAATCCTTACCAGCTTGATTTAACTTTGTTAAATAGTGTTATATCAGCAACAATTAAAACTAGAACTTGAAACCTAGCAGAGAATGTGGGGCAAGCATGGGTTTTAACACAGGTGTTCCAATGGTTTGACACTCTGTAGACATGATAAATTTAACTTCATTGCCCTTTCAGGTCAGAAGGACATGACCATAAAATAAGGATATCAGTTATGAAAAGTAGTGCTGTAAGTGGCTTTAAAGGAAAAAATTGTTCAATTCTTTTCTTTTTTTTTTTTCTTTTAATCTTACCTTTGGCTGGAAACTATGGGCTGTATAAGCATAGAGAACATGTTTCACTTCAAACAACTGGCTGCTCCAAGTAGACTGGAGGCATGTTAATGGCTTGGTAATTTCAGTATTTTCAATTTCTGAGCAATCTGAAAATCAGGGGAAGTGGATCTTAAACCTCTATCAGTTTTCTCCTTTTTATGCTACACATGACACACTCAAGCATAACAACATATGTAGAACTGCACTCACAGTGTCCAATGAGTTCTGGCAATGTATTGAATATGGGAAGATTTTTGGGCTGTAGCTTCACCCGCTTAGTTACAGTCAACTAACCAGTCTGAACCCTGAGCTGTGATTCTTATAAGTTTTCTGATTTTTGTAGATTATGGAAAAAAAAAACTCGTCTCTGCAATGTGCTTTTAATGCTGTACTGATAAATTAAAGGAGGAACACTCTCATGCTTCTCATGAACATAATTAATGGGTACACCAGTCTGAATTTTAAAATGCATTAGTGCAGAGTTGTTCATGATGTACCTTATGTAGCGTAGAATCCAGGTTAGTCAATTTATTTTTTTCTGATGGCTCATCCATGGTCCATTAAAACTGCTCTCAAAGGTTAAAATGACATGATGTCTGCTAAAAATAACAGCCTCGATATCAAACATGCAAGATGGAACCTGAGTCTCAAAGGGGAAAGAACACATTTTCATGGGCATATGCTTGAGTCAGCAGCTAATGTATCAAAAGATTCCCCCATGTCTAACCTAAAATGTTGCTGTTACTGATTAGGTCAGCGTTTTGACCTGGTGACAAGAAAGCAAGTTTTTAAGTCTCAGACAAACTGACATTTGCCGTTGGGAAGGAGGCAAAATGACCCATGAAGTTTCCATCTGCTGATAGAATAAACATCTGTAGTACTCCTGACTGGCATGAGCTCAGTAGCAGTGGAGTGATCTCTGGCCTCCTCACTTATATTGCCATTGAATAGCAATGGCTTCAGATGGAAATTACCTCTGAGACTCCTCAAAAGACTGGATTCTGCCCACTGAAAGTACCAGAAAAAATACACCTCAAAGCATGCATAAAGTTTAAAGTCTTACATGAAGGGTGAATATGCAAAATGAAATATTCACAAAAATAGGTGCTGGATAGCCACAGGTAACCAAACCATGAAGGCTCTTTGGCAGATAAAACTCTGTGATGGTTCAGAGGCCAGAGAGGCCTCAAACAGGAAATCACAAGTCCTGTGTGCATTCATGCTTGTGAATATATTTTTATATCTCTATTATAATAGCTCTTTTAATATATTAAAGAAATATACAAATAAACTTCTATCAAATATCTGAGCTCTTTATTGTCCAAGGATAAGTTTCATTATACTGTAAATAATAGACATTGCTCCACTATACTGGAACCTGTGATTTTTTTTTCCCAGAACAGGTTGGAAGAGAAATTATTTAACGTTCCAAAATGAAGAAGCAAATGTTCAAAGAGGTGGAAAGCTCTTGTGATTTAAAAGGAAAGTTGTCTACCTCAGAAACAACTAAACTGTTTTGTTTAGTAAAACTGCTTTTTGTATAAATGAAAGAAACTATGCCTGATTCATAAGCCACAGTATTTAGACTACCTACCCACCGATTTTATGTCCAGAAAAAGAGCAGGAGACTTGAACTCAACAATGACAGGAATCTTCTGAAATGGTTGAATCATTTGACAGCTACATTCTTTTCTGGTCTACATGTAAAAAAGCAAAGTTAGTGACAATCAATTCAACTAGGCAATTCCTGATTACTATATTCATTCTTTAATTTCTAATGTGACTTCTGCACATTCACCTTGCTATTCAAACTGCAACATACACTTCTAGAATTACAGTCTGCTAGGAACATTAATAAGACAGTATCTGAATAAGTCTTATAGTCTGATTTCTAAAATACTTCTATGCAAATTTCATAATTGATGTGGTTCCAGTTCTTAGTCCTAAAAAATGTGATTAAGTTAGCTGCCAATGTCTAACCCGCAAATGATATGTAAATTTTAAGTTATTTTATTTGAGTACTGAAATAATTTAAAAAAAAAAAAAAATTTCCAAGGTTATTCAAGTGTAAAGACTAATAAAAATACAAAGTAATTGCATACCACATATGCTTTATTTTATAATTATTATAATTTTAAAAGGACGGAAACTATTGAAATAATTCCATTTCAATATTGGTTTATCTTCCTGCTTTTAATCTTTAAATAAACATTCCTGATTTCCTATGCTAATCTATTAGAATCTATTTATTAGTCACAACTGCGAACCCAAAAGTTAACATTCCAAAGGCTAATGGCACCAAACATGTTTATGAGTGTAATATCTACAGAAGACTTTGTCTAGAATTCTTACTGTATTCATTTGGAAGTGGACCTTTATTTTCCCCCGGTAATATGCAATGTAGGAGATTCAGTTATAGAAGATTAGAAAATTAATTGCGAATCAATTTTTTAGGAAAGCTGACATCTTCGAGTGATGCCTGAAATGCTTCTAAAGCTTCTTTGTAGCACGTGAAAGGTTACCAAGTTACAGTTTCTTGAATTTCTAAACGGAATTAATGGCCCTAAACTGCTCTTGCACTCAGTGAAGGTGCAAGCCTGGTACTACCCCTCCAGGATCCCATGATGCACCTTGACCCAAAACCATGGTAGATTCCTGTACCATTCACAGTGGTGCAGAATCTGTGTAATGAATTAATTCCTAGTTGAGGATCTACAGAGCTTTATCTGTACCAAAAACATTTCGTTTGGTTTTTTTTTCTGCATTTTACAACACTGAAAAATCTTTCCCAATTCCTCCTGCTCTGTGTAAATCAAACTATCTAATAGTGCTGTCCACCATCAGAGGAGAATGGTTGTCTTAAAAACTGCTGCTATTTTTCTGGTGAAAATTTTATCATCATTACACCACATGAGAACCCAAGGGAAATAAAAAAAACCTGTACTCATCATCTTCCATAGGAAGCTCATTTACATAACCAGCTCGATGATCTAAACAACAAGTTGAATGCACATTTGAATCAATTAGACAGACAATCCCAGCTGTTCCCAGTCCCACTGTTCCACACCGTTGTAAATAGAAAGGATAAGACAGATTCCCTTCCATGACCACATCTCGTGTGTTTTGTTTTAGCAGGCTCTGTATCACATAACAAATACTGTATGAACACCTCAATCCATTTGCTAAGTAGATGCATGGTTGTCCTATAAAATATTGTATATGCTGATTTAAAGCCTTTGCAGTATAACATCCTCTGTCAAAGCTTGTTCAAATAGTTCATTAGACTGAACTTTTGATTGTACCATTAGTAGCAGAAAATGCCATAGTTCAGGTAATAGAATAGTTTTGAACTTGTAGTTCACTGCAGGATCTGGGCTATAAAATGCCCTTTCCATCAATCCCCAGCTCTTTTTAGCACATTTTCTAGGCAAAGCTAATCTTTTTATGTGCTAATCTTTTTATCTGTTGTCACTCCTCTATAACTATTTGAGTGCCAGGAGTCTCATTACAACAAACTCGTGAAATAAACATGGTTAATGATAATGTCACAATTTTCACCAAGCAGACGTTCAATCACTAAAATTTATTTGATTTGCATTCATGATGAAAATGGAGATTTATTTGGGATTATTCTGCTTTATTGGGTGAACTTCTATGCTTCACAAAAGAATTGAATAAAAAATTAAGTTATACCCAAAGAATTTAGAGATTGAGACTGAGCGCACACAGGGAAGATTGATGAGATGGATTGGTTATCAGGTTAGTGGACACTAGGCTTTAAGGCTGCTTCTTCCTCAAGTAATGTTGGATGTTCAATTCCATGGTCAGCTACAGCTTTGTAGAAGCAGCTGTGTGTATCTTTCTTCCCTGCCTTGTTCTTCAGCCCAGTGAAGGCAATGGTCATTTTGTCATTCAGTGCAGGATTAAGCAGGACAGCTTAATATTAAATTGCTGATAACCATCGCTCTCCAATGGGCTATGAAATGCATGCATTTGGCCAAGGACTAACTATTTGTTTCCCTGCAAAGTTATGAAATTAATAAATTTCACTTGAAGCAAGTTAGAACTTCATAAAGGATGTACTTTGACTTCATACTTGTGATATACCATGTTGTTAGACCCTAGTAATTGCTAAAGCCAAGAAATTGAAAACTAGAAAGAGGTATATGATTTTCTGATGTGGACTGTACTTCCCTATGAAACAGAGATGATTTTATTTTACTTAAAAAGCATTTCCTTCTGTAAAATTAGGAATTCTGAACCACCCTTCTGACCATCTATGCCTTGGCTCAATGAGGTTTTAAAGTATGGTGATGGATGAATGTATGTAACCATCTTAATCTTAAGAAATTCTTCTCCTTCTGTGAAGTAGGAAGGCTTTCCAGTTACTGTGCTCCTAGTAAATTAGAGTCAACAAAGGAAGCATTTTCAATCACCAATTGACTTATTAAAATGTTTATTCCTAGAGTTTATGCAAGAAGCACTTGGTTTCTGTACTTCAGGATATATTTGCCATGCTAATCTCTTCTAAAAAGTCAATTTGGTATGAAAATAAGAAACAAAATAGGAATTGAACTTTTAATTAGAGCATCTTAGAGAGCAACACGTCACTTCCATTCCAGGCTCTGAGCGGGTTGTATGAGGAAATCAACAGAAAAATAATTTTAACTCAGATCTAGTGTTACTGTTTGCTTATCTTGCAGGCAGTTGGGTGTTACTTACATCAGAGCAGGCATTATTTGCATATGATGTAAAGTGCATATGTATTACAACTTTTATTTATCTTCTACCATGCTGTATTTTCAGGTGTTAGGCATCTATACTTAGCAGTCACTGAAAGTGTGTTGAAAGTGTGACCTAACTCTTGTGTTCTCAGCCCTCCAAATTTTAGTATACATTAATACAGGCTTTGTCCTTACAAGTGTCTTGCAAATAAATATTACTAAGGACATGCTTGTGGTTTGTTATTCTGAAGGCAGAGCAATAGTTCCTGGTTCTTGGTTGACTTTTACCACCACCGAGATTGTAGCTTTTGTGAGCATGTCTATAGAGAGCTCAGACTGTGATCTTTGACTTCTTGAGACTCAAAATCTGGTGAGGCCATAGTGCCTCATGCATCTCTTGCAGAAGAAGCGCCAGCAAACCCTGTTCCACACTGACTTAGTTCCACACTCCTGTCTTTCTACTGCCCCTTCCCAAAGCTGTTCATGAGCACCAAACAAGAGCAGGACTCTTGTCTGGTTGAAAGACAGCTGGAAAGGGCATTTTTCTTCAGGCACATTAATTTCCAGTTTAACTCATTGTTTTGCTGACAGCAAAATTCAGGGGTTAACTATGTAGGCCAGTTTGAGCAGCACTAGGGCTGAATACAAAAGCACAACCCATCACTGTAGAGTCACCTCCAACTCAAGATAGGAAAATAACTGAAACTATCCCTGGCATAACTGCAGGTATTGCAGCTCAAACTCAAACATAAAATACCACGTCACAAGTCAATGCAGCTGGAAGGTACCTCAACACATGATACTTCAACTCCAGGTCTTATCCCAAACAGAAAAGAGCTGCCCTAAAAGATCATAAGCAACAGCCTCGTGATGCATCCCTGGAGAATATTATTTCAATCCTGCAGAGGACTTTGTATGCTGTTAGTAATGCAGGAAACTATGGAAGGGAAAATACATTGCAGTTGCATGTTTTCCTGGTTCAGTACTATTCCCCAGCAAGTGTGTTGTCCTGTAGGCACAGCCCACTCTCATAACTTCCCAAACACCATGGCCACCAGGGTGATAAGTTAATGACCAGACTCTCTCTGTCTCCACTGAGATGCATTCATTAATTTAACATTATACTTTGCAGGTCATGGAGCAGTACATTTTGCTGAGCTGAGCAGAGTAATGACTGAGATATTATTTATACTCTTCTTTGTATGTACTGTTAGTGAAGATGAATACATTCCTAATTTAGTTGAATTTGTCACAGATCCGGGCACCTGTCTCTCTAGATGAGCTCCTCCACATCTCAGCTGTGGATATTTTGAAGTACTTTGGCAACTGAGCTACAACTTCACTTGTTGAACAACACACTTCAGCTGCAAAGTTATTTACAAACTTTACTGATCAAGCTGCATATTCTTGGGCTGAATTTCTTACAGGCAGCACTTTGCAGATGGAATTGAATTCTTTACTAATCATAAGCAATGAATTAAGTTATTTGATTAGCAGTAATTTGCATTATTTGCTGATTATGTTCTCCAATTCCCACCGTTAAGAGCCGTGTTGTGCTGCTAGTGCTGGTTAATCACTTACTACACTGCACTTCAGAGAGAAGGGCATTTTGGTTGTAGATAAAGAGATCTTTGTCTTCAAATACTTCTAAAATCACTTCTCCCATGTCAGGGAAGACATAATTTTTGAAAAAAAAGATGACAGGTGAGAGCACATTTTCCTATGACGGCAGGTTTTTGTTAGTTCCTTATTCCACCATTTTCAAAATTTCTCATTTGTTATGGTTTTGGAGGTACTGTTTCCATGGCCATTGCATGGGATGGTGCAGAGCTTTATTCACCAGTGGTGAGGTAGGAGGGGACCACAGTGTACTCTGCACACCTCACTGGGCCAAACTGCCTTTTTTATTTTCTTCTGTGTGTACCTAAGCATATCATGGTGTAATTCCTTTGTAGATAAGTAAAATCCATGTAGGAAACACTGTACAACCTGGTCATCATAAAAATCTACCTGTACTCTCTGCTATCTATCTCTTCTGGACAGCTTTTGCAAGTATTTTTTACAAAACTTCTCTAAAATACCTGGCAGTCTCTGTTCTAGGCAATTAAGTCTTCCCCTCCACCTAGTGCAAAGAAAATATTCTTTACTGGCCTATATAGTTCTTGGAATAGGAAAATTTTCTCACCCACTGAAGTGGTTCCCACCCATCACTCACAGAACTCAAAACTCAGCAGGAAAGTTTTCACGCCCTTGCTGGCTGAGACGGCTGACACAGTCAGGTTACCAGCCAGAGCTGTGCATTGTTATTTCATTAACAAAGGGCAAAATTAGTTCACTGGTAAATAATCTGAAGAGTTAAACCACTCCTGGCCCCTGAATTACAACCAGATAAGGAAATTAATTTTGCATATTTAGTTTTTACAGCACACAGTATAAAAAGACTGAGGTTAAGGACCGCAAATGACGAAAATAAGCCTTTTACTTAATCAAAGATATAAAATACAACTGGACTCTGAATTCCAAGGGATATGACTTAGTCGATTGCATAAACATCCAGTGGTTAATTTTTTTCTTAGTTGGCTAAAATTTATTGGAATTTAAATAAAGATAGAAATGGAATTATTCTTTTCAATTTCCATGTTGGACAGTTTATCTCTAAATTTAGTTTTGGTTCCAAATTTAGGGTTTATGCAACACGTATCAGGGACTGCTGAAAACCTATGGTTTAATTTCTCAGTTTCAAAAACTGTGGTTAGCATCAGAAATAGAATGAGAGCTTTCTGAAATCTTCACCAAAAGCAGGCATGGAAAATGTAATGCAAATTCAAAGGCCTAACTCTGTCTAAAGTTGCAATTGTTTTCCAATTTATATCACTTTCGATTTTTGTACATTAAATTTTATGTGTCCTTTTAGAACATTATCTTTTGGTGCCCTGAGATCATTCTGAAAGTCCTTGTAGCTGCTTTACTAGTCTGTAGTTCTCCAAATCCCTTAAGAACTGTCTTGAAATCTTGGTATTACATCAGCCACCTCTATTTTTCTGGCACCAAGGTACTTATAAGCAAAAGATTACATATCACCACATGATAGTAATTTCATACCTGACTGCCTCTAGAACATCTTACTGAATATCGTTTGGTCTTGGGGATTTGCTGATTATTCATTTTACCAATTTGTTTTTAATTCTATTCCACTGATACTTGGATTTGAGATGGTCTTTCTGACATGTCCTTCATAAAGGAGATTTGTGGTATAGCTTAACTGAATTCATTTTCAAGAAGTGTAGGAGAAAAAATTCATTCTTTTGGACATCTTTCTTATTGGCCCTACAGACTCTCTGGCATGTTTGAAAGAAGACAGTTTTAGAATTTATGCTGTTAGCAAGTTCATCACAGATGTTGGTCTTCCTGTTTTATATCTATCTTCCCTGTATTTGTGTAGAAATAGAATTTTGTTTCTTTAAATCTAAACATCATCTTCCAAATTACAGCATTGATTTCACTTTTCAACTATACCAACCTAGTTTTCTTTCTAAAACCATTTGGTACTTAACATGCACTTTCTCCCAGTCTGTAAACTTTTAATCATTGTAACCAATTTCATCCACCTACAGACAGACTACACCTTTTAAGTAAGTTTCCATAATAAAAAGAAAGGTTCTTTCCTATGATAAACTGATAAATGTAAAGATTTTTATGTAGCTCTCATTTGGAAACAGAAAACTGATAGATCAAGTCTCTTTGCTCTCTTTGGTGTGATCTGCCAAATATATTGAATGCAGATACATTATACTTCTCTTTTTGTGCATCACTTAAATTAAATTTTCTTTACAACATTCCTCCTCAATTTTTTTTCTTCAATTTTGTTTCTTTCACTCAGTCCTTGATTTTCCAACAAGAGGCTTCTGGGGCTGGCTTGGGCTTTCTGCCCCCCAGGATCCCTTGACTCTCCCATACTGTTTCTGGTTACTTGTCAGTACAGATTCTACTTTCAAACACAGAACACATGGGATCCCAAGGCTCAGAAATATGGGAACAGGCTTTAGTTCTGTGACTTTGAGTGATTTTTACGTAAAGTTACATTTTTCAGACAGTACAACTCTTCTGTTTAGCTTCAGTAGGTTTTGTGTCTGAGTCTTTCAAATTCACTCAATCAAATCAGAGTAACTAATCCAGTTATTCCCTCAGTCTTGATAATACTTTGTCTGAGAGTTTTAAATGCCTCCTGAAATCTACCATAATGGCAAAAACTTAATGAAAATGAAATGTATGTCCTATAACAATATATTCTTTTCTATGTATGGTATAAAAACAGTGAATTTGAATGTGAAGGTGTCTCTGCAGCTTTGCATCTCAAGCAAAGCTGCTATAGATGGTTACTTCATTCTGGTAACATAATTGGTCTGCTGGCATTACACTCACATTACTTCAAGAGTTGGAAATGAATTTATAAAATGCTGTGTAAAGCCTGAAATGGCCACCTTTAAGTTTAATCTTCCCCTTAATGCTGTAGAGTCTATAAAATATGCATTAATTCAAGTTTTTAATGGCTTTTATTAACCCATCTTTCCTTTGTAAAGGAGGCAATATCTAATATATATAGTCCCTCTCTTTATGCTTTCAACCTCATGATAAATCTAATTATCTCACCTTGTTTTAGAGTTACTTTTAGCAATGTTTGGTTGTCTGGAGCATGCAAAGCTATAAATATCTCCTGCTCTGCTGATATCCTTAGACCCAGGCAGTCAATACACAAGGTATATGGTATAGGTGTACCCTAGATCAACTGACTGATTATTAATGCCTTTCCACAGAAGCAGAAGGAAAATGGCTCATAAAACTTTAACATATTGGTGAAAGAATCATTGTTGTGTGATGTACACCAATTAATATGTTTGTATTGACTATGTACTTTTCCTGTAAGTATGGGCTTTCACTAATATCCTTCAGCTTGCTGCTTTCTTAATGAACCTTCTATATTATATGGGAAAATAATGCAATAAAAGAAATTACGAGTAGAACAAGGCTATTGCTGACTTCAAGTATTCAATCACAAAATAATATTAAAAACTAATCATGGGATGTTGCTTCAACACCTAGAAGTATAATAACTGCAGTCATGCTCAATAATTGTCATAAAATACATTAAAGAGCCAGAGTATGGCTGGGACCAAATATAAATTTCTCCTCTTTGTACTACATGGATGTTTGTAGGCTTTCAGTAGCTAGGAGGGAAGGCTCCTACATGTTTTTGTAGGTCTTGTGGATTTGTGGATTTTTATCTGGACCAAAGTATTTTCAGTCAGCCCCTCTGTCCTGGGCTTTCATTGTGATAGCTGGGCAGAAGAGTTGCAAGACTTTGCTTTCACTCACATTTTTAAATACTCTTGAAGTGTATCAAATTCTTACATTTTTCCTCAACTTTCATCATTATAAATTATTAAAAAAACCTCTCTTGAGAATAACTGATTCATATTTTTAACTGAATATGTAATATTACTACAAACTTATTGCCACTCACCAAATACTTGTCTAGATTCCATAAAAGGCAAAATATTTAGACTTTGATGGGATTCTGTACCTTTTGATTCACCAGAATCTATCTGAATCAACAATGTTGATTCTCTTTGTTTTCTAGGAAGGAAGGAATAGGCAATCCACTGGAAAAAATGAGGGGAGGGCAAGAGAAAGCTCAGTGATTACAGGCACCTATAGATGAAAGCAGGATTTGTACCAATGAGATTAAAAACTGATTGGAGATAAGGGAAACGGAGGACAACAGAGGAGGTTATCCTAAACTTGCCCACTCCTGTGCCCGTGTCCCTTTTTCCCCCCAGCCTGGGTGCCAGTGCAAGCTGCCCTCTGCAGAGACAGTGTCAGAGCTGAAAGGCAGTCCCTGCATGGGCACCTGGAGCTCCACTTTGCCATGTGGGCATGAGCAGCACCGCTATCTTTTGCCCAGGACCTGTGCATCATTAGCTGAGCCACATTTGTGGAGACAGCAAAGCAACAGCAGGCACTGCTGCAGGGGGTTCTGAGGAACGATGGCCTCACTCATGAATTCCAGTACTAAACCAGAAAACTTTGGGGCTCTGTGGAACTGAAGGGCTGAAAGAACTCTGTGATGGGAAGACCAGTAGATGGTGGTATTTCATCAGCCTCAGCTGGTGGGTCATGGGCTGTGTCACTAACCCGTTTAGATGCGTTTACTGGGGTTCTCTTCATTCAGATACATTCTGAGTGAATTAAAACATTGGCTTGATGCATCGATATGGTGATGGGCTTGTCAATGAGCTGAAAAGACTAATGCTTTGTGTTAGCAAGTTTTGGTAGTTGTTAGCTTTGCTGTGAAACACCGTTTCCCATCCTTTACCTTTTCTGGCAGAGCCCTGAGTCACTTGCTGCTTGGCAGTTCTGAAACTAATGTCATTATGCTTCAGGCCAGCTTTCTGTAACATTACATTGCAGTACATCCAGAAGTAAGGTGAGAACACGAAACTAGGCAGTGTTCAGGCATCTTAACAAGGAAGAGGTTAAGATAGAAACTAGGCATCTTAAGATCAGTACAGTCCAGCAGCTCCATGCTTTGTAGGTACCAGGGAGCAATTTTTATCCTTGAGTCCAGAAATGTGAGTTCTTTAGTGCAGCTCTCAACCGATTTTACCCCAGTTCATTGTCAGAATCAGAAATATGAAACCTGAAATGTGAAAATCCAAACAGGAGTCTAAGGTAGCCAATGAAGAGAGGATGTGTTATTGTAGCTTGCTATTCAGTGGGCTTCAATTAATTTCTTTGCTAATCCAAAGAATGCTTCTGTAACACTGAACAAATCAATTTTGCCTGCAAACCCCCTTTGCTAAATTAGCATGAAACTTTAAGCTCACAGGAGAAAATCTGAAGTAGGTTAACTTAGATATTATTCAGAAGGACTGGTAGCAAGAAAGGAGAATTCACAAGCTATTGCAGGGAATTAAGGGTAGAGGTACTACTGAGGGAGGCAGTGCCTACTAAGCAGGGGATGAGGATGGCAGGTCCTTTCCTGCACCACGTCTCACTGAGTGTGGTACCAGCCATGCAGGTCTGAGTCACTGGCATCATATTTGCCTTTTTGCTGCTAGTACCAGGGAAAATGACAACCTGTGGTGCCCAGAATCACCCTGTGGAAGGAAGATGGAACTGAGCATTAAACAAGATGGTGGGATGGAGACAGAAGAGAGGAGAGGTAAGCTGCTTTCATGTCATACCTTTTACAGTAGAAAACAAGAATGAGTAGGAAGATCTTACATTTAAAAAAAAATCCTGATGCAATTTCCAAATATCCAACACAGGAGTATTGTCAGGAAACACGAAGCCAGCAGAGGAGACCTTTACTGATTTCTTATTACTTTTTTTTTCTTGTTACCACTCAAGTATTTGAAATCCCAGAGCATGCTGTTCCTAAATTCTCATTAATAAGCCTATAAATATGAGTATGTTGTTTCATAAATACTCTTTTTCTAAATTCTCTTTGGACAATAAATCTGAAAATGAGTGGAAACTAGCAGAATTAAGAAGATGTAATGTAATGGCAGTGTCTGTCTCCTGAGGTACCATTTTTCAAGCTTTCCTCCATTATTCTCTCTCCATCCCACTGGCAAAGCCAAGTGTGCACTGTCAGCAACACTTCTGCTAAGAAATAAAGTTGTCTCGCTCCCAGTAACTGCCAGTGGTGCTAATGGCAGCCAAATGTTATTGCTTACATAAAGCTGGGAAAAACGTATTCATCGTGGGTCTGAATGCACTGTAAGGCAGTACCCTGTGCAAGGGCTGGATGTGATGGCTGGGGACTGGCGTTATTTTCTGTGATGCCTGTTGCCATGACATAGAGTGATGTTCGCACTTGACAGCATTAGTATGATCTATTCAGTTTACTTTAGCAATGAGGCCTACAGGAGAGAAGTCAAATACCAGTTTGGCTTCTAAGGCTTCTATTTTGAAAAGTTTTAAATTGATGGTTTGCAGGTTGATCATGTAGGAAGTCCAATCCTGCAACTGAGGCAGGATATTCACTCACCATAGTTATCCACAGTTACTCATTAACCATAGCTACCAAAACAAGGGTTTGGTGACATTTTTCAAAGTTCATTTCCATTGACAACAGTGCACAAAGACAGCAACTGTGGGACACTTCTATTTGCAATCCATGTTAGGAACTAGAGAGGAGCTGATAGCAAATCAAACAGTTGGATTTAAGAGATGAAGTTTTTGCAGATGACAGGGACTATGGATAGTCTATTTCAGACAACAATTTGTGAAACATGTCTCCACCATGCAACCTCTACAGAATAGTTAGGTCAGTCTGTTTGAATCTCTGAACACCTGAATTTTCTTTCCAAAATACAGGTAGAAAAATCGTGCCCAGTCTGTCACTTTTCTTTATTACAGCTGTGTTTCCTGCTGGCATAGGCGGTGCAGAGCTGACTCGAGCACGAGTTAAGAGTGACACCAAGTGGTTAAGCATTGTATTTCGAGGCGATTTTTTCAAAGTATCCTTCTGGTTGATCTTTGATTCTGAAACACCATTCTTGGGCTTTTTCTTCGAAACAGTCCTGATTATATAATTGAATTTTTTTTTCTTTAAATAAACAGACACAGGCTCTCACTTGTTTTATAAGCAAAACATCATCCTCAAATTTATGCTCCAATTCTTTCTGTCCGTATAATACAATTTGCATAAAACTTCTTTCCTCCAGAATAAGGCAATTTCTGGGTTTTAATGAGGTATGTATTGAGAAACATGTGGATCTGAATAGGAAAGCAGCAACTGCACTATAATTATTTGAGTGTAGAACAGTAAAAAATATGAGCAGCAAAATGTGCTTCTGGGTAAGGAATCTTCAGGGCAGTCATGCTAGAATAATGCACATTTCTTTCTCCTACACTTCCTTTTAAATGGTAGATACCTAGTGGCAAGCTGTTCCCCTGTTTTCTTCCTCAGCAGAGCTCTGTGAAGGACAGGTGTGAGGTAGCCTACTTACAACCCCACTGAGAAAACCAAAATTGACAGAACTCTCGAATTAAAGCCTACTGCCAGAAAGCTCTTTAAATGATGGCCTCATTCATATAATCAGCAAAATAACAGCTCTTATGAGAGTGGTCCCCTCCCTTATCAATCAAACAGTGATTCTTGGTAACTTTGTGAGCAGACATTTTTCTGGAATTAGGTAATTATTGTTCTTCCAGAAAGAGACCATCTGCTAGCCTGAGGTGTTCCTTTTCATGGCAAGTAGGCAGACTAAGTCAAAGCAGATTTTCTTACCAAATAACCTGATTATTCTAGCCAAAGCTTACAGTGCCCAGAAGTCCAGTACTTTCATTTCTGTGGGCAAAAACACAAAAGAAAGGGAATCAGTGTTAAAGAGCACTTGGGCAAATGGCAGACAGAAAAAGCCTGTAGCCTGGAAGAGAAGCCCAACAAAGGGAGCACTGGAGGGAACAGTGATATTGCAGAATGAACATTCATTTGAACAGGACTCTTTGGAAAGTCTCTATGTTAATGGCCAGTCCTGCTACCCAAGTGGAAAATGCAGTTTTGGAGTTGCTCGCATTAAAAATTATGGCAAAGACAATTAGAGGTCTGTGGATAAAATATAATTACTTAGGTCAATCTGCCATGATTTCAAAAAATGTAATAATTAAATAGCAGGCATTTAAAAAATTTAAAAAAAAACAAAAACAAAAAGAACACAACCCACAACTGCAGACATAAAATTTTTCTCATAAGTGAATTTTGGCATCAATAGTAAGCTCTCTCCTGTTCATGTAAGACAAGTGTTTTTGTGCCACTGAGTTGGAAGGTGACAATGTTTTTAGATGGTGCCCTTGTGATCTCAGTAATTATCACATCCCTTGCCAGGGTAACAAACTAGCAGAGTAAAATACAGTTTGCTGGTAGAGTTGTGAGAATTCAAGTAATTCAACTGCTGCTTGATGTGTCAGGATGGAGTGAGAAAGAACCACAAGGGATCCCACTGTGTTTTGTAGAAATGTAAGAGCAGGATCACCATACAGGACTATAGCCACTTTACACCCGTCTCCTGTTAATGTTGTAGTTTATTTCAAAATTTTTACACAATTTTTGAGTTTCAGTAAATTCTGTGTTTGGGCAGTGCTATAATATTTTGTTTCTTACCAATCAGAATCTGCTAATAGTGAGCTCTTAAATTTTGCAGTTAAAAAAAATAACATTTCTCATTCCATGTATGTGTTTTATACCGAGATTGTGAAGCTCTTCATTAATTCCTTTGTGTGCCTATTAACTGGCATTGCTTTGGCAACCTCTTCTTCATGTGTTCCATTTTTCCACTTAATGGCTCAACAACTGTTATCTTTGTGTGATATCACTAGCAGTCAAATTTTGTAAGACACAAAATTAAGTTTGTTGGTAACAATTGCTCTCATGATTTTTTTTCCCCAGTTATAAATATAACTGGGTTTGTACATGGGAGTTTTAAACACTTTTGAGTTTCAAATGACAAGTAAAAATTCTGGGTGCAAGGTATTTGCCTCAGGGGACTGGTTTAGGTGTGAAGTGCCACTAAAAGCCAATACCCAACCTTTTCTGGCCATGCCTCTCAGTGCTCACCATTCAGTGATGTGGCAGCTGTTTTAGTGCCAGAATTGCCTGATTTCCCTAGAAATCTCTCATTATGAACTGAAAGTTACCTAATAAGAAAAACTGCAAAAAGGACTGCTTAAGCCATAAAAGGAATTCCATATGGCTTCACATTTCCCACATTAAAAATCATTTTGCTACTCTTCATTCATGCTTTAGCAAGTTGAGGGTTATGTTACCATCTTCTTTTGCAAAAGGGCATCAGAGATAGCATAGAGAATAAACAAAACGGAAAAAAGAAAAAATTATTGCTATCGATCAGTGACAAACTAGGACAGTTCCACGTGTTTCATTTGAAACCTGTATCTCACACCAGAGGCAAACATGGGAGATTGTATCGGCACTGTTTGGAGAGGATGCTGTTTGTGTCCATTTGCAATAGCTTTGGATAAATTTAATTATTAATCAGCCAAGTTATTCACTGGTTCATGCCTACAAATATCAAGAAAGTTCCAAGACTCCAAGTAGTAGTCATTGGAAGATAAATACTCAATTTATCTCAGGGTGATGTAAGAATAGAGCAGTATAAAAATAGCATTTTTCCAAGATGAAGATCCAGGAGGGACAGTGTACTTGTGTTTGGCTTGTTCTAATGTAGATTGAAGTCCTACAGGGGAAAAAAAATCACCTTCACTCTCAAGATCCAGGCAGGTTTTGTGACATATGAGGCACCATATGGGATATTGCTGAATCGTGGGACTCAGTTTAGCTCTTGCTAAAGCTGTTTTATCTGAGAGATATTTTGAATTGTTTTCATACAGTTTGCAGGAGTTAATAAAATATCATATGAAACAGTCTCTGAATCCATCAAAAGCATTTTTAATGTCTGCTGACAGAAAAAAAAAGGCTGAGACTGTTTAATATTTACTGGCCTCCCCTGAGGTGCCAGTCAAATTAGCTATAACAAAGTGACCATGAAATGTTGCAGTATTATCAGGAACACTTTAGAATTGTCACTTTTTTTTTTTAATGAAATTCAAATTTGTATTTCTGGTGAGCACTCTGTTGACCCCAGCAAAATGGATATGATGCATGACAATTCTAGAAATTTTTCTGCCTGGTACCAGAGTAGTAAAGCACCAGACTTTCAAGGAACACTCAGAAAATATTTTATACCATTTGTGCTTTCAAAAGACATGGGTAGGACCAATTTTTATAACAAGAATTAAGAGCTGATATGGTCAATATTAGCTGAAGTTAAGTAAGGTGAATTCTTGGCTTTTCTATTTTCAAGGAGCCTCTCTAGGTGCTATTTATTTAGTATTGATACAACTTTTTTCTGAGACTGAGTATATCCTTTTATTCTTTGTTCTCTTTATTTTAAATGATTTGTTGAGGTTTTCAAAGTCTTCTACAGGCTTATCTGTTAAGGACTCATTACCATAATCCTAACAGATTTTTGTCACAGTACAAAAGATAAACAATCCATCCTTTCTGTACCAATACAATACACTCACCTCTGTCCCAGGATAACTCTTACAGTTTCCATAGAAATTCTACATCTACTATTTAGAAGAACTTCAAGGGAAATGTCTTAAGAAGCCCAAAAGCAGCAGAGCACAGAGTAATCTGCTGGCAAATACATATCATCATTACATAAAATAAAACCCAAATTTGTATCTCTTAATAATGTGGATATATGATATGAGATTAAATTCTCTGTTAGGAATTCTCATCTAGTAAAGGTGCAGCTGCCAAAGTGTTTTCTTTAAGAATGCCCTGGGTACTTCAGCTGCTTTTCCTATGTTGCATTCACTGCCTTAGGTGTGGGTATAGACTTCTATCAGCCCTTATTATTGTGCATTATTAAATGACAAGTCATAAATGATTATTCATTATATTTCAATGAGGTAATGATGCATGAGGTCTTAGGAAATCATTCAATAAAATCATCATGCTGTGCATGCTAACTTTAGAGAAATACCCTATTCACACAGGGAAGAAAGGAAAAGGAAGAGTCACTAATGAAGGACTGAAAATTAAAAATATTAACTCCTTTTTCTCAGAATTATCTTGCCTTGTATAACACACCAGAAGAACCTAAGCCTTTTCTCTTCTAGGTATTCTACCTCTTTACCACACTAAAAAGTACAACTAATCAACAATCTTGCCCTTTTTATAAGTGGCTTCTGTGTGCTTTCTCCTGCTTCTTAGGTTCTTACACTTCTCAAGACTTGAAAATCAGTGGTACCACAGTGGACTACATTTACTCAAATTTCTTGGAGGAAAGATTAAATTGTTTCTGCAGATTATAACTTTTAAAGAAAATGAGTTTGCCAAATTTTATTTCACCCTTTTTCACATCTACCAATTAAGTTAGTTTACTGTTTTTCACTTCTGTTTCTATCTTCCAGGACACCCAACAAAGATTTCATTTGCATTTTTTAATAAAAAGGGAGACCACTTTGGTGATTGGTATAAAGAGAAAATTGAAAGAACAGGCATTTTGATAATTCTGCTATCCCAGAATAGAAGAACCAGTCTTGTACTTTTCTCATGGTTATGCCCCATTAAGGAAAATCATTGTACTCTGAACCCTTCTGTAAATTTTAGTGGAAATGTAAATGGAAACATTTTGGAAAACCTTGAACCTAGTGAATATTATTCTCAGCATTGCAACTGTCCTATATATTCATAAATGAATTATAATTTATATTAATTTTACAGAACTTGCTCAAATATGGATTATCAATTTTTCTATTTGATTTTTTATATTTTAGAAAATAAATCACTTACACTTCTTTCAAATGGTGTAGATTGGACTAAAATAGAATCAAGTTTATTGCTTTATGTTAAATGTTATATGACTATTTCAACCGAAAATGCATAATAAAATTTGCAGTAATAAGGTTGTCTTTGTGGTTGAAAAATATTCTGCATTCTGATACATTTTAATGAATATTTTGAAAACCTCAGAGACTAATTTAGATTTTTCTCTGACATTTTGTAAGTACTTCATTAGAGTTGTTTTCCTTCAGCATTGGCAGGCATTCTTAAACCTGAGTTAATGAATAAACATTGCAACAGTCCCTGTAAACATCCATACATTCAGTAACAACCAGAAGACAAGGCCAATTCAGGAAAGCTGCTCTGGGGAGAGATTAGGGGCAAACAATGCTGATTTCAGATCTCAGAATTAAGAACAAAATCAGTGAGTGTTTACTGCACAACAATAACAACAACACAAAGATCAGCAGAATCCTCTCAGTGACCAAGAGAGACAACAGGACACCAAACTTGAGGACTTTTAAGCCATGATATTCAAGACCATATCAACCTTATTTTTTTTCCCTATATGGCCCCAATATTTATGCTAAAGCAGTGATCAGAAAAATCAAAATTTGTATTGCTGTCAGACTTTCTGCTGCAGCTTCCCTTTGGAATTATGGACACAGAGCATGTCCTGGGGCACACAAAAAAAGCAAGAAGTTTTCCTCAGCAGTTGCAGAGGTCACTAGGCCTGCTAATGTTGTGATTTTGGAAGTACATGCTTCTAAAGGACGGAGAGCCCAGATGGATTGGAAGATCACAGACTGTCAGGCACTACCCACTGGATAAAATTAGACAGTAAGGCACTCAAGCAGTAGTTGAAAAGCAAATCAAAGATGTGATGCAATAAGGAAATATTAATATGAGTTGCAGATGACTTTTTTTTGGAGGCAGAGATAGAAACAGCAGTGAAGAAGAAGGATGGCTTTTAGGCAACTTTATTTCAAATCTTAAAAAGCAGCTGTGGGATTTTACTCTTCACAGGACTAGTGCTTCCATCCCTCTTTTTGCTTCCTCTTCCATCTTGCTGGGGTTAAGAAAGGCAAAATGGTTTTGATTGTTGAAAGTGTACCTGTTATTACAATCGCACTTAAGTATATAACACTTCTGGGTTTTTATTTGTATTTAGTCAGTATTTTGTATTCAGTGATGTAAAATATTTTCAGGATCTTCATAGTAGTGTATTGGGTTTAATATTGAGGAGGGAGATAATTTTATGTAATGTCAGAGATTACTTTAGGGTCAAGGTAGTAGCCTTGCACTTCTTTTTTACCAATTTCACTTTGGTTTATTGAATTTTTCTTGAGATCTATGCATTTCTGTGTTTTGTTGCAACTTTATGTGCAAGAGAAACATCAAGATTATATAGTGAGGGTTCCCTTGGCATTGTCCCACCTAGTTCCTAGCACAGCTTCTGTAGTCTGCACATGGGGTCTTGCTGAAAAGACTTAACTGCTTTTTCCCAGTTTCCAGTAGTGGTGGATGATCACCTTGTTACTCAAGCTCATAGGAAGAGTTGGAATTCAGCTGGAATTTTTCTACACTGTCACTAATTTGTGTAAAAACATATTTTATATTTAAGATGAAATAGGTATTTAAGATCAATAATTTTGATGGTTCTTACAAAAGAATAGTAGTGGGTTTTAATCCAGTTCAGAGTCTGAGGTGAGAATAAAGCATTTTAAGTTCTAGAATAAGAGTTAACAAGGGTTATGTACTCAAAAGCTGTTCCCTCCTGAGGATGATCTCCTTAGATTCCTTGCCTGCTTAGTTCTTCAGTGATAGGCTGCTGTTACTGTTTTTCTGTTTCAAATTGCTTCCAATCCAGCCAAAGTCCCCATTGCCATTGCAGGGAGTATGTAAATATTTGCTGTCATTTATTGTCTGTGCAAGTTTTGTGTTCAAAACAAACCTTTTCCAAAACTTCCCATAATCATGGGCCCAAATGACTAATCAGGCGTTTTTAACCTCACTTGTTATTTTTTACAGTAGCTACTATATTATATTCATTCCTTCCAGAGGAAGTAAATCCATCTCTTATATACCAAATCTGCTTTCAGCAACTGCAGATTGTTGCTTTTCTGATTGATGTTAGTACCATGTCAGAGAAGCTTGACACTGGTTTCTAAAAACAGCTCAAAAAAAACCAGCAGTGCTATTTAAAATGGGGGTGGTTCCTAGTTTACAAGGGTTTTGGCTAGACATTGAAGAAAACCTGTCATGGAAGGTGTTCTGAACAAGATTGTGTTTGAATGTCTTCATGGTTTGGGACTGCCCACATTATGTCTGGGAATTTAATATGCCAGTGGCTGTTGTGTCAGGACTGAAACATGATGGACTCCAGGGCACTGTGGTGTAATGGGATATTAATTTTCTATCCTATGTGAAATGTGCTGATAGAGAAAAGGATTTTTGATTTCATAGATACAAAATATTTCATGATCTTTGCCAGAACACAAAATGTTATTTTGTCAACCAAAATAAGTATTACATTTCAAAAAGTTTGTTCTAAATATTTTGGTTTTTAATGACCTACTGTAAAATGAAAATGCTATTTTGAACAAATCTTTATTCAAAATGGAAACAATGTAAAATTCCCTCCTTTAACTGAAATTATTTTCCAAATTTTTAAATACTTTCAGCTTCCTGAAACGATAATGAATAACAAATTTCCTGCTGAACAAATAAAAGATTTTGCCCATCTTTTTGCCAAATACTTTGAAGCTCAGCAGAAAATACAGATAATTACACTTCCTGCAAGTTCATCTTTATAATTAATTAGGTAGTAAAGACTGGCATAAGTCCCAAACCTGAATTAAGGCAGCCTAGGGTTTTTAGCATATTTCAGTACCATGACAGAGAGACCTCCAGGCTTTCCGGATATTTTCTTTTTGTGCATAACTAAGGTCTAGAGATACCATCTCGTTTTTCTATTAACATGAGATCCTCATGTAATCATGTCACTGGCTTTGAAAGCTTGGGTATGTTGTGCTTTCCTCCTGATCTGACTCTGACAATTGCCAAGATAAGTTATCCAAAAGAATATTTTGTACAACTGTCTGGTATGGTTACTTGCATTCTACACAGGAGCAGCCACATGAAACCTGAGTGCAATCAGATCAGCTCCTTCCACTCCCCATCTGCGTGAGATATGGAAGGTTTATGGTGATTGGGTGCTCTACAGAAAGCTGATGTTCCTATCTGAGCATACTCATGCAGAGAAATTTGAAGTGGAAATCAAACTGAAAGGATGGGCCTTGACCAGGGGGAGGTTTTTAAAAGTACAGTTCAGAACTCTTCAAAAGATAGTTTTTCACTCCCTTGGGTTGGTGGTTGACAGAAGAGAGCACAGGGAATAATTCCTGTCTCTGGGCTTTAGCACTAGGTTAGCCAGCTGCAGCAGCACGGTTGGGTTTTCCGTAACAAAGGGCAAGCACATATTTTTGATCTGGCTTTTGTTAACACTGGGAAAAAAACCTAAAGCTGAGGTTCCCATGAGGAAATGCCACAAGTGGGAGTCCTGTGAACCACAGAATAAAATAGTTCTTGCCTCCGTGTAAGAATGGCTGCTCTCAGAAACTTCAGATTCAAATTTAGGGAATATGGAGAATTTCAATTCATAACTACTGCATGTCACAGTAATTATATTTAAAAGAAAGCTTTTTCAACACATCCATCCCACTGGATATCCCTTTCAGTGTTCCATTTCCAATAAAGGAGGAAGGATTGACGTGATAAAAAAGACCTTCCTCTATTACAGGGACACTCAGAAATAGGAACTAGTCTGAAAGTTCCAAAGGCACTGGCTGAAAGCACATGTGGATCTAATATATACTTTAAACCAGACACATCCATCCAACCATGCTTATGTACACAGAATGTACACTCCTCCTCCTTTTGGCTGCATCAATGAGAAACACCAACTCCAGCCTTTGTTTCAGTGGCTGCTCTCCAGGTGAAGCAGAAATCCTGTGGGAAGGGCTCTGCCTGTGCAGATTTCAACCCTGTAAGGTGGCAAACTGTGGTTTCCAAACCATTTTGAAAGTTTACCACCACAGTTTTTAACGAGACCTTACAGAAGCCAGAGCCACGAGTGCATTTGGTTCACTCATCCTTTGGACTGTGCCTGTTACGCCACTAAACATCTTCCCCTTCTCATGTGCCCTTGACGAGTGAGAGAAATGCTCATGTTGCATCCTGCTGCCTTTCAAAAATGAGAGGGAGCTGTTTAGAAAAGTGGGATCACAGCAGGGGAGGACTTGTTCTAAATTAAAAATGAGATGTCGGTCAAATATTAATTTCTAAAGCACAGTCATTAACTACTGTACTAAATGGACATTAGGAAACAGGACAAGTGTTTACTCTGTAAAAGACTGCTAATTTATAAGATACAATTAATTGCTTTTAACTTTCTGGCAAGCTGAAGAAAATAGATCTCTCCTGAACCGGTGATGTTTCTTCCTTTTCCATGAAGATATCCAAGAGAATTGTAACCTGCAGGCAGTGTTACCATGCGAGCTGTGTTATCTCTGTAGCAGGATGCAATATTGCTGATAAAGTGAAATTTCCCCAAGACAGTTCTGATTTGTAAAGAGATTTAAAAAATGGTCAGGACGTGAATAAGTAGCTGGGTGTATCAAAGCTGGAGTAATGGAAAAGGCTGGAGTGTTCTAAATGTACAAACAGCATTTCTTTTTTCTCTTGTTGAAAAGTAACTATAGAACTGAGTAATTACATCAGTGTGCTAGATATTGTTCATAAAAGGTCCTGAAAAATTAAACATATCTTATTAGTTAAATATTCTTCCATTAGACAAATTTATCAGGAGAGTAGTGGAAGTATTTTTTTTCTCAACAGCACATTAGATCTTATTTATTAAGACACATCTATACTAAAGACCAAGTCTGTTTTAAGCATTTCAGATGGGTTTTAGTAATGGACTTGCTGACTTTTTTTCCCAAGCCATTTCAGGAGGCCTGTCTTTCTCCCAGGAAAAGTCATTACTTCCTTCTAAAATCCACAGAAATTATGCTGTCAGTACAAAAACCAGGTGATCTGAACAATCCTGGATGCATGTAAGGTTCCCCAAGACCTCTCATATCTTTCCACAGTTAATCATCAGATAGGGTTTGTTAATATGCCCTTGGGCATCTATAGGTGCTGATTTTATTCCCTAAATAAATGGGATGAAAGCAATATTTTTTAAGAAAAACACACCCCAAAAAATTAAAATCACTACCAATATATTTAGCCACTTTACATGCATCCTTGCTTCATGAATAATCTCTGTTATCCAATATCACCAGTGCTATTCTGTCCCCAGAGCTGTGCTCTTTTGAGGAGGCTGCTGTGAATTTCTAAAATGCTATTTGGCACATATCGACTTCATTGATGTCTGGCTGATGCCTTCCCATGCAAAGAAATATACCATGAATGGGATTTGTTCTGCTCTAGTGTTAAGAAAAGCAGGCAGAGCTTAGATGATTCATGGTTCATTCTCTTTCTTCATTTGACTGCACTAGTAAACCACCAGTATAAAATATATATAAGCTGTAACCATAATGTTCTCTGCAAATTTTTAAGCTCTCCTCTAAGGACATATTTCTGTGTATCCTAAATTGTGGTTGTAAGTAGGTAAATCAGCTTGTCAACCAGACACAAAACAACTATCCCAAATTTCAACACTGAGTTTGATACCTTAGAGACAAGACCATCGTCTGAGACTTTACAATAGGTTAGTGAGAAACAAAGGCCAGTATTCCACTGAGAAAGGTTACAAGATGGGCAGAAACAACAGGGAAGCATTTTGCTTACGTGAGAGGCAACACAGAGTTGCTGATTTTAAAGAGAACTCACAGCTAAGGCACTAAGAGGGGTGAACCTTTCTTTATTTGTGAATTTACCCTCTTACAAGAAGCTGGGTATTTTAAAACATATTTCCCAGTAGTCTAGATGTGAAAAAATATAATCAGGAAAAGAAGAGTGGAATATTAGAAGCCAGACTAAATAAATTTGAAGTGATTTTATAGCAAAGGATTCTGAATTACTCTCTAAAATATCTAAGTTGCAGAAGAATCATAAAATAAAATTTTAAAACAGTTCAATGTAAATGCTTCTGATAGCATTCTTAATCACACAGCTGCACTATTTAAAAAGAGTTCTGTAAGAAACTGGGGTGTTTTTTACATGATTGGAATATTCATAAATAGAGTGAGTAGTACAACTAAATCTTTTCTAAATGAGATCCTTATAGATTTACAATGGATGTCTCTCTCAATGGAAGTTGCCATGGTTACAGCACAATTCTGCACGGAACACACTTTCATCACAAATTGTTACACATTTATATAGTTTGGCACATTTTTCCAACTTCTTTTTAAATGAGAGCTACAAGGATAGCCTTGAAGGAAAATTCTGTATTTGTGCCTGGGCACAGTGATGGTTGCTGTACTCAGAATCATCAGATAATTCAGACTGGGGTGGGCCTCAGGAGGTCTCTAATCACACCTCCTGTTCAAAGCAGAGTCAGATTTCAGATAAGACCAGGTTGCCTGGGGCTGTATCCAGATGTATTTTGGAAAACTCCAAGGCTGGAAACAGCACAGCTTTTCCTGGGCCACAGACTTGTGTGCAAGAGATGCTCCTTGGAAAACCCTTCCTCCTTCCTTCCTGTGGCTGGGGTAGAAAGCACTTTTATACAATCTGTCTTACAAGAAAACCTCACTGACTTATCCTCAGTCAGCTTTATACTCCAGGCCTGCAATGAACCTCCCTTCTCATGTTCCTGCTCAGTGTGAGGTACAAACAGCTTGCTCTGGTCCCCTTGCCTGGAGTGGAGCTCAAAGGTAATTTCAAAAGCATCCTTGTGTAAAGACAAATGTTTGCTGAGTGCTCAGTTGTTCTGCTGAGGAGCTGTTATCAAAACAAGTTTTTTTCTTTATTATTCTGCTGCATTTTATTGTTCTGGCTGCATCAGAGTGTGCCATAGTTACTGAACAGTGATAGCTCCTGTACAGTCTCATGTCACAGAGTGCCTGGAGGTCAGAGGTCATCTTGCTTTTCTTGGGTACTGAATGATTGGTCAATGTTTGAAGTAAGATTCCACTTCTGAACACCCATCTATCTCGTGTTATTAAACAGCCTACACAGTTGCCAGTGTTTGGACAAGTCATTTTTAATAGGTTCATGTTAAAGTCCTGAGGATTAGTTTGGATGAAGTCTTCATGCTATAATTTGAGGTTCAAATAGTAAATTTTCCATAATTCTACTTCATGATTCCAAGGAGAAATTGAAAACAAGGTAGAAAAAAAGGAAAAGGGTTTTTTCCTATCTTTGTTTAGGAATCATTAAGCTGACAACTCTTACATGGTATTTTCATTAACTGATTGCAAAACTGTGGGAAGATATTTTGTTTGACTTTACTCTGTCAGTTCCACCACCACCTAGCCACAAGGAATGGAGTTGCTTAATAAGTTTTCATGATGCCTAACTGCAATGAAGGTAGCCAGAGAACAGGTTGTTGGGCTGTTTTTTTGAAACATGAAAAGTGCAATCCATTAATGGCCTGGCAGATCAGCTGGACCATTCTATTATATGTGCCAGTGCCCACCAAATCAACCAAATCGAGTAGGTGATGACCTATTTTCATTTAACAATCTAAAAATGACTACAAGAAAAGTATGATAAAAGTATTTGCAAAGGAAAAATGAAGCCACTAGCCACTCTTTTTCCTCCAGAACTAGCACTAGTTTCCTCCAGAACAGAACTAGTGCTGTAGAGGGTATAGAGTGGCAAGATTTATTGGAGTGGAAGAGTATTCTTATCCCAGAGTAATATAAGGTTATTGCATTTACAAATTATCTGATGATGTGCCAGTTGTTCAGTGCCATCTTGCTGGAAGCAAGCCACTAATGCTCTTCTTCATTCACCCTTCCATGATATCTTTAACTCCTGTAATGGATTTCTCCATTTGTATAGGCTCAGACATAGCTGATTTGAATATATCTTCTGAAACAACTCTGCAACTCTGAGAAAGAGGAAGGACAACATTTTTTCATCAGTTTGATACATTTTTAAATAAACCAGTCTTTTTAATGACTCTGCCTGTGATTCTCATGTGACTAATTTGGCTCAAGGCTTCTTGGCATGGTTTAGGAGACAAGGCACAGTCTTTTTTTCTTTTCTTTCCCTTACTGGTCCCTGGTAAATAACACAAGTTAGAAAAACCTGCACAAAGTGTGGACTCTCCTTTGAATCTGAAGTTCTCAACATATGATTATTGATGGTTTAATTGCAAGTACATCTCAGAGGCAAGGAAATTTAAGTTTCCAAACATACTGACATGTAATAGGAATCAGGCCCAAGTGCTCTGTCTATGTCTACTACTAAATATCCCTACTGAAATTTCTGTCTATTTATAAATACGTCTACATCAAAACACTTGAGCATTTAATGTGAATTTATCTCATATAACTGCAATGAGGAACTCTGATCTTAGGAAAGCCCTTGGAATCCATCTTGTCTCAGTTTGTTTTTTGTTCCTCTTTAGGGTTTATTTAAATAATTTTTGAAACATTACAAACTAAGGTTTCTTATCACTTACCTCAACTCCAGCAAAACTCTTCACTGTACGAAGCCCTTTACTGTGTTGTTATCTGTGTGTCTGCACAGCATGCGCAGCTCTTTCCTCATGTGCATCCAAAAAGAAACATTGACTTTGTTGTTTGCTATGAGGGGTTTTCAAAATATGCTCTGGTCAGCTGTGCAAATGATCATTTCAAAATAAAACTCTAAGCTTATTTAATGATCTCTTTGTTAAAACTACTGTTAATTTGCTCTGGTTCCTCTACATTAAGGTCTTTCAGAATCTTCTAGTAAGGCAGAGGTATTTTACTGGAGTTATTTTCTTTATCATTCAGCAATTGAAAAATCTAATCACTACTAAAAATCTTCTGGGCTTTTATTAAGTTAGGTCTGATTTATGTAATTTGCCATAAAGTTCATTAAAGACTTCATTAATTTTTCACCAATCTGTAACAGTCTTATCACTGCTGTTTTTATTAGCTGAGATAAAATTAACTAGGTTTGACTTTTTAAATTTGGGGGCAAGTCATTTACCTGCCCTATCACCACTTTCATAATAATTACATTTTGCTTTGTCAGATGTGAAATGATTCTCTTCTTATCCATCAGTTCCAGTGATTAGGATCCCATATTTCAGACCAATTGCTTGTACTGACACTTTGATCTCAGCAGTTTATGTTCTCGTTAGCTGACTGAATCTTTGGTTCTTCCCTTTTCCAAAAGAATCATTGGGTTTGAGATTTCTAATGCTAAAAAGACATGGAAAATGTGTATCGCTCTGCATCTTAACCATGAACCCTGAAGGGATTGATGTCAACCTGGATTTCACTTGTATTTGTCCATCTGCCTTTCCTAGAACTCAGTGGTCCTTCTTTGGAAAAAGAAAATTTGAAAACCCTGCAGAGGTATATTCCATGTCAGCCACGACCCAGGGTGTTTTGTAAAACAGGACTTTTTGACTATCTTCTGTCCCCTGATAAAATTTTTCCACTCCCCCATGCACCATCACCTGTGCTATGCCAACACCCATTTGCACTTGACTTCAACTATTAGCCAGTGATTTCCATAAAGACTGTCATTCCAGCACTTGTTGGAATGCTGGACTCATTAATGGCCTGGCAGACCGTTCTGTTATATGGGCCAGCACCCACCAAATCAACCAAATCTAGTAGGTGATGGCCTATTTTCATTCAATAATCTAAAAATCTCTACAAGAAAAGTATGAGAAAAGTATTTTCAAAGGAAAAATGAAGCCACTAGCCACGCTCTTTTTCCTCTAGAACTAGCACTGAATAGTAATTTCCTCTAAAATATATCAATACCAATTGGAGAAGAACCATGATCTTGCAAGAGAAACCCTGCGTTATTCAGAATTACTGCTATATATTTCAGATTCCCTTCCTTGGCCACTTTACACTTTTACTTGATAGAGTAAAATAGCTGTGTGAAAGGTATCAGTGGCACTTGTATGATAACCCTGAGCCTTGTGCCACCACAATATTTGGAGTCCTTTGTGCCAAAGGAATGTTTCAATGGACAGAGCAAAGCAAAGCACTCAGTAGGCACGGGAAATGTTTGAGACATTCAAGTGAACTGTCACAGACACAGTGACCTGACAAATATGTGTGCTCCCTCTAACACCTCAGGTTCAGTGGTTTCAATCCCTACCATTGTGAGGATTTTGAAGGACTCCTCCATTTGAAGGACTTCTGGGATGCCCAGGTGACTCTGCTTCACATAGTAATTTTAAAGCTGTGTCACTTGTATGTTTTTACTAAAGAGCAGGCACACAGAGAGGCTATGAAGGAGCCTCTGCACAAATTCTAAACTCTGCTTTGAAGCAGGAATGTATTCTGACATTTATCTGAGAGCTTCTTCAGAGGTATATCCCTTAAAATTTATTTATTAGCAAAAGAGTGAAAGCATCTCAATTACCCATACTTCTGACTTTTCCCTCTCAAAAGCTGAGAAAAACTGTGAATAGTTTATTTGTAACTCTCATGATTGTTACAAATAGTGTTCTCTTGCACATTTTGGATCTGAGGACTTGGAAAAGTCTGTGTCAGAATGGGAAAGAGAATCACCATCTTCTGATCCCAGTCTCTGGAGATCCTATGCTCCAAAATGCAAACTCTTCTAGTAGCTACTCATAATTCCCCACAGATGAAAGTTAAATTAGACCTCATTTAACATCTAAATTAAAATATCTTGTTCTATTTAGGGTTCTTTGTTAATCTTTTTTAAGCTATTGTTCCAATTTTCAGGTTTTCTGTAAATTAGCAGTATTTCCTCATCAGATTTCTCCTAAGAGGAAAACCCTGTGTCTGCACCAAGCAACATTAACTCCAATGGGAGCAGGAGCTTGATCACATAGAATTCACAGCTTTGATGACAAAGATTTAACCTTCTGATAGTGTTTATATCAGATGAATTAACCAGCCTGCAAGGAAATTGCAGAACTAGGATTTCTTATTGTATAATTGAAAGTTTAAATTCATAAAGACCAAAAGAAAATAAACAGAAAGAAAACTAAACAAATTACTTCTGTTTTCTTGGAAGTGGTATTTTCTTTCTGTTGTTTCATGACTTTTTATAACTCAAAGGTAAAACAATAACATTATTGAGATGAATTCTTAATGTCAAAGAATGAAAGGATCTGTCACTCTGCAATAAAAAATAAGCAATTTTAGCTTTGCAATGGAAAGGTAATTAAATTCTTCTCACAAAAACACAGTTTTAAGAATAGTTTTTTGCAATGCCCTTTGAGCCTGCTGGAAGTTCAAGGACTGAACACCTCTAAAATAAGAAATTAAAAGCTTTTTAATTTCCACCATCTTTTGGGGCAGGGAATCTTGAGAGCATGAAGAGCTGGAGAGAGCTGCTTGTGCTTTGTGTTAGTTTGCAAAGACACTCCCAAAGCTCAGGACAGACATGAAATCCAAGGTGGGGAGGAAACATTCCCAGCAACTGAGCAGTGGCAGTGCTGCTTTCTGTGTTCTTTCTGATTTCTTGCAGCTCTGCATCCTTTCAGCCACTGTGCAGCTGATCTTTTCTGATGGCTGTAACAGGGCCTGTTGCTGACCAGATGCAGGTGAAGCTCCTTGAACCATCCAGCCCTTTCTGATGCCCTTAATTGTACGCCTGTGACTCCTGCTGCTCTTTCTCCAAACGCCTCTCAACCTCCAAGGTAGCTACAACCCAGAATTCTCCTCATAGATTCTTCTGTCACTGGGCTCCTGCCATCCAGACCAGGGAGATTTGTTGCTCTTTGCTACTCCCAACTACCCCATCAGTGCTATCTTAATCCACTTCTTCCATCTGTTACTTCTCTACTTGAAAAGTCCTCAGCCCACACTCTGCCTTCAAAGAGACACTCCTCAGTATCACTGCTGTTGAAAATAGAGGCATGCACAGGCTCAATCTGCACTTGTCAGCAAACTCCAGCTTGGTTATCTCTCTTCTTTTCAAGTGGAGATTTGAGAGTGACCTGAGCAAGTCTGTTGGAGACTTTTCTATGTCCTCCATTAATCTCTTATTCCAACCTTACAGTCGTCTTCCGCACAGAATGACAATCCACAAAATTGCATTTCAGTCAGGAACACCCACATACAGACAAGAAGTCCTTTAGGGAATATCAAAGATGTACAGATTATTTTGAAACAAAATATATGAAGTGTGGTCTGTATTGGGAGCAGGTGTATGCTATTCACTCCAGCTGCTGGCTTAAGAGTAAGGTTCTTTTTCCAGTGAACACTTCATCCTTATGAAATTTTTGCTTGGTGTTCTTCAGTAGCCTTATGAATATTTTAAAGTGTCTTCTACCAGCAGTACTCTGCTTCCATATAATCTCCCCTATGATCAGTTCTCAGTTTGGTAAATATCTTGCTCTGAACAAACATGCACTCTGTAATTCAGATAAAAATAGCAAGGGAGCACAGATCCGGCCTGTGCACGTGTAGGTATTTCTCCATGTTTTCTATATTGCCTATGTTCTGAACATGTTTTGACTGGGTTGTAAGAGCAGGATAGCACAGGAGTTCCTGTGGTGTGAACTTTGTAAGAGTTAGCTACTCCCTGGTGAATGTCAATGTGTGGCAATATTATAGATATTCCATTAAGCAAAGGAGTTGTATGCTGGCTTTTTACTTTCCACCAGAACTCTGTCTCACTCAGCTACAGTCAATTCTCATTGTCTATTAACAGTAGTTATCTCTAACATGTCTTATCAGACCATCTTTCATTGGGGAATCTTATAAGCTGGTTACACTATACAGCAACCAAAACAGTAGAGTCTCACAGGGATCTCCTCAACCATCAAAGAGAAATATCTTCTCCAGGAGAGACTTAACAAATACACAAATCAAGGCACAGCAATATGTATAATGATTTTCCAACAACATGAAAAACAAAAATTATATGGTATTGAAGCTGTTACTCTTAAACTAATATTTTCCAGATGAATCTCTGAGAATTTTTATGCATTAATTTAAAGGTAATAAATTACATCATGTTGTCATTAGACTAATTTTTAACATAGAAACAAGATATTTGAGAATTAAAATCATTAAAAAATTGGTGAAGCCTCCATTTGAATTGAATTTCAACACAGTCACACATTCCTTGTCTGACCCACAGAGGTGGTTATTTTATTACTGTTTGTGTTCAATGCATTTCTGCTATTCAATGCACTTTGTGTACATTTAGACCCATTTTTTAGCTGTGGAAGCACACAATTTCATTTAACCTGTAGGTAGGAAAGAAACTTACATTTTTTACCAGTTCTATGTAGAAACATCAGCATTAAAATATTTTTTTTAAATAGGGTGAAAGATAGGGGGAGCTTTCAGGCTGGGATTAGAGGTGGTTTTGTATTCAATGTTAATTTTAATTAAAACACCTGTCAGCTGTAGATTGCAAGTGAAACACCTGTAACTTGTCACTAATCCTGGATTGGTCATTAATTCTCTTAGGTTTTGATTAACCTGCTCCCTATTTACCATACATATATATGGATATACATATTCATTGCTTATAATTCAGAAATAAATAATTAGGAATCCTTAGTTATTAAAACAAACATTTTGTTAATGTTTTCTTACTCATTATTTCAGTCCACAATATAAAAATGTGGTTAAAAGGCTAGAAGTAGCACTTTAAAACAGTTTCATATTTTGTTTTTTTTTTCCAGTGGGGGATTTTTAGTCTTTCTGTAAAGTGTTAAATTTGGGAGGCAGGCAGAAGGTTTTGTTGCTCTTAGTGTCTGGAGAGGTAGTTAGTGATGCCAGCTCAATGCATCCCTTTCCACTGTGAGTGGCAGAAACAAAATGTTCCAATTTCTGCACTGTGTTCATTCAGCAGTCAGATAAGGGCTCTGATATAGAGGGGCTGCTCCCCAGGACCTGGTCAGTCAGTAAAACCCTCAGGCTCTGATGATTTCAGGTTACTAATTTATGACACAGATACTGAGAGAATGCAGCTGGGTGAGATCAGAGGTGGGAAAAACATCCCTGCCACGCTTTGGAGGACAAACAGGATATGGAGCCCTGATCTTTGTTTGGAAGGAACAGCAAAACTTATTTTCATAGATGTGATAATAACAGAGGAGTCGCCAGCTGGCCTTAAGGAAGTCTAATGAGGAGCTGGCAAAGCACTGGGACTACAGACTGGGAGATAACTGGGAGCAGGGGATAAGTGGGAATCAAGCCTTCTTTCTCTGAGTTCATTCAGAATCTGGGTTGTGTTTCTTCTCCCACCTCTCCACTGCCTTCTGTGGAAAGGATTACTTGAATTTCCTGTAAGAATTACAAATTCTATCTTCATTCTGTAAAGAGTGTCTTTCATGAGGCATTTTTGGCATTGGCTGAATTTTGGGTTGTTTGGGTTTTGTTTTTTTTTTTATTTCTAGTTGAAGAGAAACAGCATATCAACATTTTTCAGACCAGCATTCTGAAAAATGCTCAGGTGAATATTTTAACTGCCATATTTTTTAGCAAGACTGTCATTTAAATACGGGGTAAAAATAGGATAGAGTCGTTTAAATGCATCTTGTGACAGACATTTTAATCCCTAGTGCATTATTTGTTGAACAGCAAGTAGAAGAATATCTGAGATTTCTGAAGGTGTTACAGAAATAAAAAAACTTGAGAAAATATAAAAATAAGTGATATTTTGTAATTCTGATTCACTAATATTTTGAACTTGGTGTTGTGATCCCTAAGTGGATCCTTAACATTTTCTGAGTAAACCAATGATAAATTCTATGGACAGAACACAAGATTACAAGATTCTTTTTAAGCTAGTGACCTGAGATACAACTTGGAAATATTTTGGGAAGTATGTTTCATATAGACATAGATCTAAGTTTACTCACATCCTTTAGTCCTAAAATATTTATGCCATGAAGAAACTCATCTGAGAAAAAATGTCATCAAAATCTGATACATTCAAATTACAGCTTCTCAACCGAGTGTTATTTCTATAAAGAACTACATCAAAACTCAGGCCTAAACATATCTAGTCTTAGTTTAGACCCAGGTCTAGATTTCACATTCCTATTCATGGTATATTCTATCCTTAGTGGATGGATGATATTTTAAAGTAAATATTAATCACATACAGTACCAGTGCTGTTGATTTTGAGAGCCTTTCTTTAAATTTTAATTAAGAAGTCCAATTTTGAAATTCTGTTCTGTGGTCAAACTGCTTCTCTGAGCAATTGTGCTGAAATAATCCGTATTCCATTTTTTGAGTTATAAATCATGGTTTCTAAAGTAATTTTTCCTCAAAAATTACATAAATCCTTGTGCAGTAAATCCAAATCAACTGGAATTTGGTTATATTTGCTTTTCAGATATCTCTTCTTTGTTCTTTGCAGCTAAAATATGAAATATTTACATTTTCTAGTCTGCCAGAATAATCTGGATTTTGTGTCCCATAAGGAGGAACCTGTTTCCAGCACAGGAACCTCTCTCTGACCATGCAAACAGGAAGATGTGCAATGCTCAGCTCAAGTTACCAGTTCAGCTCGAGGCAGTGGGAGCTGGAATGTCACAGTAGCTGCAAACTCATCTGCTCCATCCCCATTTCCAGCCCGCCTCTCCTGCCTGGCTTCTCTGTCCCTGGTCCTTGTTTGGATCTCATCCAAGTTCATGATCAGTTCTGTGCTCCTGCAGGACCTTGAGACCAGAGCGCTTCTGCTCCCCTCCACATTGGCTTCGTTGTTTGTCTCTTGGCTCGTTGTAGCCCTGGACATCGCACACTGAAGCAAGGTCACATCATTTATTTAGAGATGATGTGGCTCTGCAGGTCGCTGCCCCTCAGCACCTCAGTGCAAGACTCGCTCACAGAAAGTAGAGCCAAGCTGCTCCAGCTCTTTGCTGAAGGTCAAACCAGCCCTTATCCTGGAAATATCCTGGAAAACTTCTTGGGTCAGTCATAGGAAGTGCAGCTCAGGATTGGAAATACGGTTCCTTGACATTCAGCTGTTGGAAAGCACTGTGGAATTCTGCCAGAAAGCTATGAAAAGAAATAGTAGGTTTCTCTTGTTAAAGCAGGTTATGAAAAGTGGAGAAGATTATTCCAGCTATACAGCAGTGCCCGGATTTAAATTAAACAGCGACAAGCTGCATATATTTCTTAAACTCATTACAATTATTTAACAACATTTGTGCTCTGGTTGGATAAATCATGGAAAGCAATGCTCTGTCACAAAGGTACTCCATTATTAACATTGAATAACTGCTTTACTAAGCACCTCTTGCTACTCCCGATAACAGAAGTAGCTGCTTACTCTCCATTATACAATTATCAGGCTCTAATCCTTTTATAGACTATAATCTAGCTTTCGGCCTTTCCCCGTTCATAGCTATGCCTTTAATTGAGTTTACTTAGGAAGTGAATTATGCAGTTGTCAGTAACAAAACTGACAGCCTCATTTTTCTACTTCTCAAACAGCTAGCCATGCAAATAGACATAGTATCTGGCAGGATCTTGCTATTTGTCAGCTCCACATTTTATCTTCATTGTTTGTCTAAAATACCTTCTCTCTGTAAAATAATTTACAGGTTCCTTGACTTCCTGAAAGCTGTGAGACTAAAAATGCTGTCAATGTGGTGTCCAACCACAGTAACTGATCAGGTTGTTGTATTAGTCTATTTTTTTTTTAAAAAAAAGGAAATTTATTACCTAAAGTAATTTATCCAGAGTCTAATAGAGTTGCTGTTCCACCCAGAAAAGTGGCGTACACCAATGAGAAGAAGACAACTACTCCTCCCTTTGAAGCAATGCTGGACCTGAAAATGGCAACAGAGAACATGATTTTGTCACTGCCTCAGGTTGAAGTAATGCAGAGCTAAAAGGTAGCTCCTGGTCTCAAGGATGTTTCAAAAGAAATAGGAAGAGGGAACTTTTGTTTTTCTACATAGAGGAGAACTGGGAAAATTCAACCTACAGTCCAGCATAGGCTAGCAGAGATTGCTGTGTTTAGTCTGTTCTGGATGGACAGAGAGCTGCACCACAGAGGAATATGTTCAAAAAGCAGCCATTACAAGAAATTGGGGTGATATTTTAAAAAAATTAAGATCAGACATGGCAAAAGTCACCTTTCAGATGCAGATACCCCAGTGCATCATCAATAGCATTCTCCAGAACTAAGGATGATTCCACAGTGAAGAAAATCTTTAACAATTCAGAAGGTGACAGATAGGCATGATGTGACACACAGAATGAGAGGAAGTAGAGGTGATCAGTTTTCCATGTTCTCTCTGAACAAGGCTGCACTCCTGCAGATATGTTTGTCACTATGAAAGGCATTGCTCCTCTTCAGAGTGGAAAGATGTTTTAATTTTCCAACATTGCCATTTTGGCTTGGTACTACCCAGGTTAAATCACTTGTGTGCCCCAGGTGAAAGTTTACAAATAAAGCCCAATGAAAGCAGGAGTAGGCCCACATTTCCTAGAAAATACATATATAATAGACAGGAAATCAGTCTCTGATGTCTTCAAATCCTGAAGTGCTCTCTGTTGCTCCCTGTGTTGCAGTAAAGCTGAGGAGGGAGGATGAGAAGTGCTCAAAGTGGCTGTGATGGTGCTGGGATGGGAATGTTGTTCCTGAACAGGGGAGCAGCCAAGGTTTCAGTACCAGCCCTCTGAGCACCTCATGCACTGAGATCAAATAAAGAGTTTGACCCTCATGCTCATGAAAGACAAAAACTTCCTGTCAGTGAAAACTTACTTATTGCATTACAGGCTCTGCTCAGCAAAAATCATGTTTCAGCTTGCATCAGCTTCCAGCAGATGTTTATATTTTTTTACTTGTATGTTTTGCAAAATACAAAGACAATATTAGTTCTGATACTTTCCTGAACAGCACTACAATGCCATTAAATAAACCTGTTTGCACCAGCGCTTTATCTTCTCTGAAATTAGTTTCACAATGTTTGATAATTGAGTTTAAAAGCACTTCCAGAAATACAGTATAACACAAAACCTTCATATAATCTGATTTTTTTTGTGTGACAGGCACTCTTAACACTCACCAGAATAGCAATAACCTCTGATTTTCAGGACACTTCTAGTCTAAAATGAGAAATCTCAGCTGCTGAAGAGTTTTAGAAACATTTTATTTTCTTAAAACTATTAGAAACAACACATTTAAAAGAGCTAGTATTTTCTTATATTGTGTGTGTGTATTTCTGAGTGCTAGTGGCAGTTTATCTGGCTAGCCATGAGTGGTAATTAATCACACCAGTATGCTCATCACCATGTCACCTGCTTTCCCCTCTAATGCCAAGCAGCTTTCCCAAGCAAGGAAAATTTGCAAATATAAAAATCCCAGAAATTTCAAAGCATAACTGCTCCAGACACTGATTTTTCCAAATCGACTTATTCCTATGACTGTAAACAATAGTAACAGATATAGTGCCATTGAAGTATATTATTTCCTAAATAAAGGTCAATATATTCTGAAATATTATTTCAGAATCAATACATGAAGTGCTGATTTAATGAGTCAGAGAGTAGCAAAATATTGTGGTTCATTTTACTCAAACAATGCCTCAGCTCATAATTAGCATGCATTTGATTTAGACAGCTAAATGGGATTGCCTTCATATGGCTAAAAACGGAATGCAGGCACATACAAAACCAGAAAAAAAGTAAAAGTTTGTTACCTAGGGTATTCCTTGTTTTTTCTTCATGCCACTGAACTATGCAGGCATCCAATACCACTCAAGTGTGACCATTTAATAGTATTGAATATCAGGAACTCAGGAGAATCAGAGAGAAATATGACCTTCAGGGATATAAAAAATTTGCATAAACCAATAGTTTGTACAAGATTTTTCTGTGTTACAGAACACCAAGCAGCAAATCTGGTTATGTTTTTATTATGTAACGATCAACATTAAAAATTCCATTATCAGAGCTAATAGCTTTGTGGTGGCTAAGTCATGATCAGAATATGCTGTCTTTATTGTCAGTATTAATGTCATCTTTTCATTTGCTGATAAGACTAAAACCTTCTTTTATTATGAGATTAGGCAGATTTGACTTGGAAGATAAACACACACAGATACATATGACATTGTTGAAGGTGCTTTTTCCTCCTCAAGTTTAAAATGTGTTTTTCCCCAGTAAATTGCCTGTGGTATATGTTTTTGTTTAAAGCATGTCCCTGCTCTTCTTCTCAGAGGCAAAATTGCCAGGCTTTTTACTTTAATTTCCTTTTGGATAAAAATTTAATCTGTATCTCCTAGAGGCACAAGAAGCTCTGAAGTGGGATTACTGGTAAAAACTCTTTTGGAATTACCTTCTTTCCAGAATAAAATTAAAGTTTGAGGATTTTATATGAGAGGAAGCACCCTGCTGCAGCATATCTTCCCCTTGCTGCTTTACACAAGCATGTCAAAGTAATATTCCTTTAAATTTGTTTACTATATATATAGACTTTCAAGACACACAAAAAGTCAACATAATTTTAAACTCAGTTTTTCAGTGAGAACAAATACTGCATCATTTTTATTTTGATGTGTCTTGTATCCAACACTATTCGCCAGCAGATGAACCACAGACCTTTGTAAGCCAGAGGAAAAAATAAATAGCTCAAATCTTTCATCTTTGATCAGAAATCACTGAGAAATCCAGGTGTTGCCCCCAGCCCTTCACAAAGGAGGTCCAGAGAGATTCAGTTCTTTTCCTTTCTCTAAATCACCTGCATGAAGCTGTTGTTGGAAATGATGCTCTGTAAATGGTAACAGTGCAGGGGCAACAAAGCACAAGGATAGAGTATCATTTCAAAATGCTACTGGCAAATTGAAATTTATTAGAACTCCTTTGAAGAATATGACTGAATGTGAAAAGAAAAAGAAAACTGGTGGTAGAAAATTAACATAAACTCAGTTAAGTCACTATACCAGAGGCAGTGGCCTCTGTTCACATAAGAAATATTCTCTCTGGAGGTTTTTGCTACATCTTAATATCCTTAGTGGTGGCTGCTAAAATGTCACCTTCTCCCTGCAGCACCAGAAAACTGTCCTTTCTTATCAGACTCTAATTTGGCACCAGCAATGAACACACATGACTTTTAGGCTTGATTATTGCAATCCATTAGAGCCAGGAATGAAGCCATCTGCCTTGAGACAGATCCAGTTGTATCCACCCACTGGCTCAGCAGCCAGAGCTGCCAGTTCCCTGCATCAACTTAGTCCCTATTCCCTGCCCTGGATCCCTGCAGAATCCACAGTCCAATTCCAGGCTCTCATCATCCCAGTGTGAGTGGGCTCCCTAATCAGAGCCATCCCTGAGGCTGGCACTGACTGGCGCCAGTGCTGGCACCAGCTGCTGGGCACTGGGAAGGAGCTGACCACTCCCTCACAGATGGGCTCTCTCCAGCAGTTTTCCAAGCCAGCTCCTGGACTCTTTGTCTACTCAAATCACCCACTGAAATGAGGGTGATTTGCATGCACTCAGGATGATCAGATTCCCAACCTCTCTCTTCTGGAGAATAATATTTAGTTAATTAAGATGCTGAAATAGAATTGAGGCCTTTATAGTTATTATCTAAATTATTATTATATGTCAATACTTTTATCTGAAAAGAGTGTCTTATGATATTTGGGTTCTTAAAAGACCGTGAAAGTGTAGCTTGCCACTGTTACTATACAAACACAGATGCTGTGATCAGAGACTCATTAGACTGAACTTGCTGACAATAGACTAAAAGTCTGATAATAGCTAAAGGCAGATGTCCAGGCAAGAACATTGAAACCAGGTAGGAATGCAGGGATTATTTCTGTGATATTTTTTCCCAGTTTGCTTTTCCTTAGGAACTTCCTGAAGGGATTGTCCCTACTTTTGCACTTAAGAGGCTTTTCTTATATATAATTATTTTAGACTAAATGGTTATGATCAAGTAGCCATTCTCCTTGCCCAACAAACACAGGAGGAGAATAGGTGTAAGCATGGGCCTACATTAGTACTGTAAAACTAACACTGAAGGGTCTCCTGGTCTGCAGCAAGCCAAACAGATCAAAACTGCAATTTATTTTCTTCATGCTGTAGTCTCAGACAGGTTAGCTTTCTTAAGGAGTGGGAGGTCTCTGACAATTCTCAAATTCCTTCTTAGGAAAGGACAGCAGCGAATATCTTGATCCTGGTTACATGCACAGTTCAGCCAGGCTGATGCCAGAGCAAGAGTCAGGTAAGCATTGGGTACAGACACTCCAAACCCCAATTTTTTAGTAACTAAGCAAGCATTTCCATCATAGTTCTATTACTGTTTTTTTTATTACCCATACACAAATATCACCTCTCAATGTGTTGCTTAAAGCAGGAATGCAGCACAACTGCGCTGGGTCACACCAAAGGTACTTTCTCTTCCACCTGTGATGCCAAGGGAAGAATGTAGGAAGAGGCAGAGTTTATATATATGTACAACTTCTATTTCCCAGCATGCAGTCATCTGCACTCCTGGGGCATTTTGAAATTTTTGTTTTGGCAAACATTTCCCACTTTTAGAGTTCTCTGTTTTGAGATGAAGGCACAAGAAGGTTGCTTCGTTCCATTTGCCTGACTGTCAATGAGCAACAAGTTGTCTTTTTCACACAACTGTCACAAAACTAAGATTTCTGAGTCATGATGCTCAGCTTGGAACTCATCATTCCATGCATGATTTCTGTGCATCGTTTATTTAATTAATTTCTATTCAATTTCACCAGCCATTTTATTTTCCCAGTTGCTCCATCTTGTAAGTTTTCTGCAATTCTGGCTGTGGTTTTGCAAACTATGCATCTCAGGACAGATAGGAAGTATGTATGGAAAGAGGAAATAGGGGGAGAAAGCCACAGTAGAAATGCAATACAATAAAAACATGTGTTTGATTTCATGAAATAAATGGCAATCATGCAAGAACACAAAAAAAATTAAAAAAATAAAAAAATAAAAAACACAAAACCAACAACAGATTCTGACTGATTTATTTTTATGTAGCATTATAAGAGGAGTAAGTGTAAATTCCTGTTTGGCTCAACTTCTTTTTTTAAGAAATAGCACTAATAGTTAAGCAAGAATCTGGTAAGAAACACTGCATCCTGATCATATTATACGAAGAAACACTGGAAATTTGGTGAATGTCCTGTCCCATTTTACCTACTCCACAGGTACTGAGCTTTATATTGTTTATCCCCAAGCCTTTGGAAATTCTTCTATTTCTAATTTTTATACCGGTTGTAGAAGAAATAAGCTTTAATATGTCAAACTCAGCTTTTTAGTATTGTAAACAATTGTAGAAAACAAGCAATGGGTATTAAAAGGGATCTTTAAAAAAGATATTACTGAATTTTTACAGGTTGCTGCCTGTAAATAACTCCTTGGAACTGCAGCCATTAAAGGGAACTCGCTATCACAAAGCTTGGACACAGCTCTAGAAATATTGCCTGCTTTTCACTGTACAATTGGCATTTCTTAGAGCAAAGATTTTGAATCAGTAATCAAGTAGAAATACTACTGTGACCCAAACCTCCTCAGCTACTTAAATGTAAGTACTAGATGCTAATGCTCACTAGAGATGCTTGGCCACAAAATTCCCTGCTTCACTGTAATACCTGGGGTAATTCATTAGGTTTGCCACCTATGTTGTTAATCTGAAAGCAGTGTTTCTTTAAATCTATAAAAGAAATCAATATCCAGAAGGCTTTTCAAGGCTAGAATATGATGTACTCGTAAAGCAAACAGAGCAACAGCAGCATGAATGACAGCTTTACTAAAACATTAGGCTTCACCTAAGGCCAAAATCATGTGTAAGTGGAATAAAATTGCCACTAATGATCTTGGTCATTAATATTTAATTATGCATTTCATTATATAAAGTTATTATTGTAAAGGATTTTATTAGTAACAATTAGAGTGCCTCACTTCTAATTTATATGCACCTGTTCTTAATTACCATGGTATTGAAATCAATACTGAAAAATGCTTAGATACTTTATATTCAACATAATGTGCTGTATATAACTAGGATTACAATGCCTTCCATGTTATTAGCTGACAATCAAGTTAACATCTGCTAAAATATGTTCTTTTTGTTCTAAAATGAGGTCAAATCATACTGTCTGTAAAATCCAAGTTCCTTAGCAAAGGCAGTTATCAGAATGTGTATGTAATTGATATTTGTAAGCCATTTAAAAGTAAACTTTTTTGGTTTCTGTTGTTTTTAACTTCTTCATTCAAGAGTGTCTGTCACTATTCTATACCACAGCTACACATAGTATGCATAATGTAACTGCTGAGTCAGCTTTCTCAGCATGCGTTACCATGAGCTATCCTGACAGAAAGAGCTGCTGAGGATAATAACTCCGTGCCAACAGGAGGATTGCAAACCCCAGATGTTTCATGTGAGGTGACACTCTAGAAGCCAATCATCAATTCACTTCTCACACATACTGGTTCAGCTTCCAAATCAATTCTTATTCTTGCAATTTTTCATACATAGCTAGACATTCCAAATGGAAAGCCCAGTTTCTAAAATATTGAAATGTGTAATGGTGTTTTCTCATGCAATTAATGAAAGTGTTTCTTGATATGTATCAGTAAATATACTTAACAAGCAATCCTTCAACAAGTAAAGATACCTCAGCAAAGTATCAGTGAGGTTTTAGAGCTGAGACCTAAAATTCTCAGACACAGCAACAAGCACAGGAGTAGAAGGAGCACTCTCCCAGTTTCTCTCTTTCCTCTGGCATTTTGGTTTTGAAACCCTACAGCCCACTGAGATTTCAAACACGTAGTTATTTAAAGCTATTAAAGCTAAAAACAGTTTGTGGTAAATGGAACCCCAAGCACACTGGACACCTGTAGGAGGCCTGGTGTGGCTTTTTAGATTGTATCTGGTTCCTCAGCTGCCTGGAATGCTCCAGGCAAAACCAGGACTAATGTGTCCTCCTAGGTACCAGCCTTTCATTTAACCTTAGGTGTACTTGAGTCAGATCAACCACAGCGCCTTTCTTTTCCTCTCTTCCCTGGCCATCCTCCCACTTATTCGAGCTGCAGCAGCATCAGAACAGCTCTAAATGATGAATGGTCTTTAAACCACCTAAATCTGATCAGATCCATGTGGTCACTTGTGCTCTAAGCCAAAGCATTTTGACATATGCTGTCTTGCACCTGTCCCATAATTCACAGTATGCTCTTCCCCTCTAAAAGGAAAAACAGGGAAAAGTGAGGAAATATCATTGCACCAATGTGGTTGCAGGAAATAGTTTACACAGCCTTTTCAGCACTTACAAGACAACTGACCCACAATACAGTAATACACAGAATTAACAGAATCAACTTATTTTTCACAGGAACAAAAACAAGAGTCTATTACCTGTTATGACTTACAGGTATAGCTTGTCTATAATAAACCATAGTATCTTTTTTACATGAGAATGGACATCTCCAGCACATTCTCTTACCCAAAGATTTTCTTCCATGCCTTAAACAATTGCTGGAATTTCAAGACGATGCCAAAAATTTTGCCTGTGAGATTCACAGGGTGATAGAGGGCAAAACTGTCTTCACAGGATGAGTTTAGTAGGAGGAAACTTCAAAGAAAAGCTGACTGATGTGGCAAATACATGAAAAGCACAAGAACAAAGCAATACTCGCAATTGTGGAGAAGTTCGGATTTTGATCTGAATACTTCAGACTTAAGTAAACACCAACAAACCAAATTAGCACAGGCAAACAACAGCTAAGGCTTGCTTCTAGTGCAAATTAAAGGCTCTTTAGCTTTTTTTTCCGAAATATGACTTATAGATGCTCCATTTGCAAGCCATATCTTAATTGCATTACTCCGATGTTCTGGCTTTAATGCATATTTTTAAACATGAAGCTGACAACCCAATGGCATTCCTGTAAAATGTTTATTTAAATTATTGTTTTGCATTCATTTCTTTAATTATTTTATTTAAAATAGACATTCAAATGAACAGTCCTGAAAGATCACTTTGTTCAAAAGGAAAATATCAACACTGCAGAAATATCTGCAATATAATTACAGTATCAATGTATTTTAAATTTTGCAGGTAATTGTGATTTATCTTCACAGAAAAATAGTCTAGATAAAAATAACTGTCAGATATCATCAGAGAATCTACTTAAGTATCCTGCTCAAATGTGGTAAATGTTTGTTTAGGGCTTGGTTTAGTGCTTGTGAAAGACTAAGGAAGCAAAGCAAGTAAGATCCTCGCACTGGATAAGCATTCCAGCTTTTATCCTGCAGTTCACCAGAGACTGGTTGTTTCTATTTCTGGGACTTTCCTGCATAAACTGCAACTTATATTGGATGTGTAGCTCTTGTGACATACACAAATTATGTATCCTTCTCCCTTTCCCTTTGTACAGGATCCCAGCTTTGTGATGCAGAGCAAGGCTTTTGTCTGGTTTGGGATCAATCACTGAGACTCTTTTGCTATAAAGTGATTGGAATTATTCATTAATCTTCCAAACCAATAGTTTTATCTTTCATGAAGTAAAATTGATTTCCTTATATGAGCTTGAGAAGAAGTGGGATGTGCACCTTTCTTGATTTATAGCTCAGGATGGACAGTAATGGAGAAGCCTTGAAAGCAGTAGCTTTTGGGACCCCAGAAATGACAGGTCTTGGTGCAACTGCCTGATATTTACTCGTGGGTGGGCTGCATAATGCACTAGATAGCACTATGAAAAGAGGATATTTAAATTTGGAGAGAATAAATCCTTCTGAGGCACTAGCTTTTCTACAGACATGCTTTATTCATTCTCTTCTGGAGAGCTTCACGACAGTTTATAGTGCACAACAAATCTCTTCGCTTGCAAGAGGGGTAGATTTATTCCACCATGTTTGAATCGCCTGGGAGAAATAGAAGCAACTTTGACTTGAATTACTGAGTAATCTGTAGCTTCTTTTTCAAGGACCAGCAGACCCAGGAATACCTATTTTCTGGCCAGATGGTAGCAACGAGCATTGGAAATCTGATTAATATCCTGTGGTGGTTTTTACCAGCCCCCTGGTTACTGGCCTTTCAAACAGTCCAGATCTTTTGAGAGTCTTCTGTTCATAGTATTAATACAGTTGTCCTTCATATCCCTTTGGGCACCTACAAAAAGGGGTCAAATCATGGTTCTCCTCTTTGATTTCACTGAACATCTGTGACATGTTCCTATCTAGAAGCTAATATTCCAGGGGCTATATTGTTTCCCATTCCTTTCCAATGTAGTCTGGGAATGACTATGCAGTCCCTACACAGCTACAAACACAGATTCTTGAATCAAAGCCTGAAAAAGAGGGTCTGTATTACTTTGGATTTAGTCTAGACTTTAGCCTTTTATCCACAATCTACACAATCTACTTTGCAGTAAAAATGCAAATAATTTAAGCCTAGAGTATAATTAGAGTTCCAGACCTAGATACCAGTTCCCTGTGGCTGCTGTTTGACTAATTTCTTATTTTGTCCATTTTTCTTTCAGCTGAGAAGATACTAAAAGTACTGCATTAATGTGCTGCAGACAGAAAAGAAACAGAGATAAACTAGCTTCTTATACCACAGTTATTCCGTGGTCTGCAAAATAATTGCCTTGAAAGCCATTTTTCTTACTGTTTGCTCATACATTCAGAACTGTCTGCATTAATAACAAGGCTTTGCATCTCGATATAACTATAGTAGGGCATAATCTCTGCTACAGTAAAGTTTACCAGTCACTGTTTGTGCAAAGATCCTTTTTGAAGCTTCGACCCACATGGTTAGTTAGAAGAAGCCTTAGGGAGTGTAAATGTATGTTTATTGCACCAATAAATAGAGCAGGGAATATGTGCCACTAATGAAAAAGTATCAAACCCTCAAAAGACCAAAAACTTAACATAGACCTGTGATGGTTCTAAATTCTATTCCTCATTTAAATTACGTTGTCCTTTATCCCTTATAAACACTTGTGATTACAGTGAGATAAACATTTCACAGAGGTCTTACCCAGCAGGTGGTGTCACAGGCTATACCCAGCAGGTGGTGTCACAGGCTATGAGTGTTTCCAGCAGCTGGAATAAATGTCTGAAATACAAGTCAGACACTGGAAAACTAAAAGCTTCAGAAGTGGGTTCTAACACCACTTGGAATCACAGCTCTGGGATCTCTGACCCACAGACATTGCAATTTAGGATCTCCTGACACTTGGTTCTTCTGTAATTTCTGGTAGCATCAGCAGGACTTAGCTAAGCATGCAAGGAAGGAGTCTGAAATAAATACCCTTCGTGCTCAACACAGCTGGAATATGAAGGTCACCTCATGAAAAGGGAAATCAATGTATGCCAAGAACAAAGGGCATACAACACACAATATAAGATAGTATTACCCCAACCCACAGAGCTGTACATAGCTTACAGTCAAACAAATGCTCAGAGAAACAAGAGCAATGGAGTGAAACCCCTCTTATCACAAATGTTTGGAAAGAAAAGCAACTGGAAACAACTGCACTCCACCAGGGAGAAATCTCAATCTCCTACAAAATGGCTGACAACTGAGTTGTCTTAGACTAGGGCACAGAAGGAGAGCCATAAATAGATTAAACTTTTTACAGTCCGTATTTACCTATTTCTTTGATAATTGTTATTTATCTCAATCTTCTTATTATCATGAAATCTTCTATGTTTAGTTTTTAAAGTTATAAGCTGGTGGCATGCTAGATGGAGTTTGAAGGATTTGTTAAAACCCCAGTAAATGAAGAAGACCTGAACAGCATGAGGTTATAATCAGTAGTTCCTTTTTCTGGATTACGTTTTATTTTAATTTACCACATTCTTAACTGACTTCTAAATCGTGGTAGGACTGGCTGCAGACTTGGTCCCTGCAGGGCACACAGGGTACACCACGCATGAGGCATGAACTCATTCAGCTCTGCAGATAGAAGAAGGCTGAAACAGCTGTGCCATCCAAAAGGCATTGTCCAAATTCCTCTTGGGGAAGAACTGCATGGCTAATGAACCACACTAAGATTTCAGAGTGCTAACTGTTGAACTTTACTTTGCTTAAATGCTTCAAAAAATCATGACTTGGTCATCAGTTCTGCAGGATGAGTGAGAAGAGTGCTTTTGGCAGTATTTCTGAACAAAAGAACAGATCAGTTGAGAAAATACAACTTTGGTAACTCTCAATTGCTTTGTCAGCCTAATGAAATCAAGATAAAATGAAGTATTAAGTATCATTTCTATGGGGCTAAAGTGGAAGGCCTTTGTTGTCCAAATGCCAGCCTTGAAAGTGAAGGGAAATCCAACTAAGAATGCAAGGTAAATTTCTGCACAGAAAAAAAAATCAATGAGCTATGGCAGTTGTCTGAAAACTTTATTAGTTCAATGAATCACATTTATATAGACACTAATAATTATAATGTAAATAAGGCAGTCAGAGTAAAGTAAAATAGCCCATCATATAATACTCAGTATGTTAATGTTATTACCACAGTGTTACAATTACTGAAGTTTAATAGAGAAATATAAGACACACACAGAAAGTAATTGAGATAAAAGAGCACAGTAAATTGGTATAGTACTGCAGAGAGTGATGAGCCACACTTATTAATTTCAGCAATTACAAACCTACAGAGCAAGTTCTACTTCTCTTATCCCAGTGAAAGATTGTGTTAAGGTAAATAGTCCACACTCCTAATGGAATTCCCGTGCTTCATAAAACTGGAAGGTTTGTTAAACATCCCACCTGATTTTCTGCAATGCTGTGTTGCTTAGACTTGAGTGTTTCTTCTGCAGCATTATTTGCAGAGCAGGAAATTCCTTGAAGTGCTGTAGAATGTCTCTGCACTTTGAAGTGTCTGTCATGAGTGTGGCAGACATGCCATCAGCCTGCCTCAAAGCTAAGGACCTCCACAGTTTTTTACAATAAATAAACCAGTTCTTTTTTTGTGTTCCCCTTACTCTAAAAATACCTCTCCTTTTTCATCCCTGAAGTTAGCTCATGTGCTCCTGCCCTTTTGAGTAGCTTCTTCAAAGGGAGGTTAAAAAATTGACTGGCTGTCAAAACAGCATTAAAAAAAGAAGAAAAGAGAAAGAAACAAAAAGAAGGAGGAAAATAATCCAGTAAGATACAATAGTGTTCAAACTTCTACATGGCAAGGAGAAAAGATAGGACAGAGGTTTTGCATAACCAAAATAATTTTTATTATAAGGAATAAGTCAAATACAGAGAAATACTAAAATTCCAGCAAGAAATTCAGACTGGTGGCACCTTGGCATGATTTACATCAAACATTTCCTGCAGAATTTCCATTGGAGAGGGACAGGGCGAGGCTCTGTGTCTATGGAACAGAGGACTACCTGATCCAGTTGGCTTTGGAAGTCAGCTGGATGAGATTTTATGATTAATCAGAAAATGCACAAAATGAAGTGTTATATGGTAGGATATCAAGCAAAAACCTTGCTGAGCTCCTCCTTGCTGAGCTCACACATCCTGGGAGCTCTCCTATTTGTACAGGTGTCTACGACTTGTCTAACAGCCCCATAAAAACTCTCTGACCTTATTACACTACTGGTTTGTGATTAGTTACCTGGTCCTAAAATAGTATGAAAAATTAGGGTGACCTAATTTTCCACACAGCCACAACATCCAGCAATTAATTCTTCTTTTCCCAAAACAATATTTCCTCCTGATAGTTGCACAGGTGTTCCTTCTGCAGCTTCTTTTTCATGCCATCTTCCTTAACCCCAGAAGACTGCAGAGAATTCTCAACCTGACTGTTCCACAGAGCAGCAAAAACTCTGAAAGTAAAGCATAAGATTTAGTGTCTCAGCTGGAGGCCAAGGGAAAAAATAAATATGCAGATGATTTAAACTGAGATGTTTCAGTGCTTTTGATGAATGAAATTGTGCTGTGAATGAAATGCTTTCAAAGAGAGAAGGAAACCATTTTTTAAATGTTTGCAAGTTCAATTTAGTAATTAATACTTTGCATAGATATTACTAAGGGAACAGTTGAAGCTGGGTGAGGCAAAAAATACCTGTTCTGAATTTGAATTTTCACAAGCAATTGGAAGGACAATTAAGAAGGATTATGTGCAAGTGATAACAGCCTGAAAATTCATTAAAGTAGAACCTCAAAATCTTTTGATTCTCAGAACCTCTTCAGTATTGCATTTAATGACTTTTGCAGCATTCTTAGGATTTACAGTTTGAAACCTTTAGACTCTGAGAAAGATCAAAGTCTTGTGCCTGTTTAACAGTATCACCTATGAGTCTGAATAGGAGGAAAAAATATGTGAAGCTGGGAGAGGGAATTACTGCTGGGACATATGCATGCATTTTCCTGCCGCTGTTGGAATGTACAGATTATCAGTCTGGGTCACTTTGTCTCTGGAAGAAATTCAAGAATTCACCTAGACACCTTGTTTTTCCAGCTGCTTTTCTTCAAAGGTATCCAAGTGAGCTCTGCCAGCATAAATCTTTCCATGAAAGAGCAGCATCTGCATCCTGGCCCATAATACTCACAGACTTTTACAGGCTGCTTTGTGGGAGATGAGGCATCCTGTCTGACGAGGTGAAGGAGCAGTGTCAGATGTTGTATGGCTCCTCTAAAAATTGTATACAGGATGAGATATTTCAGGAGCACCAGAAGAACTTCTTGCTCTTATGAGAGGTGTCTTTATGTTTCTCTGTGTCAGCTTAACTAGAATGTGATAGCACAAGCTGCTACTGAGAAAGCCAGATCTGTCACATGAAAAACTATAAAGCACTACTTTAAATGTATGCTTATATCTCTTTTGATACAGACCAATTCCTAGGATTTAATAGAGTAAAATAAAAATTTGAAATATACTTCATACTAAAGCAGAGTCAAAATAAAAAAAGGCATTCAAGTTTCTTAAATGAGCTATTTCAAGCTTGAGAGCATTTTCCGAATTGCATTTCACATACTGAAAATCCAAACTTTTTCACACTGGTTCATATCTAAAAGGGATGCAGAAACCTTGAAATGTTTCATATAATGGAAATCCCATTCCCCCACTAGTAATACTTTCCTCTTTTATTCTTCCCCTTGCCCCACCCCACCCCAAAAAAACCAAAAACAATAAAAGGAATCCATTACGTTGGTCATTGAGGTATTCATATAAAAAATTTAAAGGAATCTCAGCTTTTTTATAATATAATTATGTATTAATTCCCTTTAAAGTCTGATCCAGTATCTGCTGACTTCAAAGAACAGACCTTTTTGGATGAGACTAGTCACTGAAGAGCTTGGATGATATTAGTCACTGAAATGCAGATTCTGTGTTACCAGACTCTCTGCCTATATTATGAATCTTAGGCGAAGATGCAATTATTAGCTTGAGCCCACAACAAGCTTTACAAATTACCACATTATAATGAAGTAACAGTGGTATATTAAGTGTTCAAATCTCTTCAAAATTCTCTCTCTGCTATTATGAATTATATATAAAAATACTGCTAGTTCATAATCAGGCTGCAAAATTTATACAAAAAAAGAGCATTTCTCTTTTGAGGAACCTTACCCTAAGCTAAAAAAAAAACCACAACAAAAATCTGTCTACCCATAAAATTAACTCATCAAACCTTCAGATTTAAAAGAAAATGTCATAAATGCAGAAACTTATAACGTTTGCATAGCTCTGACAAGAAATTTCCTGTAATCTATTGCCAGTTTTATCAGTGTTATGTTAAATGACTCCTTCCTGCATTTGCTTCATTGAGTCCTAATAACATTTGTCTTTCTTTCTGAATTGAAATTATGTTAGCATGACAAACACTAGAAGAGAAATCTGCTAGGAATTATTTATGAGGAACTTGGCAGAGCAGCTTTTAACAATATCTAACCCTGGAACCTTAGCCATGATCTTCATTAACCAGAGAAACATTCCCAATTACTAAAAAAGATGAACTTCAAGTGTCAAATTTTACCTAAAATCATGGATAACAAAAGAAAACAAACACCAAAACTAAAGAAAAGCAGAGCAGAAAAGGAGAGAGGAAATCTATAGGGGAGAAAAACACAAGTTTCCAAACCCAAGTGATTCTCGAAGGCCAAATTCAGGACAAAACCCCCAGATGTGACATGACAGGCTGTTCCCCAGAGGTCACAGTAGGGACAGTGCTGCTGGTCAGTTGGGTGTCAGCTCAGGAGGCACTCAGTGCCCAGGGATTCTGTCCTGATGGGCAGCTCCAGCGCCCTGTGGAGCACAGGCTCCAAGCTCCCTGATGATGCCTGATGATCCCCTACTGGCCTGTGCTTCCCTGAGGATGTTGGACAGGATGCGCACGGCTGCAATTCCCAAGCGGGCCCTCTCCCTCTCCTTTTGGAGGAGGCTCAGAACAGATGAGGCCAGGGCTGTGTTTCCTTGCCTGTGACAGATTTGCACAGTATCATAAGCTTGCTGTGCTTGGTTGTTTTCCTTCTATCAAAAGAAAGATGTTGCAAAACTGTTTAGAGTACAAATGAATCCATACCCCATATGTTGCTTTTTATATTTATATCCACTTAGGACACCCAGCAGACCTGGTTATGGAGCAGGTCCTTGTTATTTCCAGTTCCTCCTCTGCTCATAAACATTTAAGTGCGAACAACTGGATATCGCCACGTCGGCACTTAAATTGCTCATTGTAATTTCACATCAGCTTCTATTTCATATCAATTTTCTATGCAGCATGTTATAGTATCTGCTCATGTTTTTTGTGCAGACTGTGTAGGAAGAAGCTTAATCTAAAACATCTGCGGCAAGATGAGATGATCACATAAACATTATTTCTTGCAGAGGTTTCTGTCTATAAACTGCAATGAAGTATGTTTCCACAGCATCAGCACAATCCTACCTTTGCATTTACCTTTTATCATCAAAATGGAGAACAAAGGAAAATAAAACACAAGAGGAAGAGTCAAATTCCCAGGCACATAAACACTATATTCAGACAGAAACTGACAAAGCTCTGAAAATTATGTGCCTAATCTGAAACCTGTTCAATAAACTACATTAATTATCACTGCTGAGTATCTGTTTATGTGCCTAAATTCCCAGTAAGCCATATGGAAAATTACTTTCTAATGTGGAATCGCCAGAGCTTTTTGATAGTGAAAGCTCCACACACAAACTAAACTGTTGCAGAGTAAGTCAATAATCAGTGAGCTGCAATTTTCAGAGCCTAATGGATTCAATAGACACCTAAGGGATATCTCAGCTTCAGCAGCAGCATTGTGCTCCATCACATTACCCTGCAATAGAAATGACTCATAACACAGTCTCTTAAAAGAGGGTATAAATTATCCTTGCAGTTGAGATTTACCCTTGAAGGTCTTTATCCATACCCAAGCAATTTCTCTCAATCCTGCCCTTCAGGCACTTTACCAAAAGATAGGAAAGGTGCTTGGGATCAGGCATGTTTCAGCTCTGAAGGTACCTACATGCAGTTTCATCTGCACATAAAATACAATACGGAAGCAGCTTGCCATCAGCACACAAATAGCTTTTGTCAGCAAACATGTTAATTACCAAAATTTGTGTTCCAAGACTTTTCATGTTAGTTCCTTTAAAAAAACTAAGCACATTAGCTGTTTTCTCATTACATCATTTTGAATAAGAGAATGAATGCAAGTTCCAACAACAGTTTCAGGCACTAGAGAAGGGCATATTATAGATTCACCTAATAGCTGAACAATTTCACAAACAAGAGAATCCTTTTTACACAAGAAAGTGCTCTGAATGAAATATCTGCTTAACACTTAATGCATGTCCCTGGAAGTCAGTGGAGCATTTGGATCCCCTCTTAGCTTGTAAGATTTTATAAACAAAAATCTAGTAAGTTCCTGGGTTTTGTAGCCTCCTATTTGAACCTTTCAGTCCTTAGTGTTCTTCACCATCCTCATTGTAACATAAGCAAAAGAGTTACATATTTGTATTTCTAAATACAGATGATTGTTTTTCCCTTTATTATGATCCTCCAAGCTGGAGTAATATTCAATAAATAAACTACTCTTAACTCCAACTGAAGTATGATATTGTAAGTCAGAATACCAGAGTCTGGTATAAATGCAAATGCGTCAAAAGTTGAATGCCTGGTGACAAACAATCCATTGGCTTCTATAATTTTAACCAATATAAATTAGTTTTTTGGGGGAAATATCGTAATTCCAAGAAGACTATAGGAAGTAAACTACTCTGGCTTCTGCAGCTGAAGTAGCAAAAGGAATAAGAGCAACAGGAAGTAAACTTGGGAGAAGAAGGCTCATTTTCAAACCTCAAAACCTAGTTGTATGTCTCAAAGTAAACTGAGGACACAGTGCTGTCACCCGCTCATGAATTCCCTTCTTCCAACTTTAGGAAGCCTAGGGGTTAAAAAATGATAAAAATCCATGGATGATGGGAGCACCTTTGTTCCAGGTGTTTATGCAGGAAGAGGAACACCACCCTGTGATACTGGGTTCAGTCTCAGCTCAGTGTGATCAACACTCCTGTGCTGGGTGCCCAGGCAGAGCCTCCCTGGCAAGGAGAGGTTCCTGCACACACAGGCACCAACACGTCAGATCAGCACAGGCATAATCACTGCCTCTGCACTGGGGGGAGAAGAAACTGTGAGAACAAAACTTGAGGCCAAAAACTGCCTAGAGCCTAAACACTGGCAATGATTTCACTTTTCTATTTAGGATAGAAAGGAAGGTAGGAAGTCCTAATATGTTCAGGGAAGGAACAAAGTCCTTAAGGCTCATTGGTGAAGTCTCTGTATTGAATAGTACTAATTTAACACAAGGGTAGTAAGTGGAATGATGGCATCTCTTCAAATGAATTCATAAATTAAAAGGTATTTTACATTTTTAAGGGAACATTTTTGTTGGTTATAAAGAAATTAAGAAAACCAAAAACCTCTGAGTAAGACATTGTAATTGGATTCACAGGTTATCACTGAATGCTTGTGTTAAATGAGGAGAATAACAGCTACTACAAAGGTTGTGAGCCTAAACCGAAAACTGTAGCAAGTCAGTCTTAGTCAGTTTAGCTCTTGGCAACTCTTCTAAGGACATGTTGACTGGTCTCTGCCCACATGAAAGAAGAACCTATACTTAGTACCTTCAATAAATTGAAGCTTTGAATATTCCAAGAAGGTGCAGAGAATATGGGAGAAATGCAGATTCTTAAAAAATGCCAGGTATTTCCTTTTGCACTGGTATTTTCCTTTTACACTGTGCTCCACAGAGTGAATGCTGGATGAGATGAATACTGTATATGGAAGACAGACTACAAAACCTCTTCTGACCTTAAAAATGGAGATATAACTTAACTACATTTCACAGGACTCAGGAGTACAGGCATCTGGACAAAACAAGTTTTGTGAGAGTATTCTTTTGCATTATAGTTGTGTATTTAATAAGACTTCATGCTCACTCTTACTCTAAATTACTATCTATATCAAAGTACCAGGCTCTTTCCCAGCTGCTTCTTGTTCCTTTTTGCTTCATAGTTCTCTTCCTTCATATTCTTTTCTCCAATTGCTTGTCCTTTCCCACTGTAGTATCTCCAGTGACGTTCTTGCAGTCTTTATTTGCATATCACAGTTCATTTTGTTTCCTGCTTCTTTTCACCATCACTATAAAATAGATTCCAGTAATGTGGCATTTTGCTGCTCTGCCTGCACTACTAAACTTATTTTATAGCTGAGAGAATGGCACAGGTAATAAATAATTTGCTGGTTTACTTGTGCACCTTTAAAGTTTGTCATTAAACCAGAAAAGAGATCTCCTGCCTTACTGAACAAAGCCCTAATTTGAATGATTTTTTTCTCTTTTACAAAACTGAAAGAGTATTACAATTGTAAATGTAGCATACTCCTGCAGAAATAAACATACCACTTCCTCAGTGAGAGATCTGAGGAACAGTTTTGGGAGGCCTTTCTCTCATTCACCATCACCAGGTAGAGCTGTCAGATTCTATGCCGTGGTTCAAGTTAGTCAGTGAGCACGCTGGCACCACTGCCCCTAAATGGAAGTTCTTTTACAAAACTACACTCCTAAATACACCCCCACCTTTTTCATACAACAGTTGAGTTTAATTTCTGTGGTTTTCTTGTCTGCATTAATTTTTCATGCCATGCCCCAAATTAGACATCGACCTGGCTTCCAGTGCACTCTCTACAGAGGATGCAGAAGACACAGAAGTGTCTTACAGAACTGACTGATCACGCTGTGATTTATTAAGAAATAATGAAGAAACTGATTGGCATTAGTTTCAAAGCTTTGAATCGAGCCCTTTGAGAATGGATGTAATTGGATTGCATGATATTATAAGCTAGCAGATTTAAAGAAGAATTCTTTAACTCTGGGTTATATTACAAAATATGCTGAAGATATTTATTAAAAAAAAATAAATCAAGCAGCCATTCCTCCATTTGTGAAGGCAAGAAGAGCAAGTTAACCACTTTACAAAGCTGAACTATGACACCCCTAGCCAGCTTCATCGTTTATTTTGTGAATTAAACAATTGTTTATATATGTGACATATCACTACAAGTTTAAAATCATGTTTATTAATTCTACAGCAATTCAAAGTAGAACCACTGACTGAAAATATGGAGGCCCTAATCAAACCTATTTATAGACAATTGGTACTCAAGTAACTTTATCAAGAATTCATCAGTGGGAAAAGGAAATTATCTGAATTATTTATACCACCACATTTTACCAGTTAATCAAATAATAATTAATTTTTTTATCTGAAACTTTTATTGCTGAGAATTTAAGTGTGTGGGTCTTGTTTCGTAGCAGTCACAGGTTTTGTAGTGCACAAGGAATTGTCATGACTTTAAGCTTTCATGGAATCTAAGTTTTCACTTGAGCCAGAACAGGGTTGTTTGTTTTTTTTTAATACCTCTATGAAATCACAAAAAGAAAGTAATTTTATTTTGTAAATGAGCATTTATTCCTCTTAAAGCAAATGGCTGAGGCTACACCTTGTTCATTACCACAATTACTGACCTAGCCAGAATTAAATGAACTCTGCATTTAAACTAATATTCTGTAAACAGCAATGAATAAGAGTGCCTAAACAGCAATTTAAATGCATCCATTTTGGTGGAATGAGTATTATAAAAGGAAGACTTCATATTAGAAATAATTTCCTGTCCAACTCAGCATCTTTGTATTATCTCCTGCACTTATTTACTTTTGATATCATTACCACCATGGCTTTGCCAGATCTTTTTTTTAAATGATAACATCAGTTTCTCTCAGCCAAGAATCTTACTTGACATAATTGCTTCTCATATCAGAACTTTTTGGAAATTAACGTCGATTTGGCACATTCCTGAGGTGATGCTGAGGACTTTCTAGACATCCAGAACTAAAAATACACTTCAAGAAGAGGCACTGGTAAGCAGCTCCACCACCAAATGAAGGTTCCTAATTCAGCTGGTGACACTGGCCAACACTAAGTCAGCAAATCCATCCAGGGGACTTCTGAATTCAATGGAGATAGTCAGGTTCTGTTAAACTGGAGGCTGGGAATGCTGAGGGTTTCTGCAATAAAAGATGGGGAAGAAGGTTCAGCAAGCATTTAGAAGCCCTCAGAAACAACACCTACTGAATAAAAATATTATTATATTACAGTATTGATATTATGGGACACCAGGGGGATGTGCACTGATTCATTTTCATGTTCCCTGAACCCACACAGTTCCTCTATAATCATGGCCAAATGCACCCTGTAGGCAAGCCTGAGTATCTGTTGCTGAAACCCACTTGTTTCAGCACAGTTTGAGGGGCACACTTCTCATTGTATAGCCCATATATTCTGTTTTATAACATCCACTGGCCAGAATCAGGAAATCAAAGCATCCCTTCCTGCATTTGCCGCAGGGCAGCTGCAGTTCAGGCTGCTGTTGTACCAATGTGTAGTTAAGGTCGTGAAAAACAGCTGCTCTGCATTAGTATCAAGGCAGGCTCCTGTTTGGGCACTGTAATCAATGAAAATGCATCCTGGGTAGTTCTGAAAATAGCCATGGATGTGTGGGAGTACAGAGACATTAAAACCACCCTTCTTAAATTGATGTGTAAATTAGCTAAGATAAATTCAATCAAAATCTGACCTAGAGATTCTCTCTGGGAAGACTTTGCCTATGAATGCATTTCATGTTTAGGTCTGCTGAATCCACTACAGAAATTGCAAAACTTTATTTTGGGAACTTAGCATGTGGTCCAAACTTCCTTACAGCTCAGTTGTTGATTCTATAAAGTTATCCATATACTTTAGGCATCTTGATGAGAAGTCCAGAGGTAAAAGTTAATGTTCTTAGGCTTTCTATAAACATTAACAGAGACTGGGGACAGTTATAGGACATGGTTCAGTTGTGACTCTCAAAATTTTATTTAGATAGCACAGTTCAATACTTAGGAAAGACAGAGGCCTTCTGTTATCCCTAAACTTTCAGAGAGACCACTCAAAATACAGTAGCATTGGCCTAGAGCCTTTTATAAACAACTGGCTTATGTTGCTTTTGCACAGGTAGAATCCTGACCTGGCCCCTTCAATCCTGACATCTTCCTGAAATTCTTCTGGAGCTGGTGATCTGAAGAGTCCTGAAACATTGCAACATCTTGAGAGTGGTCTGCAGCAGGAACCCCCAGGAGCACAGTCTCACAGAGACCCTGGTAGGGAATTTCCACAGGCCACAGATGATCCTTACTCCCTCAACTAACAAAAATTAAGATCCAACCAACTCAGCCACAGAACAGGTCTGCTGTTCATAATTCAGGGAGCAGGAAAATGCTCCACTGGCAGCACTTTATGACCTTTGGAAAGACAAATGTCTATTGGTCCCAGACCTTCTGTGGTCTATTATATAATAGATTCCTTGACAGATTGTTCTGCAAATTTGGTGCTTGGAAAACCAGGGCTCTTGTTTTGGAGAAACCTTTGGGATATGACAGTGACAATGCTTTTGTAAGCCTCTCATCTCATTTTATCCAGCATAAGAAAGGGTCTAATATATTTCATGGCACTGTGTGGCATAATTGCCTGTGCCTTTTTTTTCCTCTGATTCTTTCAAAATGAAGAATGTTTCTCCCATACATCCTCACAGGCTGTGTGCATCATTAATGACCATCCAGGCCACAGCTGCATATTTATTTCCATGCACCGTTTCACCCTGTCTCTCTGAAGTTTTTACTTTCTAAAGTCATTCAGTCTTCTCTTGAAAATGTGAACAAGAGACCAGGTGATTTGTTCCCAAAAATAATCACATTCTGCAAGAAGTCTCCATGCTGTTTTTTTATACATGACTCTTACCTCTAAGGACAGAAGTACTTTTTAAATCCAAGTGTTAAAGCAAGTCAAAGACAGGAAGGTGAATCAACCACGCACTCACATTAGGATGAGATAACTCAATGCTTTCATACTGCAGGATAGCTATTTCATTATCTTTTGCTTGCAAAGGGAAGCAGCAGTTCTGATTAAACACTATTTTATCTGTGCTCTTTGTAAGCATAACTCAGTGAAGATGACGGTATGATACGGCTGAGTTTTGAAGGCTTGTGTTTAAAAGCCATATATCTTTAAGGCTTGTACCTTACGTGGATTCTCTCCTAATTAAGAACACCTGTAGAGGCCTGACCAGACCCTGTGGTTTGCAGCAAAACTGCCGAAGGGCTCTGAAAAGGCAGAAACTTTGTGTTGTCTTTTAACCTAAATTATAACAGGGTTCAAGCCTGTGCCAAGCAGAGTAAAACTATATAATTTATGAGCTATGAGGGCAGCTCTGGGCCCCTCTGAGGTGATTTTTATCAGTGCAGTAGCATAAACAGTTCTCCTTTACTTGAACATTGGGAACAGGGAGCAGTGGAAGGCCTGCTGTATAAAGGGGATCCAGGCTGTGCCAGGACCTCTGTAGCCCAGGACAGCCAGGTAAGTGTGTTTGCACTGCTCTGCTCTTGGAGCAAAGGCTGAGGAAAAGGTGTGCAGTGTGCTGAGCCTGAGCATGGGCTGTGTTCTGTGGGGCTGCAGGAGCTGCGCTCCATGGCCGATGATTTGCTTTTTGCTTGTAGAATTTTAAGCTTGTTACAGAGAATCTACTTTGATTCATTGTCTGCCTCTGTCTTGGAAGGCTCAGTTGTGCCAAACCTCACCAGTGGTGTAATAGAACTACCCACAGTATTACAAACTGTGCTGGGCTGTAATGACGGGTTTGGGCCCTTGCTCTCTCTGCGTTTTGAAGTCCTATGAACGAGCAGATGTTATTTAAGGACTGGTCCTAGAGTCAAGTGGAAAACTATTAGATATAAGCAGAACATGTAAAGAATTTTTTTTTTTTTGCTATGTATTAATAATGTAATTATGCATAAAACATAAAAGTTAGTTTGTAACTCAAAATGACAGTATAGAACAGAAGTCAATCTATTCATTTTTTTCTGTCAGGGTTTGAGGGGCTATAGGAGACTTAGATAATGAGATATCACTGCAGCTTCGTGTTCTTTTCAGCAAATAGTACACACTAAGCTAAAAATATCAGTTCACTGGAAACAGAACTAAGGCAATGTCCAGCTGACCCACCTTCAGAAACAACACACAGGCTCCAGGGACTTCTGGCTTTTGTTTCTGTCTCAGAACATTTGGGTTTTGTGGTGTGGAGGGGGGTGGGGTATGTTGTTTGGTTTAAACTGACATTTTGAGTCTAATATTTAGAGGAAAAGGGACACCTTGAAAATCTTAGTGCTATGTTTCCATATTGCATATCTCCAGCAAGAATAAAGCCTTTGTTGGTGTTGGTTCCTGATGATTAAAACAGCTACAATTGTTGGTGACTTCATTTTTTTTTAAAAAAAAAAAAAAAAAAACCACCTCTTTGAAGCTGCTCTAATTTTTATTTTCTCTGTAATGTTACATGCAGACTGCTGCAGAAGGAGAGCTGGGGAAGCAAGTTTCAGTCTCAGCTTGCCAGCTGCAGCAGAAGGGGACTTCTTATTGAAAAGTTTTTTCTTGATGAAAAGCTAGAGCTCTGCCCTCATTAAACATTGTCAGCTGGCACAGCTCTCCTGTGCTGCCCAGTTATGCCCCATAACTCTGGGATAAGAAGCACTTCTTGCTAAAAGATTAAGAGGGACACTTTTAGAAATGTTTTACAACGTTATGTAAGAACTGATTCTGGCTGAGTAGGTTGTCCTTGGACTTGAAACAACCAGGGTCACAGTTCCAGCCTGAACATGAGCTCAGTGCTCTCATCTTGAAGTTGTTCTAAATTTTAAGCCATTATGGTCTATGACTAACTCTGTAGTTTAGATTGGCACAGTCTCAAAGGAAGGTATTTCCCTGCATCTGAAAAAAAAGTGGACACAGCCAATGGCCTTTTAAAGCATACTGCAAGAAAACTGCAACAGCTTGAGGCATCATGTGTAGGTTGTTTAATTTCTTCAGCATAATTATCCTTTTAATAGGTACATGCTAGTATCATAATCCTCCTTACAGGGTACCACTAGAAGACTGAATGCTTGGCTAGTTCAGGCCAATGACTTCTATGGATCTGTACTGTTCTTTTTGCAAATTTAATGTCATGGGTTTGTTCTGTAAACAGAAGATCAAGGTCATATTTCACTTGTATGACTGAGCATCAAAAAAAGTTAGTAATTTCTGATTAAAAAATTTGCATTATATGAAGTATTTTATGTGATGCTGATAGCATTGCTCATAGTTTGATTGAATAATACTGTATCTTTATACAAACAACATCTTCAAAATATACACTATAGACAGAGCCCAGAAGTTTGTCTATAGGGGTTTTGTATAGGTTCTTTGTATAGGTTGCTTTGTATAGGTCTTCATTAACCAGGCAAATCTGCTGGTCAGTTCCCAAGGTTGGTGTGGCTCAGGAATATTTCCTACTCATCCAGTTGTCTAATGTCTGCCTAGACACTGCCTATTTCAGGATTACTGGTATCTTATTCACATCATTTTTGCCCAACAGTTGTGGTGGTCCTAGTGTTGAGAAACCTATAGAGGTCTCTAAATAACTTCTTCCCAGCTTATTTTCTGTATTATTTGCATTTAAGACTCAGTGGTGCTCAGAGAATTGAGTCGGAGCTGATCCTAACTCAGATCACTATCTACTGATCTCTACCAAGCTGTTACACTTCAACAAAGCCTCTTTAAAAGGATCTTTGTGCCTAAAGTCAGATCACTGTGTGGAGCAGTTCTTGTCATGGGACTGGACACTGGAAGCCAGTTAAAATCATTCACTTCCTTCAAAAGCTTCTGTTGGGTGTCCTCTGTCTTGACTTGGTGCTGGGGACACTGTGTGACCGCTGTCCAGATCAAACAGAATTAGCAGCTCATCAAACTGAGCAAACAAGCTCTGAAAGCCTATAGGAGACCCCCCACCAGGATATGTGCCATGGAGAACATGCATTCCATAATGTGAACAGGCTGCACTCAAATGAGAAGATAATGTCTGTCTCAGGTAAGTGCCGTGTGCTGCTGAGGACAGAGATAAGCCCACTCTGGAGCAAAGCAGTGCACGGTGAGGCAGCTGCTGAAAGGCTGCTGGGAGCAGACATCAGGCATGTTTCTTCACACAAGCAAGATCCATGCAAGCAAAAGTGGTGCCATGACCTAAAAGGCCAAGAAGTTGTGCTGAAAATAGATGGATCTGTGAATCATCAGTCTGAACCAGCCTACACTCTGAGGCAGGAAGGGCAGCGGGAAACCTGAGAGCTGGATGCTTTGCACTTTGTCTGTAAGGCCTTCAGGGAAGGGGATAACTTTCTGTGATGATGGAAGATCACTCAGTAATAATCCCACAGGAAGATTAACAGTCCGTTTGAACGCTTCCAGTTGTTGTCCAGCCACATTCCGGTGGGTTCTAGTGGCATAGCAGGTGGGAACAGTACAGCAGGGAGTTTGGGGAGATCCATGATGAAAGGTTTGTTTTACTAAAAGAGAAACACAGTAAAAATTGTAATCCTTATCTTCACTAACATCACCACCAGCTGCACTCTAGAAAGCACCTGGAAAAGGAAAACTGCTCACCCTATCACTTCTGGTGGACTTGGCAGCATTAGGTTTGTGGCTGAATTCAATCTTAAATGTCTTTTCCAACCTAAGTGATTCTAGAAGATGATCTGGATACTTCTATAGAGATGTTATTCTTATCTAGCCATGCAACTGTCCACAATCACAACAGGTAAGAGTCTGGAAAATCAGGAAATGGCAGCATGGTTACCAGAGAAGGCTCAGTGCATCTTCTGTTGGATTTTTGTACCCTGTTTAATCCTTAAAAACTAAGATTAATTACAGCAGTGGTTTCTAGCTAAAAGAATTTCTTGGATGGCAGAAGGAAAAGCAGTATTAGGAAGGTACGTGAAATCAGGACAGGTTGCTAGAACAGAGCAATGTCTGTTGTTGATGCTGCTGCTCACTGAGCCTCTGTAAGGCAAAGTAAAATCTGTAAAATATCAGTGGATGACTGGGATTACATGTGTTCCTAGCCTCAAAAGCTGAGGAAAGAAGGCAGAAAATATTTGGGGTTATGGAGGGAGGCAACCCTGTTTTGTACAGGAATGTCATGTTTGAAAAACAAGCCAAAAATGGGTGTTATTAGGTGTGGAATACACCAGGAGGCATAGATTCATATAGCTTTGCACAGCTTTGGGTTTTCTTCAAAAGAAAACAATAGATAGCTGTCGCCTGGGTAACAGGAGAAGGGAGAATGGTGCCACAAGGGCTAAAAATAATCAAATCTAAAGTATGAATTCTGGCCGGGCCCCTTAAATTCTCAATAAGTCAGAAATAAAGTACAGCTTAAGTGACAATCTTGTTTAGGAGACCGGGTTTGCTCTCAGAACTGACTTCTAATGCAGCTGGGGGATCGTACTGAAAGGCCTAGGAAAACTGTGAAAAGATAATTGTATTCTCTGTAATACTTATCTGTATTCTTTTCTTGCTCTTTCTGTCATACTCAAGACAAACATTTAAATTTTGAAAATATTCTACAGATGTTTTTTCCCCTCCTTTACTTGGGCACTTCTTGTATAAAGCTGCTAGAACCCTTTCTCTTTATCAAAGTAGAAGTTTAACCCTGCAAACTTTCTTCACTCACTTTCCCTTTCAGCATAAAATTCCACGTGCATGATGTAGCTAGTGTGCTTTATGGGATCAGAGCCCCACCATGCTAATAACTTTAATCTCTCAAACTCTTTGGAGCTGCCTTTGGAACACTGGTCTGTGTTCCTTGGATGTTTCCATTGGTGAATGTTGCTTGTTCACACTCAGTTTCAGCACAGTTCAGCTGGAGCTGCTGTAGTTTTTTTACCCATTATGCAGCAGAAATATCAGTATGCTTCACTAAATGTTAGTATGGTTTATGATTTCTTTTTAATCTGTGCTTCTTTGGGGGCTACTTGGCATTAATACATAGCTTGAAAAAGAGTATTAGTGACTCAAATATTGTTGCCAGGTTTCTGTGGTTTACTTTTACCCATACCAAGCATTAAGCAATTAATCTCAAGGTCTTATGTACGGCAAAACAAAGCAACCCCTCAGATGTGGCTTACATTTGTTTGAGAAAAACTTTCATTGGAAATGAGGAATTTGAAAGAAAGAACACAATAGTTATAAAGAGTAACTATAGTGTTAGAAGCTAAACTTAGCATTTGTAAGACTTTTACCTGTGTTCTGAGTATTCTCAAGCACAGGTAAACCATTTGAGAAGTGAAACACAAGATCTCATACAAGTTGTCTGCAGTCCTTACATGTGTGTTTTTATAATATCTTTCAGAGAACTTTTTTTTTTTTTTCCGTTAAGATACGTTTCTCCATTTGAGAACATTTGATAGACATGCCTCAGGTGAAAAGTTGTCTTTGAAACTGGTGCCAGGTATTGTACAGATGAATTGCCTCCAGCGAATGCTGAGCTAACAAGGGCTCTGCAGCCTATGGCCATCCACAATGAAAGTGTCCCTTTAGTGGGTATAGAAAGCCACAGAGCATCTGCAGAGCTGGGAACATCTGATGGGCCATAGCAGTGTGCAGAGCTAAAGCACTGGAATGCTGGGGGGTTTTGTCATGCTGCAAAATGGAACAAACTCACTGGAAAACAATAGAGAAAGAAAACAAGATCATTTGTTGTTGTTGTGGGGGTTTTTTTTAGCTCTGCGCCATCTAAATATGTTGTGTATTTATAATTATGTAAGCCAGAATAAACCAGCTACAGAAAAATGTCCAAAATTTTGGATTACTGATTTGCATACCTGGGCCAGGTATCATACCTTACCATGTCTTGAGCTTCCTCCCTTTCTTTGGTGAAATCCCCAAACTTTGCCTGAGACCATGCTGACAGATGAAGTGTGAGTTCTACAAATCTTCCTGAACCAAATCACATCAATCTCAAGTGGGTTTTTCTAATAGGTCAAGATGACCAAGTGCCCTGTCGAAATGCAGATAGATTGGTCAATGACCAGTGCAAAAAGCCAAGGCTGGATGGCCACACAGCAGCTCTGGAAAAGTTTTCCTCTCTGCTTGATGCCATTCCTTGCTGAAAACCAGGATGAACTCTGTGTAACAACATATAAAACAACAGATCACCAAATTACTTGAAGCAAACAAAGGTTTTGGTGATACAGGTTGTTTTAAAAATATACTTGTGCCTTCAATCCAAGTACAGCTCTCACATACCCTCTTTCCATCTGTCTAGGGACATATTCCAAACTCGTAAGGGATTGAATCATTACTCTTTTAGGGGATTGGGCTTCTCTCTGAGAAATTTGTGGGAATTAAGACAGAAAATGCTTGAACAATAGCCTTGTTATTACTGGAACATTTTTTAACTGTGATAGTTCAGAGAAATCTTAGCAGAGTGTTATCAGAAGTGTAAAATGAATCCAGGCAAAACAGCTTTTGCAGAGAAGGTACCAAATGTTTTTGGATTTCCTGTCATGGCGCATGCTTTCAAATCTTTGTAGGGGAAATCAAAGAGACTGGGAGGAAAGAACCACTAGCCAAATACTTCTGGTGTTTATAACAGGTGTACAGAAGTTACATAATTTGCTGCAGCCTTTGCAAGCTTCATTAGTATACAAAGACAATGACCTAAAATAAGCAATGTTTTTAGAATTATATTGCCTCATTTTTCAAAGCTTTGGTGATGTTGGGTGCTTTTAACCAATTTGGCAGGAGAGCTTTTAAATTTAGTAAGTTCCCTGAAGTTTTATGAGAGCCATTGTATGGGCTGGGAAGAGAGTTCCTAGAGTGAGTGCTGGAGATTTTGCCCATGGATATGTTTGGTGTTGCCCAGGCTGATCCTGATGAGGTTTGAGAAAAGCTGCAGGGGCTTCTCCCAAGAAGCACACTGTGCCACAAGAAACATGGGAAAGTAGAGTAGGAGTACCTAAGGAGTCTGAGGGGAAGAATATGGCTTCTCTCCTTCCAACAAGATTGTTCTATGCTGCTAATGAAGTAATTTTTAAACCAGCTTTTTGTAACAGCTCACTAAAGAGCTGTTCTCCTCTCCTAACTACTATTTAACAAAGTGGAAATCTCAATTTTCTTCTTCTGTATGAAGCAATGGACCCGTCTTTCTGTCTGCACCGCAGCTTTCTTCTTTAATACACATCACCCAAAGCTCATCTGTGTGGTTCCTCAGAACCCCTTGCCTACCTTCATGTTACCTATTATCATAATCTCACTTATTTGAAATGGTTGGTCTCTGTAGTTAAATCTTATCTTTATCCCCTTAGGGATCTTATCTGTCCTACACTTGTGGCCCCACTTCCTCTTCTGGTGAGCCCCTGGAGTGCTTTATGCCTTTCCATGGAACTGTTTACAAGCTGCTTTTGAGGGCACAGCTGTCACTGTAAGACTAAAACTGAATCCAAAATCAACTAAATATAGCTGTTCCACAGGGAACCATCTTTACTGATAAGGCCAATAAATTACAGGAAAAAATAGAGATCTAGAACATAAGTCCTGTACAGCCAAAACCTGAACAATGGCTAAAAAAAAAAAAAAAAAGGTTCAGTACAGCCAGGGGAAAAACCCAACAGTGTGGCAAGCAAAGCACTGCAGTTCAGGCAGACTTGCCTTTCCTCCTATCTAGGTGAGATGCAGCCTGGGCTTTTCCCTGCAGGAAGGCAGGCTTAATGCTGTGTGCACACTGAGGGTCACAAGGAAGTCAAGGCTAGAGTGAATAATATGCTACACCAAATTCACCACTAGCTGTGCCAATAATGGGCATACAACAAAGGAATTGCACAACTCCTCTCCTTAATTCTTGATTTAAAACTGAGATCCTGTGACGATGTAAACTCTACAGTTTCCCCCTGTTTAATGGGATTTGACAGGGGGCAGGAGAACAGTAAATAAAGAGCCAGCTTTATTTCTATAGCTGCCATTTTCAAACAGTATGGAAATTACAGCCCTGCAATGACTTTGGTGACTTGTGGAAGGCCAAAGATCAGAAAAGGGATCGTAATAAAGGTGCCAGATAAGCACAACAAGATACAAGATAGCATGAAGCCAACAATTCAAATACTGACTTGGGATAAGAAAAATTGAATTACTATGTTTAACTTTAAAAGTAGGCACTCATGTGCATATTGTTGATATTAGTGTAAGATTTAGAAGATAAAAACCCATTATGCTGTTCTCTCTGTTAACCTGCAGAGTGAGAAGAATGCTGGGGTTGAAAGGTAGATATTATCTTGCATTCATTTTGATGATGTAGAGGTCACACACATATCTTTAAGTCATTAACATCAGGGAAATAGGATCTTACACCAAAAAAAAAAAAAAAAGAAAAAAATCAAAATAGAAGCAGGGGAGCTTGCAGACCCATTTTATACAGTTTTGCGTGGGACCTAGCTAGTACAAAGGTTGTTCCCAAAATTAGAAGTCAAGTACCTTGACTTTCATTTCACTTGATTCCTCTTCAAAACACTTTCTGACCTTCTGTTTTAAAAATCTTTTTCCTCCTCTTCCTGAATGTCATAGAATGTTATATAATCATTAAGGTTGGAAAGAACCTTTAAGATCATCAAGTCTAACTATCATAGAAAAATAATATTCCAGAATTTAGGAAAAATGGATAGGCTGCTCCCACATTCAGTGCCTGCCCTGATCCAAAATTAGCTGCACTGGGAATGTCCATCTTTTCCACTTTCTAATTTGAAGACCTGTCAATAGAGTCAATAAGTGCAAGGAGCTCTAAGGAAGCTAGGCACAATCAGGAAATGTAAACCCATACCACAGTCAGATACTTAGATGCTGGGGCTGGAGGGTCCAAATGGCATTTATGAGCTTCTATCAAAAGCTTTTAACTTGGCCAAACTTGGGTGGATTTTATTTTTTCTCTTGAAAGAGCACAGGATTCCTCCTTGACATGTGCTCCTCCCATTCTCTCATTTTGTTTTATACATAAGGTCTGCTCTGTGAGACACAGAAAATTGTTACCATAATTCTTGGTAAATAGCTAGAATTGGCAGAGCTTTAAACACATACTCACACACACTCATAAAAAAAAATCCAAACTCAGCCATGGACTGGGCATGGAATATTTAAGCCCAAATGATAAACAATTATGTGCCTTGTGAGAAAGGAGTGATAAGCAAGCAGATTAATACATTTTAATATTGCAAGCTTTGACATTAACCATTTCAGATTATGCTTTATCTGTTGTGTTCACTTATCTGTTATGAGACTGGTTAAGTGAGAAAGGCAAATGACATTTTATTCTAGGAGGGTTTACATCTTAACATCTGAAATGCAAGATGCTTTTGAAGAGTGTTTAGTACATACTGGAAAACAGTATAAAACTGTATCTGTTTCCCTGTAACTTCATATCAAATATTATTAATATTGTGAAATAGTAATAATAAGGCTTTCTTTCCTTCATTTTGGTTCATCATCATTAATAAAATGTATGTAGGTCAAATGAGATTTTCATTGACAATTGCATAACGTTACAGACTTGCTAGAGGCTAAAAATAAGTAATTATTCTCCCCCACTTTTTTTTTTTTTTTTTTTTTTTTTTTTTTATATAGTGAAGACCTAGGAAAAAGCAAGTTTTCAGCATATTCTTGGCTGGACTTTTAGAGATGAAAAGATAAAACCAGCAAAAACTCCTGTATTAGTAAAGGAAGCTATTAATCTACCAGGCCACAGAATTTATCAAATGAATGAACTGAACATAAAGGTGAAAAAAAGATGGGTATTTCAAATAGTCTGAAATGTGGTATTGCTATTGATTGGTGCTGCTGGAAATGGCTGCACCAAATGGTGCAAAGGCAGTGGAGATGGTGAATAATCAGACATTACTGAGGTATAATTTCTTTGTGATAGCACAGAGGCAAAGGGTAGGAATCAGCTGAAAGTACTTTACAGGGTATATATTTCTGTGTAGGTTAATCAAGAATTGTTTTTCCTAATAAAGTCTCTGGAGCTAATCCTGCTGGTCTGCACAACACTGTGTATAGTAACAGTGAGTCTCAAGAGGGCCAACACACCCTGTGCCGCTTTCAAGCCTCCAGGTTTTTGTGTTACTCAGAGAACATGGCTTCTTATATAGCCTGGCCAATCAAGAGATTACAGAAACTCTCCCCATTACTGTTTAGGAAGTGAATTTTCTGCAGGAATGAAAACAGGATGTAAACTAGCACATGTTCTGCAGCACAAAATGTGCTTCCCCTGAAGATCCCCGGTGGGAGCGTACACAGCTTTGGGCCAGAGGGAAGCCTGATAGATGGAGTAGTTAGTTCCCCTTTCTCTTCCCAGTTTCTCTGTAGGAGGGCAAAGCTTTGAGGGGTTATCTATCATGGTAGATGCAGTGGGGAGGAAAGGAGATGTGAAAAAGGTGTTTATTGTAAGAACGGAGTGAACATACATATTATCTCTAGCAGTACAGCATCCCATTTCCTGTATTCAAATATTTATTAACATTACAACAGAGCCACAGATGTTCAGTTTAATGTTTGTGTAAGGAAATTAGAAGGCTGGAGTCAATAATCTTCCAATTCACAAGTTTTAGGGAAATAAGGATAGTGGAGAATGAAGACAGCATTAGGCTAGTACAAAAGAGAGTATGAAAGTGCACACAAGCAACATTCCAGGAATCTCATGCAGAGCAAGAAATTACCTTGAAGTTCTTAGGGCTCTTTCTGTTCCACTGAAGTAATTGAAATGGACATGGAGAAGTATCTGACCTCCTTGACCTACAGGTGGCTTGAACCTTGCTATTACTTCAGCTCATGGTGATCTACTGACATGAAGCTCACAAGAGGTGTAGTAACATGGTCATGGTTCAGAAAGAAAAGAGATTTCTGCAACAAGGAAAGGAATTGAGATCTTCAGGGGTGGCACTGATGGTCAAGGGAAGGACAAAGATCAAAACATGACAGAAAAAGGAGAGAGCACATGTGTAAGTGACCTGATGAATGTAAAAGCAGGATTCTAGGTTCACATTAGTCTACTTAAGTAAACAAGCAGTGAAAGAAAACTTAGCAGTGCTCCACTGAAGGAGCAAAAGTCTTAAACAGAGCCTGAAACAACTACAAAAAATGGAACAGTTGAAAGTGATGGGTTGGTGTGTGTGAAATCTTGAATTGTTCCTTCATTTTCCACCCTCATCAGTCAGATTCCTTTCCTTCTGGTTTTGCTTGCACTCTCTCCCTTTCCCAGTAGAATTTCTCTGTGGTCACAAGTGATTAGTAAAGTTTCCTTAGTATCAATTCTCTCATGATCTGGGCTTCTTTAGATATTGCAGCTGAGAAATGATAACGTGGTAGGATATCATATGTGTTTCCTGTCATTGGGGAGTTTGGGGTTTTTTATGGGCTTCTTATTTAGGGTTTTCTTTTTAATACAAGGTACATGCAGATTATCACATCTCACATTAGTTCTGCTCGTTCCAAACCAAAATATTCAGCACTAGATAGTGGCCTGAACACTGATGCATACAACTGGCTTTTGATTCAGTGTCAGTGTAACCAAGAAGAACAAACTCCTCTCCAGAGATGTATATTTACATCATTAGCATCTAGACAAGCCAGCTGAGACCAGCTCACTCTTTCTCTAAATATATGCTCTATACACAGCAAGACCGTAAAACCTTTGCAATATGAAGATTAAAGACAATCAGCCCTTAATTAACAGTGTGTTAGGGAGCAGGCTGCAAGTTGAAAATCTGAAATACAAGAAAGTCTTTATTCACAGAGACTGAACTGTGGTTTCAGCACACAGTAAAATTACAGTCTTTTACAAATACCTGTCTGCCAAATGAGTCACAGTAATATCTACATTGACACTCTTTATCTGGCTGTGTAGTCAGGTAATGCAGCTTAGACAGAATCTGTGTGAAAAAAACAACAATGTGTCCTGGAAGAAATCTGCTTCCATGTAGAAACACTGATAGCATCAAGGAAACTGAATTGACAAATCATTTTATTGACTCTTCAATGTAAAACTCAAATGAGAACAGACATTCTTAGAGCATTAGGGAAACAAATTCTGGTGTTTTCTCTACTGAAACATGGGACATATTTTGGCAGCACCTCAAGCACAGGCTCTGAAGCTTCCTGAGATACAATATGAATTTTGGGATCAGCAGATGTGTACAGGGAGAACTGAAAGTCATCTCCTAAGCTGAAAACTCCTAAGTCAGTGAAGTTCATTTCACTGTCCAGTGAACAAGGTACACACCATTTTACACGCCACGTTACAAATTTCAGGCCTTTAGAGAAGTGGAGCGTGCAAGGGACTGGGTGGTAAAAATCCAACATGTTTAGCTGGGGAACAGGTGTGCTTGAAGACTACCATGGCCGTTTATTTTATGCAGATAAAAAATCTTGTTTACTTCACTAAGTACCTGATATGTTAAACTCTGTAAATCTGTGTGTGCAAGTAAAATGCCTTCTGCTGATCCTGCAGGGACTGTTACCCCTGTTGTAGAGCAAAGCTGCCTGCAAGCTTGTGTCACTGCCTTTAATCCTCTGTGTGTATGTGCATTGTTATGTGACAGCATTGCATCCCTGTGAGCATTCCAAAGCATTTATCCACTTCTGAGAACACTTTATTGCTGACCTAATGGTAAGCACACAGAAATGTGGGGAAATGAGCTGCTGATCTACAGGTTATAAGATTTAATAAATGGAAATTTTCACAGTCAAGTTGCAATAAATATTGTGGGTCTTCAGCAACGGCAGATTGATCTCACTCTGGTGTGAAACCTAACTGTAATGTATTTTAAAATATCATGAGGTACTATCAGCAGTAATTCTTGCTAAAGTTGCACTGGAAGAGGTGAATAAAGTTTAGTAATTGGGCCTTTACTCAAAATGTAAACATATGATTTAACAGATTGCTGGAACAGATTATATACATAAATAAACCTGGATTGTGTTACTTCTTTAGAATGTTAGCTGAGGTTAACAAATGCTGCATGAAGGAAAAGAAATTGCCTGGGATTTCACTGTCAGCAGTTTAAAATGCATTCACTGCTAATCTCATGACAAGCGTACAGCCAAGCCCAGCTGGACCTGGGGTTCTCAATTGTGCTGGCATTGTGATTGTTTGAAACCGAATTCCAGGCCCATCTCCCTGCTGCTGCCATGCCATAAAAGGACAATTTTTATATCAAACTTATAAAGCATTTGTCATCCTCTAGATTTTAAAGAATTTTAGCAAGTGACATGTGAGTTTAGAATGTCAGGAAAGAAATAAACTTTAAAAATGCCTTCTAGCTTTTTGACTCCAAAGGACTTGAAGCAAGGAAACAACAACAATCACATCCTGTTTTGTCACTTAGTCATGTCAAGTGCCAGTGGCCACTACCATTCCTTCAGCCTTTCTGTCCATAATCCCTGATGTTCTAATCATTAATTAACCCAAACATGCTGGCTGCTCTATTTAGAACCTCTGTAGCTATAATTCAACTCTTAATACCGATAATTAATCATACCTTCTTGAAATTTATCTCTCCACTGGAAATGGCACTGGTAACCAGACCTTGCTTTTCCTTTTTGCTCTTGTCTTTTTCTGGATCTATTATATTTAAATTGTTTTAACTTTTTTTACAAGTAGAAATACTCTATGGATATAGGCTGAAAAGTAAAAGTAAGAGTAAGGCAGAAAAATTTAATTCAAGGAACTGAATTTTCAAACTAAATGAGTGGGGATTGAAAGGGTTTTGTGGGGTTTTTGTTGTTCTAAGTATTAAAATGCTGCATAATATTTGGTTAATTTCTCTGTTTCACAGATGTTTTATCAAGAAAAGTTAAGAGATCAAATAGTTTACAAAAGTTTAATTACCAACTGTATTCAGAATTGCTCATTATCTGTACAGCAAAGTGGGAAGCTCAGAAGGGCTAGTTTTCAAATTAACTACCTGAGCCATGTGATCTAGCAAAGCCTCCAAAAAATGAAAAGTATGTTTAATCTGGTAATGACTTTTTTGATCTTTTACTACCGAAGCAACATAATTAGTGGGGTTTTCTGAAAAGTTTCTCTCTGAAATCCACTTAACTTTACTCTCAATAACATGCAAAAATTCTCCCTTAGACCTCTACAGCAAAAATTTAAGGCTGAGATTTTTAAGTTCAGTAAAGCCCAGATACCCAATGCCTACTGAAATCTAGTTGCAACAAATGGACTTTCCCAAAAGGCCAAGCCCAACGTGTTGTTTTCCAGTACTTTGAATTAAAGACACATTTTGAATTTACTGTGGCTGTAACTGCAATGACAGGAAGCTGTGATGTTTAAAATAGAACACAATAATTTATTTTCAGCATTGAATCTTCCTGACACCTTGATGTTCCTCTTCTCCCCCACCCCTCATCTGCTTCAGCTCTTGAAAAGAGCCAGAAGGATCAATGCAGAGAGTGGCACCTCCAGGCTTTGGCCCATCTCTCTGCAACTGAGGTTATTTTATATATATATATATGTATGTATGTGTGTGTGTGTGTGTGTGTGTGTGTGTATAAATTTTCCCAAACTACAGTGAACTTGGCAGGGGGCAGCTTTCCATATGCAACATCAGAATATCTCCTGTTGTACCACACTTCTATCCAGGCCTGCCGAGGGTTGGGGTTTTTGGGTTGGGATGGGATTTTTGTACTCAGCTTGGCGGTCAGGGCGTGTTATTGGTATTGCAGAGAATGGATAACCATGGTTAGTCAGTGTTTGAACACCTCAGTCATATCATTAACTCACATCATTAACTTACTTTCCTAGCTGGTGTGGGGCAAACCTTGTACTCTTAATCCAGTGTCTGTTTTGGAGTTACTGTGTGATGCTGGTGCTGTGATATTGATGTCTTTTACACCATAACTTATTCTGCCATTCCTAGTTATTCTATGGTGGAGTTTTTTGGGGTTGGTTTCCTTCTTTTTTTTTTATCTTAGTGGAGCTGGCTTGCTCTCGGCTTCATTTATGGCCTGTAATTAGCTGTAGGTTTTCAGTAGCTTTATATGGACCTATAGTTAACTTGGAGTCTTAGCATCATAATTCAAAGTATTCTATCCTTAGCTCTCCTAATAGCTTCTTGTAAATGAGTTCATATATATGTCACTTAATAATTATACATAATATATGTTGAGTAAACCTGGCAATATAGCCACTCACAGCTTCTAGACTCTCCAATAAAAATAAATAGTTTTATTCTTTGTAATTTTGGGGGAGTGGTCTGGAGATTTTGAGTTCGGTTTTTGGTTTCGGTTGTGTTTCAGTTTTGTTTGTTTGGATTTTTTTAATGATCCTGTTAATCTGTTGTTGTTAAATCCAGATGATGCTGGTACACGTGACAACCACTGAATGTTAGTGAAGTTATTTCTGTGCTCTTACTTTACTTCATTTCAGTACAGCATCACTATGAGCTGGTAGTTTTCCCACTTGCAATCACTGCTGCAGAGAGTTAATGCAATACCTCCATATTTTAAATACTGCACTTGGGTCCAACTCACAGGTACTTTCCACACTGGTGGAAATTGCTGTCCAGTTCTAATCTGAATGCTTACCTTCAACTCATCATTTGGGGCAACTGTTTTGAATGGTAAAGCTTCCTGCATCAAAAGAAATCATGTGCGTGTTTGTGTGTGGCCATCACTTCTTTGCTGTCTAGAAAACACATCCATATGCCATATTACATCAGTTTTTTTGTTTAAACAGTCCACATAAAACTCTCACCTAACAATGGCCATGAGCTGCAGAGCTCAAATCCATAGCTAAGATCAGCATATCTCATAGCTGAAGAGTTATTCAGATTTTGTTTGGTCCCATTTCAGAAAAGTCCATGCTAAGGGAAATTTTCCACCTTTTTTCTGCTGCCACTCTCCCAGAGCATTTACAATGTTTGCTTACCTTGGGAGTCAGGAGGGAAGCAGTCTTTCCAGCCAAGCTGCTGTGTTAGCCTTTAATCAGTTGTTGGGAGGAGCCATAGTTAAAACTCTAACTTTTTTCCTAGATTGACGACTTCCTGGCTTTCCTTCATTCTTTGTTTCTTGCTTACAATCCAAAACACGTGCTTTTGGATCCACTGAAAGGTAGAGGGCTTTGGCAGCCTATGCAGCAAAGACTAAGGACACTTCAGCAGACTTCAACTTAGGAGCTAAAGAGAACAGCAAAGCTAATCAGGAGACTGCTTTTATCAAAATTTTTCTAGTCTGTAGTGGAGAAAGACTAAAACATATAAACTGATCAACAGATTTAAAAGCCTAAAGGACTCTCGTTCTTTGAAGCTTTTTCCAAAACAGTCCTTTCCAAAGGCACAGGATAACTTTGGAAACAAACTTCCTAGAGCTCCATCCAGTCTGCAGCAGAGCTAGCACTTATTCTATCTTCTTTCTGTTTTGGGCTAGAAGGAGATTGAGAGCCTAAAGCAGCGGCATTTCTGCAGAACAGTCAGCATAATTTTCTATGCTCCACCAAGGCACTTTTACTGCCTCTGAAACTACCCTCTGGGACCAGGACACTGCTTTAGCATGACAGGCAAGACCTTATTGGCAGATATTTGGCTTAACATAAGAAAATACATATTCCATCAGATAAAGGTGATAATCATAATCTTGGGGAAATAGCTGAGGAGGGATAATAAAAGGTTTCTAAGTAAGTGGAAGAAAATGTCTTTTCCACTGAAAGATATTTTCACTTTTTACCAGAAATTACCTAATTCTTCCCAGTCTTTAACCAGAGTAGCCACAACTCAAATCCATTGCCTGCACCATTGTCTCTGTCCCTAAATCCAGGCACAACCAAAGGCAATGAGGAACAGCTACTATGATCAGTCCTACAGAGCCACATTTGCTCAGCTGCTCTGCCTTCAGCTCCAGTACTGCCCTCAGGATCTCTGCACTACGTTCCAGTACGTAAGGTAGATAGGCAGCAAATCATCACACTGCCTCAACCTAAAGGGGAGGCTTTTCCAATTTAGGATCATTGACTGCTTTTTTGTCCCGAATGTTTGTTTCTCTTGTCCCTTTTTTCCCAACTCAAAAGTTGGAAACATTGTCAGGAATACATTCCTTCAGAAAAGGACAATGTAAGGTCCTTATCTGTAAATCTGTAATCTGCAAATATACCGTGCCACTAAATCTAGTGACCTCCATAAACTTATGAACACGTGCAGCTCACAGGGATGCTTTTTAATTCAGCTGATTAAAGGGCATGTAAACAGACACATAATGCTTAAACTGTGTGTACAGATGGGTGTAGATTTTAAGGATGGAAGAGAACCTAAAAAATTCTTAAATTATACAAGTATTTTAATCAGGTTTTACAAACTACTTTCACTTTGGACTTAGGCCCAGTGTAACCATATTATGATTTCTTGGCATGAAACTACAGCTCTGATGGTCTAATTCTTCTGTAAATCACTAACACTTTACCAAAAACTTTTGTTTAAGCACAGAAGAATGGGTGACCTTCAAACAAATCATTTTTCAGCACCTGAGAACCTGGCTAGGAACAGCGCAGGAAGCACATGGAGCTGGGCATTGTACCATGAACTCCATCCCTTCCTTTTATCCTGCTCCTCATGCCATCCTCAGCCCCTCTCTGATTGGTGTCACTGCAGGGAAGTATCTCCACCTTATTCTTTGTGAGAACAAAGGGCTTTGCTACGTGTTTGCAAACCAGTTTACTTCTTTCAGCTTTTCAAAGTGGTTCACCAGGTGGTGCTTTTCTTGCCAAAAGGGACTCTAAACTCAGCTCTTGGGTTCCTGTTGACTTCCAGACTCACTGGGAACTGGATGCTGGATGCCCTCAGAGCTCTGAGCAAAGCAAAAAGATGCATCCTTGGTTACTAAATATTTGTTATCTACTATCACCCTTTAGCTGCTCATTGGTAGAATAGATAAGTAACAGGTAAATGCTTAGGGGAATGCCAAGCAGGAAAACAAACATTTCCACATTTATGTGAGTTGTTTCCTTGCTCACAGAAGCCTAGGTTTCAAATACTCTGTTAGCATGGAGTTTTGATATTCATGCTGGTGCTTTCTGAACAGGAGTGAAATAGGCTTTGCACTATAGTGGGGAAGTGTGTCACTCTGGAGAGGGAGGCAAATATACTGGAATTAACACCTACACAATTCAGAAAACACATTTCCTCCAAACCATCAATAGCCTTGAACATTGGCAGCTTCTCTGTCAAAAAATTGACTGTTACAGGGACAGCTACTGACTGCCAGTCAGCTCAAACCTGTCAAGAGCTGCTGGATGAGAGGTGGCATTCTCCTCTCCCTGAGAATCTGCTGAAGCTCCAGATTTCAGTGTAGTGCTGCTTCTGCTGGGCATAAGCACTCTGCTTTGACTCCTCCATATGCAATGAGTTCCTCAGTTACCTTCCTTCAATACTAATTTCCCAAATTCATATGCAATGCTGCTGAGTGAAGCAGCTCCAGGTACAGGCTCTGTGGAGATGACTTTGCCCTCAGAAAATAGTCCAGATTTCAATCAGACTGTGTGAGTTAAAGCAACTGTGTGGCTTAGGTGGCCATTGATAGTGACCTTGGTGGGAGACTGTCCTAACAGCTTGGGATCTTGCTCAGTGTCACTTCACCTGTCGGGCATCCACATGAAAAAAACAATGAACACTTACACAATTGTGTGATCCTTCAACACCAGACTACCTGGCTGTGAAATGCAGAGGATAGCAAAAGCTGCACTTAGATAATAAGCATATTAACTATTAAATGCATCCCCTGCAGCATGATGTTCTTTCCAATAAAACAGGAGGCAACAAAACCAGATTGCTCTGGATAGGGAGTGTTCAACATCCCAAACTGGATTTTGGCAGGATGAACATCACAAACAGTAACAGGCCCCCTCTTGTGAAAAAAAAAAAAAAAAGCATTAAATTGTTAATGCCACTATATAATCAGAGCTTTGATCTTGATTCCAAGAAAAGAAACCTCAAACCAGTAGTTGAAATCGCTACAGCCAACACAGGCATTGGTTTAATAAATGCATAGAATAAGCCTCATGGTGCTGTCTGGTGCTAGCTCTCCCACTCTGCTTGGCCTAAGCCTACCTACTCTAATTGACAAGATCTAAGAGGCTTGGACTTTATTGATCATCAAAGACCCTTAGGGTTTTTAAATGCATTCTAAAAACAGATGAGAACCCTCCATTCTCCAAAAAAGGATGTCCCATGGCAGACCTTAGCCATCACTCCCCTTGCTTCCCAAGCAAATCTGAAATGATTACAACAAAGTTTGTTTTGGTATCAATTTCCTAAATGGATAGCTCTGTTTGGAGCTCTCATTCTTTCACTGACACGTTACATGTCAAATCCTAAATGTTCCAAATCTTACTTTTATGAAAACAAATTAATTTTCTTGCTACTTCTCATGCAAGAGCATGTAGAAACTTGTCTAACCATCCTTCAGACAGTTAAGAAATGGCTTCCAGGACTATACTTTTAGGGTATGTGGGGTTCTGTTAAACAGCCTTTACAGAATTCAGCTGGTAAATGCAAGGGCAACTGAGTGACAACAATGAAGGGAAAGATTCAACAAGTCGAGGCATTGAAATGACTGGGATTACAGCAAAAGTTAAGTACTGCGTGTCTTCAGTATTCAGGCCTTAAGTAACAGCTTTGCTTTTGCTGTAAATGATTCCTTGCACAGGTTCTGCTCTTCTTTTTGAGCTTTTGGTTTGTGGCGTATTTCAGAAAAAGGGTTCTATCAAAGGAGACCTAAAAAAGTATAAAATCAGGCCACTGCTTATGTTTAATATGTGACAGGCAATTTGGGCATTTCTTTGCCGTAATCCACTCTCATTACATAGTGATATTTTCCCAAATTATTTTGTCTGCTTTAGGTGTCTGTTTTTATTTTCCCTGCACTCACATCTGCTTCTTTCTTATCAGCAAATATCTATTCATTGGTCCTATCTAACTCTTTTACATCTATCTGAGTTAAAATGTGTGTCACTCATTAACTCAGGGTTTGTACATAAATTAAAGTCTCCTGTATCTCCTGTAGTAGTCTTATTATTTCTGCTTATTGCATCACCTAAAAATAAAATTACTTTTCATTTATAGCAGATATCTGAATTTGTATTCCTTAACTATTTCCCAGCTCAATCAGTCAATTTTTGCAATTAGACTGTGTTTGAAGTCCTGTGAGTTTGACAGAGTGTTTGTAGTCAGAACGTTCTGTTTCCAAACTTGATGGGTCTGGGGAGTTTCCTGTCTGGAGTTTGTTTGTTTGTTTGTTTGTTTGTTTGTTTGTTTGTTTGTTTTTTGTGCAAGAAGGTTTCTGACTATTTTGTCAGAACTTTGAGAATTATTTAGATAGAAAACTCACAGGTCTACAAGCCTGGATTGTATTAGCCTTAACTCTGTACTGAAAATCCAGCATCTAGAAGACAGTTTGTATTTAAATAAGATTTTTTAGTATGCTACTTGTTGTTGTTTTCTGTTCTAGAAATGTAGTTGAGAGATAATCTTTAAGCAGTTTTGCTAGCTGCTCTGTAATGATGATTTCTCAGAGTACTAAAATATTCTCTATGTAGGTATCTTCACACTGTTTTTTCACACAATTTAAAAATCTTTCCACACATAATAAAATTTTCTGTAATAAAATAAGATGTTCATGGCAAAGCATTATATTATACAGAGAATGCACTATTGCAAAAATGAAAGGTAACCTTGATCATCTAAATTAGGTCTTGAAAATTAATGCTGATCTGCAATCTTTGCCCAGGAGAAATGTAATAAGTCTTCACAAATGGTTGCATCAGATTTCTAGCATTTTATCTAAGTAAGTATGTAACTCTACCCCAATTGAATGATTAAATACTTAGCACTCAAATATGGGTTTGTAACGGGGAGCATTTAATTTGTTTCAGTTACCTGTACAAATAATTCTAATCTACAGATCAGTTGCCCTGGTTTGAATAATGTGCATATTTAACACAGCAAAATGCATGTGTCTAAACTTGGCTTGCAGTGTTGAAGCAGCTTATTTAGACAGATATTTGATGGATATTTAGTATCTCAGATGCGTTTATTACACTAATTCTATTACATTTATAATACTAATTCTATTTAGTTAAATGTGCAGTTTTTCCAGCAGATACACAAAGAATATTAGTATCGTGTCTGAGAAAACTACCTGTAATTAGTTCCTGTGAAAACTGACGTAAAAGTAACAGGAAAGAAATTAACTCTCATAATTCTTTGATAGTTGATGTTCTATTGTCTGATGCAAGAAAAAAAAAAAGGAAATCATTTAGTACTACCATAATCTTATTTCTGTAGCGTAGAAATTGCCTCATAATTACATAACCATGTCCTTTGCACACTTTGGTGCCCTTTGTTTGTATATCATCTCAGGGGAATCCACTAAGCCACTACTGGCAGCCAGAGGCAGGAATTTTACGTAGTTTTCATGATAAGCTTTTTCCCAAAAGTGCCCTGTTTCATGGTCAGTTCCTGGTAGCAGTATCATGTAAACATCCTCCACGTGTTTTAGACCTCCTTCTCCATAAAATGTTGTCCCAGTAGTCTTCTGTGGCACTGCTGTGGATGGAGAGGCTTAGGGAATGCTTTACATTTATTACAATAAAATCTCTAGTCTCTTTTCCCTCCCTGTGAAGACAGAGTCCAGTCATCTCCAGGACAGGCAGTAAGTATAGTGGGATATCTTATTTCTTTCTGTTACCCTTGCTGAGCAGACAGAATGTTACCAGGCAATGACATGGTGAAACATAATAAACTACTACAGAATTCTTAAGGAAGCTGCAGATGCAGAATGAGTATTTGAGTTTGCTTCAAAATCCTTAACTGTAACAATGTAGGTGTAAACCCAAGGATTAAAAATTGGCTTACTTTATAAATCAGCTTGTTCTGTCCCACGGAATATGAACTATCAGGGAGAGCAAAGAGATAAAAGTAATCCTTCAGTTGTAATCCTTCAGTTTGTAAAGAGAAGCAATAAATGTAGAAATATAGGCTCATACTTTTAGATTAAAATTTGTTGTGGGCATAAAATACTCTTCCAGGAAATTGGTTCATGAGTGAGAAACGTGCTGTCAGATGTAATAATGATATATGGGACCATCTCTTGTACTAATTCAAAAGTGCTGTAAGTTTTGCAACATCTTCACTTGGGAGGGTTGGGTGTTAAAGCTCTAAGCAGAGCTTTATGAGATGAAAGCATGTTGCACACTAAATGCACTTAGCAGCTGGATGAACAGCACAAGGCTGGCTCCCAATATGTGCCATTTACTTTGCAAATAGGGAGCTTGATAAGTAAAGGCCTGCTGGATGGTTGCAAAAACAAAAAAAAAAGAGTAGGCATGTATGGAATAAGAGAAGAATATAGCTGGATCGTGTTTGAGCAGTAATGAATGAGAGAAATACGCTGTGTGTGTTCATCACCAGCCTTTAATGACACACCATGACTATTTTCCCATCATTCATGTATAGAGTGTTAATGGCATGCGCTTAGAAGCAGCTCCAAGAGAAACAAGCAAATTACATCACTTCCTCTTGAACTGCTCTCTGGAATTGGTTTAGAAATTAAACAGGTCAGCAGTAATGTGAAAGTGGTAGAGCAGAATGTTGCATAGTTGTCCAAACGGATTAATCAAACACCTGCATTTAAAAAGGATTATTATAAATTGGTTACATTCTAATAAGGCAATGGATGTTTTTAAGTGTGCATAAAAGAAATATTTTTCTTCTCTTTTTTTTTTTGTTAGATTAAGAAATGTGTTATATAATTAAAAATTTAATTTGCCAGTGATGCATCATCTGTAGCTAAAATCAAGCAAAAGTAAGGGCTGCCACCTCAACTCAGATACCAAATCTAGGGGTGGCAATATCATAGTGTCCCGCAAAAGCAATTTTTGGAGGGAAAGGGTTCAGGGAGCAGAAGTGATAGTCTTCACAAATGCACTTCTACAAAATGCAGTGTTTGATTTCTTGTAAGGTCTGATCTTGGATAAACTGCAGGTAAGCTGAGTTACACAATTAAATCAGACTGGCAGGTAGCATATGCACATTAAGTATCACCTTGCATGACAAGCTGTGTGAAAACAGCATCAGGCTGGGTCTTGAATTGCTTGAAAAGAAAGGGTGTTTTACATCACAGCAGGTTTAAATTTTAGTTGGGCCTCTGGAGCACCATTAGCATAATCTGATTACTGTCTAGGCAGGTGAGGTTGCTCCTGGATAGGCCTAAAGGAAATGAACGTTTTGAAAGCATAAAGGAGTGCTCAGTGGAAGAGGGAAAATTCTTGAATATTACAAAATAATCAATGCTGATAAATCTTAAGCAGTGTCTTGCAGTGTCTGATCAGATTTCTTGTTTTTAAGTACTGCTTAACTTTTCACTCTATCAAACTTGTTCTTATATCCTATCTATATTCTAATATATATCATATTGCCCTTATGATTTCTTACTTGGTCCAAGAGACATATTTGAGGAAAGTGTGGGGATGTGGTGTTGGTGGGGGGGAGAGGGGTGCTATGTAGGGTTGATTGGTTTGGTGTTTTTTTAGTATTTCTGATTATTATCTTCTCTCATATCATTTGGTGTATTCTCATTATTCCCTCTAACTAATTCTATTGAGATCCCATTTTGACACTAATATTTCATTCTAGGTTAAAGAAGTACTGGCTATTAAATTCTTTCAAAGTAAAGCCATGAGTTGTACTTCTTCCTTCTAAAGGAAATTATGATTTACTGGCAAAGAGCCAGGGTGAAACTGACTGTCAAAAACTCTATATTGTGTTTCCAGTTGTGCATCTCTCCTGGTGTTAACTTACTGGGATTTTCTTTTGTTTCTAATTTCAAGCTCCAAGCTTAGGAATTGCAACATTTGTCTTAATTCTTGCTAGCATAGATTAATTATTTGCATTCATTTTCAAGCTTTGTTCCTCAGACCAGTAGAAATTATATTGCTAATTAATTGTGTCTAACTGAAACACTAAGTGGGCTTTTAAGCCCATATGGAAAAAACTACTAAAAAACAAAGGAAGTACATTTTTTGAATACCAGATCTATTAAATGGCTTCTAGGTTTTACATTTCTCATCACTGGTTTTAAGTCACTTTTAGTCCCTCTGCATAGGGTTTGAGTAGCATCAGGAATGACGGTGTGCCATTCTTTTTTTTATATCACGATTTATAATACAGTTAATGTTAAATTGAAACGTCAAGTTAATGCTCAGAACATGATCCTTTAGACATCACTGAAAGAGAGCTCTAGAAGAATATTTTTCCTTTATGTCCCTATCAGTTAAGGCTCAGTTTTCCATTCTGATTAAGGTGAAAAGACAACATCTCTGAGGTTTTATGCAGGTTGAAGAGCCTGCCTGCTCAAACCTAGGACTTTGCAAGGGCACCCCTTTCCATGTACCTCATAAATGCGACACATATAGAACTTCCTGCATGTAAGCTGCAGGAAAATATCACAGATTCCCAGATAAAGCCAATCCTGCAAGAAAACTCTTGTACAACTGCATGAATCCACAATAACTGCATGTGAGGAGTCTGAAGGCTTTCACTGAGAATGGGACCAATATCCCAAAGCACTCATTCTCTCAAAATCAACTTCTATCTAGGACCTGAAGACTCCTGGGAAGCATAAAAGTATCACTGGCCAGATCATTTCACACCTGTAGATATTCATGAGGATCTCCATGTATGTCACACTTGAATTTTAAGACTGTTCGAGAGTTTGTGACTGCTGAGGTAATTCTCCATTGCTAAAGGAACGTCTTAGACTTTTCCCCAGACATGTACCAGTGAGACAAATCTAGATCTGGAATCTTAATCTACTCAAAGTGGGAAGTGGGGCTTATGAATGACAAATAGTTAGAACTCCTTTCCAAGAGCTTCAGGGGCAGTATTATACAGCCTGGAAATTGCTGAAACTGAAGTTAAAAAAATCTCTCATAACCTGTGTCCCTTGGAAAATTGGTTAAGTATGTTAGAAGAGATACTTCAATGTTCTCAAACACTTCCTTTCAGGCATTCTTCCAGGCCAGCAATGGCTTTTGAATTTTCCCTAAAATACTACTTTAGTGCATCAGCCATCCACCTTTGCAAAGGCAAAGTGGGAGCAGAAAGCTTTTTGACACTGCCAATTCCTTTGGGCACCTGACTCAAGTGGTACTTATATATTGCAGATTAGTTTTCCATTTTCCATTTCAGGTCAAACCTTTTATTTTCTTCTATTAAAGCACTGAACATATAATTACGAGCATTTTCTACCTCTTTAATTTTGTCTGAAACGGATTCTGACCCTTTGATTTTTAATTACCCTGAGATGATCTTGAGCTACATTTTAAAACCCTTTGTGAAGCAGACCCATGTTTCTTAATACATCTTATAGTATTGATACATCTTAATAGTATTTTTCAATTTGAGGACTCCTGCTGTCCAGTCTTCAGCTATATTTGAACTGCATCCCCAAACTGAGGTTTGCAGTTAACACACACTCACACCTCCCACCCCCACCAAGCCTTTCTCTAGAGCAGCACCTCCAATTAATCAGAATTCTAGTTCAGATATGGAGTAGCTGGTAGAGTTATCCCTTTGATCCTCTCAGGAGAGAATTAAGGGCAAGGTAGTGGCATCTGGTTAGGAACATTAGTTGTTCACTTTGTGCCTTTCTTTTATTCTGACTTTTAAAACTGCACCCATCAGTATAAACAGATGGGGCTCAAAAGAGCAATTAGATTAGCAGGATTTCAAAACTCATAGCTATTTATGACTGTATCTGTCTTGCTTTGGCCAAGAAAAATCATTATTATAATTCCATCTGCATAAAAGATGCTTACCACCTCCTCAACAATTTGTTCACTCTTATCTCTATTGGTATGCAGTCCCATACCCTTCTCCGATTTCTTATCACTGGTTGCTGACTCTGAGGAAAATAGCAAGAGGCAGGACTAACAGGACTAATGGGGGAGTTAAATTAGCCCACTTTCACACTTCACCTCCAGTACCTCTGCACTGAATAAAAGCCTTCAGTAACCAGAAGGGACAATAGAAGAAAAACTGTAGCTCAACAGAAGCAAATCTCTGGCTGACTCCTCAGATGAAGGATTTTGCAGGTGCTCCCTGCAATGCTGTTCTAAGTCCATTTCCTCTCACTGTAGACCTAATACTACTCAATCCATATAGCTTTGGCATAATTATTGGCTTAACCTTAAACCGTCCTCTCTCACAGAAAAAAGAAAGCACCTTGCCTCTGCACAGATGAGGTGTCAACTCTCCACATCCAAGCACTACTCCTGTTACTGCAAGGAGAAACCTCATGCAGATAGTGGAATTAAGCTGGTCTAAAAATACATCCAGCATTTTCTCTTTAACAGAGAATGACAGATCACTGCTGGGATTAAAAATGCAGCTTTACTGCCTGAAAGGGTTTTTCTTGTTCCTGTATTTCATTCTGTGTCCAAAAATTCGCCTGGAAAACTCTAAACTTAGAGGTGATTGTACAAATAAATGTTCTGACTAAGGAAACAGAAGAAAATATCATCATTAATTTTATCTAACATGAGGAATCCTAAAACAAACCAGTTACTCCCACAACAGATATCACACTCTGGAAAGAACATGGTAATTTATGCTTGACAATTTAAAGCATGATGTGTATATTTTTCAGGTTTATACCAGGTAAATCATGAGCCTGTCATTTATTTTCAATTGATCCTTAAAATCATCTGGTAGAGCCCCAACCTTCTAATAAAAAACAATCTGATCATAAGAGAAGTATCAATCAGTGGAGACAGAGTCTGTGAACAGGCTGAGTGCTGCGTACCTAATTAGGTTTGGCTGAGCTATCTGCACTCTGAACATATCCTCCCCTGCTTCAGCTACAAATCCAATCCTCAGGGCACAGCTAGTTTTCTATTCCCACTGTGCTGCTTTAATCTAGTAAACTTCCACCTCTGACCTCAATAAATATTTTATTTTCTTAATAGCAAGATGCTTGCTTCATTCCTCTGCAAGACCCCTGATTCCATCTTTGCATTGGACGGTTTTAGATTTGGGCGTATCTGTGAAAATAGATACACAGATAGATAGAGGGAGAGAGATATGTGAACATATGATATATGTAGGATTATATCATCTGGACATAAGCAAAAGAAGGTAAAGCAAAGCAGCAATGCAGCAAGGCAGACAGTACGTAATTTCTGGAATAGTAACGCTGCAGACTTTTCTGCAACAGCTTCTGGCAGTTGGAAGCAATCAAACACAAACACCTTGCTGCTTACAACAAAATCAGACATTTTCTGTGATGGCTTCAAGAAACTAAAAACCAAAACAATTTGCATGAAGGAGCGAGAGGGAAGGTAAGCTTTCCTCCTCTGCAAAGATTTCTATGTGAGAGCAAGCAAGCCATGACTTAATGATAGCTGAGTATTACTGCTTCATTGTAGATGATAGGTTATCTTTCATATTTTTCTCTGCCATTTTCACCCCCAAAAAATCTCTATTGAAACTGAACCTTGAGAACTAAAACTAACGTTGAAGTTTATTTCAGAGCTGACTGAAGTGAGCACATTTATTTTCATAGATTTTGTATCAGCTTCTTGGTATACTACATTTCTCATTCACCCATGTAGTATTTGAGATAATATTTCTCTGCATACCAGAGGCTCCTAAATGTTCCTATCAATTAGAACACCGTCATCTTGGTCCATACTGAATTGAATGTGTACGAAACCCTTCTTTAAAAAAAGCAGATTTGTTATGTTGTTATAGTGGTTGTTATGGTGTCACATACCTGGCAGAAATCAAAGTGTTGTTTTGGCTTGTTTTTTATTTAATGTGTATGCAGTGTACCTAAAGAAATAACATGGCTTTCAAATGCTTGGATTCTAGCATCTAGGATTTTTCTGGAAATGGCAGAATTTGCTAAATATCTGAATGCTTAGTAGTCTCACAGCCAAAAACATTCATCATCCCCCTTCTCCTACCCCACCACTCACACACACCATGATGTCACGGCATGTTCTACCTTCCAAAACAAATTTGGTGTATGGTCACAACCACATTTTTCAGTAATGACTGCAACATGCAAAGGACATGATTCAGCAGGAGTAAAGCACGTGCCTCGATACTAGCACATTTACATTCCTATTGATTTGAAAGGAGCTACTAAGCAACTGACTGAGGTAAATACTTGCCTGTGTAAAGCCAGCAAAACGCTTTACACTCTAGAATCAGAGCCTGATAAAGGGTAAGTAGCGTATTCCTTTATCAACTTGCTTTATGATCGTTTTCAGGGAAAAAATTAAACCAAGTGGGCTTCCTTTGGGTTCATTAGGTGACTAAGGAAAATGGTTGTTTCAGGGTAATAGAAACCTTTAGAAATCTTTTTTCCACGTTCTCTTGGAACTTCACCAGCCATAAGCACAATGGGAGGCGGAGGGAGGAAAGTCTTACATCCCATTGTCTCCACAGGACTCCCTGTTCCCTACTGAATACCAGTGTCAATTTTTCCGAGCAGCTTTGTCTTTCTGCCAAAGATAATGTGCATGTCTGGAGTGTGTGGGTAAAGATTAAAACCTTGTTACTCACATATGGCTCACTTGCTTTTTAGGTATTTCAGTAATCATTCTAAATCTTGACCTCAAACATCTCAACAAAGTAGTAGAGCTATTTGACGTATACCATCAAAATGGTGTACATCACTTTTTATATATACTTTTTAAAAAATCGGTGTGGAAATAAATTCTCTACAAAAGTTCTGTTACCTTTTTTTTTTTTTTTTTTTTGTGAGACTCTTCTGGTGTGTGGTTTTGCTCCTCCTAGAACGTGGCAAAGTGATACTAAAGGAAAAAAATTTCTGCCTCCTTTCTGAACTTAACAACATGATTTTTTCCGAAAACAGAAGAGAGTTCAAGACCATAAAAATATTATTGCTAAATTTTAATCCCCTGAAAATAAGGTCAGGCTAAAGCAAACAAAGTCCATTGAGGAGAAGTTGTTTTTATTAAGGCATTAACTTCAGTGGTGCTGTGAAAGTCTGCTCCAGATAAGGTTCACTATGCAAAAGTCAAATGGGAAAGTGTTCTCAAGCTGTCTCTTCCTGCACGGTTATTGAAGGATAAAATTTAATTCTGGGAAGATTATTCCTCAGCAGTATCACAGGACCAAATGCACATATATAGCATTTCTTCTGTGTCACCAGGGCTTGGCTGGCTGAGAAAGACACTGTGAGACAGCAGTCAGTGGTGAGGGACTTCGAGGGCCTGCAGTGAGAAGAGTAACTGGGCAGTGAGGAGTAATAGTTACCTGAAGCCTCATATTTGAGCCCTTATCAGCAACAGATTTTTCTTATTCATCCCTCTGTACGGTTAGTATCCAGTTATGATTCCACCTTGGCAAGTGCTGCCACAGAGGATCCATCAGCACTAGATTAGGAACTGTTTCCTGTTCTTCAAAAAACCTTCAAACAACCCTGGCCTTGTTGAACCTCATGAAGTTCACATGGGCCAAGCTCTCCAGCCTGTCCAGGTCCCTCTGGATGGAATTCCTTCCCTCCAACGTGTCAAGCACACCACACAGTCGGTGTTGTTGGCAAATTTGCTGAGGGTACACCCAATCCCATTGTCTGCGTCACTGATGTTAAAAAGTGTCGATCCCAACATCAGCCCCTGAGGAACATCACTCATCTCTGGTCTCCACCTGGACGTTGAGCTGTTGACACTGAGTGTGAGCATCTAACCAATCCATTACCCACCAAGTATCCATCTGCCAAATCCACGTCTTCCCACTTTAGAGACAAGGATGTCATGAGGGACAGCGTCAAGCACTTTGCACAGCTCCGGGCAGATGATGCCACTTGCTCTACTCTTACCCATCACCAACTGTAACCCTATCCCAGCCACCACACTCATCAGGCATGACTTGCCCTTAGTAAAGCCATGCCCTCAGGCTGTCATTGCTCTCCTCCTTATTTTCCATATGCCTTAGCATAGTTCCCAGGAGAATCTGCTCCATGATCTTGCCAGGCACTCAGGTGAGACTGACTGACCAGTAGATTCTGTTCCTTTGAGGAACACACTGTCAGAAAAGTACCTGGAAATTCTGCCTCCAGAAGAAACAGAACTGCTGGCTTCATTTCCTACTCCTGGAAGCCAGAATGTTCCTCTGGGGCCTCTGCCCAGGTGAGACTGTACACTTACATCATGTTAGGAAAAAGAGGGTCCGTTGCTTTTGCAGATTCTTGAAAATTCAAACTGCCTTATAAAGACTGAATCATCTCATGGTTTGTGGTAGTACAAGGTTGATGGTTGGACTGGATGATCTCTTCCAGCCTTGACAATTCTATGATTCTATCATCCCTGAAAAGCTTTCTGTGGCAATTTTCACTGTATCTGTCACACTCAGGAAAGCAGATGTTCTGAGGACAAGAGAGCAGAGCTGTGTGTTGTCTTTAGAGGACATTATAACCTATAATCCAAAATGGCTGGGTGACTTCACTGGGGATTCCAGCCAAAGGGCTAAACACGAGCCATAAAAGTTCTGGGATATGTCAGGAAGACCACAACAGTTATGGTGCAATGAATTGACAGAGATGTTTGGGGGGAAATTCCATCTGCCTCTGCCAAACTCCTGAAGTCCTGTTCTCTCCTCCTCACTCAGCTTTCTCAATGATTGCTGACCAGGTTATATTAAAACAAAGAGTGACTCTGTCCTTTGGCCTCAGGAGATCACCGATTCTTGAAACTAATGTGGTTTCTGTGCTGTTTTGCAGTACAACACAAGTGGCATTAAAAAACTGAAAACTTTGCAATATTGATCCACCCCACCCTCCACTAAAAAAAAATCCCTTTTTTCTATGTTTCAGGTTACAATTAAACTAGCAGCAATAACCTCTGAAAAACTGTCTATTGCTGCCTGGCTGTTCACAATTTGGGGTTTGTACACTGCAAACCTCTCAGTGCTCAACAGTCACAGGTTTTGTGCAGCAATTTGAAGTGTCCTCTTGGGAAAACAGCAGCTCCGGTTTTATAACTAGAGCACTACCATAATATTGTTTTTACTAGCTCAAGGTTCAATTTCAATACAATAATAAATAAAAAAACCTTCTTCAAACAGCTCCTTAAAAATACAGTAGTTTAAAAAAGAAACTGCATAGACAGCAACTCTTCCTGTTTAGGGAAATGACTAAAGGCCATGCAGTCTCTCCCTCCTGTAAATGAGGAAGAGGAGAAAGAGAGAAATGACAAGAATCAGACACTGCTGTCCTGAATGATGGAGCTGGCACTCAACATCGTGTAAGTGGCCTGATCTGATCTGTAATGTGTGCATGCTGCTCTCAAGAAGGGGATACCTGGAGGACTTTCAGGCATTGGCAGCTCATTTTCTGGTTCACTGTTTTTAGAAGATGCATAGCCAGTCTTTTCTTTTGTCTAATTAGTGATAGCTGTGATGCTGTTAATATCTTCTGAGATAATGGGGACAAAATTTGGATACTTCTCTGAGGGTAAGAAGAGCACATTACCTTAAAACCAACGTCCCTTGGAAAAACAGAAACAAATTCTTGTCATTCTTATGCTATTAATTTGACACATCCCATAGTATAAATGTTATCCCAGAATCACACTGTCCAAACTCAGTATTTTTCTGTCATCTGAGATAACTTAAGTAAAACTCTGTGAGCTGGTTTTGGGTTGAGAATTTCACAGAATCTGGCAGTGAGCCAGCCCAATTCAGGTACATGTGAGCTGGAGACCCCAAAAGCAGTCTCTTTTCAAGTACCTGGCTTAACTAAAATATTCTCATTTCAAGCTTCCTTGCAAATCATTTGTAAGTATTGACTTTAGTTTTAGCTTCTTTTTATCTTGAAGAAGCAATGCCTTGAAGCTGCAGTGTAGCAATTCCTTCTTTCCATTATGTGTATTGATTTGCCAAAGGATACTATGTTGTGCTTTGGAGACTTATTCTCAGAATTTTAGTAAACTGGAAATTAGTTTATATCAAACAGGTTATATAGGCTTTCAAATTTCAGATTGCACTTGCAATTAATCCAGTGGATTTCTCTCATACATCGAACCATTAATAAAAAAATTTGAAAACATAAATGAAATTATAATGTTTGCCCAGCTGCAAAGATTTGTACTAAACTGCCTGCAAAAAAACAGAGAAAGGTGATTCTCTGATGTAAATACTGGTTCAAAGAAAGGTTCTGATTTTATGAAGCCTTTTAAGGTACTGGGTGTAGGTACTGGCGTAAGTGGCCTGACAGCCAAAAGCTGCTGTGAGTTCAGTGAGAATCACCACCCACTCACTTTAATGGATGAACAGGGTGAAGCACCTTCATAGGTAATTTTTTTTCTTCTGAGAAATAACTAACAAACCTCAGCAGGAGAGCAAAACACTTTGGAAATCATACAGATACACTCTTCCTATGTTTAAAGGAAGCCATCTGTTGGAAACATTTCCATGAATAGACATAGTTGATGAGAGATGGCACCACAATTAAATGAGAAAATAAATATTAAGTTCTCTCATGAGTCCTTTATTTTGCTTCTATCTGTCCAAAAGGCAGTAGAATTGAGGGATTTTTTTTCAATTAATTTTTAGCCTTGAATTACATCACTACATGCTTGTGGTGCATTTTGGTATACATTCAATAATGTAAATCTGTTATAATAGATAACAATATAATATAAGTATATAATATAATACAATATCATATTATAGAACAAACTGCATTTTCTGTTCAACATTTTATTTTGAACATTCTTGGGATGCTCTCCTCAACCATGAAAAGGCATGTACTCACATTTTTCTTGGAGAAATGCACAATCATTTAATAAGAGCTACTACATATGATCATTAAGAGGTTACTCTTTGTGTATATGGCAATGATTTTTTTATTTGTATTTATGTAGAGAGGAATAAGAAATGTAAGGCAGGGTTATATGAGAGGAGTGGGAAGTCACTAACAGTGTGAGTGAAATCAAGCATTTTCAAATGCAACTTTTTCTTTCTTTTTTCCTTTTCAATTTCAGTGTTGACAATACAACACCAGCACTGAGTTTAGTCTCAGAGGGATTTTCTTTCCATGAGCTTGTGAGTTAATTTTCTTGGATAACATCCATGTATGGACAGACTGGATGTCATTCAGCATAGTCCAGCCCAATCACTGCATAAATGCTTTATTTTCTCTCTGCTTGCTTATTGGCATTGTCACCCTTGAGTCTTCCTCAGGGCTCTCAATGCTCTAACACATGGCAAATCCATCACCTGATGGCTCAGCAAAGACATGTGACCACATCCCCTCTGTCACAAGCAGTCTCCTTAGTCCCATGCTTGAGAAAATGCATCAAAACTTCTCTTCCTTTCAAAGCAGTAACAGGAAGTATTCATCACTGTGAGAGTCTATCCTGCTGCTGCTGTGCTTGCTCTCAGAGGAGTTACTACTGGTTTACAGAAGGAGGTATCAAGTGAGGTTGCTAAGCCATGCAGATCAGAAATAGTTATGTAACAGGCCTCTCCACTTCTCTGTTCTCTTCCCAGTTCGACTGTGCAACATCTCCATGGTCTGTCTCTCCCTGTAATTCCACAGATACTCATCTCTGGTTTTTACATTTCTTGTAATTTACACCATATTTAGGTGTCCCCATGATTCATCTTGCTGTGTATCAGCTAAATACTCCCTTTTTCATAGCTCTTCATGTTTAAATTCACACTCCTTCCTGAGTCATTAAAACAAAAAATTATCATCAACTCTGCAAAGGATCTTGGGGGAGCGAGATGGAAAATAAAGCTACAACACCTAAATGTACTGTCAAATGGCTGTACTTAAAGGTTTGGAAATTGGGGTGTTTCCTAATTCACACTCTTCCTGCTGGCTCCTTAGTTTCTCTAGAAATCATGAAATACAGGTGTAAAAATCACGAATGTAAATATTGGGGGGAAACAATCTAACTTTAGGTGCCTACCAGCATTTCAAATCAAAAGTCATGTAGTTTTAATAGTGCCCTAAAGGCCAACATCCTACTGCTCCCTTCAGTTCCCAGTTATGAATTACCAGGCATGGAAGGATAAACATAGCTGAACATAAGTTATTTCTTTCCCTAAACTATGGACCAGTCTTTAATAATTTTGATTTTGAGAGCCTTTCTCTTGATTTTAGATTTTGTTACTGGTACAGTTTATTTAAAGAAAAGCAAACAAAACACCCATTTCATAATTTGCTTTATTTCTGCAAACAATATCTTTATTTTCCCTGCCAGTGCATGTTCTTGTCCCACATGTTCTCTGTAGATGTCTCTGAGGTTTTGGATCTACGCTAAAGATGAGGCTGTACGGCTTCCCTGTCCACTGCCAAAATTTCACAGATGAGCAATATCCCTGAGGCACCCCAAACAGGCAGCCAGCAGCTTAAGGATGTCTTGCCTTCCTGATTCTTCCTGCCGATAATGGCAGAATTGCGTGAGTTCAAAATTTGTCATTTCCACTTCCAGTGGTAACAGAGGTGAAAGAAATGGGGAACTTCACCCCAGCTGCCTACTAAAATCCAGCTTTAGAAGAGCTATGCTTCCATTACTCAGCTAAGTCTAGGTCATATATAAAAAAATGCCAATTCACCAAATCAGTTGTTAAAATTTGACAGGGACTGATAATAAAAAGATGCTGACCTTTGTTATTTTAATCTCCTCATTGATTTCTTCAAATAATGTCAGGGCCAGTCTCATTATTATTTTTCCACTGTGTTTGAGAAGAGGGTGTAAAACAAATTCCTCAGCTTGTAAAGAGATTACATTAAAGCCAATATTTTCTCTTTGGTCAGGTGGGTCAGTTTTGGAATCAGTCGCTTGCTTTTGTAAGTGAAAGCCTTTAGAGGAATTTCTACCCCACCCAGCCAGCTAGCACAGCTTTGTTTAATGTTTCAAACCCTGCCTGGTTCCAAGAGATAATATCCATATTTATTGATACAGAGGCCTTGTGTGAACATGACCAGAAGTTCTTTGTGCTCTGCAATCTCACCCCACTCATGCTGCAGGAAGCAGCTGACTGGCCTTTCCCGCCCACCACATCCTTTGGAAGAAGATGCTATCTCCCTGCAACCACTGCCTACAGACAAGGTGCCACAAGCAAACAGGTGTTTTCTGCAGGCAGGCAGGAAGGGAGAAAAATAAATAAACCTGAGTCTGCACGACAGGAAGAAGGCTGTGACACACTTTCTAATGTCTTCCACGTTGAATTTTATCCCAGACCTGCAACCAGCAAATCCTGCCTGTCTCAGATCCAATGAAAGGGCTTTTGACTGCTTTAGAGAGCAGGACTAGACAGTTACGTTTAAAGCAAATAATAACAAAACAAAGGGAGAGTCATTTAACAAAGTCAAGTTTGCCAGCAAGTCTTCCTGTGGATGAGTATACCAGTGTTTGCTAGCTTTGCAAAATTAGCCAAAGGTCGTATTGGCTGTTTCCCAAATTGCAGAGAAACCTTTGAGTGCACCAAAGACTTCAGTTGCTGCTGCAGCATAACACCCTTCTGCTTATGTCCTTTAGTGTTTATGCAACCTTAAGTCTAGAGCCAATGAAGAAGGATTTATATTTTTTCTAAAAATGTCAGCCCATGTTTCAAAACAAAACATAAAAGCCCAGCCTTTCCCCACAGACACCAATTCAAAATCTTTTAAAACAAAGACCTTTAAAACCTGTATCTTGTTTTGGCATGTTAAAAATAATAAATAAAAAAATTCCTAGATTTCTGTTTGAACTGACTTCCCATTGGTACTTACACTGATACCATATTTAAAATTATGCAGATGGTATTATTGATTTTGATACTTTTGCTTCAAAACCTACACAAATGCTCATACATGTCTGGACACTGTCCAAACAGAAGGGTATTGACATGTTGTAAGAGAAAAAGGGCAAGAATGGTTTCTAGAAAAAAAAAAACAAAAAAGCTCAGATGGATTTCCCTTTTCTTCCCCATCTTACAACTAAAGTAATTTTCAAATTATACTTACTAGTTCATGCAAAACTAGCCAGATCTACTTTGATTTACCATTGGAATTCACAGAGTTGAAACCGACCAGAGCTAATTAAAGAAACCTGCCAAGCAAGGCTTAAGGGAGAGCACCCAGTTAGGCAGGAAGGAGAATAAAAAGCATATATAGTCTCTACTGAAAGTACCATTTTTATATATATATGGCTGTGGAATTAAATAAACTTGGGCTTTAAATTCACTGCAAACAAACCAAGTAGTCCTGAGGCAGTGAAATCCCCCAGAGGACATCACTTCCTATTTCCAAGCACAAGCTTTAATCACAGAATCACTACCTGCTTGTTTAAGTTCCCCCTGATGCTTCCACAGTTCCCTTCTGTCCTTGCCATAAGCAAAGTCTCTGCTGCTTCAGCACCAATCTCAGTGCCTGGGGACGAGCACAGCTCGAATTGCCAAGCTATGAAAGTACAAGTCAATCTATAAAACACAACTAACCAGAGATGGTTAGACAGAAAATACATCAGTAAATTCAGAGCAGAAGGGACAGCTGTCAGTAGGTCACATTTAAGACACAGAGTAGGAAATTATGATTTCTGTATGATTCCCTGGTATTTCACTTCAGAGCTCTTGTCAGTGGACTTGTGAGCAAGCTTCCTGTAGCAAAGCTCTTCCACTCCTGAGGAACTGGGCAAAATCCTGCTTGGCAAGTCTGCATTGACAACAGCTGTGCCCTGTTAGCCATTCTCAAGGTTAATTCTAATACTGAACTTCTCAAGCAGGACTGAGCAATACTTGTTGGTCATTGTCATAGAAGAAACAGCATTTCTGACTTTGTTTCAGGCTCTCAGAATGAATGAAAGGCAGACAGAAACAGACCAGCAAAGAAAAAATGTGTGTAACATGTGCCACAAACATGTTAGCGTTATGTTAGCGTTCAGAGTGCCTTAAATTCTGATTAAATCTTGGACAAAACAATTTAGAAGAAAAGGAGGAAGTTGATGTTTCAAGCCATTACCTTGGCTTTTTCATGAGACATCAATATTTCAAAAGCAAGAAAATAAAGTTGGGCTCTTCAACCAAACACAGCTGAATTTGCCAGAGGGGTACAAAACTTCATTTTGATACCAAGTAGTGACGTTTTCCTCCCACTTATATAACAAGATTTGCGTACACCTTCAACTACCAGCTTTCTAAATTAATTTCTCCCAGTCAAAATATTTTTCAGTACTACTGTTCCAGTTATCCAAGGAATACTCACAAGACTCTTACTTCTGTTTACAGTCAGAGGCACTATCAGGATGCAAGAGCTAACTCTGTGTGCAGAATTACTGAGAAGCTTTGGGTTTTGTTGGGGTTTTGTGGGTTGTTTTTTTTTTTTTTTTTTGATAATTTGTCTAAAAAAATTACTTCTTTTTTTATACATATACATTTCAACCTTCTAACCCCTCATCAGCAATTGGGTTGTTGCAAGGGGGGGGACAGGAAATCAGTGTGTGAGATCTGTATATATATATATATTCCCTTCCTCTACCCAAAATATGAGTGTGTGCTCTGCAGTGCCACTCAGCGAGGAAGTGCCCTGTGAGAGAAGAGGGGAAAAAAAAGCAAACCAGTTCTGTTCTAGAAGTATGGTAACATATTCTTTTTGAAGCTTGAAAAGTCAGTCTGGGTTTGTTGCATACATTTGTGTTTTCTCAAGCTCTCAGCACTCTTGCAGTGCTGGCTGCCCTGCTCTGCTGTTCCAGCTTCCCTGCAGCACAGAAAGTTGGGAAACACACTCCTCAGCTTTTCTTCATGGTAAATGCCTGATCTAATAATTTTTGGTTTGAGTTTCTGAACCTATGTTATAGAAAGTCCAACTTTCTTTTCCTTGAATACTGATGTGCAGTTCTTGCACTAAGATGTATGGTTAAAACTGGTGAGAAGAAGCCTAAATGCAAGATACAGAGTAAAACTACGGGGGAAATATTCTAGATATTCTACAAGCAGGCTTTTCAATACATCAGGAGAAAGCCATGAGCATGCTGACGGGGAATGTTCTAACTCAAACTACAAATGCGACTCATTTGTTAGCAGGAAATGTTAGCAGAGTGCTGGCAGGCCTGCTAATGGCCCCTTCTGGATTTAAAATGAACAGATATATGTTAGAGTGGGTAACAGCTGGAAGGGAGGAGAGCCCACTAACAGAGATCTATTTATTGGTACACCTTGGCTGGGTGAGTTTCTGGAAAGTCAATGTGTAGCATCAGTATTTTGCTTTTTAGAGTTCTCGATTTCTTTTAAGGAGATTTTGCATTACTTGAATTTTACTCAAAAAAGCTAAAAAACCCCATATTGCTGAGTACAATTCCCTCTGAATAAACTCTCATGGAAAAAAAAAAGTTAAAGGGTTTTTTTTTTTCCACTCGGTAGATCTATTTCTAGAGCAAACAGCAATACAAATCAGTCACATCTAGTGATCAACAGTGGCATTGTTATAAATGCCTAATAACCAACATCAAAATCAGATCTGTGCTTTATTTGCTGTGTTAAAATTCTGAGAGGTAGACCTGCTTCAAGATAAAAATCATTCAAATCAACATACAAAATGATCTGAAGCAACAGTTTGGTATACTACCTCATAATCACTTTTTAACAGTCCCTAAAACTTGATGTGAGCTACTGACTTTGGACTAGCATGGTTTATATTCTAGTGATGGATTTGGTCAGACACACAGCAAAAAAATGAGAGGGATTGTGTTATTTTTTCCCCCAAAAATAAATACTGAAGAGAGAAAAAGATATTGGAGGAGATATGAAATTATAAATTCTGTCACTGAGATGTGAACCTCATGGGCAAACAACAGAGTAATCAGAAAAGTTCCAAAAAGATTTAGCATCACATACCAAAAAAATTGGTGTACTGTAATGCACACAGCTGATGTGATCTTAGGTCATTTGAGAGGTCTATGTGTCTTTGTCTGTTATAGTACCTGCATTAGAATGAACATTTATCGTATCTGGAAAAGTTTGCTCTGGTTTTCTGTTGCACTGTGACTTCAGTTTAATGCTTATGTGGTTTTTGGACTCTTACGGGTAACAACTTTCTTTTGGTTGCTAAACAAACAGAAGTAATCCTTTACACATCACCAAGCAAAAAAAAAAAAATCACGTAACTTTGGGAGGCTTTTGGGGTGAATAACCTTGGGATATGCCCTGGACTTCAAACAGGACTAGAACAGGATAAGATAGGACTCTGTCTCTGCCAGGCCAGACTTAAGGAAGGCAGTGCTGGTGTGAATCATCTGGTTTAACAAAGGAACATTTCTAGAAATAATTACATTAGTTCCAATTCAGTAATATAAAAAAAACAAACGTGGGCATCCTTAACAAATACTGGGAAGGTCGGTTTACTTCTAGATACATAGCAGACTTCTAGATTGAAGCCTGCAATGGAAACACTTGTTATTTTTGGAAGAAAATGTCGTGGAAATTCTATGCAAATTTCTCCAAGAGAAAAATGAAACAGCCTAAAACTTATCTGAAACGTTCCTGTAGCTGCGCTTCAGCCTTTGAACGTTGCTTTCTATAAATAACCATTCCAAAACACGCTGGTCTATTTTAAAATATGGTTTGTTGTGAAAGACTCCACTATGTTGTATGTCTTAGGTTAAAAACCGAAATGCCCCCTGATCCTCGGTGTTGAGCTAGCGAGGGTTTTGATTTACCGAAGGCTTGCTTCGGTTTGGTTTGGGGGCTTTATTTAGCTCTGTAGTTGTTGTCTAGGAATGAAATGTGTGGTGACGAGGGGCTCCACCTCGGCATGGGGAGACGTTCATTGCCTGAGCAGGCTTTGGTGGCATCAGCAAGCCTGACAGGAGTTTCTGGAGTTAAATAAGCGGGGGTTAGTGCCCACCTCGGCCTGGAAGGTACCTCGACAGGAAGGTACGAAACGCCCCGTTGTTGCTGACGGACCCTCTCCCCAGGCGGCTGCAGAGGCGACAGCTCGGCCCGGCTCCCCCCGAGCCGCCCAGGCCGGGCTCCCCGGACCGGGGCAGGGCCGGCGGCCGCGCTCCCCCGGGCCCGCGGGGCTCTCTCCGCCGCTGCCCGGGCCCCGCGGCCACGGCCGTGCCGTGCGCGGAGCCGCCGCAGCGAGGGGCGGGCGGGCAGGGCCGCTACGCCACTTTCGTAGCGCTGGAGGAAATGGCTGCGCATTGGGCAGCGCGGGCTGCGGGGCCGCGTGTGCAGGGCAAGCGCGGCGTAGCCGGGTCTGTGAATAGCGCCGGCGGAGCGGCAGGAGGAGGAGGAGGAGGCGCCGCGGCGGTTTGGTACCGAGCGGAGAGGGAGATGCACACGGCACTCGAGTGAGGTAGCTATAAAACCCCATTTGTTTACATGCCCTCCCCCACAGCCGCCCGGCGCCGCGGAGCGGGTGGCGGCCGGCCCGGGCCGCGCCGGGGCGGGGGGGCGGCGGTGCGGGCGAGGAGCCGCGGCGGGGACCGAGCGGCGGCAGCGGACAGCGGCTCGCCCGCGATGCGGGGCGGCGAGAGGGGCGCGCGGCGGCGCGGCCGCCTCATCACGTGGCGGCGGGGCGCGGGGCCGCGGGGTGGGCGCGGGGCCGGGGGGCGGGGGGGCCGCGCCCGCGCTGCCCCCGAGGCGGCGGAACACGAGGCGCCGCCGCGGCCCTGGCGCATCCCCCCCACCCCCTTTCTTCCTCTGCTCGGGAGGCGACCATGCGGCAGGTAAATCCTCCCCGCCCCCGCGCCCGGAACGGGGGCCCGGGACGTGGCGGCGGGGCCGCGGCTGCCTGGGCTGCTCGGGCGGAGAGAGAAAGGGGGGCGGCAGGGCGCGGCGGGGTCGGGGGGCGGCGGGCCCCCGTGGCCGGGCGGGTTCGAGCCGCGCGGAGCTGCTCGGTGCTCGCTCTCCCGCTTCCCTCTGGCAGCCTTCCTGCCGGGAGTGCGGCTCCGGGCGCGCCCCGGCCCTGCCGAGCTCTCTCGCTCGCTCTCCGTGCGGCCACGTGGAGGCCGCGGGTGCGGGGGAAGGTGCCGGCCCTGCCCGCCCGGCATAGGCGCTGCGGGGCCGGAGCGGCCTGCGGGATCCGCCAAGGACCACCGCAGGACTTGGCGGTATTTGGGGGGCAGTACCGGGGCGGTGGATCAAGAACAAGCCACGCGATTAAATCTTGCGGGGTTTACGGTTGGGATTTAGCGTTAACAGCTGCGGAAAAATCAGCCGGGCTGTAACCTGAACGTAACCTTAAATAAGGGTAAGGGCGGAAGGGCCAGGAGGCTTTGTGGCTGTGCTGTACAGACACAGAAATGATGAGCGAAGAACATTGATTTTCTGTTCTCAACCATCACTGCTGTTTATGCTGCATCCTTTGGAAATATATACTTAACGTTGAAACTGCGGAATAAAATTGCTGTTTTAAATCTCTATCTATCTTTGTCGTTTTTGGGCCTCTCTGTAGAAGTGTTCATGCTGGCTAGCTCTTAAAACTCTGAGCAAGAGTTGCCGGAGTAGAAATACCTGGGGTTTCTAGCACTCCTAACACCGTGTGTCTGTAAGTAGCAATCATGATGTGTTTTTTTTATTAAGGTAGGATCTTGTACCGTAACACCAAGGGAACCTGTGATAACCTCGAGCCTGACACAGAACTGAGAAATGCACACTGGAGGACCTGGTTAGTTTTCAGACGAGCGGAAGGAGTTGTCATCTAGTTAACAAAAGTAATTCCTGGCATGTTCCAGCGGGTATGTCCTTATATCCCTTTGGGTAGCAGTAACTGACACAGTGACATAAAAATAGAAAACTTCCTATATTGAAAAGGTATATGATTTTTTTTTAATTTTGACATGAACAGAGAATGCACTCTGATTTCCTTTGCTGAATGACACATTTTGCTTCAGATGTGCAGGCAAATAGGAATTTGGACTGAGGCACACTATGCAACTCCAAAGTGAGAGACTAATGGTTACTCTACAGGTTAATAGTCTGGCATGGTAATGTAAGACAGTAACTGCAAAAACCTCAGTGGTCCCCCAAGAACATTGAGCAGTGTCACTATACTTTACCAGCTAAATTCTTGTGCTAGATTAATGGTTAAAGTTGGGTTAGTGGTGGTGTGTAACTGCAGCATTTTTATTTTAAACTGCTTCATAAGTCATTCTTCAGAGAAAAGTATGCAGCCATGCAGTCTATTTCTAAAGGAGAAGAGAGCCTAGATAGATAGACTGAATTAATTGTGTGTGTTTGATGAGATTAATGGTGGCAGTTCCATATGGGCATGACATCAGTGTCCACGGGTGGGTGTAGAGGGGTTATACACTGTTACCTATCTGGAATTGGCAGTATGACTGGAGATTCTGGCTACTTAAAAAAAGTCCTCCAAAACTATGGGCTTTTTTTCGGTTAATATTTGTATACGGCTTTGTGCTTGCCAGATTGGCTTACGTAAAAGCCAGGTATTAAGTTTGCAGCATATATCCACATAAAACGTGCAATTACAGCAGAGTTATGGTTTAGAGTTACTCAGATGTGCTCACAGGCTTTGTCCTGGTAGATGTTTTTCCCATTGTAAGAAAATAATTTAATTAAATTGGATCATCCGGGTAATTCAGACGTGTCCTAGAAAGTGTACCTGATGTGAAAAAGCACATGCTGACCATCATTACTTCGACTTGCACAAGTGAGATAAATATGTACATATAGCAAAATTAATATATCCAACATGGCATAGGTTTTCTTCCTGTTCTTCCCTAAGTAAGTCAAGCAACTGTAATTTACTCTTTCAATTCATAATGCATTTTCTGCAAAGCAATGGCTCATTCAAGTCTGAAAAAACTTTTTAAGTAGTGCTCAGATCACATGGACTTCAAGCTTGTCTATAGTCCCAAAGGAAGTATGTTTGGACTTGTTTGTCTTGGCTGTCCAATTTCAATGTCGTTTGATCATGATTGTGCCTATTGTAAAGACTTATTCCTGTCTCTGTCACAGTTTTTACAGAAGTGGAAGTTTGTTTTGAATGTGTGATGGGCACTTGATAAATCAGTGATAAAGTAAATCAATTTGACAACATTCACAAGAACATTTACGTGTTTTCATCAGATGGAATTGCTGATTAAAATTACACGAGCTACTTAAAAGCCAAACTACGTGAAAGTTTTTCTGTAAGTTACTATTTGGTCCTTTACTGTGGTGAAACTTGGTGGAAGGATGGTGGCACCTATACAAACTGTTGGACAGTAGGAGGGATGGACAGACACAACTGCATGTGTCGGCAAGGAAAATGATACCAGAATGGGAAAATCTCATTCTATTTTCTTCTCAGTTCAATGAGCAGTGATCTCGGAACACTTGGTATTTCATAGCATATTATTTTTTAGGATGTTTTCAGAATTGTCAAATGCATCTTGACTTTTTGTAACACGTTTTAAAATGCCAGCAGACGTTTCAGAGGAGGAAGGTTTAATGGCAGTTTTGTTCCTTGGGCAGGCATACTTTTCACAGGATTGAGCTTTAGGTGCAGGGTGAGTTCTGTGAATACTGAGAATTTATGCCTTTTGGGAAGCAATTTCTATTCTAATGTGAAGAAAATCTATATAACTTCCTGGTTTACTGTGGGAGTCCAACTTAATTTAGATAGCAATTATTTAAAACAATTTTATCATCTGAAAAGTATTATCTTTGGGGGAAGTTATCTGAAATGAAATGAGTAATTTTATCTTGCTGATAAAGGCCTGAAGTAACACTTAATGCAGAAAGAATTAAGACTGCTCTTACATCATACTTTAATTACAGCTGAGATATTACTTGAAATACACCTAATAAGGTCTGGTAAGGAAATGTGTACCAATTAGGCAAAGCTAATAAAACCATTTTTTTTCTAATTTTCAAAAACTGATTGAAATGCTGGAAAACATGTCCTGCCACGGTGTAACCTCCTAAAGGAAAGAAAGGTATGTGCTGCGTCAGTACCCCTATTCATAGTATTTTAGTGCTATTGAATCAGTGCCATTGCTCCAGGCTTTTTGGATGTAATAAAAATCTGAAGAGTAAAGAAGTTAAAAAATACTTGTTTGAAGTCACTTTCATTATCTCTTGTGATAGTGCAAAGTCTATACAGGTTTTAATATCCAGAAAGCTGGAAAGCAGCATAAAATAATTGGAAGATGATGGTTTGCTGGTGTCAGTCTCAAAAGCTACTGAGAAGGGGATGTTGGAATTACTTGTAGGGTGTTGTTCCCGTGCTGGGGGACATGATTCGTTAGACTGGAAATGTTCTCCTATCACATTGTGCTGCCTCATCTCTCTTTCCATTTCCTGGCTGCTTTTCCCATTGCTGCAGAGAAGGAGTGACTCAGCTGTTGTCCTTTCTCTCTCAGTGACCCAGGAGCTTCATTCTCATCTGGCTGTCACCTTCTCTGTAGCCTCATGAAGTTTGTCAGAGAAACATCTCTTTTTGTTGTGTGTTGACATCACAAGTCAGTATCAAACAAAGTAGCCTGTCTGTAAAAAATGTGGAATATTAACAGAGGACTTAAAACTCTAGAGAGTTTCTGGACTGTTAGGAGATACAGAAAATTGCATCAGTGTTCAATTTGGTGCTTAAGTGATAAGCACAGTTCTGAATAAGTGTGAATAGGTCTGAATAATATCTTAAGTGGTAAAGGCGCAGTTCTGAAGTCACTGAGGTAGCTAAACCAATCTAGATTTGGGAGAGTCTTTGTAATATTGGAAGTTGATACATAACTGATCATGTCTGAAAGTCATCAGTCTGCATCGTGGTTGGTTAGGTAAGATAAAATGTATATGTGAAATAAAATGCTCTTCACATTAAGAATGTACGAAAGAAATTTTATGCAGAATTTGCATGAAATTGTAAATACAATAAACAGAGACTTTCTGCAGTGTTTCTGCATGTAGGTTATAAATGCTTTAGAAATGGTTACCAGTCACAGGTCCTAATAAGGACCACTATAATCCAACAGGAATTCCAGGCAGGTGTTGTCATACAATTTATGTATAAAGATGCAGATCTCTAGATTACGTGACTTGCACCACATGCATAAAGAGCTCTTTCAGGTGTTGTTTATTAATGATTTTATAAGTTTTGGTCCGTCTGCATATTTGGGTTAATTGTCCAATTGCATCTTAGATTATGAAGTGTGTTCCTTCTTTTTTTTCTCTCTTCAGTCCACCGTTTATGCTTTTGGGCCTGAAACTTGTAATGACTGTCCTTGCTATCAAACTAAAAGAGGAATTGTTTTGTCTACTTACTCTGTGAAGAGAGCTCACTAACACTTAGTATGAAGCTCAAAACTACACCTGGACAGCACAGAATAAAAAAAAAAATGAAAGCTAAAACTTAAAGCATCAATATTAACAGGGTCTACTTGCTCCCAGACCATACATTCAGTAAATAAATACACAGTAGCTGCAGCAGGATGTATATACAAAATTTTGCTTTTCATTGTAGTATGCCCATAACTAGTCATTTTTTCGCTGAGTTGCTGTCTTTGTACTCCAAACAAGAGACTGAGTTTTTAAAAGTGTGTAGTCTAAATTTATGCATCTGTGTCTTGCAGAGTGTGATACACCCAGAAGTTCATTTTTGGTGGCTTTAGGCGAAAATTCTTATGCTGGCTTTTGCTAGTTATGTATGTTCAGTAGTAGGGAGAGGAATGTGAGGGGTTAATGCTGACTCATAAAAGAACAGGTGAAAATGAGATGTTTTAATAACAATGCAGCAAATATAAAAAATTACTATTGTTTCCCTTGTATCAAGCTTTGTGATTCAAATTAATTGCAGCAAACAGTTACGCTGAGTGATGTAAAATGCTTTCACAGTCGTTGAAGATGATACTTTGCCTTGTATTTCTTGAGTTCTTAAAACAGGAATAAAGTTGATAAAGGCAAATTGCCACTTATTTGTGGAAAATCTTGAGAGTTTCTATAAATAAAGTAATTTACTGGAATTTTCTCCATTACTGTAGCTTAATTGTTAACAGTAAATCAGACAAAGGATTAATTATATCTTATAAACAAAATATTCTCAATGTGAAACATGTAGAGGAGTACATTGTTCTACACATAAAAGGAATGTATATCAACAATGGGAAAACCCCACATTTTTTGCTGAATTCTGCCCATATCCTACGAAAAATGTCATACAGGAGTTCCTTGTATTCAATCAAGCAGTGATTGAATAATAGTGAAATACCAGAATGATGCCTCACTTGCTCTGCAATTTTTTATTCTGGACATGCACTTATGGTTTGCTTCAGCTTTACTTCCCTTGACAATAAGCAATGCCAGACCCTTAACATTTCTGCCTCACATGGTACCAGTAATACAGTGCTTCCTTGCCCCTCTTCTGTCTCGGATCTTGCACTGAGTAATACTGGGTGTTAAATAACGACATTCTCATTATATCACCTTAAACTTGTGTCTCTTCCAAGTTAATACCTTGCTCAGAAAGGTTTATAGTTCGTGATGAGTGATGTTTGAAGCCATTTGTATGAGTTTGAATGGTTGCCTCTATCATCACACAAACCTGTAATGATTAGCCAGGTAGAGCTTTCAGAATAATCTTGGTTAAAATAAGTGATAGCTGGAAGATGGCATGGATTCTGCTGAGGTCTCACCTGGAATGTGAACATGACACTAATTGGTTCAGCTGGACATTTTCTTGGTGGATTTGCCTGTTGAAATATGTACAACTATTTTATGTCCTGTCAGACTGGTTAAATGTTACTTCTGAATCTGCCAAGACATCTTCACAAACTCCTTTGTCCCCCACAATTACTGAACAGAGACAAGTTTGGGAGCTCACTAATTCAGGATGTCACTGGTTCCAGTAGCTGCATGCTGTCTTAGAGTAGAAGTTCTCCTGGTTTGTTCTTGACTAAGTTTGCTAAGAATTTGAGCACCTTCTAAAAGTCTGTGATGTTGGTTGATGAACTAAATCTCTTATTTAAAAATGCAGATTTGATTCAGTGGTATATCATTTGAAACCTCATCATTCTAGGAATGGCCTTCACAATCGGGCACTAATTTGGCATAGCACATGTAAGAGAAGTATGCTTTAGTTTCATGTTTAAGTGGACTTCCATAATTGACAGCTTTTCTAAATTTATTTTTCTGGTTTTTTCAAGTGAAAGAAGTCATTGGCTTAGCAGTAGGCATGCATAATTCCTTTTTGGATTGTAGCAGTGATGGAGAGAGGTTTATTATAATGATGTAGGTATTAAACACTCCTCAAAGACATGCCTTTAATGCCTTCTGACATACCATAAGTAGTACAGTGTGTAGTGCAAGGATGAATAGTGGTGTAAGTTATAAGAACAATAAAAGTACTGCAACTGGTTTTAACACTTTATTAGAAATATTGTTATATTCTGTTTTGAGGAGAAAGTTGGAGAAATTATTCTCAAATGGCTTTCAGTAGGAAATATGCTTTAATGTTATTTGAGTGCATTGTGAGGTGGCCAGTTGTTTTATTTGTGCTCTGTCAAAATACTCTGCTAGACAGCAGATCAACCAGATCAGTTACTGGTGTTCCCACCTAAAGCTAGGTGGCTCTCTTTTTGTGTGGACTGTGATGTTTGTGCAGCTGCAGAGTGAGCCAGATAGGAAAAGCAACCTGTCATGAAAATAATCTTTTTTTTTTTTTTTCTGGGATGATTCTGATTTTTCAGCACAATCTAGTTGTACAGCTGCTGTGAACAGATCAGCAAACAAATGTGCTGGCATCCAAAAATGATTCTGTGGGAATAGGAACGAGAGTGAAGCAATGGGGGCAGGCAGCACTGCTGCTTTAAGTGCAACACCATCTGAAAATATTTGTTGAACTTCAGCCTTGATGCTAACCAAAACAATTTGCTTGCTTTCAGAAGAAAAATGAAATATTAAAATGCAGCTGTAACTGGTCCATCTTTTCAAGTATTTCAATCTTACAAGCACTGGTTGGTATCTTAATAGGATCTAATTGAACAGTATATTCAATACAGAATATTGGCACAAAAGCTAAAACACTGTTATAAATTCTGTGCATTGATAGGTGTTTCATGGACTACATCCAATTTATATATGAAAGACTGCAAATTAATTATTAGTGAGCAGAACTAGTACTTACTGAACTTGCAAGTATTGTGAAGTTTTTATATTCTTTTGAGCTCTGAGAAGGATACTGTATTCAGCAATTTCTTACAAATAACTGACCCTTTGAAGAAGGCTGTCCAGTTTTTTATGTTCAGAATAAATGTTCTTTGTGGATACCTGAGCCAGTAGATTGCTACTGTATTAGTTCAAGATCATTTTGTTATGCTTTGGACTGGGCTTTTCAAATACTTCACAGTTCAGATTTTAAGTATTCATGGTGTGTTCAGTTATGCATAAATGCTTTCTGTACTCTTTAAGTCTTATCTGGTATTAACTTAGCAAATAGGGTTTGGATCAATTAGTTAATGGTCTGTTCTTACAAAGTGCCCCTCCTACTGGCCTTCAGGTTTTCAAATGAATGAGTTTTACTGAAATCCACAAACCTGTTTCACTGAAATTGAAGAAGGAAGAAAATACAGGAGATGGGTGAGAACTAAAGTTAGAAATGGTTAATTTTAACTTTATTGATCTGTAGCATGCTTTCCTGTTTTCATTAGCAGAGGCTAATGTCAGCTTATGACTGATTAAAACTGGTTGTTTTTATTTAGTTAAAATGGGTTTATGGCTTTCTTAAAATGTCTTTCAGTGACAACAATATATTAATTTCACATTTCTTTTTTAAAAAATCATTTATCTTAAAGATGTGTGCTGGATTAATATGGCTTTTTATTCTAGTATTTGCTTTAAAAATGAAATTTTAAAAATGTAGAGTAGGTTCATTTGGATTTTCAGATTCTGGCCTTGTTTTTGAACTAAATATTTGTGTGAAGTATTGCACAGTTCAGGATGGAGGGGGAAGCTGCATTTATCTCTCCTGCATGTACATTGGAGCAAATACCTGCAATGTAGAAAAGAAGTTAAATTTTAGGAATTGTAAGAAAAACTTACATGTAGTCAGTAATTTATTTCAAGAAATATTTCTCTTTTTAAGAAATTGGCATTTCTCATAGAGCTGTTACTCTGAGAAGTTCTTAATAGACATGAAATACACAAATGCTGAACTTTTACAGCCTCACAGTGAGAATGCCTTCGTTTGGTAAGAATATTGCTTTGTCCTTATTTTCAGCACCCCTTGTCTCTCTGGGCTCTCTCTTGCCTTAGCTGCAGCACGTGTTTGGTGTGGAACTCAGAGCTGCCCATGAAATCATGCTAAGGCACTTCACTCTCTGTGGCATCCAAGCTGAGTAACTTAGAGGAGTCAAGATGTTTTTCACAGATGAGCAGAGCATTCTTCAGAGAAAAACTAGGATAAGAAAGTTGAACAACAAGGGAGTGAAACTGAAATTACTTGGGAAGGAGCGTGGGAAGGGAAGAAATCAGTGCATTTGTATTACAAATATTTCAGGTTATTAAAATTGCTGGGAGTAGACAAGAAAAAGGGTTAGGGGGAAGAAAGTTGGGCACTTAAAATATTCTAGTCAGCATTGTACACTGAAAAAATGCTGTACTATGTGGGCTGCAAATGCTGGAATAACAGATGTGGCTTTCATTTGAGTTTGAATTTTCTATGACCACGTTATTTGAATCCAAGTTTGTTGTTTTAAGTGCAGCCTAAGTCTTGAACTAGTTTTCTAGTCTCAGTGAAACAGTTGGTAAACAAAGATGTCCCCACAATCATGTTCATATTCCCGGCTTTAAAGCATAAAGTGCTATATAAGAACAGTTGAAATAGAAAACACTGTGGATAAATTTCAGAAATCCAAGGGAAATTGAATGGAAAAAAAACTTTTAAAAAGAAACAAAACCAAACCCAGCTCTGATCACAGGCGCCTTTGCTTAAGTAGCTGAAACACCCTAGGCAGACAGTGGTTTGCAGAGAGGTTTGCTGGGTTTCCCATGCAGAGAAGGCAAATGCTCACGCAGTGCCCAGGTGCTTTCACCTGCAGCCTGTGTGTGTGTGGATGTTCAATCAGTTCTCCATTTGCTGGGAATGATCTCTTGCACTGCTGTGTGGGGAGGGGATGAGGTGCCTTTCTGTAATGCCCTCTGGTGGGACACGCTTCTGCAAATGGACGCGTTCTAATTTTGGAGCTTGGCGTGGGGTGGGCTTGTCCCGCTGCCTGAGGTGTCGGGAAGGACTCTGTTCTTGTTGCAGCTCAGGGAAGTGCAGCAGGTGCTGGTGTTTCAGCTGTGCCCTTTACAGGTGCTGCAGTTCATTACTGACCCATGGCTTGGAGTTGTCACTCCCGGCTGCCCGGGATGGCGTTCCTGCCCCTCAGGAGCCGAGGAGGGGAGGCAGCAGGGTGAGTGAACAGAATTAGGCAAAGGCTGACAGCAGTAATAGGCAGAATCTTTTTCAACTTCGGTGTAGCCTTGTCCTCAGGCTGCCCTTGCATATTCTCTTGAAGGGATTTGAGAGTCTTAATGTTCCTATAATGAGATCAGCTATATACAATTTTGTGCCTCTGAAGTGTATAGAACTTGGACTTCAGCTTTCCAGTGTTATACACATATGAGTACTGCCTGACAGGTTAAACTTGACAGCTATTTCCAGTTGCTTAGAGAATAATGGAGCTCATTTTAAAAGAAAGAATTAATTCTTTCTGGTTGTTCTTTTGGAAACTTTTTATTATTGGCACATTTGGTTTTTAAGTATCTGTTCTGTAACAAGATTTGCAATGGAAGATACAGAATATTTTACAATAGAAGATCAGAAATAGCGGGCTAGGGTTATTTCTGTTTTAACTGAAAACAGACAAGTAATTGATGAAACCAGTAACTGGTTTGATACTGCTCAGCTCTTGTTTTTCAGCAATGAATCGCTGTCATAGGTTACAAGCTATTTTTACTACTAGGGCATAGAGAAAAGGTACCATTCAAAGCTAAACACCACAATTAGGGATGCATGACTAAAGTTTCCAAGTAATGTATTAGTAGTATTGTATGAGACAGTCACATGGAAAAGATCATGAGGTTGTGAAAAGGATTATGAGCATGCTTTGGTCATGAATTTCCTGGTAGAGATATTTCAGTCTGGATCATGCTTGTTTAAATGAGAATAATTTAACTTTTCTTGTTCTGATTGTATTACCATTATGTGGCAACAGGGGAGAAAAGGTGTCTTATCTTATCATATTAATATATGAAAAGAATATTTCAGTAAGTTTGGGGAATGAACTTGTACTGAACTACTTGAAAAAGTTTTATCACAGCCCTGAAATCAGTAACTGGAATGTAGGGGGTTGAACTGGAGATAAACTGTAGTTATTCCAGACTGATGATTGAACAGTTGCTTATAAAAATAAACCACTAATGTACAACAAGTAGCCATTGACCTATCTGAAATCCATGGAATCAATTTTGATGCAGATGCCTCCATTTGACAGATATTCATTCTTCTGGGCTTATATTTTCAAGCGGGACAGCAATGCAAAAGAGAATTTTGGTTTTTTTAAATTTTTTTTAAGTTTTTGAAGTTCCAATAAAAAGCGAATTTTCATATTTTGGATTTGTAGAGGTTAACAGGACAAAGGTTTTTCCCCAGTCTTCTGTGTTGACACACTTATTTGCCATAAAAAGTCTTTGGAAGGCAGTTCTTTTCTCTGCCAACCTGTTACTAGTATTGGAGCTTCCAACAGATTTTGAGTGTGTGTATGTGTGCAGTAATGTGGTTGCAAGTGTTTAATCACAAAAGAGCAGGCTGGTATTTTGGGAAAGTAATACGGACTTCAAATGTTTGTGGTTTGCTGCAGAGCACTCTCCTGGCTGGTTTTACAAAGCACATTTTAGCGAGCAGCTGTGGGGGACTTGGGAAGGACAACCCGATTTCTCCTGTCTCAATGTGAGTCAGTGGCACTTCAGGATGTGCTGGGCAGGTCACTGTCTGGGACTGTAGGGCCAGCAGCACTTGAGTCACGGTGCACATCAGGAAATAAAACCACTGGCACTGTTAAGAGCTTAAAGCACAGCTGGCCTTTTGCCCATCCCCTTATATCCTTGCATTTGCTGCAGTGTAAAATGGTGAATTGTTTTCAATTCTGAGCACAAGATGAGCTTTGGCAGTGTCTCCTCCATAACCTGGTGTTGAATTGCAAGTTTTTTACATGTAAGGCTAAATTAAAATCCACGTTGTCTCAATGATATAATTTCTAAAAATCAGCACTAACTGCTTTCAGTTTGACAGCTGTCAGCATTAACAGTATTTTTTGAGTTGCATAAGCAGGTGTTTTCCATATAACCCTGGTTAAAAATGGATGTCCATGTAGATCACCAATGTAAGTGAAAAGAACTAAAAATATGAACATTTAAGCAATTCATTGAAGTTGGTTAATGACAACTTATTTTTACATTGGTAATGGGCAATTTCAAAATAGGGAATTGTATGTTCATATAAGTGTATGTTCAGTGGAGGCACTTTAGCAGCAAAAAAGAGAACAAATGGTTTGTGGGTTTGCAGCAGTATTACCTGCCTGTCACCCCTGTGAACAGGACAATACAGCATTGTTATTTTAAAATAATATTCAGTATTTTGTAGCTTGTGTTTTATCAAGATTTTCAATATTATAGGTTATCATAAGTATAGATCTCTCTGAAAATATGCACAAAAATATTCTGATATGACTGACTATAAATGTTGTTAATCTTTTTCTTACCATTGCCTTCTGTAAGTATGGTTTGTAAAACCACATCTCTAAAATACACAGAATCATTCTTACTGTTGGATAAGAAAAGTACATTAATATGATTTCTGCAGTAAAAGTACAGCAATTGCTATTTTACTGCCAGTATGTAAAAAGTTGTGTGAGTGATTCAGTTGGCATAAGTACCAAACTGATATGCCATATAAATTGACATTGGGATTGCTTTTACAGCTAAGCACTTCCTTTTGTGTTTCTTGTAGGAAACAGAGATGAAGGTACACATGCACACAAAATTTTGCATCATTTGTTTGCTGACATTTATTTTTCATCAGTGCAATCATTGCCACGGAGATGGACATAACAGTGGTCCCAAAAAGGATCGTGTACACGACCATAATGACTATCAGATCTCAAATGAATCATACTTCCAGAATGGAGGAACAGAATCTATGCCCAGTAAATTTTCAACGTTGGAAGCAGAAAATGAACAAAAATACTACATTGAAAAGATTTTTGATCGCTACGGTGAAAATGGAAGATTATCCTTTTTTGGCCTGGAAAAACTGTTGATTAGCCTTGGTTTGGGAGAGGTAAAAGTAGTGATGATAAATCATGATGATATTGGCCATGATCATGTTTCTCACTTGTATGCTTTGGAAGTACAGGAAGGAAAGCATTTTCATCCTCGTAACCATGCCCACAGCCACTCAGATTCAGAAAACCAGACCACAGTTGGTGTGTCTGCAAAGAGAAATCACAGATGTGACGCTGAGAGAGACACAGCGGTGCCCTCGGTGAAGGAGGATGGCAAACACATTCATAACCAAAGCCGCCGTCACCACCACCACCACTCGCGCCCGCACCGGCACGAGCACAACGGCACGCGCCACTCGCGCAACGATTCCGTCAGTCACGGTGACCACGCGGAGCAGAGCCACGAGCCTTCCACAGAGACAAACACCACGCAGGATCAGCCAGAACGGAAACAGCGGAAACAGAAGAAGAAGCAGAAGAAAATCAGCGAGACGTCGGGAGACACTACGTGGGATTATGCTCCGGAGCACGATCCCGGTGACCAGTACGAGCACAATCGGGTTCACAAACATGACCACGTCCATGACGCCTCTCACTTGCACGTGCACCACCACGAGCACAGCAGTGAGCGCTCTGCCAGCCACGGGCACCAGGATGGCAGTGTGGGCAGTGCCGCCGGGCACCGCCACACCAGCAAGCGAGAGGCCTCGCACAAGCAGATCAGCGTGAGGAAACACGCTCTTCCTGCAGCACGTGGCCACAAGGATCATAGCGAAGACGAGCACAAGCATGAAGAGGTGAGTATGACATGGAGAGCTGGTAAGTTGACTCTCAGTGCTGTCACATCATAATTGAAGGTGCATACCCACAAGTAACGAGGATCGTGTTTGGGACCATAGTGCAATACAGGTAAGCAGAGTGACAGTTCTAGAGGTCACTGCCACAGTTCTGAGCTGATGAGTTGTCATTTCTGTGTGCCCATCACTTATCTTTTCCAGAGACCTATTGTCATGCTTATTTATCTGTATGCAGTTGATCCATAAAGCTTTCTGATATACCCTGCTTACAGGTGAGGTTCTTCCCTTCCCAATATTCTGGAAAAATGCCACCACGCACTCCTTATTTGGACTTCTTTCTGAATCTGAGGTCATTAACATTTTTGAAAACTGCACAGACGCTCTTTCCTAAAATACCTGCATCTTTTCTGCACACTTCTGATGTCTTTGTCCTAAGAGATTAAGAAGCAATTTCAGGTGTAGCTTCAGTAGCACTCTTCTCAGTAGAAGCTCTTCTCTTTTATCCTTCAGCATCCATTATTTCCGTCAGCACCATAAATCCCTTCCTCTTACAGTTAACTACAGATGCAGGACCTTGTCATAATTTTAAACTGGAAGGATGGAGAGAGTGCTGAGTTCAAGGTTTCAAACTGTATTAAAAAGAAACTCAAAACACAGAAGGTTGATAGGTAAACAGAAGTGTTGAAAAACCTATTTTGGATTTACAGCTTTCCACTCTTCACCTGTTGCTCTTTCTTCATTGCTTGTACTATGTAAAGAATATGGAGACTGCTTTTCATTGACATTTATCAGAAGTTATGTAGGTGTTGGGAGACTCGAGTTTGTGGTGCAGATATTTTTACTGTTTCTTTCTTTCCTAAACCACGTAGATCAGTTTAAAATATGTTTTAGCGCTGGTGGAACGTTGGGTCCAATGTTTCTGCTTTGTTTGTGTTCTCAGATAATACCCTGTATTTTCCATAAGTGAAAATAGATGCTTTTATATTTAATTTGTTTGTACAATTTGCTTGCAGTGCTTAAATGCCACACAGTTGCTACGGTACTATGGTCTGGAAGCCAGCTCTCTAATATCTCCTGAGCTCTTCGTGTACATGTGCCCTGCTTTGCTCTACCAGATTGAGAGAAGGCTTTGTATTGTACATTATGATGACCTGGAAGATTTTACAAGAAGTAAAAATGCTTCAATTGAGAATAAAGATAAAACAGGTGCATCAGGTAGGTATCTTTTTTAATTAGTGGGACTGAGCTGGTCCATATGTTTGTCTAAAAGTTGGAAAGTTGCAGTGTTACTTTGGCACTAAATTTCTTAATAAATTTGACCTGGACCTATTAATTCAGGAATAGAGAACAACACTTTCATCACAGTTCATTCACTGGAAAATAAGATTTTAGGTCTTACTATTTTTATGTTTTAGCAGTGATACGGGTCTGCAGAATTGACATGCCAAATTTTTGATGAACTTAAAAAAATAGACTTAAGGAAGTACTAGAGCATCTTAATTCCCATTTCTGACACTTCCCTTTTCTGACTATTTCTCTCTAAGCACATGAGAAGTGTTCCATCAAAATCCTCTTGTTTCCAGTTTTGATTTTTTTTGTGTGTGCCTTGAATAAAACTGAGTAAACTTCCTCCCATCACCATAGTTCTAAGTTAAAATATCTTTACTACCATTAAAGCAGTTACTTTAAAGGTAGAATCCATTGTTGTGATTTCATAACTGAAATCACTTTTTAAATACGTTTGCCACTGCTATCTTTCATAAATTATAATGGGACTGTTGATGTTTAGTTGCATTAAAATATAAAAATCTCAAAAATCTTGGTTATAATGTCTGTATTTTGAAAATGAAAGTATTAGTAATGTGAATATGGATTAGTGCATAGGTGCATATTAGCATCATTAGGAGTAAAGCTTGAAATAACTGCATTCTCATAGATGTTAATAACTGTTGGGGAGAACGCATTGCTGGTAATCTTTCTTAACAATTGCAGAGTCATTAGAATAATTGACTTATATCTCCTCTAGTGACACATCTGCTGTCTTGTTAGCTGTTCAGAGATTGCTGTAAAGCAGATACAGTGGGTGTTTTGTACAACAGCAATTGCTTTGTGGTGTGGTCTCAGTGTAGGAAGAGCTGACCCCTGCCTTATTACCAAGAGCATTGCTAGAGCAGCTCTAAGCATTTTCTGCCAATTAAAATGTTGAAACCCTATACAAAACTGTCATGTTGCACTTGCTTTGAACCAGTTTAATTAGGAAACTTCTACAGATGAGTGCTTCTTTTTAAAAGATTGCATTTTATTTCTCTGTAATGAGAAAGGGAGTTCATTAATAACTCAGCTTGAAGACCTTTAACTTTTTGAGAGACTTAATTTGCAAAATTAGTGAAGCTTATTGTGAACATTTAACATGTTTTATGGCATCTTATACCTTGAGTATAAACAACACCTTTGCCAGTTAGTTAAAAAAAATTGGGTTCTAACTCATTGATCTGGCTTTCAAACAGTAACCTGCAGAACAGGTCAGCTTGATTAGATTATGATAAATCATTCTGCATAACAATTTCCTGTATTCTCTTATATTAATTACATCAAGATTTCGGTTGATGTAATCATAATTGTCCCTTCTTATGTAAGGAAGTGAATCAAAAAATATCAAATCCTAACTGGAATGTGGGGGTTGTGGGAGGTGTAGGGCAAATGTCAGTCATAGAGTAACTTAAGCTATAGGTTGTAGGAGTGTACTGAAATGAAAGCATGTGCCCATCTGAGCTAATATAAACATTTTTAAATAGAAGTATTCACCAAAATTAGGAGGATGCAGTGACTTTTAAACATGAGCTTTCTGTGGTTGACTTTAGTTTTAGTTAAAGCTTTCAAACAATCTTAACAGGCCAGTATTGCTTCTGTTCATTGATACCAGCCTGTGAGGTTTCCATTACCTCTGCTACTGTGGTTTTCTAAAGAAAAATAATGTAATTAACAGCCAAAAACTTATGAAGCCATGTTGAGTTTTCTTCCTGTAATTCACAGATAGTTCTGTGACATCTTCTAATGGAGGATTCTCAAGGGCTTCCATAGAACTGAGCTTTCACAGTGTACCCTGCTGGAAGAGGGGCTTTGTCATCGCTGGGGCCCCTAAACAGCTGAAAAGGAAAGGCACACCCTGCTATGAATGAAGCCAATAGAAGTCACACAAGTAAACAGGGAGGGTTTTGTTTAAAGATGGAGATCACTTAGAGCTGTTGATTAGAAGTGTCTCAGATCAGGCACATGTTGTAATTCTGCCTGTGCAGATGCCAGTGCTCCTTGGAGCTCGATCTGAGGGAGGTGCAGATTCCATATTCTAATCTCATGTGCCTTATCTTAATCATGATGCCATGTTTAGGTCCTGTATCATCCATAGGAGTATTTCAACCCCTCAGAGGTGTATCTGCCAAACCTCCTGTGATAGGTGAAACTTTAGCCTTTCCATTTTTCTCCATGAAAGGCTGTTGATCGTCTAACCTGGCACTTAACACCAGAGTGTCCAGCTTGGGGGCAGTGTCCTGCCCAGTGGCTGTGTCATTTTTATCTGGGCTGCTTGTGCCTGCGTGCTTGGTTGGGCATTGAGGGACAGCTCCACATATGCTGGATTTTCAGCAGAGCCTGTCAGTCCAGGGTACATGGCTAAAGTGCTGTGGGGATCAGTCAAGGCTGTGGCAGTATTTTAGTCATCGGGGTCCTGCCTCAACTTTAGACCTACTTTTGTATTCCTGTTTTCCAACACCAGTTTTTCAGTTCCTCGTCTGACTGCAGACTTTGCCCTGTCACCAGTTCTCTTTTGCTCTGTCTCAGTTCTCATGTCTGTCAGTGCACACCTCATACTGTCTAAAGCTTTTTGCAGTCATCTTCTCCCAGTGGATGTAGTCTTGCACCCCTTGCATTTCAGTTGGATTGTTTGCTTTTATGCAATGTTGTGGAATGACAGCCACAGACTTAGTAAGAATAGATATCCCAAAATAAAATTTAAAGCAGCAGATGTTGTAAGCTTTGGTGTTGAACCAGATGGAGACTACAGCAGCCACACTTCAATTGGCAAAGTCGCCTAAATCTGCTCCACAGTGGGTTTGGCACAGAGTTCTTGCGGTGTTTCACCCTGATGCTGACGCTGAGCAGCTACAACATATTTGTTCCTCTTTTCTTGTCCTCTCACCTATACTTTGCCCCATTTTCCAAGATGTTTTCTCCTACTTGTGGACCCTCACAGATGCAAGGAAAGTCACATTGTGCTCTGAAATGTGGAAATGTTAGTGATTCTGAGTCAGGAGTTGTAACTTACATTAAAGTTGGCAAATTGTGGTAGACATTTTTGATTAAAAGTTGAGCTAGGAAAAACCCTGTGGAAGAAAATCAAAGCCTTTGTGCTAAAACTTAAAGAAAATATTTTATTACAGTGAGATGCTGACTGAAAGAGCTCTGTCTCTTTGTTTATAGGATCTGTTTCTTCTGTAATTCTTTCTTTCCAATGTCATGTAGAAATTTTCACATCTTCCCTTATTAATAGGAATATGTTGGGTGTACCACATCCCATTATCTCTTCTAATGGTAACAGTAGAGATTCTCAGAAAAAATAAATGTTGCTATTTGGTGGTAGCAAGTTGCTTTCAGCTTTTCAAGCTCTTATTGTAGCATTTGATTTTAGAGTTCCTCTGCCAAAGGTTGAGTCTTCTCGTGAAGAAGTGTATGTTTCGAAGCACAAGGTGAAATAAATAGTGCCAAACTAAACATGTGACTCCAAATGGGGAGAAATACAGAATCCAGAAAAATTTTGCATGAGAACCGTATTAAAAGCAACTGTTACATACACAATAGCGTTTGTAGAGCCCTAGTAAGTTAAGTAGCAGAGGTGGTTTTGTTCCAGTATGGAACCTTTTGCTCTTTGTTTCATGAAGGGCTACAAAGCTAAGCCTGGAGCTAACAATCAGGAAGAATTGCTGGGCTCTTTTTAGCTAATTGTCTTCTGATATCTCAATATATTATACTGTGCTGTGAATAAACCTGTGTATTTTTGGTTTTGCTGTGGACTTCAGTACTGCCTTTATATTTTTCAACAGCTTTTGAGTGAACAATCACACATCTTAGGTTAAACAAAAGTCACCTTCTTAAGAGATAGTTGAAAGTCATTAATCAGCCTTAAAAAGTTTTCCAGGTGTTGTTCTGATAACCTTTCTGTGTTCATTTCTTCCCACAGCCTGGTTTTGTGGTATCATCTCTATCACCGTCATTAGCCTGCTTTCCTTGCTAGGTGTGATCTTGGTTCCCATCATTAACCAATGGTGCTTCAAATTTCTTCTAACTTTCTTGGTAGCTCTGGCTGTAGGAACAATGAGTGGAGATGCACTGCTCCATCTCTTGCCACATGTAAGTATGATTTCCTTACCTTTTTATTCTTAATTGTAAATAAGTCCAGAATTTTCAAGGAATTGTTTGATAGTGTCGATAAAGAAATGTTCTGACGCACCTTTAGATTGACTTGATTGTGAGGGACACCAGCAGTGTTGGAGACTTTCTGCTGACAGAAAGGAAGGAAATGTGTTTTTCTAAAAAAAAAAGGAGGGGAAAAGTAGTTGTGTATTCATTGTTGAACTGATGTCACACTATTGTAAAATACTCATGAGCCCAACAACAGGAGTATTTTAAAATTAGCAGTATTGCTGTCTCTTGTTTACTGATAGTTGTGTATCAGTACCACCTAAAAGTATTTCCTGGGGATTAACCTGCCTGGTTACTAGATTTGAAATTAACCTCTAATGTACTGAATCAAGCAATTGCCCAGGGAAGGTAAGCAGCTTTTAATTCATGATGGTGTACTGTAATTCTTAAAAGGGGAAATGTTTTCTAAATGTTTGTTGCCTCAGTTGTTTAGCACAAAGACGAATATTTACATGTTCTTTGTGTAAATGTGTAATTCTAATACACATTTTTGGTCATGGTTTTAGGGGTTTTTTTTTAAGTTCATATTTCAGATCAGAATTTAGGCTGTAATTGACTGTGATAGTTAAAAAGGTCATAAGGCTTGGTTGCTCATGAGAGGGTAAGAATGGTAATTCCATGTGACATTTCTGAGTGTTAGTCTCATCTTCAGCATCGTGAGAGAAAAGCTGAAGCTACATTATCTACCCCCTCAAAAAAAAAATTCACAGAGGAAATTTTTTTACTGATTAGGGTAATGAATAGTCTATTGAAAAACTTATGTGGTAAAATATGTTAGTGTGAAGAAAAACCAAGAAACGGTGGGGGTTCATGTTATTTTTTCTGGCCCAGTGCCATTTCAGTGTCCTGGTTGCCCCAGTGGTGTCACTGTTGTCTCTCCTGCCAGTCCCACGGAGGCCACAACCACAGCCACCACCATGGCCAAGGCCACGTGCACGAGCACAGGCGCTCCCACCGGCACGGCCACGCGCACGCGGCGCACACTGAGGGCTTTCTGGAGGAAAACGATCCCGTGCTCAAAGGGCTCTTGGCACTTGGAGGCATTTATGTTCTCTTCATCATTGAGCATTGTATAAGAATGTACAAACATTACAATAAACAAAAGGTAGGTATTGAAATGGTTTGCTGTTTAAAAATATGTTACCTAAAGCTGTTTTGTGAGTGCTGAGGAATTGTGTTTACTCCGTGAAGAAGTGCTGCTGCTGCTGCTCTGTATTCTGTCTGATGATATGTGAGGGATACATTTCCTAAAGAAGTTGCTTTTCTCAACAAGGTAACTTGGGGAAAACGGTGTAGGAATCTGAGGGAGGAAGCTGCAGCTTTCTGGCTGCTACATTTGGAGGCAGATCTAAGTAAAAGAGTTTGCAGCTCTTCTTCTAAACCTCCCTGGCTTTTTTTTTCAAAAGCAGGAGAAAGCATTGTAATATATAGGAAAGGTCTGGTCGTAGACCCAGCAACTGTCAGACAGTTGACAAGAAATTTAGCAGTATGCTTTTACCTAACAATGCCAGTGTAACAGAAGTATCCAGGTTTTCCACAGCAGAAAAATGTTAAAATTTTCAGACAACCTGCTTTATGTAAGTTGCCAGTCAAATTTTAACTTGTTTCTCAAAAAATTACTGGATTTTTAGTGTTGGGGCATTCTGTATTTATGATAGGGGTATAAAAGGAGAGCAGATACCCTGGGGAGTGTGAGTGTGCATGGAAATTCAGTTTTAGCCTTTGCCTTTGTTATTCAACTTCGAGGAGAAAATTATTTTGGTAAAACTCCAACTTGCTTCTTCCAAAATGACTGTGAAAGCTTTTCAGCTTCTCTGTTTTCATGTTAGACTTGCTGTCTGAGCTGGACATGCAGGCAGCAAAAGATTTTCTGTATTGGAGGAGACATTTCTCAGATCTTCTCATAAAAGGACAAAAACTGTTACATGGGGCATGTCTTCTTTGAGATTAATTAAATAATTAAATCTCCTAGGCTGCTTTTGCAAATCCTTGGTGTCTGCTGTATGAGCTATAGAAAAGCTTGCTGCTTTCTTAAAGGGAAATACAAGGAAGTTACAGGAATGAAAACAAAAAAACAAAGTTGAACAAATTAGAGGAGCTGTTCTTGCTGCATGCTTGCTTTCTTGAACAAATTTAATAGCTGCACAGAAGTATTCCTGGGCTGTGAGAGCAATCCTTGTCAGAATATCCCCTCTTACTCTAAAGTGAAATATATTTCTGTGTGTGTGTTTGGGAGTGAGATTCCATGGTAAGTAGCTAAGTGTCCCGCTGGGATAGGGATTGTTGCTGAGCCTTATAAAGATCAATATTCTGAAGTAACATATCTCTGTCATACATGTTAAGAGAGAAGAGATTTAGAAGAGATTTTTGGACAGCATTTCAGTTCCTGTTATTTCCATCAGTGTCCTTTTATAAACCAGAAGTTACCTCTTTTCTGTTGCAGAGTAAGCAGAAATGGTGCAAAAAAAACCAGACTGAAGAATCACCAATTGGAAGGAAACTTTCTGATCACAAATTAAATAACAGACCAGATGCTGACTGGCTTCAGCTGAAACCCCTTGCAGGTAGGCAGTTGCTGTCAGAATTCTCTCTGATTGGGAGATCCAGAGTAGGAGCACTTTACTGGGGCATGGTGTGTAGCATGTAACCTCTTGTACAGGTTTGCTGCTATTATGCAAATCATTGTTAATAAAACTTAATAGGCTTTTCCCTATTAAATCTTACTTTTATTTTGTTTTCCTTAGACCTGAGGGCTCTCTGAACATTTCCTAATATGCCATAGAGATGGTTCTCAGACTTCTGAAGCAGTTGTGTTTTGGGTGGCTGTGGGTCTTCAGGAGTTTGTTTGTTTGTTTGTTTGTTTTCAGGGTGTGTTTTGGTTAAGCTGTGCCTGACTAGCTCAGCCCTGGCAAAAATTAGATGAAAAATGAACACCCACACAATGAATGGGGATATCTGTTCCACTTTGAAGATTCCAGCATCTGACCAGTTACATATAAACAAAATCTGTTTCTTTCCATAAATACAACCAAGTATCCTGAATAATCCTCAAGTATCCAAAATAACTTTTGCACACTGTTCTGTCATGACAGCCCGTGAATCCTCATGCTGTGTGTACCCAGAAGAAATGCTCTATCCCCCTTCTCACAGGGGGAGAGAAGGGCAAGGGCTTCACTTCATAACCTTCCAGTTCTGCTGCCTGTGTGGCTGCAGAATTAATTTGTTGATGAAAAACCTATACAAATTTGTATTTGTGCAAATTAGGTTTATTTCATTTGATTTGTAGAAGGGAGTGTTAGGGCTGCAGCCTTCTCCACTCAAACAGTCTCAGATGGGATTTGGGGCACTGGCATAGATCGTGGCAAGTCTTTCAGCAGTGCAGGCGTTGGAACATTTGAAGTGTCCACATGACAGTGGAGGCTGAGCTGTGACCTGTGTGGGCATGTGCAGGCAGAGCCAGATAGGGTTCCTGAGCCATTCAGATCCCATCTAGAGCTCTAAGACATTATCATCATTCTGGCAGCTCTTCTTTGCCAGTCTTGAACCATAGACTTTGTCAGTAGCAAAATTACAGGCTCGAGCGTAGGCTGGGTTAAAACTGGCTTTGAGTGCTATGGGTGCAGTGCTGCTGCCTTGTGGTGGAGATTTTTATATGTTGTACATGCAAATTTGTGACAAAATGTCTCAGTGACAGACTTAGTTTTTGGATTGAATGCTGACAAGAGTGTTACTAGACTGGGATATGTTACAATACTTGTTTTGCTTTCCCAGAGCAGTTAACCTTTAGTTCAGGGGTGCAGTGGTTGCTGTTAAACAGGAATTTACTCAGTGTCTGCCAACTGGTTCAATGCAGGAGCAGATGACTCGGTTTTGTCTGAAGATCGACTGAATGAAACTGAACTCACTGACTTGGATGGGCAGCTGGAGCCCCCTGCCAAAAACTACCTGTCTGTAGAAGAGGAGAACAACCTGCACCACTCTCACAACGACGTCTCCCACGCCGCCCAAGAGCACGAGCTGCACGATTCCGAGTATGACAGCCATGGCGAAGATAAAATGATAGCTAGAAAACACAGTCACCACTGGCATCACAAACATTCCCATCATTCCCATGGCCACTGTCATTCTGGAAAAGACCTGAAAGATACTGGGATAGCTAATATTGCTTGGATGGTAATTATGGGAGATGGCATTCACAACTTTAGTGATGGCTTAGCAATCGGTAAGCAAAAGCACTGAGTATTTCTCAACAGTTTCTCCTTACCTTTAGTAACTCTGCTAGTATTTGACTTATCAGTGATCACAGGTAAGGCTTCCAGTTAGCACCTGTGGTTACTGCCACTGTTCAGTCTCCTGCAGAGCAGAAATTAAAAGGCTGCCAATTGTATGTTTCCCTTTTGTTAATATTTGTGCTATTTCCACTAAAATTATTGTATCAGTAGCAGTGACAGTGACAATCTCTGCCAAGGAGAGATTGGTGCAGACAAACCTTGGGATTTATGGAGCACAGTAACCTACGTTTCTTGTTTGGGTCTCAGTTGCCTTAGAATTATAAATAAATGCCTTTCAGTCTTATTTAGAATGATATTTACTAACAATAATAGTAATACTATTTTTATTATTGTTAATAATACATAGAATTACACAGTACTTGCAAATTAAAATACACTGTGAGTCAGGTTACAAAAATAATATTTTAAAAGTATTACATAGGATAATGTAATTTTTGTTTAAGCAAAGTATTATTTTGGCTCATGGTCAGTATAGATTTATTTCTACTAAGTACAGAAGAAACTGAAGCACCAAACAGATTTTATTCAATTTATTAAATCAACGTGGAGTCACACAATGCTCTAAATGTGATTTGAATTGTAAAGTGTATTAATTTGGATATACAAATCAGTGTGATGGTGAGAGGACTGAAGTGTATGTTTTTGATTTTTTGCTAAGGTAGCTGCTTAAGAGTAAGAGCACGCAGGGTTCTGAACTAATGGCAGGAGGGACACACCCATTTTGAAGGATGGGGGATAAGCATTTGCTGGGGTCACTAATTAACAGTGCAATCTGCTGCAGTTTCTCCAATTTCTTATGACAACTTCTAAAGAAACCCAAACTCTTTAAAAATTAACTTGTTGCTTCATTTTCACATTAAACAGGTAAGACATTTAGACAATGGCTTCTAAGGCCAAAAACAATTGCCACACCTTCTGTTGAGAACTTCACAGTATTGAAACTCCATTTCTAAATATTCCTGGGTCAAGCCCAAACAGCTGAATTTGTGGTAAAATGTAGATTTTAGAAAAGCATGCTCATCTTTTTAATATATCAAGCTATGAGGAATCCAGAGGAAAATTAAATTTCCCCTCTGTCTTCAGATTATGTCTTCTCTTTCTGCTTTATGCTGCCTGTTTTGACTGCTCACTGCAGGCTTTTTTTGTGCTTTTCTCTGCTACAGTACAGAAATTTAATACCAGTTTTCTCATCTCAGAATTATTTAAGGTATGAACTTAAAGTTGATTGAATTCCATTAGCTTATGCAAAAGTACTGAAATATATTTATGGCAATGTTTTTATCCTTATTATTTTCCAGGTCTGGCTTACTGATATTGCTGATATGTACTCTAAAAATAAGTAGAAAGGAGTTAGAGAGGTTATGGGTTAAATATTAGTTTGGATTTCTGAGTTGGAAAGGAGAGAGCCAGACTCCTAATCATGTGCATTCCTAGCTGCCCTCATGTAATTGAAAGTTCCTAAAAGTGTAAAAGTGGTGCTATTTATTAGCTGGTTGCCTTTGTGTCTCATTTTTGGCCCAGCTGTGTTGTCCTCTCCAGGGTTTGTCTTTCAGGTAAATGAGTAATAAAGCCTGCAGTGGTAATGCACATCCAGGGTGCTTCCAGTATTTCCCATTTAAGTGCAGACAGGACACAGACATACTGAAAAAAATCAGTGTGCATTCTAACAGAATGGTGTCAGCTCTGCAAAGTCAATTGATTTTCTGACCTGAAAATAGTGAAATAACATTTTAATTTTTTTTCTTTTTTTTTTTTTTTTCTAGGAGCAGCTTTTAGTGCTGGACTGACAGGGGGAATTAGTACATCTATAGCAGTATTTTGTCACGAGCTTCCCCATGAATTAGGTAAGTGTAGAAACTCTGTGCTCCATCTGTGCAAAATACTTATCTAAAAGCTGTTGTGATCCTGTGATAAGCACAATGCAGTGCAGAAGCTGCAGAGGTGACCAGAACTTCAGAGAGTGAGGGAGAAATACTGCTTCAGAGTAGGTACTGCTACAGGATTATATTGGCAGTGTCTTGTTACAGCACTTCTGTGAAGCTTTTTGAGCATGTTTTAAAAATGTTCTTAGGAGCATACATTTTACACAGCTCTGCATTTTAGAGAGTTTCACACTACTCTGTGTGGCATTGTTGTACACAGACTTAAGTCACATAAGTAAACACAGGTTTACATGAGTAAAATTCCATGTGGGGATCTTCAGAAGAGGCTTTGTTCCAATTGTGGCCAAGTTCAGCAGGTGTAGCCATTTAGGGTAAAGGTTGCAGGTACTGTTGCCAGTGCCATCGATTCTTCCCCCTAATTGAAGCATTTCTTCTGGAGGTAGCTAACCATGATGGAACCTGTTTCCATATTGCATGAAAATTTACTGCACCCTGAGAGTTTAAAAAGAACAGAGAGAGGAGGAATCTTCTGTTGAGGGAAAGCATTTTATATAGGCAGCTCCTGAGCTTATAGGTAAATCGTGGGCACAGGTGGCAAATAATAGAGCAGATGTTTGTGGTTTGACACGTGTGCTCTGCAGTCATTAGTGAGGTGAAGCTGCTGCAGTACATAAAGGATTGCAATGTATACAGGGCTTAGAACTTGACAGCATAGCATGATGAAATTAACCATGTATAAGGGGTGAGTAGTTTATACCTATTTTTTTTTTTAAATTTTCATGTTTTGATTGTAATTTTTGATTCTAGATTAGGCAAATAATTTCAAATATGTATTACATCAGAATATTACATTAATTGCCCTTATGTCTGTACACCATCTTACACTTCTCATGATCACAAGAATTCAGTTTCAATGGAGTAACACTGTTAGAGCTGATTACAAGACTGAAGTCTAGACTTTTATAGAATATCTAGTTTTAGCACCTAATTTAGCAGAGCTGTCCTGAACTCAGAATAGAACATATTAACCTGACACGTCTTCAACCAGAAAACTGATTCAGCGTGGATGGGAGTTCTTTGTGAATGTACCTCTAGTTCCTAGTGCTCAAATTCAAATTCATTGTCACCTTCTGTGGGGACAAATGCCTCATTATCCTCCTCCTGGATTTGCATAATGAGATGTGTATAGCTAAGAGGAATTTTCACAGGTATTGATCCAAGCTAAGCCTCTGGTTTTATGTGCCATGAAGAGCCTCTGAAATAAAGGTGTGTGTGCCACACAGGCGTATTCTCTGTGGGAAGAGCAGCCCTGGACTCCTCCATTTACCCTTCACAGTTAATCACTGGTACCTTTCTGACAGTCAGCATGGTGAACAGGCGCCTTTAAATCATATTTTAATCAAGGGATAGCTGTGCATAAGTTCAGTTCTTGCTGTGGCTCGCTGTGGCTGGCTCTGCCTCCGGGCCCCTGCAGCAGCACTCTCTGGCGAGGTGGGTTTCTCTGGTTGCTGGAGCAGCGCTGATGCCGAGCCCTGTTGTCCCCCACAGGTGACTTTGCGGTGCTGCTGAAGGCAGGGATGACGGTGAAGCAGGCCATCGTGTACAACCTGCTGTCAGCCATGATGGCCTACATCGGCATGCTCATCGGCACGGCCGTGGGGCAGTACACCAACAACATCACCCTCTGGATCTTCGCCGTCACCGCCGGCATGTTCCTCTACGTGGCCCTGGTCGACATGGTACGGCTGGCTGGGGCTTTGGGGCCTGCTGGGAGGGAAACCTGGCACTTCTCTGGGTGCTGCACTTCAGTCTGGCGTTCAGGTTTATTCTTCACTGAGATTTCATCGTCATATATTCAGTTCTGGAAAGTTTAGTCTAAACTTTTACTATGAGCAGCTGGTAATCCAGAGTTGTTGTGGTGAGTAGCTTTTGAAAAAAGTACCTGCTGTAAAAATGCTGCTGCTTCAAGAGCACACAGGTGCGTTATCCTTAGTGTGTGTACTCTATAGATCAGACCCTTCAGGCAGCAGTACTGCTGTGCACGTTCCCAACCCATATTCAGTCCTTATTTCTCTCCTTTAAGCTTCTTCAGAGCTTCATTTAAATAAGGCCATTTTTTCACTTCTTGTCTTTCCCGGCCCAAAGGTGATGAGATCATTTTTCACTTTTGGGGTTCTTTGTAATTCTCTCCGCTTCATTACAGAGACTTTAATTTGTAAATACACTGTTGTTATAAGGTTACTCTAATCTATTAATAGGTGAATAAGTCCTTTTCAGGGCCTGCTGAATTGTTAAATAGAGTGTCTGACTTAAGATAAGGTTCAGGTGAGACTATTGTCTGATTATCTCAGGCCTAAGGAGAAGTAAACAAAGCTGGAGAGAAGGGAGCTCTGCAGCTCTGCTGAGAATGAGCTCTGGCTGGGCCCAGCAGGGGCCAGCCTCCAGACCAGAGCACCAGGCAGACTCAAAGGAAGAGAGAGACTGGGTTGGGACTAATTAGCATTGGAAGTGAGGGAGTCATTTAACCAGCAGAGTAAGAGAACTGCATAGCCAGTGAGCATCGAGCCTTTGTCTGCTGAAATGTGTAAATGGTGAGAACTTTGGAGTGACCTCAGGACACCCACCCTGGGGAAGCCAGGGTGAAGAGGACCAGGGGGATGCAGCTGGATCCGCGGGTGGTGACTATCTTCTGCTTCATCTTTGTATCACACTCCTTCTTTCTCCTCTCCCTCCTCTCTCTTTCCTTTTTCTTTCTTTCTCTGCCTCATGTTTGCTGTTAAATAAAATCCTGACTCTTGACTTTAGCATATGGTCTCACACCTTAATTCAGGCAGAAGCATCTCTCAGTAACCAGATCTTAACATTTACCTCCTGCTTGCTTGAATTAATTTCCTTGTAAATATTTTACTTCTGTTCTATGTGGATGGCTTTGTAAAACACAGAACTTACTTTTACATTTCCAAGAACACTACAATTAGTTGATTTTGACAGTACTCTGACTCTTCCTCATAGGTGAGCAATATCAGTAATGTCCAGAACTTTCATAAGTTCTTACATCTGCATATAAAATTTCTCTTGAATTGTTTGTAGCTATCATTCCCATATTCTAAAGGGATGTGTATGTGAATATGTGTTAGCTTCTCACATGATAAATGAATGCCTAAGTTAATCAAAGTCATATGTTTATTTGAGCATGACTTGAATTCTTTTAAAATTAACAGAACTCGAAGAATATTGGGCTGCGCCCTGTCTTGAGGAACTTAATGCTCAATTACATGGATGATTGGGTGAAAGTTCAAGGAAAGGCATTTTTAGTTTGTTTTGTAAATACATCATGTGATCATGTTTTTATTGAATGTAGTTGTTCCGTAGAGTTTAAGCTGTCTCTTAGTGTATTGGTTTTATATCTGAACCCTGGTGTGTTTATCGTTGACAATACCATGTTGTAAACTTGTCCATGTATAAATGGAGTAGATGTGAAATAACTTCCTTAATTGTTTTGTATCTTTTAGCTTCCAGAAATGCTTCATGGAGATGGAGATAATGAAGAGCATGGTTATTGTCCTGTGGGGCAGTTTATTCTTCAGAACCTAGGCCTGCTTCTTGGATTTGCCATCATGCTGGTGATTGCCCTCTATGAAGACAAAATTGTGCTAGACATCCAATTTTGACCTGATGCTGGTAATCACTGTGGTTCCAATCTGTTGCTGTCTGGCTTTGAGTCTGCACTGTGTGGCTGTGTGCACACTGCTCAGAGGACACGTGGTGCTTGCACTGCTTACACAAGGACAGGAGATTCCTTTCTGCCTAGAGTAGCTTCTGCTTTTCTATAATCCCATCAGATGACCCAACACAACTGCTAAACTCGAGTAAGCGACGTTTAGGTAACCCTAAATCTGAGAAATAAGGGCCAAGGTGCTGTATAGAGAGCACTGATTGCTTAAGGAAGAAAAAATACGGGGAAATACCTTTTCATTTGGGAAAATACCATTCCATTAGTGCACTTGGACAGAACCCAGAAGATGTTACAGCTGAAACTCATACCTGTGCAAGGAACCCAGGGAAACTTCTAGTGCCACATGAGTCTTGAGTAGCGCATAGCTGTCTCTTATGTATATGCATATATATTATATATAGATCTATATAGATATAGGCAGAGGTGCACACATATACATGTGTGTGTGCCCCTCTGTATATATATATATATTTATCCTGTGCTGATTTTTCTGCATAGTGGTGACTTGAAGTATTCAATCTTACAGCAGGACATGACTGGAAACCACTGTGCTGGCTTAAATTTTTAAAAAGAAACCCCAAGCCTAAACACTGTTTAAATTCTTCCAAGCTGTGTTAAGCTGCACTCCATCATTGCCAAGCTCCTGTGTAAGAAGGCAGGCTGTTGCCATGTACTCTGCAAAGTGTAACTTCTGTCGAGGGTCAGTTTGATGATGTTTTTCCCCAGCTGAGATTTATTTGATGTTTGTTCCTTGATATTAGTAGGAAAATGCCAAATGCAGTAGAATTAGTGTTAGCTTGGGGAAGTCCCTGTCCTTGGAGTTATTGAGCTGTTTCTGGTTCTTTCTTACAGACGCTAAACATGTATTGTGTGCCACTTGCAGCATAAACTACTGAAGAATTGTGGCTGTGAATTTGTGCAAACACTTTTAACAAGAGAATCCATGTGGGAATTTCTCCATTTTTTTAAATGATTATTTTGGACTGTTTTCTTCTCTTCATGTTAAACCAAGGTGCAAGATGCTAGTTCCTGAAGCTGGACACAAGGGTTAAATTATGATCTGTGTATGTTGTACTGGTAGGGTATTTACGATACTGTAACAGCGCATCAAATCTGTTCCTACAATGCCTTGATATCAGACATTGTGACACCAGCCGTTTCTGGCAGTAAAGAATATGTAAGAAGATTTCTACTTCCAGTATAAAGGAGTTCATTTCTATGATATTTTTTTACAATTTTGGTATTTAAATTAGATTATTAAAAAGCAGATGTGGTAGAACCATGGTATGTGTCATTTAGAAGAATAGACTGAAAATTTGGGCCTTAACTTGCTGGGACCAGCTGTCCTAAATCAGATTGTGCTGACAGGCATTTATTGCCAGACATGAGTTAGTTCTTCTTGTACCCATCTCCTTAAAAAAAAATAAATTGTGAGTTTGTGGGGAGTGCAAGTTGATTCTGTAGTACCAGTCCTAAGCATGGTAGTAGCCTTTTTTTAAAACATCCAGTTTGTCTCTCTTCTGTGTATGCCAGGTAAAAGCTGTACTTTGACTATTGTGCCGTAAGTTCTAAAGTCCCGGTCTGCTTGGTGCCAGTGTAGCTGCTAAAAACACTAATCCTAACGCCTTTAATGAGAGCCAGTGGGTATCTGCATTCCATTTCAAGTTCCTGTGTTTCCTGTGGCCCTTTACTTCGGAAGCTTCATTGGTCAGTTTAGCTTTTACTGAGAGCAGCTCATGTATTTTAAAGGTATCAGTTGGTTGCCAGTATTTCTTCCTAATGCAGTATCCTGAAACAGTATTAAGGGTCCATTTCAAAGAAGGGTGCAGTTTCTTCAGTGAAGAAGCCAAAAGCCCAGAGTTCAGGCACACAGCCATTCAATGTTCTGAACTTAGTTTTTCTTTTTTTCTCTTTAAACATGTTAGCTGTAGAACCCTAATTAGCAAACACAATGTTGTTAGCTTCAGATTGCTTAATTTCTGCAGTGTAAAACTCCTGGGTGACGTTTTTACATAGTACCCATGTTAGGTCAATGAGACAGAACTTCCTGGATACCTTCTGAGGATCTGAGTTTAAACAATCTGTTTCTTTTATATTAAGTCAGTCAGTTTAAGTTTTTTCTTTTTTGTTAATTCTGAAATATAAGGGGGTCATTATGCAGCTGAACTGATGTTTTGTCAAATAATTTTTAAGGTTTCTCTTAATTCTCTTCAAATGAAGATTTCTGTATTTCCAGTAGTATATTTACTGTTGTATTAGTTGGAACGTGGTTATAGCACAATACACTGCCTCTGTAGGAAAATAGTTAACTTCCTTCCAAGACCATCTTCAGACAAGGGAAAAACATGGTCATTGAAGGTAGGTACTATATTTTTCATGGAATATAGATTGTTTACTTTTATTTTCTAGTATTTATTGCAAATGTAACAGAGCAGTGTAGCAGCTGTGACTTCTCTGTGTTTCCACCAGTATTGAATTCCAGATGATTCTAATGTACACTTTTGAGTCATGTTACAGACAATCTGAATTCCACTACATTTCTACTTGGCTTCAACATTCCATTTTGCTTGAATCCAGAGTCTCATTTAACTTGTATTCGTTGGAGGGCGTAAATGTTACTTGTATATTACAATGCTGTCACTGTGTGACATCCCATGTGAATTCTGATGTAAATCACATTGCACTCAATCCGCTGTGATTATGCTTAGAAAATGTTGTAGTTGCTAGATGCAGTGTGATTATTTTTTTCTTTTTTTATTTTTTTCTTTCCTCTCCCCATTAACAATTGAGTCTATGGTTTAAAATGTGATAATGGTCCAATAAGATAACTTGCTGAGCTATTGTTTTTTTTTTGTTATAACTAAATCATTTTTTAAAAATTTTATAAAGCTGGAAATTATCAAATGCTGTTTTGTTCATTGTCAACAGTGTTGTGTTCATTTTATGTATGTTCCTTATACATAAGGAGCCTTCAGAAAATAAAAAAAAAAATTATTCAAGGAGCAGATATTTTTGTTGAGTTTTTTAAGGGTTGATTAATTCTGTGTTTTAGTACTCCTTTCAGTTCAGCAGACATCAAGCTCTTAAAAGAAATTCTGACAGGGTTGTTTAACAATTAAAAACCAACATAAATGCTCTGTCCAACTGAAGATGTTAGAAACATCTAGGTTGTCAGGTAGGAGCAACACTGGAGACAAGAGTGGATTGGGCAATTCTGTAGAAAGTTACTGTGATCTTCTGCCTGATCCTGTAGTCATTGGACTGCTCAGGGAAAGGGTTCACAGCCTCTTCTGCAGAGCTGCCCACCCTAGGAAATTCTCACTCACGTGCTTCAGAAACATGATCTGCCCAGAGCACTTCTGAGTTTTACTAGCTGTAAAACCATCCTCACTATTCTTTTTTCACATTCTGTGGCATTGCTGCAAGTGCTTTCTCTAAAGCAGCAGAATTCCCTCTATTACTGCAGTAAAAGTTACTAGCTTAGACCTAACAAAATCCAGCTGCCTACAGCTGTGTCTTTTTTTCTTTCTCCTGAACCATGGTAGCACTAGACTGTACCTGGCTTACAAACTGGACTAAAACTGGCCAAGGAGTTGAAGATTGTTAAAAGCTGGAGGAAGTGGGAGATACATAAACTGACTGTACAGGCACAAAACATTTCCTTCAAGAAGACAGAAAAAATACAAACCCAAAAGAAAGCCTTGAAATACTCTTAAGCGGAAAAGTAATTTCACCAGAGTGGAGATACACATTGAAGTACAGTAAAAACTCGTGAGGGAATGTCAACATACAAACATAGATATCCAGTAGAAGGTTAGGGTAAGGTGGTGTGTGGCTTTGTGTAAGAATGCTGTCAAATAGCAGTTGTGTTCCTGACTGATCCTTGGTACTATCAGCATTTTCAGTCATACCAAAGACCTCTGGGAAAGGATTCTGTGCAAGTGTCTTTGTATATTCAGTACAGCTTTGGTATGGAGAAAGGGTGGGGGAAAAATAATACCTCTAGACTGAAAAGAAGATGCAGAAGCAGCCAAGCAGCTCACAAGAGGCCACAAGCTGTACTTCAAAACCACTACAGGCTTTTCTAGAATGATGAATAAAGTGTGTGAACTAAGATATAAAAGATACTATTTCTGAAAAAATCTGCGAGCTGACAATTCCATTAAAATGAGATACCAAGTGCAAGGGGCTGCAGCCCCTGACCAAGCCCACTGCCTGCCAAGTGCCTGAAGGTGTTTTGCTGCGACTGACACAACTCCTGTGTGATAAATTAAGCTGATTATTGTGGTCTTTCTGCCTCCAGTAGATATAATGGATAATTTCTTGTGTGCCTATTTTAAAATGACTTTAACTTCACTAGGTTGTGTTTCTCACTTACTGTTCCCCGAGTGCTGACTCACACAGAGCAGTCAATTTAATGACAGTAATTGGGTGGTGTTTATAAAACGTCCCTTTCTCAAAAGTCACTGAAACAAGGCCTGATAGAAGGTGAGATTAAGCCACCAAAGCAAACAGTGACTGAGTAAACACTGAGACACATCAGTTTCAGTAAAGATACACCTATTAAAAAAAAAATAAAAATAGCTCTTGGTAGTTCTGTTGTTCTGAAATACTTACATCTCCCTGAGGAGAGACAAAATAAACACCACTTGGATCAAGTATATAATTGACATTTTAACTATTTCTGAGGAAAATAACATCTTCAGAACACTTACAAAGCAAATCCCAGTTCTCAGTGCCTCTGGCACCATAACTGCATTCCCCAGTGGCAGTGAGGAGCATCAGCTGGCAGTTCCTGCAGAAAAACAGGACAGTGATCTGAGCAGCAGCCCAGCACTTCCCTGGGCAGCCCTATCAGTATCACTAATTCACTTGGAAGGCAGCCAGAATTCTCACTGGAAAGTTTAAAAGCTGTTAATTACTTCTCCTAATTCATGCTTGAACCATTTCATCTCCAGCCCTTCAAATACTTTTTAATAATCATCCCACAAATCAGGCAGCCATTGCTGCTTTTGAAGAAAAAGCACCAAAAATTTCCATAGTACTGCAGCTGAAACTCCCTGGATACAAGTTTAGGGAAAACTTTTCCCAAATTATCTCTTACTTGTTTGGCATCTTTCTAAAATAAAAGTATGCTATCACAAGGCCATGGCTGTCCTCATCATTTTTTTTCTTCTTTATATTTTTAGAAAATAAAGCATGCTTAAATTCTTGTGGTTGGGAGAAGCTAGACTCCTCTTAGGTGCATAAGAAGAAAAAAATGAGTGATAACAGAAAATTATTTGCAGGAAGGCAAGAATGGGTGATGTACTGAGAACTGGAATGAAGCAAAACAGTCAAAAAGAGTACAAAGAAATGTTTGCTACATCCAAATCATTGTCTTTTAGGACAAAACCAGGTTCACTCCCTGCCAGGAACTGTATTTGTTACTTGTTCAGAACCTTCAGACATGTAATAGGAGGACATCCCCCTCACAGGCCCCTGTCAGGAAAGAAACACCTCTGTAAAGTTGCTTGAATCTCTTGCCTGTTAATAAATCATGTTGTTGCTTAAATTTGCACATTAACCACATTAATAACCAAAATCACTCCAGGCTGACAGTGATAGTAACACCCCTGTTCCTGCCCATCCATAACTTGAACAGACTTTGGCCTTGCTGGGCTGCTTAGGAAGCTGGAACATGAAAAAGTGCCAGTAGTGCTGGCAAATTCCTGAGAGGCTTCTATGGGAAACAGCCACCTCTGCCCGAGTTCCTCAGCTGGATCCCGGCTGGATCCACCCTGCAGCAGCCCAGGGGCTGGCCTTGTCCCTAGCACTGAGCAAATCCCAGGCAGCCCTCAGGGCTGGCAGGAGGATGCTTTACACCCTGCAGGAACAGCTCATTTCTCCTGTTGTGCTCAGCAGAGCTGAGCCTCTCAGAGCCCAGCTTCCACCTGCTAGCTTTGTGAGTCAGGGGAAATCTTCTCTTGACAAACCAAGGCCTTCAGCAGGATGTCTTTAAATGGTCATGAGCATCAGCTCCAAACAGTCTCTTAAAACTTCAAAGCAATTTTAATTTTTAAAGTTATTTGTGTACATCTAACATACATTACATACAACTGTATGTATGAGACCATGCACATATACATTTAACACCTCTTTATTATAAAATATTGTTCATACAATCCTTACCAAGTTCAATTTCTGGCCTTTACACAAAGACATCAGGTAGAAATGTTGGATTTGGTTTTTAACTGAGACCTTTTGGCTAAATATATAAACTCATTTAGATAATCTACATTAATTATAGAAAAATAATGCAAAATAATGTAAAATGTGATTGCAAACACAAATCAAATTATTAGAACAGGATAAGTTTTCTCAGTCTTACCTTTTTTTTGAAAAAAACACCTGAAAAAGAGCTGTATTATTAATGCCATGGCAACAAGTTTCAATTGATGAAATATGAGACAAGCAATAAAATAAAAAATCCATTTTCTCCACTATTGGCAGTAACTGAAACTACTTTCCTTGCAGTGGAAGACAACTATTTCATTTCTGAGGCTTTCTCCCCCCAGATCATAGATACATATTCATCAGAGTCTGCTTTAACTGATTTACAAAGTTGCAGCATTACTCACAGGTTTTCTGCACTTACTGTAAAATTCAGGATCAGATAGTGGATATCAGATATTTAATATACTGTATAGTTTAAAATACAGTTTTCTTTCACGTCATGCCACCTCTTATGTATCTTCCAGTGAAAAGCTCCAACCACCAATCCATTTTATCTGGACCTATGAAATTCTGACAGTTTCAGAACACTTCTGCAAACAGTATTCTCTTGAAGGATGTAGACAACCTACTATAAAATGCAGGATACATTTGCAGCTTGGTGGCTGGAGACTTGAAATGTACCTGTCATTCTCTACAGCACAGAATTCTGACAGAATTACAGGCAGGAAATGCAGGAAATACAGCTTAGCATGTGCTATTACATGTATAATCTTACTTTCCAATATTCTAGCCGTACTTTTCTACATTAGAACTGATTTGGGCTGTTGGGAATTTTTTGTTTGTTTGCTTTAAGTGCCATAAATACAGTCAAAGAAAAAAACAAATAAAAATCCATATTTCAATTCTGATGTATAAATGTCACCCAGGACTCCAAGGTCCCATATTACTGTGGTGTTTTTGATTAAATAATGTCTTACACAATAATGCGTGTTTGAAAAAAATACCATTTTCAAATAAGACTGCTTACAAGAAACATTTAAACTATTATGGTATTGTTCCATTTTTGCATTGTCCATTTTTGCATTTTCCATTCCATTTGAAATGGCACAAACTCATTAATTCAATAGATCATGACATCACAAGATGATAAAATATGTCAAAACATTTAACCTACAATTTCTTTTAAACAACAGACAAATTAATTCCTGAAAGCAATCCATTTGCATGAATTAGTACCTTCTATTAAAGAGAATCATGAGATCAATTTTACCACATTTTTGGGCAGTCAAAAACCGGTTTTGGGTTTAGTTTGGCATTTCAACTTTTAAATTTACAAATTTCCTTGCTTCATACAAATACACTCACACATGCACACACATACTCACACAAACATCAACTACAGTAAAAAAGAGATTAAAATACCTGATCCTCAGCAAACTTAAGAAGGGCTGCCATGGAGTCAGCATCAGGAGAAACTATAAATATCAGTGCTTGGAGGGCCCAGTACATGAATGATAATTTCCTACACCTTGGTATTATCTGGAAAAAGAAAAGAAAAATAAAGGAATTAAGGAGTCCTATTTTCATGTAATACTTGTTACTCTAAATATCTGAATATAAATTTCAAGGGCAGTATTCCTGCACATAAAAATAGACACCAGTACAGTCCCAGAGGAATCCGTGATGTAGCATTTGTAAATCTAAGCAAAAACAATTCTCTAAGAGCTGACATTGGAAATCCTATACAAATGTTCTTTAATCTCATTTCTGTCACCACATCTGGACAGAATAATGTACTGGATTATTTTCTGCACTTACTCCATCTGTATTTCAGAGAAAATTTAAATTTTCAAGTCTCACAATGCAACATCTTTCAGAAGTGTTAAGATCTTGGCTTAGAAAGCTGTTGCATGCAGCAGTCTTGACGACACTGATGTTTAAACTTCAACTGAATTTAACTGGACTCTGTACCAAAATAAGAGACAGATTATAAAATGACAGCTTAACTCTTTGATGCTGTTAACCCTTATAAATATACACCTTTAAAATAATATCATCCATCATCTGGCCATGCTCTATAGTATTTTAAAATAGAATAGAAATATTATAATATTATAAAATAACCACCTCCTCTTTAAAGAAGCACAACAGTATTTGCAAAGACAATCCTAAGAATTAATCTCTGAACATGAAATTCAGGAAACACTGAAGGATTCAAATAGCAACGTTAATTCAACCCCTTTGGTTGCACTCGGGACAGCATTTTTTAAAACTTTACATGCAAAGTTTCCATATTTGTAACTAGAGTTTTTAACGTGCAGTTTCTGACATTTCAATTGTAAAATCTGCAATTACTATAGGTGCTTTAAGTTAGAAAATATATGACCTAGGACACAAGGGGAAGAGATTCCAGTAGCTATTTCCCTTGGTTGTCCTGCCCATTGCCTCAGCTGTGTTAGGAAGGGACTGAGGCTGCTTTAGGCCCTCCCCTGCTCTGCAGGTGCAATGTGTCACCAATTAGCAAAGGCCTTAAATGGGAGAACAGGAGGGAGGCTCTGCCCTACACTGACTGCAGGCTTCCCTGATGGAGACCCTCCTGCAAGAGCTTAGCTCAGCTTCCAAGCTCTTAACTGATTTTAAGGAGATGTATGAATATGAGAGGCGTTTAAAAACCTTCACCAAGTGGCCCTTCCAGGAGAACTGCAAGTGCACTCCAGAGAATGTAAGTCTGAAAATGGTTGTTTTGCCTCTGCCTTAATTTGTATGTACTATGACTGAATGTGAAGTCATTGTTAAGTATATTCAGCTTTAAGAGGAATCCACTAAGCCTGAAGATGAAAAGCTAAATATTCAGCTTTCCTCTGTTCCCTGCTCAGAAATCCTGTAGTGGGATTTACTGGTTATTCTGTGTTGGTCCACTAGTCTGCCTACAGATTTTAATAGTTACTGGTCTTATTCCATTTTTTTGTTGTTATTCCTGTCATTCAAAAAATAATTTATTGTATTACATAGTCTTTCTAATTGCAAATTTCTATTCATGACAAAGCAGCCTATATTAAATAAGTACAGCTCCAACAGGAGGGATAAAGTAGTGGGTAAACTAGTAGGCTAAAGATCAATACTTCAAATCCAGAAATGGAAATTATTTAAATTAAAAATCCACCTGACTTCTACCTTGGCCCACACATGATACTGCCAGCCTGAATCTCAGAGGAGTTATGCTGCAAGAATTAACTGAGAAGGTGTTTGGTTACTGAAACAAAGTTAATCTTTGGTGTCCTGACTAGACATCATAAAGTGGCAGGAAACACAAGTAGTGTGTGGGATAAGGCTCTAAACTTCTAAACTGTCCCCTGCAGATGGCAAAGGCTGGCTTCATCCATTGTCCGGGTGAAAGTGAACCAGATGTGGCAAAATGTTTCTTTTGCTTGTTAGAACTGGCAGACTGGGAACCAAATGACGACCCATGGTAAGCACAGATGGTAACAGTGCTCTTGAAGTACCTCTCCAAATTTCTTCAGTAATTTTACAGTGAGTCCCTTTTGTTTTCTACCACAACAGTTCACAAAACTGGAAGTCTATCTTGCCCACTTGTCATAAAATTGTTCAACTAGTTTTATCTGAGATCCACTAAAATCTATTTCATCTTTTCTGTATGATACTGTTTCTGCTGATAGACAGCACAAGTGCTGAAGAGACCTGCCTGTACAGCTCTCTTCATCTTCTGAAATGAAACTTCCATGGCTTTAAGACCTGTTCTTATTCTGGGTTTATATTGCAGGGAGGAGCACACCAAACGTCACACCTGTGACTTTTTATCCCTTCCCAAGCACTTTGATGAGCTGACAATGGAGGAGTATTACATGCTGGAAATGACTCGGCTGAGGACCTTCATTGTAAGTGCTAACCATGTAATCTGAAATTAAAAACTAGAATATAAGTAAGAACTTCTCTTGCTAAGACTTCCAAGCATCAGCCAGGAATGATTGTCTAAGGCTAGAACATGACTTATTCTGAAGTAATGATTTATGTATATTATTGGCTAAGAAATCTGCACCTAAGCACTTCTCAGTGTAGTTTGGCTGGCTTTTGAACCTGTTTCCTTCAGAAGTGTTTTTCCAACACTCATTACAGCTGAAATATATATACATATATATAAGGTGCAATAATCAGTGCAGAAAACTCAACATGAGCAGCACTATCATTCTCAGAAACAATGTACACGAAAAGACAAAATTTGGCAAGGCCATTGCTTCACATGTCTGATTTTACATATAAATCTGCCTAATTAAACTTTAAAGGCCATTTCAAATATTTTACTCCTCCCCAGTTCTGGGACTTCATGCCATAGTGTGGACATGTAAAAAAGCACACAACTGAGCTGCTCTGTTGAACAAGATCAGCTGATATGAGCCCTAATCCTATGGATAGTAAGAATCAAGTGAACTAAGTTCTCTGATGAGGCCCAGTAAAAGGTTCTGCATATTACTTATTGGTGGGTTTGCACAAATAAGATCTTTGCCTTGCTAATAATGTTCTGTATCAAATATATACCTGATGACTGTCAAGAATAAGCATTTAAGCATCACTGTGCAACAGATTAAAGTATGAAAAAATAGGATCACGTGGCACAGTGATATTTTAGAAGGTGGACTAAGAGTGAGGTGGTGGTGGTACCTAACTTGAACTGTGAATGATTTAGAGCAATGTTTCACAGTACAAAAGGGGTCTTGGCCATAATATGACTTTATTTCTAAGTACAGTATATACAAAATCAGAAGCAGCAGCTTCATGTGGGAACACTTAGCCCCAAGGATACTGTCACCGATAGCTGGAAGGGCTGTGAGCTAGGCTGAGCAGGGTACGGTCGCTGTCCTGGAGCACTGATACCCTAACGCAGCCTGAGCGGGGGGTTGGAATTTGGCTGAGCTACAAAGTTAAACTGCTCAGCTGAAAGGCTCAATCTCTTGCTTTGATTCAAGTGCAAAGTTGGCAGGTGCACAATAAACTCTTTTCAAGAAGAAGTCGCGGCAACGAGGCAGAGGCTCGTGGATTACTTTGGCTCCAAACCCCAGCTCCCGGCACCGCCGCCTCCCGGGGATGAGCCGGCAGCCCAGCAGCCGGGAGCCTCAGCTGCTGGCCCGAAAGAGCCCAGGACGAGTGGGCTGTGAAGTCTGACTCTAAAAGTCTCTTAATTTCGTGCAAACATTCCTCGCTTTGCCTGCTTGCAAATCTAAAGCTGAAGAGGTGGGTGAGGGGAGTGTTTGTGGAGAATTGCTCTCAGCCTCCCTGCATCAGAGGAGGGAGTAGACAGGTATGGCCTGACTTTCACGATGTGCTTTTTTGCTACGGCTGGGTGGGCATCTAAGAGTACTCCCACTATCCTGCCACTGTATGAAAAACGTTTAAGCATATACTTTTATTCTATTTTTTGCAAGCTGGCTCTTTTTTGGAATAAAGATTCACAACTGTGAGTGCTTTCTGTGATCTCTGTTAAAACCTTACACCTAGGCAGGCTCAAATCAGAACAGCTCTGCTTCAAAACACTTTCCAGCAAACAAAACGGGCCTGTGCAACAATTGCTTTAAGCACCTGCATTATCTACACTCCTGCTTGCCACTAAGTTGTCTTTCTAGATCAGTCAAGATTGACACAGATAATGACATCCAGCACAAATAGCAGGTGTACTGAATAAGAGTAGACACAAGGTATGTAAGACAGCCACCAGGAAGAGCTCTGGGGCTTTTGGTGTGCAACTGAAACAACAAAAACTAAACAACAAAAGCTAAAGCCCTACTATTCTGTTTTTAAAAGTTTTTCATTATATTTCAAACTCACTGGAGTTCTTTTAAAATGTTATTAATTCCTATTTTCCTTTATGAAAGACTGTTGTAGAATAAAAATGCATACTTGCAGATATTTTTTGGTTTTTAACATGCAGACAGACCTTTCTCAATACTTTGTCAGGTCTTAGTCAGTGAATGAATAGCAGGCTTTTCCCCTGACTTGTCTTTCCACTCTGCAGGAAAATCCTCATGCTGGGGATTCCAGAAACATGTATTTCAACATTCTTTGAAGCATTTATGAATTCCCTATCTTGACAGTAAGTTATCCCCTAACTTGACACATCAATCCATGAAGAAATTTTTATTAAGTTACAGAAATGAGATTGACATACTTAAAGCTTTTTTTTAAAAAAAAACTTTAAATGTTACTCTAAGAAGCTTCTTGTATAGCACAGCATTACTGTCTTAGATTTAGAGTAATTTTTAAGTTCAAGTTCTTCTCTCAAAAGTGAAGAAATTATGTGTGGGGGAAAGTGGGCATCCATTTTAGCTCCCTTTTTCTATTCTAATGCCAGTCTTGAATGTTAAAATGATAACATGTCATCAATGACAATCACACTACAGTATTGCTAGGTAACTATGAGTTAGGCAGCAGCTGAATGCAGAAAGTGATGGCAGAAAAACAAGAATGAGAAAATTAACGTCAAGCAAAGCGCCAGAGAGCTTGGTTTGTAAAGGGCCTGTGCCCAATCCAGCTGTTACATTGCTACTGCAGCAGTTGGTGTGGGGTGTTAACTTTGTATTAGCCTGACCACAGACTATTTGTGAGTATTAGAGATACATGGGTGATAAAAGATGCTTTCACCCAACAAGTGAAAGGTGCAGCAACTCTGCATCAGGACAGTGGCAGATATTGCCATTCCTTTTGATCTGCCAGGCAGGGGTCAGTAATGCTCTCGGCTTTGGTGTTACTGTTTGAGAGTCTTTAGAAGTAAACAGATGATAGAGACTCTATAGATTTCATTTTACTGAACACTGCTTACCTGAAGGACTTTCTCTTGTTTGGCTGTGTGAATGCACACACAGCTGTCCCCCACCTCTTGGATCTTTACTGCTGAATGTCAGCACCTTGTGCTTATTTTAGCTATAGACTAAAAAAAGCTTTAATCCCAGTATGCATAATGAAGTAGTCCCCTCCCTCAGTCTCTTTTTCCAATGTCCTCATTTCTCTGTTCATTTTTCAGGTGACAATTTCCCAAATAACTAAAGTCCTCAACTTGATGTATTCACAACAGATGAATACATCCTAGTATTCACCTACAACTTCATGCAGGTAGCCCAAGCCAAACAGTGCTATGTGAATTATTAATTCACAGAATTTTCAGTGGGGCTGCCTACCTCTGCCTTCACTGGGTAAAATCATCAAAAGGGGCTTACACCAAACATTTCCTGGGGATGATTGCTGTACTTCATGCTGGCAGGCTGGGATTTGGGTTTCGTATCTTCATATTTTTGCTGACAGAAAGGTTTGGAATCAAAGTGAGGTAATTTTACTTATTGCTTACTTTAATTTAGGCACACAGGGATACAGGGGATGTTTTGAGATGTAAAATAATAAGACTTAAAATCAAAGAGGCTGGATTTATAGAACAGGGACGGCCTTGGTGGTAAAGGTTACCTCAAAGGTAAATTCAAATACAATCTCAAAATATTAAGCTCCGACTAAAATGATTACTAGCAATATCTTTAACAGCTCTGCTAAACTTAGACTGCCCAGACTGTTCCCTGTCCTACAGACAGAAAAACCTGATGTGGTTTCTACATGTGAGGTGACTATTGCATTGAGGCCTGTAAATATTTTTATTAAAAAGGTGACCAGTGAGCATCAGGAGATCCAGACTGGAAAAGGTGATGAAAGTAATTAATTAAATAAATTCCTGACTGGGTGAAAGAATGTCAGTATTGCAAGGTGAAGTATTAGATGTGAGAAATGTCAACACTTATAAGGTGATACCAGTCACTCAGCAGTGTAAAAAAAAGTTGGCAGGGGAGGAGGAATAAACAAATGTCAGGAATTCTTCCCAGGTTTTAGCCAAGAAGTTGCACATTTATCTTCAAACTGCTCACCTTAATTGATTTTCCAGCAAGATAATGCATAGAAACATTATTGTAATAGGGAAAAAAAAAGAAATAGCAATATTCATGAAGCAAATATATAAATTAAACTGATTATTACATTGTGATAAGAAATATCTTATGGTTTTAAGTATAACTTGGAGTGAGGGCTTCAATAGTATTTATTTGATTCAAAGCAAGGGGGAAAAACAAATCTATTTTCCTTAACTATGAGAACATTGAGTAGTCAGTACTTCTATTTTTTAGCTAATTGTGCCCCCTCCAGGTCCTTCTGTAATTTACACTTTCATTAATCAACCTTCCAGCATTGCCAAACTGAATGCACTTTTCCAGTGTTGTAATAAACTGAGGGTCAGTGAGTTTGATTATACACAAATTATTGGCTTTTTCTGTGTTATTTATTCATTTGTTTGTTTGGTAGCTCCCTAAGGAGCCATCATCAGAGGCCATCTTCTTGCATTACTGAAGGGGAAAATACAAACTTTCAAAACTGGAATATAAGCTCTTCAAATGTTTACCTCAAAGTGTTTCTTAAGGCAAGTTATTCCCTTTTGTCATTACAGCAAAAACACATCTGCATGCAATCATAGCAGGCACATACTCAGTACAATCCTTGATGAATTTAAGAGGAGATAGATGAATCTTAAAGTTCTTTGTTTACAAAAACCAATTTTCCTCTTTGAAAGAATGTATTTAGAATAAGAGTTCTTACTTACTAGAAAATTTAATCACATTCAGTTTTATATTTAATTCAAAATAATAATATCTCTCTGAAATTTTGAACAGCTTTAATAAATTTACATGCATAAGCCTTTTCAAGTGAAAACCAAGGGATTTTTCCACTAATGAAAATGGATATTGTGGAAGAAAGCACAAATTTAAGAGAGGAAGTTTGGCTGGAGGAATGTACCACCTGAATATGTCAGATGAGGCAGTAGCATCAGCAGTGGTAGAAAGAGAATCTCACAGCACATAGCAGTGGTCAGCAGTGGGTCAAAAATGTACTGGAAGAATTGCTAAGCTCCCTAATTTCTACGTGGCTCAGTCACATCTGAGAGCTCAAAGGGAGACCCAAGGGAGATGGAGCCAGGTTACCTTTTCAACATAAGAGGATTCCAGCAATTGCAGACTGTAAACTGAACACAGGAAACCTGCACGTTAAGCAGGGTCTGGTTAAGCAGAAATATTTATGTAATTTGTTCGTAATAATTTTGTTAGTTCTTATTTTAAAACAGGAATTTAGCATTTGGGTAAAATTCAGCTAAAAACTGCATTATATCTTTCCCTACCTTGAAGTGTCAGTCACGTATTATTTTCAGTATATCCCACTTCAGACTATTTGAATAATTAAAGAATAGTTCTCTAATACTAGCCAAACACACAGAGCTTTCATCATCTATAAAATCCTTCTTCATTGATGGGAATGCATAAGCAGGTACCGTGTATGTTTGCAAATTCTCCTTGGATTGCTTGCAAATTCTACTTTTAAAAAAATTTGTTGTTACAAAAAGCTTGAGTTGCATTTTATATGGTTCCTGTGGTCCTAATATCCAGCCATAAACTCATAACTACTGGCATAATATATGTACCATCAGTTTGAGGTAGATTCTATCTCACATTTCAGAATTAAAAGTTATCATTATTTAGTTTTAAAATGCTAATCATCTTTCCATTAGTTCAAAAAGAATTTTGATCAAAGCTGTGAAAAAGTGAAATGGAGGATGAACTGTACAAGTGTTGAATTCATTAACATTTGTCGACTGTTTAGCCTGAGTGATTGAATTATTAATACAGTAATTACTTGAAGAAAATTACATATACAATCAGAATCCCAGCCTACATCCTCTAATTTCAACAAGTAGTTTTGCTTCCAGAAGTACAATCAATGCCCTGGATCTGTAGTATTTCTGGTGTCAATGTAAGTGCATTGAAGGAGAAGGGGAAAGAGGGATAATATGCAAATTCTATCTTCAAATGACAGACATTGATTTTCTCGTTTCTTAATTTTTAGTAATTTTCATTAACCTGGACATGATTTTCAAAATAAGTAGATTTTAAATTCTTCAGCTGAATTCAGTGGCAGGTTTTGGTGTTCAAAAACATTCAAAGTTAGGTTAATCTTGACAGCCAAAGGTTCTTATAGATAAAAATTATCTGCCATGTCAAGCTTTTTCTGTATTCTGAATTTCTGTTTATTTTGCTAAGTTACAGGTACAAATCAAGAATAAAAGAATGGCCTGGACTGGAAAGGACCTTAAAGATCACCCTGTTCTAAGCTCTTGCCATGGGCCCCCGATTGCTCAGGGCCCCATCCAACCTGACCTTGGACACTTCCAGGGATGGAGCAATAACACAATATCTGCAGTGATGGAGCATCTGCTGTTCTGGATCTACTGTTCCTTTAGAGAAGAAAATTAACCAAGGGACTCCATGTTTTACACAGTAAAAAGTACCCTACAGTAGAGGAAATAAAGAATATTCCACAGGACTTTTATAAACAAAACTCAAAAGCCTACAGCAACACAGTTTCAATTCCATTTATTTTACTAAAATGTAATTTAAAAAAATATTTACATTAGAGAAATTAATTAAATTTAGATTATTAAAAACACAGGGGGACAAAAATCACTGTATATATCACTTGCCTGTAGCTGGATGTAAAGGCTGCTAGGTAAGCTGCAATGCCTGATGGAATGAGTGTATTCCAGTCGAGTTGATGTCCTGCATTCCCAGCTCCAAAGCAGTCTCATGCCAGCAAGTTTTCTCACCCTCAAGGCCACCATTAAATTGTTCTGCCTGCTGCGCATTTTTTTTGCTACATAAGTCAATGTCAGAATAGAAAAAATTCCTGATTATATTACAAGATCATTTTAGAGACATTTTACAAACATTTAAAATATTCACAGGTTATTTTCCTACACAAATGTTTTCTTAAGTAATTTCAACATATAGAAAGAAAACACCTTCTTCTAATGGAAATTTTTAAAGAACAAAAACTACTATCAGGACCAGCACACCAAAGTCTATTCAGTTACATTTTCACTCAAATAAAGGAAGATCAGTATAAAATACGTAATTTGAAATAGATCTGCGTGAGATACAGGAAATATTAACAAGTGAAGGAAATAATCTACAACAAAAACAAGAACCCTTTAAAGAGATCACTGTCTCATGAAAGTAGGTACATTCTTTTCTGCAAAAAAAGCTCCTTATAAATCCATAATTGGCATTTATGTTGTCAGTTTCTAACTAAGCCATCTTTCCAGGCATGTTTATAACCTATCAAAACATAGGCTTTAGCAGGAATTCAACCCTTCTTTTTTAGAATGCTTAACTATCTAGTACAGACACATTTCAGACATGGGATATTTGGAAGATGATGCAATTCTTGCTGCAGTTACCACCCTCTCTGTCCTGGTAACCATAGCAGCTGGTTTACACCACAGGAACAAACTACTTGTGTAGTTTTGCCCTCTCCTCTACTTCCAAACCATACCAGAGTGCACAAGAAACACACAGAGAGCTGACTTGAACTACAGACAAGACTTAAATAGTCCATTTCAAATTCATTTTCTATTTTTCTGAAAGAAGCTCAAGATGATATACCATAATTCTTAAAAAAATCATCTTCTAAATGTTGCCTATTTTTTGCCCATATAATCAGCAACAGGATTTACCCAGAACAGACTTAAAACTGCATTAGCACAGAAGGCAGAAATAAACTTGAAATTTTTTAATGTACTAATTTGCAAGTTAAGAGATTAATCTGAACTCTTGGTAAAATCATTGGAAGTTTATCTCCTCACAAGAAAGCAGATATGAGTGGGGATGTAGGAGAGGCATTCCACAAATAAGAAGCCTGCCAGCTTTCAAGGGCCACATTGACCTTAGTGCCCAGAGGAGATTTACTGCTCCATCGTCAGCTCCAGATGTTCCAAATTAGAAACAGCATCCAAAAAAAAGCACACTTCTTCAATGCATCAAAGCCAATGCATGCCAAAAAATACCCTGTGGGCTTGATGGGACTACCAGAAACTTCCAAGGACATTTCAAGATGCCCCAGTTTTGTGCAACACTCTCAGAGGATGTTAACTTTGTTGTTGCTATCTGAAGAGAATGTTGCTTCCATGCCTTCTTAGAAAAACCCACAGCTGAAAATCAGGCTCTACACCTTACCAGGTATCTTACATGATTTGATCTGTATTATTGGTTTTTGCATAATTTCAATTCCACTAGCAATTTCACTTCTCTTTTGGTGTTAAATTACACTGATAGACTGATCTCTTTAGTGAAATTTAACTATTTTTTTTACTACATACTTACATATCATAAAACTCCATGGCTGGTTATGACCTATTTAAAGAAAAACAAAAAGAACACAGTATTTTTTGGCTCAATGCTGTTAGAAACAACTGCATGGCTGCTGAGATACTCATTTCAATGCAACCCAAATAAAGAAAAAATTACCAATTAGTAAATAATAAAGTATCAAACAAAACTACTGGTTTTAAAACTAAACATTACCTAAAATAAGATCCTACTAAGAGTACTGCAGAGTAAAACTGTCATGTCCAGCTATTGAAGTAGTTAATAGACTTTATAAAAGATAAACAGAAGCAATCATGACCAATAATTGTAGTTATGGTTAATGCACGACCCCTACATTTTTTTAAAAATTGTTTTATATTTCACAGAAAATGTCTCTTGTATTACAGGTGATCTTGTCCTGATTAATGTAAAACATTGTATCCTACCACTATCCAGTAAAAGAATTAATATTTTTCCAGTAAATATTGTCAATATTATTTTTGTGATGTAAAGTACACATTACATCATTTAATTAATTAATTACTTATTACATTTAGTAAGTAAATTAAAATCTTTAACTGAAATTGTCATCCCTGTAACATTCTTTTTCCTGCAGTATCACAAAACAAAAATACAGTCTGTAACATTCCCTGCAAATTCAGCAAATGCACTGAGACTCAGCAGAGATGAAGCAAGTAATTTTAATTAAAAGCTGTTTACGTCTGGCTACCAGCCATTCTAGTTAGCAATCCATAAAATGATTGTTCCAGGTATTATCTTATCAGCAGAAATTCTCACTGCAGTGTAACCATTCCCTGTGTGAGTAAGCAAGCAGAAATTGAAAAACTGTGAACAGAAATTACCTTCTAATAGGATTGAGAGGTATCACTCACCTCCCAGTGGCACCTAAGCTGACTTAACCATTCAAAGTCACTCTCATCTTTGCCTTTTTTGCTTACTAGAGATGAAAGAACATCCTCAGCATGAACATCAAGCTCAACAAGTGCTCCTAGAGTCACTCGATTCTGCTTAGACAGCTTTCCTCACACCAAGGTGACAATGTCCTCAGTCTGTCTATTATCCTGGCCCAGAAATCCCCTGGTGCCTGCAAAAAATTTAAAAGTTAGGAAGTTAAATGTCTGGTCTTCAGCATGATTATGTTTGCTTGTATTTCTTATGTATTTCTTATTTTTTACTATATTACTTTTATATCTCTCTATTAAATTGTTTCTTCTCACTATGATACCAGTACAATGTCTTTCATTCACCAGTAGCTCAACAGGGGTTTGAGATGCTTTTTTTTTTTTACAAACCCAAATATAAAACATCAATGGCACATATCTGCAAACAAAATAGCATACACAACTTAATTCCTGCAACACAGGAAATACCCATGTTTCCATTTTATTCTGTCCAATACTACTTATGAATACATAATTATGAAAAACATCTGAACAATTTACTTAAAAGACCATTTAAAGTTAGATTAAAAAAAAGTTTATCCACAGCAATAATTCTTGTGTACTGGCCCCTGCAATTCCTGTGTACTATGTCCCACTGTATTAACTGAAGATCAGTTTAAAGATGTAAAAATTTACTTACAGTCTCTGTAACATATAAACTGAAAAGGATAAACAAAAACTCCCTCTTCAACAGCTAATCCACCTCCAGTACATAAAAAGTTATTATTTATACCTTCCCAGCAATAGAAAACATTAAGGAAATTGAGTAGAGCAACCAGGTACAACCTTTACACAATAGTTTTCCATGATAAAAACAAACAAACAAACAACACCCTTAAGAGTTTTTCCCTCACAAGATTTCTTGTCCTGTTCTCTGCACTGTAGGGATATTTCTCTGGGACTGAACTAGCATTTCAGTTTTCATTTTTATTCTTGTTTTGGCTGACTTTGCACTGTATTCACTGCACACTGTCAAGTCTGTGTATGGGGACCCAAACCCAGTTCCTCTCCTTATAGCGTCCCTTGAGAATTATTTCCAGAAATTCATTGCACTTCCTCAGTTTTTCCAGCCTCTTGTCTGTTGTTACTACTGTCAGCACATGTCTGTTCTGGAAAAGAAATTATTCCAGATAAAAATTTTATTGCTTTTTCAAGTGAATCACCACACAGCACTGCAGGAAGTATTAATCAAAATGAATCTCTGTATCACATTCTGCTTTACTCAAAAACATTGTCAGGTTTACAATTTACTGACCTTGCTCATTGCCGGAGTTCACAGGAGAAGTAGTTAGGCAGCTTGTATGAAATTATTCAAAACATGCAAACTATTATTTCTGAAAATAATTTCAAAACAGGGTCAATTGATCAACTCCCATCGTTCTGTTGGAGCAACACGAATTTACACCGGCTATTCAACTGCATCGAGTGATTGAGCAACGTGAGCAATTCAAACGTTTTGATGGATTTTTTAAAGTGTACTTTTATGACAACAACAAAGGCAGACATTTTAACCAGTAATCAGTATCAGAATTCAATGCAAGGAATAATCCTTCTTTCTATATAATATATATAAATATATACACAATATATAAGTATTAATTTGGCGAAGCTGTACACAGGCAACACTGACACTTCAGTACCAACACTAACTAGCAATGTGATCTAAAAAAGTAATTCCCTGATCCTGAGACATTTCCTAACTAAATACATTTTAAAAATTTTGTTCTCAAAACAAAATTCTACTTGTTTCAAGAAGACAAGAAATTGTATTTTTATTTCTTTTCACAACAGCACCTGAACAACACCTGTCAAGACACATTGTTGAATAAATACTGGGTTACTTGTATTTGTACACGGTACAGATAACAAAATATACATTAAGATATGAAGTGCTTTCCAAATTCTTTCTAGTGCTTTCCAAATTGATCTCTCAAATTAAATTAATGTAAATTATTAGAAAAGCTACTGCGTAAGATGAAAGTTATCTCAGCTAATACAAATGCAAAAAAGGTTTTGAAAAGGCTCTTTAAAGAATGCAGTTGTCTGAACATCAGGTTCTGACATTTAATTTGCCTTATGACCCATTTATAGCCTAATCATCATTACAGCTTTTAATCTTGCTCACCAGGTATGGGGTTGGGGAGAAAAGACACACTGAAATGTAGGAAATTATGCAGATTTACAGTGAAGGAATCAAACCAAACAAATGCTTCTACTCAGTTCCAGTATGGGCTTGAATTTAAACCATGACTGAATTTATTCTAGTTCAGTTCCATGCCAGGACATCATGAACTGATCCAAACTCCTCATGTTGCAATACAAAATGTTCTGTCAGGGCAAAGTCCTGGCAAGGAAGTGGGGACTGATGAATCCCAATCCCCTGCTGCACTTCCCAAAGCCTGGGACACAGGTTCTGCCAAGGCATCTCCTCTGCCACCTAAACCAGTGTGCCCAGAACCTCAGTGGTGCTGGGACGGCCAGAGGTGAGATGGAAAAAGAGGTAACCAGAAATCCCAGCAGACCCCGAGGTCCCTCTGCTGTGCCCAGTGCCTGCCCCTGAACACACACAGCCAGGAGCACACGTCCAGGATGAAAACAAAACACACAACTGTATCCATCATAAGAAACTCCAGAGATTCACAGGAAAAATTCAGCCTGATCAGTACTCGCAAGAACTGCTGACAGTGACAACAACGACGGACACCAGAGGACAAAGATGTGCTCAAGTCTTTCCAGTAGGAGCAGTTTTGTCAGAGCCCATCACATCCCGTGTCAGGGAAGGCCCTGAGGGAGGCAGAACAGGCTCACAGAGCATCAGCTGGGGCCACTAGCGGGACAAGGACACCTGAGGACAGAGGCTCCACTGCTGCGCACAGCCAGGGGTGAAAAACGCATCCCGAGAGCAAACTCCTCACTGGGACCCAAGGCAGATTGGACACACAACTCCTTCTCAGCTTCAGTTTGGAGAATTAATACTAAATTCCAAGTTCCATATCAGCCCAAAGCTCTGAATGTTTGATGCACATTTGCAATATGCATTCAGTTTTGCTTTAATCCCCTGCTGGTGTTACACAAAACCCTCCCACCTAGTGCCAAACGCAGAGCTGTGTGCTGATCTAAGGGATGGTGATGGGGTGCAGCTCCCTAATGCAATAATCACAGCCTTCCTTTGTGCAGGAAACACATTCACCTCGTGCCTCCTGCCTCTCACATCACACCCAACCACAGCCAGCTGCAGAAACTTCACCTACACATAGACAACCGAGATGTCAGCATGCCAGCACAGCTCATAATTGGCTTTATAAAACTGTTTTTAATGCACACTATTGTATAACTACACATTGTCAAGGGAAAAGTGGGTTTTGTTCCCTTTCTTAGTATATTTATCAACAGCAAATAGAATAATTGCAACTGGTAAAGCAAATCAGAGTGGTGCTGCCAGTTTTATAAATGGGATTCTTTCTGCTTGTTTTTTCCTTTCATATGAGAAAAAGCTAGGGAAAAAATAATTTATGTTTCAACATAGTTTCCTATTTACAACTAAGGTATGAAATAAAAAAGGGAATGGCATCATTCCCACTCATTCAAAACATCAGTGTAATTTATTTTGTCAGTGACACTGCCAGTGTCAACTGCAGGGGAAAAAAGTATCAAGAGAAGCACATAAATGAAGTGTACAAAAATAGTCTGAGTAGCCTGTTAAAAGACCATCAGTATTTTAGTTTCTAAATATAACTTTTAATATATCACAGATCACAGCCTGAGACTTTTTTTTTTTTTACATTTGGGGTTTTTTCTTGCCTTTTTTCTCCCTTCTGTTTTGTTCTCTGGGAAGACAGAAAAAGTTCTGTACCCAAGATTTTCTTAAAATTTATGGGAAGTGGAAATTAAACCACCAAGTAATTTAAACCTCATCAACACATTTGTTTAAATTAGATATTTATAATGAAGGAATAATGTATGATTATTCAAATTTGCAATGAAAAACTAAGCTAATAAAGCAATTTTATTACACAATGTCATACAAATGCAAAAAACAAATCAGCCTGAAGAGACTCAAATTAGCTTTATGCTTTAAGCCATGAACCTCAGACACTGCATTTGTGGAAGGACAGTGCCACCTTTTGGAAACTGATGCCTGCTTTAGCCAAAATCAACCTGACACTGTTGAACTTCTCTTCTGGCATTTACACGCTCCTGCGCAAAACATGGGGTTTTTTCCCCCTGCCAGTGATAGCACATAGTACATTCCAAAAAAATACTTTGTAATTGAGTAGCACTGAATATCTGAATTAGATGATTTTATCAAAATGGATCGTTCAGAACACAATATTCAGAAATACCCAGCAAACTTCTCAATTCCTTGCCTTTTTTTGGATAGTTTAGTAAGCCCACTTACAAATACATTAAAAATGCAACATCCTACTAGAAATTCCTTGATATTAGCGAAGATCTTCAGAATACAGACAGGTTTTTGAATCATTGTTGGAATTATATAATAGGATTACCAGAATCACAAGGTAGCTGGTAATTCCCTGTGGATCAGAATCTGCAGAGCATGCATGAGAGGAGTTTTGGAGAGCTGGACTTGCTCTGTTTGGTGAAGTGGAAATTAAGGTGGAATTTAACTGTAGCCAGTAACAGGTACAAATCTTTGCTAGGGAGATTCAGCTTGGACAGCAGGAAAAAATTATTCCCTAGGAGCCCTGAAGCCTCTGGAGGTAATCTGCAAGAAATCTGTGTTCATGGAGATTTCTGAATTTAAATACACAAAGCAGTAGCTGACTTGATGTAGTGGTGCCAAAAGTTTCTGCTTTTTGAAAGGAGCCAGATTAACTGAACTCCAGAGTCTCCTCCCAACCAATGTTTCTATGATTCTGTCTGAACCAGTCATTTTTTAAAGAATCTAAGTAAGGAAGCTAAGATGAAGCAGAAAATAGATTATCAGAAGCAATTTTATTGGTACATACTAGAAATTCACTCTATACTCAAGACAGCAGTATGTACCTGAAAAACTGATTTCATCAAGTCTTTTAGTCAAGTATTGAATTATGCACTTTCCTTCAGGCATCTGAGCCATGATGTCAAAACTGAAAATTGGCTCCAAATAAAGCCAAGTAGCCTGAACCTTCAGCCTTTCATCCAGAATCTCCTGTATGAAAAACAGCTTTCCTTTGCATTCCCAGTAGAGGGACATTAATCAGATGCATTAACTGGTGCTTTCAGCAAAGCATTTTCAGTAGACTGCTGAGACCTTTAGGGCAGTTTGCATATTCAGCAGCAGGTGCAACAGGTGGAAGCTTTAAGATTTCAGCTGATTTCACCTCATATGATTTCCTGCAATAACAAATGCCACATTATTTTCTGCAACTGGATCATTTGAAAAGCTGGTGGCAGGAGTTCCCAAATGAAGTGAATCCAAGAAACAAACAGTACCAGAGAATAAATGCAGGACATGTTTTAGTATGTAATAGTATTTGTGGACTAATTCACTTTAACAGAATATGGAATCTGGCTTCTGACAAACACCCACGCCCAGACCACTATTTCATTTGCTAGGATAGGTTGAGATCGCAGAGGACAGGAAAGCACCCTAAACTGTTGAACCAAAACTAAGCAGGCTTTGTTCTGCATACAGGACAACAAAAAGACATGTGGTTTTAATGAAAAGATTTCAAGTAGTAAATAGCCCAATACTTAAGTCATATTTTATTTCTGACTTCAAATTCCTAGTGTGGATGTGGAACACATTACTGTACCCACTATGGGTACACATTAATATAATTCATAATTATATTAATAATAAGTTATCCAATATTTCCTTTAAAAGCAAAAACTTCAAGATCCTTTAGTCTATCATTTTTTCTAAATATTCTCACTTTTTTGCGTCATTTAAAAATTATTTACCACGACCATTTGACACTTCTTACTTCACTTCTTACACAGATGTGATGATAGCAGTTCTCTCTATTCCTAATTCACTGACATAAACAATTTGCAAAAAATATATAAAAACAAAATCCTATTTATAACCCTGTAACAAATACCTATATTCTTCTTTCCCATATAGAAACAGGAAACATTTTTTTACAACTCACATACTACTGGGCAGCAGAGATGGAATTATTACCATAAGTGCATTCTGTTAAAATAGAAATGGTATATTTGTACAGTAAACTCATTTGTTGTACAAATATACAATTCATTCAACATCACCAGAACCATGGCAGTAATTGTCTCAACAGCACACCCATACATGGTGGCTGCACCAAGTCATGTCAAATTAAAAATGTGAAAACTTACTTAACTTCTTCCTTTATTCACTGCCACAGGTTCTAAACAACAGACCATTGTTGGTACCCAACATGTACCATTTCCTCTAAACAAAGTCCCTCTCTCATCTTTGAGCTTCTGGGGCCTCAGCTCTGGTGACCTTGCTTCTACCAAGAGCTAGAGAAAAATGCAGTTTCCACGAGGAAGGTTAGTTAATTTGCTTACACCAAAATGAGACAAGGAATCTGGAATTCTCTTTGGCATCAATCCAGAATTCTCCATGCATTGTTAGGTTACTAAGAGAACAACCATTGTGTAATTGCCTGAATCTCAAAGACTGAAGCAACTGTCTTGTGTAATTGAAGTAATACCTTGTATTATCACTGTCAGTCATCAAAACACTCTGAAAGCTGAAATGATGAAATTACCATGACAAGCTTACTCTTTTTAAATAGGCTAACCCAACTATTTCACATTAACAAGGAAGGAGCTTCTATACTATGGTAGTGTAACAATTACAGAATACTCATTGGAATGCACACGTAGGGATATGTACATATGTATTCATGTTTACTGAATATGTAATGAAATCTGAAATAGCATTTCTGCAAGTCTGTGGGAGTTTTGAGGTATCCGTGTTAGCTAGATATTTTTAGCCAAGCTTTCTAGGAAAGGCTTCTAGGTTTTCACAATATGGCTATGTTTTAAGGGCGATTTAAGAAGTATTTCATTGAGAAAAGAGACAAAACCAGCTCAAAGATGGAAGTACAGAGTTTTGAACACTATGCTTTATGTTAGAATTTAATTTTCTGCTTTGGAAAAAAACTACAGATCTTTCACCACATCCCTGAAATTTGTCTTGTCTTCAGTTTCTTCATCTCCTTTCCATAAGCCCTAACATTTTTAATTGTTGAAGAGCTAAATAATTCAGTAGCTTTATATTTTAAGTAGAAAGTTTAGACAATATTCTCTTAGTCTCCAACCTTTCCATCTCTACTTCAGATATATTTTTGCTGGTAAAACGAAGGTATTTATATAATACATCTGCTGTCTTAAGTACCAGAGTTACTGTTAAAAGTATTTAGGAACGTCTCCAATGCATTAGCACTCCCACATCATTAATTAAAGAGTGAAAAATCAGCTTGAAGGGATTAAATAGTGTGTGGCTGACAAGGGACAAAAGCTCTATCCCTTTAAAACAAGATTAATTCACTCCTTAAAGAGGATAAACAAAAGCATTTGAAGTCTCCATGCTTTAGATTAAGCAGAAGAGATTTCTTGTTTGGTTACAATAGTTGGTGATGTATTAGAGAAAATAACCTATTTCTCTTTCATAATGTTTAATGAAAAGAAATCCTCTCAACAGTCTGAATTTTGACAATGTGGTCTGGATACCATCTACCGATGACAAAATATGGGTTCCTGTTTCTCTATAGTCAATAACTCAACTTTATCCCATTTGGAATTCCTTTCCATTAAAGCTTTCTCAATTGAATGCTCTTTGCCAGCTGTTTCATTGACAGGCTCAAAACTTTTCTAGGAATGGTTCAAAATGCAAGTTAATGTATGACAAATCATTTAAGTTTTCAGAAGAATACAGTGGTAAACCCACAACTTTGGACATCTTTCCCAGCATCTTTCTTGCAAACCAGGATTGTGAATCACCTGGATTAGAGGAACGTGTCATCTCAATTCTTCTACTTTGTATTTAACTTGCCTTGTTACTGCTAATGCATGTGGAGAAATGTGGAAGGCTTTGACAAGTTTATACAGCCCATGCCAGCAGTTTTCTACATCACTTCTACTTCTTCTGGGTTCACTTCTCCGTCCAGTCTATCTTCTGTTGTATTCCACAATCACATCATTGAGATGCCGTATTAGGATCATATAGGAACAAATTACCATGCTCAGTAAACTTGCAGTTTAAATCTCAGAAGAGGTTTCATGCCAGTATAATATTACACACTACCCATGATGAAATGCAATTTGTTCATTTCCCAACACAAAATTATACCATAAAACATATGCATCTTAAAGGCACCATATTCTCAGAGGGAAAATATTCTATTTCTTCCTTGAAAAAATTGTTGCAACTATGCCTGATATTAAAATTCACTGTGGCAAAAGTTCAAATCACTCAGACACAAATTCAGCTGAACACTGAGGCACCCACCTGTATTCCCAACATTTAACACCAGGCACATGCATCAGAACTCAGCTGAACAGCAAGTGACTAAAGACAAGTTACATTTCAAAGGTGAACGTAAGTGTTTTGCTGAACTGAAACATAAATACATCAAAGAAACAGCAGGGGGTTGATTACTGAAGAGATACTTGTGAAGTGAGGAGATGGGATTTTACAGTTCCCAAACTGCAAAGTCTACATCTGCTAAATTTTAAATGATCATTCAACAAAGGTTGTAAAGGCAAAATGACTTCATACAACTTGCCAGTGAGTGCTTTTTAAAGTTTTCTTGTGAAGAAGTAAGTGCATATTCCAGTTCTCCACACTTCAGATTTCAGGTCTTTGATTAATTTAGTGTATTGGGAATGGATATCAAGTCTTACACAGCTAATTCGATTGCTTGAATTTAATTCAGGAAAACCAAGAGATATTCATTGACTACACCGCCTGCTCAGAAGCCTGCAGAATATGCAATTTAATTCTCCCGGCATGTTACCCACACTACAGAAATTACTTGTTGTCTGTTGCTTAAACTGGTTAGATGGGCTTAGAAATGAGCCCCAAGCCATCATACACAAACACAGTGCTTTCTGGAAAACAGCTCTGAGATGTCCAGAATGAATGCCCATTATCACTAAATAAATACCTGTATTGCTCTCTAAATACCTACATGGCTAACCAACCACACTGCTTGCTACCATACTCCTCTACATATGTGACCTCCAAACTTTCTTGACCACATGTCCTTATCAGCATGAAAGTTTTGAGCACACCCCCATAATATATGTATATTTATTTGCAGATTGTACACGCAAGCTATGTGCACATATTATATACATATTATCTATATAATATGTACAGATTATAATTTATATTATAAATTATATATATACAACATACACAAAAGTTAGACATTAAAACCAGAATAAAGACAAAATGAAAAATGTAATTAATTTTTATTAACTTCATACTTCATTAACTTCATAAACTTTTTATTAACTCATATCAATAATTTTTTTCTTTTACTAATAGTACTATTATTACTACTATTTTAAGTGAGAACAGTTGTGTAATTGAATACACCTCATTAATCTTGGTTCAATACTTTGACATTCAAAGGTCTAAGTTCAGTTTATTTCAATATTGTTTTAATGGCTGTCATAGCTGAAAAATAAAGTTTGATGACAGATTCAAATGGAAGAACTGCATCATGGGCTGGGCTTAGTAAATCATGATCCTACTCACAATTTTTGCAAAGATTTTTGTTTAAATTCATATCGTTTATTTTCACCTTCCCTGATGCCACTTTATTGCTCTTGCAAACTGCCTGCAAGGTAATGCATTTTTGAATTTTTAAAAATTCACATAAAAATTTTTTGAAAGAGATTGCACAGAGCCTTGTCCAGCAGGGACTTGAAGCTCTCCGAGGCCACTGCCTCCGCAGGCAAACTTCTCCCCTGCTTTATCATTCACTGCAAAGAATGTCATCCCTATGCCAGGTAGGAATTCCTCTCTCTTCGAACTGAGGGCGCTGCCCCTCCTGCTGCTGCAGCAAAGCACCAAGAGGAATCTGGCATCATTTTCTCTGTAGACTGTAACTACATCCCCACACCACATTATCTTCCCAATACACAGTTCCCCCAAGACTCTTTTCACAGCCCCATAACCAGCCTGTAGTGATCTGATGGACTCGAGTTTATCAGCAGCTTTACAGCTGACGTGGGTAAGATCACCTGAATCAATCAGGTGACTCTGAACTTTGAACATGCTCTTTGTTCTCCACGTCTTTCATAATGAAACTGAAATATAAAGCTCAAGTGACCTTGATTTGGGTAAGCACTGCCTAGCAACAACCAAAACATCAGCCTGTTATCAATGTAATTGTCAAACTGAGTCCAAAACACAGCACTCTGCCAGCTACTGAGAAGAAAGTGAACTCTAGTCCTGCTGAAACCAAGACAATGACATAATATTTTGTACTTTGCACCAAGCTGAAGACTTGGTACGCAGATTAATTTCTGTGGTTTCTAAAGGGGTGCCCGTAGGAGAGAGTCACTCTCTCTGGAAACATGGCACGAACAGCAGCCCAAACCAAAAGCATCTGTTTAAATTTGCACTGCTAAACCAATTAAAGGAGATCTGGGCAGCTTTAAGGAGGACTGTGTTGCTTGTAAACCCCTGTTTTGCAGAGTTCGCAGCACAGACAGCGCGGTTTGATTGTTGGGTACCAGTGCCCTGCGCTTCAGCGGGACCGGGCGCCGCGGCCTCTGCGCCCCGCAGGCCCCGCTCACACCGAGCGAGGGCTGGGCTGGCAGCGGTAAAACCCGGCATGGCAGAAGGTTAACTCATAAAACGGAGTTAAGTTGAAATAAATAAATAAATAAGCAAACCCCAAACCAAACGCACCTTTCAGCTCAGAAAGCCGCTCCGGCAGCCCGGTGTCCCTCAGCCACCGCCCCGAGGCCCCGCGCTCGGCCGCTGCCGGGGCTCCGCAGCAGGACACGGCACAGAGCAGCACCACAGAGCTGCTTCCCGGCTCCCACCGCCTCACCCCGGCTCCCACCGCCTCATCCCGGCTCCCACCGCCTCATCCCGGCTCCCACCGCCTCACCCCGGCTCCCACCGCCTCACCCCGGCTCCCACCGCCTCACCCCGGCTCCCACCCCTCATCCCAGCCAGGAAACCTGCGGGAGCCTAATCCCGGCCGCGGTGCTGAGCCCCGCGCTCGCCTCAGCCGAGAACACCTCACACCTGAGGGGAGGAATTAAACTTCCACAAAGTATCTGGAGCTGTGCCAGGCCAGAGCTCAGCTGCACCGCGAGCCTGCCAGCAGAAAAAGCTCCTGTGCCTGCCAGTTTCAAATACGGATGGTGATGGTGGCTTTGAGCAGCATGTGCCATTCTCTGCTGCCTAGGCAGGTGTCCCCCTTACCTTTATAAATAACCCACTTGTATCAATAAGTGAGTGCAGGTGCTCATCTTTAGGCAAAGCAGGGGGGCAGGTGCGTCTGCTAAAAGTGCAAAGGAGCTCAGCTGTGTCAGCAAAATGATTCCTGCTAAAATAGAATGGCCTAGGGTGGCTGACCCACCATAGCAACCAAAGGTTTTCCAGGTGCCTCACTACGCATCAGCCCATCTTGTGCACAATGACTTAGGATTGAAACAACCTGCCCCTACGCTCCTGGAAAATCACAGAATACAAGAAAATATAAAGACAAATCTCACTCAGTTTCATTGGTAGTCAGTGGGCGTTTCCTTCACTGAATCCAAGGCCAATCTAAATCAACTACTGGCATGGTTGGGATGATTTCTAACACTGCTGTGGCCAGGTCTGGATTTATATGGGATATGAAATAGCTTTTACCATGTTGAATACTTTGTCAGTTTCAAATGAGGTTTCTATATGTTTTCACAGAAATATATAAAAGGTAGCACTACATTTTACAGAGTGAGCCTGCTGAAAAAAATCCCTATAAATAAGCTGCAATTCAGGCCTGTAACCAATCTTGTGAACTGCAACACAGAACATTATGAGTCTAGATAGGAAGTTTTAAACACAAAAGCCCCTTTATTAGAATAGCACAGGCAAAGAACCACTAGGGTATTTCTGCTTTGTCCAGCTGCAGAAAGTTCAACATCACCTGGAATTCCCAGCACACTTTCTAAATCCAAGCCAGCACCAAAGCCTGGTTTTGATTTTGAAGTGAGAAATACCCTCATACTCAACCTATCATGGGGAGATTGAAGCAAGCTCTACTTGTACTGGCTATGATATGGACCAGTCCCGCTGGAAACCATGCAAAGGGAGCTCCCTGCTATTTTGACTATTAGAACTACACCTACAGCAAGTAGTGGCACACTCAGCACACACTGCCAGTTGCTGGCATGGGAGCCCTTTTGCTAGAATGTGACATTTTGGGGTTTATTGTCTGATTAGGAAACTGGAAATAGCTTGCCTGCTTGTACTCATCAGAGTAAGAAAGAGACAGATTGCTAATATGAGAAATCTTATAAAGAAAAGCCTTATACATGTAGCATTTTTCGTTATCAAAAGTTCTTCTAAAAAACAAGAATACCTACCTTGATGTTCATTCACTACATGGGCTACCAGATAAGAACTTTTATGTCACAATTTCTGCACCTGCTTTTAATTATTAAAAAGTTTCCTTATACTTCCATAGCACATTACTCAGTGGTAGAGGACTTGCCAATTCAGCCCTGTAATATTACCAGTAAATTGGGTAGACTTTCTACATTCTGATTCATTCTGTATCTTGCTCATTTCTGCAATGCTGAGTGGACCAAACAGTCTTTTCAAGCCTGTCAGCTGCCAGGTTCTTAATGCCCAGGATGAGTAGTATCTGAAACAAACACAGTAATTGCACACTCGCGTTCTGCCCCAATTCTACAAAACATTTTTTCAAACTCAATTTGCCTCACTTGGGAAGAGTACAAGCACAGCTGTCCTGGTAAGAAAAGGGTCAGTTATCATCATATAATGGTTTGGGTTGGGAGGGACCTTACAAACCATGCAGTTCCAGCCCTCTGCCATGTGCAGGGACACATTCCATTAGATCAGGTTGCTCAGAGCTCCATCCAACCTGGCCTTGAACACTTCTAGGGATGGAGCATCCACAGCTTTTTTGAGCAACCTGTTCCAGTGCCTCATGACCCCCACTGTCAAGAATTTCTTCCCATTATCTAGTCTAACTCTACTCTCAGTTTAAAGCCACTGTGATGCATTTCTCAAAGATGTCTCCTTCCTGAGGAATTCTGAAAAGGCAGAAATTTCAAATTGTCTCAAGTCACCACTAAACAGAGTAGTTTGTTTTCCTGATGTGTTAAAAAAAATAGGCATCATTCCTAATAGGAGCTCTCACTGCAATAATATAAATATTCAGATAATTTCTGAACTTAATGCTGCAACACCAAAGCAACCACATGAATACACTGTTTCTTTCATGAAAAAGAAAGCCCATTTGTGCATTTCAAACAATGGAAAAGCTTTGTCAATGAAACTGGCCTTTGGAAGAAACATACATAACATAACACCAGGAGTTAACCCCCTCTTTTGAGTGCAACTCCCTTTCTAAAGATCACTTGTTTTGGGTTTTGCTGGTTTTTATTTCAGCCATCTACTTGAAAATGAAACAAATGTACCATTGGTGCCCTAGGAAGTTAATATGTATAACAAAGACTCTATTTAAGTTGTCTTACATGGCCATTCAAAGGAGCACTAGAATTCAGCATAAAAAGTATCAGCTCCTTCTGCAAGAGCAAGATATAACTAGATCATTGCAAATAGGAACACTAACATTTTCTACATAAACCCCAGACACGTGGAAAACAGCTCCGGGAAGTGAGCTGCTAAGTTCATGATTCACTGGTTGTAGTCAGCATGGATTCAGCAAGGGGAAGTCAGACTTGAGCAACCCTCTGCACTGAAATGACTGCCAGGAGCTGAAGGGAGAGCAGCAGATGCTGCCTGCTGAGACCCTGGTGAGACCTCTGACACTCCCCCAGAAGACCCTGGTTAATGATGATGGGCATGCCCTCAGCAAGGCTGCAGGTGACACAAAACTGGGAGTAGCTGATACACCTGTGGGTCTTGCTGCCATCCATAGGGATCTCTGCAGGCTGGGGAAATGAGCTGTGGAGGAACAGTCCCATACAATGATGCATACAGTGATAACACCCTGGGGCCATCCAGATGGAATAACCCCTTTGCAGAGAAGGCTGTGGGATCCTGGAGTTGAACAGGAGCCAGCAGTGTGCCCCAGACCAGGTTGATAGCAGGGGCAGCACCAGCAGGATGACAGAGGTGATCCTTCCCGTTACTCACACAGGAGCAGTGCCCAGTTCTGGGCATCCCAGCACCCAGTGTGAGACACACAGACATAGCTGGCAGTCCAACTAAAGGCCACAAAGGCATTCAGGGACTGCAGCATCTCTCTTATGAGGAAAGGATGAGGCAGCAGGGACTGTTTAGCCAGAAGAAAGCTCAGGGAGACTCTTATGAACACTTATCATCATCTGAAGTGGGGATGCAAAGATGGAGCCAGGCTCTTGTCAGTGACACCCAGTGACAGGACAAGAGGGAGTGGGCACACACTGGAACCCAAAAGGTTCCACCTGAGCACAAGAACATACTTTGACTGTGAGGCTGACTGAGAACTGCAGCAGGTGGCCCAGGGAGACAGTGTCCTTCCTTGGAGATCCAAAACCATCTGGACATTGTTCTGGCCAACAAGACCTAGACAGGATGGCTGGAGCAGGGGGCTTGGACAGCATGACTTCCAGAGGTCCCTCTCAACCTCAACCAGCCTCTGAGTCTGTGAATAAACAAATACACAGAAGTTTTGGAAAAATGGCAAATTTATTTTTTGTTAAATATAAAAAGATCATGAACTGCATAGAAGTATGACTTCAGTCTTCTGAAAATGTTACTCAGCATTCATTCACACTTGGAAAGTCCCAGTAATATGGCAGGACACGAAACAGACTAACAGTTGCCTACAATGTATGCATTTACATTCAATTGGAGTTAATCTGCATAACAATATTTTAAAATAAATCAAATGCACTTATCCAAACAAAGTCTGATTCAAAGTAGATTTTAAGTACATATAAAATACAAATCAAGTCTTCAAAATTTTAATTCTTTGGATAAAACAATTTTTCAATTATTTATAGATAAGTTACCTCTATAGCAGTAAGAAATGTAAACAACAGATACTGTGATAAAAATCATAAGGAATAACAGCTTTGTCATAAAGTGCTGGAATAAGCTATCAGCTTTATTTTCCAGATGCTAAAAAATAGTTGTAATTTCAATTCAGGAATATTTTGGAAGAATTTTAAATTATAACAATTTTTTAAAACATTCTTCTTTACCTTTATCTACACAGCTTTTTGGCCTTTTCTTCTTTATCTCAAGTAAACTTTAACTTCTACATATATATCAAAAAATCTGTAGTTTTAACTTACCCAGTTCAAACTGAAATCCATGATGGTGGAAAAAAATCAAAAGGTCAGGTAAGACTCAACTGGGAAAAGCCAAGGACTTTGAAAAGTAAGGGTGTAAAGTACCTGAGCACAATCCAACAGCTGCCTCCTCCTGCAAAGTAATTCTGTAATTATATATACAATCAGTACCACTGAAAAAAGCTCCATGAGAATTCATACACAGGGGAGACTGTGTGGTTCCCTCACACCCAGCTATCAGGGCTTTGTCTCTGCTGAAGAAACCCATTACTTCATTTCACATGAAATTAAGGCTTGGAGAACTTTTTCTACTGACAAACAGAAGCTGAAAAGTTTTACATGCCTTACACCTCTGCTTTCCACTTGTCCACGTGAGCATTCCCCCAAACCAAGACATCAGTCCTGAATCGCCCCATGTGTTAAGGTGACACCTTATATTGAAATCTGTTTAGGAAAAACCTGCTCTTTCCTTGTGTGAAGAAAGATAAAACACAACCTTTTACCACCCATCAGGTTCACCTCTCCATCATATTCCAAAATGCCAATCTGCCTGACTACTGAAAAATCCACAGGCACACTTCAAAAGGATTATCAGATTGTGGTATTTTATTACAGAAAACAAATCCAATTCAAAGACAATTAAATTTAAGCTTTGAAGAGTGGAAAATCCCAAAATATTTCAAAGTGGCATTTGCTTTCAAAATATCTACGTGAGTTTTAATAAATTCACTGCCCAAAAGGCTCCCAGAGTCTGATATGATTAGGAGGCTTATTTTATGAATATTAGTTTCAGGCTGTTAAGGCACAACTGGCATTTGCTCTAAGACAAAACTTGACACAGGCATTATTACCTTAGAGCCAGAAACCAGTGGAAGTGGAAGGCACAGAACTTTAAAAAATAGCACTAACCAAACCAATTTTAAAGGCTTAAAACAATTATTAGGTAGTTTATCTTTAAATACTAACACACTGCAGTCCATTTCTCAGAGCAGGCATGAAGCTGAGTAATTATGGGCAACACTAATTGACAGCAAGATGCACTTCTACATTAGAAGGGCACAGAGAAAAGTTGTTCATTGCAGTTTCACTGGCAAAAATGGTTATTTTCAGTTTACTCAGTTTCACTGCTTTTAGCTAGAGGCTCTGTGTTTTGGGGCTTGTTTGTGTGGGGTTTTTGAGGGGGGATTGTTTTGTTTTGTTTTTAACATAAGGAAAAATCAGTACAGATAGATTATACTATTTCAAAAGTTTGATAAAAACAAACCACCAAGTTCAAATATTCACATCAGCATAGGAACCTCATCTTCAAACGTAATTTATGGTAATAAGCCAAGACCCACAAGCACTGACAATATACCTGTTTTCTCTACCAAGTGTTGCAGAGATGCAACACAGCATAACCACACAGAATATGCATGATAATGCCCAAGTAGACCAGATCTATAAGGCACAACTATTAGTGATGCTAGAGGGAAAACAGGTTTCCAAATGGCTCCAACAGATGTACCATAGTTCCAAAACATATCAAATTTAGCCTCTATTGAAAGTGGTGAGAATGGTAGCAAGCAACTCCAATAAACCAGCAGGATTCAGCCTCCCTTCTTCCCTTCCCAATTTCTTACTAAGGGTAGTCCTAAAAGCATGCATGTGTTCAACCACTGTTTGGCAAAGACTACGTTCAAACTCACTTGCAGGTTTCAGTTTGTTTGCTCTAGCATCACCTTTTGACTAGAACTTGAAAAGTGCAAAAATATTTAATTATATCTTCTTAAAAAAAATAATTCATTTTATTGGCACAACTCCAATTCCTCAGGAGTTAAATCCACTGCCAGCAATGGATAGAAAAGGAGGCACCAGCATAAAAGAATCAAAGTGCATTTCCAGTTTGCCAATGCTGCATGAATTGGCAAGCCAGAACCTTTCTTTCACCACTGGAACGGACTATGCTGAATGCATTTCATGAAAAGTCTGTATCACACATTAACACACAAAGTCTGTCACGAAGTCTTGGGGATACTGCAAAGAATCATCGAAGCGGAAGCGTTTGGAGAGCGTACTGCTGTCCTCTGGAATGTTCTCCTTGTCCTCCTTGTCGCTGCAGCTACCACTGCAGCTGGATTTTACACTCCGCTCTTCTGAGCACTTTGTTGTGTGTCCTGGAAGCTGAGAGGAGCAGCAAGTTTCTTCAGGGCTGCATAGGAGCGTGAGCTCCCCTTGCTGCAACCACGAATGGGAGAGACAGTCTGCTGCAGTGGGCCTGTCCCTTTGGAAGGAGAAAGGGAAAGGTGCTCAAGTTAATTTCACCAATACTAAAAATCTAAAATAGCTCTGATTCTAAAAATCCCAAGAAAAATTGACACCGAAGAGTCAATATTGGTGTGTTTTCACCCCTACCTCAGCTGCTACAAGTATTGGGTACACGCACCTAAACTTACTTGATGGATTACCCTAAAGCTGGTAAGCTTTCACCAGAACAAGGAATACAGTTCCTGGGAATGTTTTCAACACAGTCCCTTGGAATGTTTTCAACATGGTACACATAAATGGGCACTTGTTTTTGCTTTTAATGTCATGTGTTTTATACAGACCATAAATAGTGAGGCTCATGAATATTCAGTCATTATGCTTTCAAGGATAGCCAAGTTAACAGGATGTCATCAACTCTGACATTTTCTATTGTTTTACTCTTGCAATTCATCTAGCATAAACCCTTCAAAATGTAGATCCTACTGAACAAATCAGAAAATTGCTCCTCTGGATAACCTAGTACAGTGCTACTTCAAGTTTTAATTGTGTTCTGCATTGTTAACTTCCACAGAACTTGCCAGAAAACTGGCTCCAAGGCAATAGAGCCCACTACTTGTCCCTAACTCTGCCAGAACATGGGAATATTTTTCACTCAGAAAAGTGTAACTTTACAGAGTTAAACTTAAACTCTGTTTAAGAGTTTTCCTCTTAAAATTCAAGGAGGTGTAGTCATCAAGAGTTGGAATGGGGAGAAAAAAAAAGGCAGCTTATTGAGGATATAATGAAGATTCTCTAAATGCCCAGGAGAATGTGAGTACTAATGGTGACAGAATGTCAAATATCCCACAGGTGCACACTAAGAGTTATCAAAGCAGGTTCTTCATCATTGATTCCCTTTTTCTAGATGCTCCACAAATATGAAAGATAAGATTCTCTCATGATACTGGCGTTTTGTGAATCATTTCAGATCCTTACAGACCGTGTATGTGAGATGTTAAGGCAGGAAGAACTCTTCAGACATGCTTTATATGGAGTCCTTATTGCCTCAGAGCAGCCACTTCCCAGGAATCACCTCCTATCCAAGAGCCTCTCTCAGCCAGGCAGGCTCACTCCTGCCTGCTGGAGGCTCTCTGAAGCTGACAAGGATTACTGTCTCACCCCACTGGTGGCAATATCTAGCACTGCAATCAATAATACCTGACCAGCTCACTTCTCAAAGTCCAGCTGCTTTGCAAGGTCTTGATTACAGTCTGAACTGAAGAATGCAGAGTTAAGGGAGTGTGCCTTACAAACAAAAAAATTTTCACTTTGGATTGAGAACATTTTTAGAAGACTAAACAAGGCAAAGCACTGCCAAGTATAAATATATAGTAAGAGATGTATTTAAGTAAAAAGATAAAGGTAAGTCAGGAAACAAGAAAGGACTGCAAAGAGCACTGCCTTTCCAAACTACAATAATTATAGAAAAGAATGTGACTTTATTCTAGAGTATGCTTTAATAAAATCTTAAAAAATCTATCATCTGAATGAAAACAAAGAAACTCAAACTAAAAAACTCAAAGAACAAGCCTGACTGACAATAATGTTATCTGTAAAAATAATAAAAATAATATCTGACAATTTTAGCCAGTCATCGAATCCAAGATTCTTCTCACACTTTATGGAAAAGCATGAACCTGCATTTTTAAATATCCAGTTGAAAATACCAATGCATTGTGAAATATCCAGCTGATCTTATCAGTGGCATTAAGAACATAAACTAACATTCACCTTTTCTAGGTGCTCCACAAATTTAGATTCTTGCTGGGAGGAGTTTGCTACTTACTCTGGATTTTTTATGAGAAGTTTTTGAATGAAGTCTTTTGCAGGCTGTGAAACTGATGAAAATGTTTCTTCTGAATAATCCACGTTAACTTGAGATATATTAAGGTAAGTTTCTTGAACGTCAGCCCCCACAAACGGAGATTCTTGTGTCAGCAGCATGTATGAGATGACACCGATGTTCCTGAGATAAGAACACACTGTATAAACCTACTAGAGACCAAATTATATAAACCTACTAGAGAACCTAAACAATACATCTTGCATATGTTTGCTGTGCTACAGATCAAACTTCCTGACATATCCCACACTCAGAATTACAGCAAACGTGCTACACCTCAATTTTATGTGATTCAAGCATGACTGCACATACACAAAGAAAGGTATGTGTGTATATATCTCAATGAAAGGATTGTTGAAAATTGTTTAATTTCAATATACTCTTTTCTTCCTACTGAGATTGTTAGAAAAAGGAAATACTACTTTTACACAGCCCACTCTTGGGCAGTTCTGGATAACAGAGCTGCAAAAAAGACATTCTAATCTGCATGCAAATAAAACATCCTTCACTGTAATTCTGGATGACAGAGCAAAGACTTTTAATCAACCTCTGTGTACATTTGACACCTGAGTTGTGTTACAATCTATTCTAGATGAGATGTTTCTCCCAAGAACATGAGCACCACATCATGCAATCTATTATAAATCTTAAGATCGTTTCTTGATGCATAATAAAAACCTATCTGTGGTCTATCTGATAGATCAGAATTTAGCACCCATTGCAGTGTGGAAATATGCAGCTGCTGGGTTTGTCATTGTGAGCAGAGCGTCAATAGGGTTTTTTTATGTTTTCCCACAATAGCAGGCAAATAATACATGATTAAAATAACATTAATGAACAGATTTAGTTACTATTATGAGTTGAGGATTTCAAAGGAGCAATTAGCAACTTTCAACAGTGAATTTTAATTAAGAAGCTGAAGATTTTATGTTTTAAAGGAAACATTTCAAAGCTAGTCTTTAATATAGGTCATAAAATTAAAAAGCCACAAAAAGTTGTGGGTCAGTTCAAGGTACTTGTCATTTTTTATGATTCTTTCTGCAGGTATTTATCTAAAAATAAAAAGTAGGAAGTTTACATCCTTCTTATAATTTGTATAAAAAAATATTTAATGATGTAAAAGTGGGAAGTATCCTAGAGTAGCTAATACCTGAAGCACGTCATCCAGGAGTAAGTAATACCTGAAGTATGTTATCCAGCCACTGTTATTACTCCCTCAGAACAAACACCTATTCTCTACAGGCTCAGAAGCCACCTGCATTCCCCACTAAGTGTGCAACAAACCCATAAACTCCTGCAAGCCCTCAGTTACATCCTGAGGTCTTCTTCCCCTCCCCTCCTTCCCTCCCTCCCTCTTTCAGCCAGCCCACCAACAGAAGGGGATTCTTGGAAGCCAGATGAAACTGAATCAGGCCCTTAGATTGTTAAGGGGTCAGTAAAATGAAGACAAAACATACCACATGTCTGTAGCTGTGGTAATGGGATCATAGTTCAAGATTTCTGGAGCTAAGGAGATGAAGAAAAATGCTTTAATAAATATGTTATTCAAATGGCCTTGAATCATACACTACATTTCTGGCATTCTTTTGCCAACCATTATTGAGATACTCAACATGTAGTTTCAATAATTAGGTTTATTATTTCCAAGCCGTAAGGGTGGCAACAAGTTGTTTCCATTTGCCTAGACACGGATGTTTACTTGGTTCACACCAAAGTGGCTCTACACAGCCTGAAGTTTATCCAGGTTCCAAAATGGGTTCCAATCACATGCATGCACGTCAGTTTTTCTCCTAAGAGGTTTTGAATTATACAGCTTTTTAAGGGGAATGCATAAACCCTTCAGCATGTTAAAACTGCAAAACAAGATGACCAAGCCAATTTTAAGATCAGTGGCTGTTAGCATAGGCTAGGAAGCAAGTTACTCAGAATGAAGTGCTCTTAACATTGAGTATTGGCAAATCATGAAGGAAACTTGTCCCTCAGAGAGGGCTAAGTGTTAACAGCAATCTTTCCCTTTCCAAGGAGTATTTTAATCTCATTAAATCATCATATTGAATAACACTGAAGATGTTATATTAATTCAAAGAACATTTTTTTTGTGCATGCTAATGTTGTATTTCAATTCTAATTGGAACAATTTAACAGCCTGTATCCCAGCAAATATTACGGTATAAAATCGAGATGTGTACTTATTGATAGAAGTTGGAATTTTTTGGTGCAAATATTTGTTGACTGCTCTTAAAAAAGAACAGTTAAAAACACTTTGTCTTGCCCTGTGACCTTTATCAGATATTAAGCTGCTAAGTGTGCTATGTGAACTGTTCCTGTTTTCACAAAAGCCCACACAGATGTTGTGAAGTAGCCCTCCCCTACCGAGATACTCTGTTGTTCCCATGATCTGCCGCAGTTCATTGGAATTCTCAAGCTTCCGGGACATCCCAAAATCTACAATTTTTACATCACCAAGAGGATTGAGACTGCTCAGCAAAATATTTTGAGGCTAGAATAGAAAATATTGCATTCATAATTAATAAAATACAATCTGAAAAAAAGCCTAATGTACTAAGTGACATTTCAGCTTCTATTATGCAATCATTATTGCTAAATATTTATTATAATTTAAAAATATTTAATCTCTATCCTTTTAATCTCATTTTAATATAACTTAATCTCCTTTTTTTGTCATCTTTTTATGTATTTACCAAATGACTTCAATGAGTATAATAAACTGAAAATAAAATGCTAACACAAAGCCTGCTGCAGCCTCACCTTTAAATCAAGATGAACAATATTGTTTTCATGCAAGCAGCAAAGTCCTTCAAGTATTTGCCTGATAAGTCTTACAATATCCCTTTCACCAATTCTGTCATCCAGATCTGGGACACACAAGTCAAATATTTCTCCTCCAGCAGCACTGAAACACATTAAAGAACACCTATGTATTAAGTTTATATTTTGAAGCTTAAGTGAGGAAAAATGTTTTCAATAGCACATATTCATCTAACATATATCTGTAACATCAGAGAGGCTGGGAATTTTTTTTTTTACACATTTACACAAAAACACTTAATATAAACACTTAGAAAAGGGGAAAAAAATAATCTGATTATGATTTTTCTTTCCTTATAGCCTCTAAAAGCAGTTGAGACAGCAAAAAGCTCCTTTGACTGGTACCCTCATAATTCTCTGGTTGGTCCCTCAAGCAAGTTGGAAGATGCCTTCCAGAAGTTGAGTTCTATCATCAGTTCCCAATCAAAGAAGCCTTTCTTTTCAAGTCAAATCTAAAATTTCTTCCATGAGACCAGTTCATAAATAATGCAGAGCACTGTAAAGCAGCATGGAAATATCTGTGTTCCTGTGGTTTATGAGTTATTCCTACACTTGGCTGCAGTGTCAGCTGTCTCCTTTCAGGCCGGGCTTGAGATCATTACTCAGCCTGCTCTGAGTGCCTGAAGTTTCTCTCAAAGATGAAAGGCTTCCTCAAAACTACAGATCGCTGAGACTAAACTTCATTGCTGACAAAATAAGAGTCTATTAAAAAGTCAGACAACGGACAAAAGGAATGAACACAGCCACAAACCTGCTGAGGTTACGGGAGGTGGCAGTAATGCTCCCCTAGGTGACTTTATGGCAACATGGACATGAGGGGATGGGCAGAGGACGCCATGAATTTCAGCTCTCACAAGGCTGTCAGCTCCCACAGTATTCCTGTGCTCAAGCTACATTACACCCATATTCAATGGTGGGCACCCAGATGGGCAAAGAGCTGAAAGCTCTGCACTAAAGGATTTGCACAAAAAGCCTTAGAACAGCAAATAATATGTTAGGGGTCATCTAGTTTCAGGGGAAAAAGGCTTTTTAACATGGAATCTAGCTAAATGCCTTCAAGTTTTCCAAATAATAGATCATGGTGTGCAGAGACCACCATTAACAGCACTTACAAATACTTTGTAGACAAAACTTAAAGCTTAGAAAGAATTCATTTCACAGGCTGTATTTTTCTTCCTTACATTCCACAAAAAATTTACACATACAACAAATATGATAGATAATTCAAATTCAATTCCCAAATTAAACTAATATTTTCAGGGCTAATAAGGTTTGGGGACATGTGTAAAAAAGATGGGAATCTTTTAGGAAACTGCTCGAAAAGTCAGTTTTAAAATAACAAAACTACTAAATTCTGGAGTTCAAAACAAACAAACTAACTGTAAGTCTTCAGTCACCAAAAGTGCTAACTTGAAGTTCACAGGCATGGATGTGCTCAACCTCTTTGAAATCTGTGTACTTGGTATCAGTGACTTTTTTTTTTGGTGATTTAAGTTGAATCAAAGCACTCAGGACCTTCTATGTTATTCCAAGAACATTTACAGTCACCTTGCCTGAAACATTCTTAAAGGAAAAAAACATAAAGTGTACTATAATGAAAGATCAGTATAATGTATACAGGGTACTGTTGCAATTCTTCTGGGCATTCAGGCAATTCATGAAAAAAATTAATACACTGAAAGATTTTTTTTTCCTACAGACATGGAATATGTGATGAAGACATACTTACTATTCCAACACTAAGATGATTTCATTTGCTGTTTCATAGACTTCATGGAGATTAACTATGCGAGGATTGGATTTCATTAACTCAAGGACAGCAATTTCATGCAGAATCTCTGCTCTGCAGTCTTGACCTCGTCTTCTTTTCTTTAAGAATTTAGCTGCATACTCTTGGCCTGTGGATTTAGCTACACATTTTCTAACCACAGCACATCTTCCTCTACAAAATAAAATGGAAAGCACTGAGATGCAGGAAATCAAAAGTGTATAAATTAATATTAGAAATAAGAAGACAGAAAATAATTTGAAACAAACAAAAAAATGTATTGGGAAATGCCATGCTTGGCCTGCTCTTGCACTGTTTCCTGAACATTCACTTGCAGGCACTGTAGAAGGATACTAAGCTAGATGAAGCTCTGGTGCAACCCAGTAAAATTCCCTTTACACAGCCTAGCTAAACATTAAATCAGAGTATCAAGTTACAGGGACATTTTCACTGTCAGGTCACAGAATAATTCAGTTGGAAAGGATTTCTGGAGGTCTCTAAAAACCTCATGCTTAAAGCAGGGCCAGCCATGAGGACTTAGCAGGCTGCCCAGAGCTCTGTTCAGGTTGGCAAGATATTAGAATACCCTCAACCTCATTACAACACCTACAGGACAACAATAAACAAAGTAAGCCCCTGTGAAATGCAGAGAATGAACAGGGAAAACAAAGCACATTTAAATGCATGGGTGGGGCAGGAGGTTTTCAGTGAAAAAAAAAATGTAGTCATAAAGAGAACTTCCTTCCACAAACCATGTACTACTGCTACAAAAATCCCAGGTATCTGCAAAATGTTTCAAAACATCTTAATAGGAAAGCACCCACTAGTTAGCATTCTCTTCCTCAATTACAGTTAGACAAAGTGTGCTGCTTTATTTCCTAGCCAGCTGTTTAGGTATGGAAACAAAACCATATTTTGGCAAAGAAATGTTTTTAGAAGAAAGCCACATACTGTACTTAAAACATCAAGCTGATCTTTTAAAAAATTAGGAGGAAAAAATGCAGTTTTTTTAAGGCCAAGTTATAAACTCCTGAAAAAAACAATTTCATAACCACTAATATGGCATTCCCAGAAATGCCTGGTTGCATAGATGAAATGTGTTCTCAAATGGTACAGGAAGCCTTATTTACAAAAAAACAACTTGAAAGGCTGCAATAAACTGTGAGTAAAGTTCTAAAAACAGTATCAAGCTATGTACAAAGTGCACAATCTACATTTATCTCTTAAAAAAAACCCTGTCTATTTTTTGTTACCACAGCATACTAAGAACAAACGCAATGAAACAGGTCAGAACGAGCTGTGCTCTTTAACTAACTCTTTAGCTATCTGAGCTGTGCTCTTTAAACTAAATTAGCTTCTTTAGTAGAAAACACCACATTGCCTTGCAGGCTTTCCTTTTTTTCTGGTGCAAAAATCCCAGTGCTGAAAAGGAACATTCCTTGAAAAAAAAAAAAAGTAAGTACATTTTTTGAAAAGAAATCTACATTTCAGTATTTAATCAAAATGGGGATGAGCATCTCATGCAAAAAATCAATTTTCATTTGCAAATAATTGTACAAAAGTACCTAAATTATTAAATAGTTAAAGATGACTTTGAATCATAGTGCTATAACTTAAAAACAAATTCAATGAAACAGGCCTTCTGACATCATTTATTTCAACATCAACTAGTTGTAGACTTTCTCGATCCTCTTTTGAAAAGCAGTAAACTTCAGAGATGAAAGTTATTTAGTCTGATAAATGCACACTTTTCACCTTAGCAACTACCTGTAAGCCTGAAATGGCCACATCCTTTCCCAACTGTTAACCCAGCTCCTTATTTCAGAGCATTTGAAGTTACTGAGCTCAATTTCATAATGTACCCAAGCTGAAAACACTCTCCCCTCCAGCTCACATTCTCTTTTTAGCATCACGTCAACCCTGCCAGCCACGAAAGTGTCTCTAAAATTAACAAAGGGGAACCAGTTTAGTTTCATGAGAACTGCAAGATCTTCCCCAGCAGTTTTGGCACATCTTCCTTGTGGCTGCTGTGCGTTTAACAACTTTGAAAGGTCAGTGATCCCTCCAGATCTGAGATTTCCTTCCACTTGTTTATTAGTAGTGTTCCAATTAAGGCAAAAATTAAGGCAAAAAATATGACAAAAAAGTGTTTTAGAGCTGTGGAAATTGCTCCAGAAACACAAAAAAGTCAGCTCGGAAGTGCTGCACTGACGCAAGTGGAGCAGTTCCCACTCCTTGCCTGTGCAACCATCCCCCTTCACAACCCAGCTCTGCAAGAAAAACTGATTTCAGGATGTTTTCATATCTCAGCTCAGAAACCACAGAAATTTAACTACTTCAAAAGAAGCCAAGCCATGCACACACCAGGGACAGAAGTACTTAAGCCACTAAACAGAACCTAACCTGCCAGCTTCATGAGTCAGTCTCTTAAATACCAAAGGACCCAACAGATAAGGGTGTGGGAGAAAGAAATGGGGCTTGGGAAGCTTAAGCAGAGAACAAGAGAACTATTTACTACATAATCTCAAGAGGAAAAAGAAAATTGCAAGTGAAAATTAAAGCAGACTCAATCCTTGAGAGAGATTACAAAGAAAAGAGGGATTTTACATCACTTAAAAAGCATTTATACACTTAAAAACATGAAAAAAATACACAAGCAGTTAGTCCAGGAGAAATCACAAATATGTTTGTAAAACAGAGCTCTGCTTCTGTTTTCTTTGCATTTTGGCACTTATTTTGTTATGCCTGGTTTTGCATGCACAGAAAAAAATTAAAAACTCTGTTCTGGAATTCACACAAAATCTACACTTTTGTTTGCTTTAGACATCATCTCACAAGTATGTAGAGTCTGAAAATCCAGCGTTGGAACAATACCTGAGTTCTAGAGGGTGCTGCATATAAACTGCTTCTGTAGAGCTTAGAATTCAAAAGCAGAGCTGACAAAAGTTAAGAAAAGAAGAAAAGTTATGGGCTGTAATCTGTACTTCTATAAAGTGTACCAGAAAAAGCACATGCTAGAAAAATAGAGAGAAAAAAAAAAAAAGAGAACAATGAAGGCTGAAGAGCTCACAAACCGCATGCAGAAGAGCATCTCTGCTGACAAAACGAGCTGTGGGGCAAAGCATCCTTATGCAGCACAGCAAGGCACAGCTGTGAGACTGACCCAGCCTACTTCTTCAGGGAGCTGGGAAACACAATCACAGCATCATGTTTGCATGGCTTTACACCCAATTCACTGAGTATTTTCAATGCATGAATTAACCCAGTGATTTCAAAACACATATTCACCTGTATGTCTGAAACAGCATCATAAATACCAAGAGTTTGGGTGCTTCAGTGTTTTATTTCCTATTTTACTGTTATAAACTAGGGCAAGGGAAGCAGGCTGCAAAACTGCTCTGAAACAGCAGCTTGTTTGAAACTCAGTCTAACTGCTTGAGGTTGGAAAAGGGAGAGAAAAGGTCCTTGTTTTCTTCAGAAAAATCACCCAAACACCTGGAACAACCAACTCAAAATCCTCATTCTTTGTCTTACAATGTCATCTCTTGTTCAGGCCATGCCCCTGGAATCTATGTGGACTAGGCAGGGAAAGGAAAATAATCCCAAATCTACATGCCTATGAAAACCCTCCAGATCTCTCTGACATGGAAAAGGCTGGCAACTTATGCCTCACTGTCCCTGTTCCCTAAAAAACCCACTGTGAAACAAAGAAGGGGACAGGAAAGGATAGGTGCATACTTCCTTCTTCATCTCTTACCATAAAGGTTTGCTTCATTTTACAGAGAATTTTCTTGCAGCAGAAATTCCTCTTGCTCAAACAAAATAAATAGGAATAATCTTACCTTCCTAGCTCTTTTGATTCAAGCATATAAAAATTGTGGAAGTTTTCTGTCTTGAATGGTGTGTGCAGAGATGTGGCCAACAAGCCAGAAAGGCTTTTATTCTCCAGCTTTCTCCTCGACATTGTCAGGAGCTCTTCTACAAGCCACCTGCTGAAGCAAAACAATTAACAGTTTTGGAAATTCCATAGTAACAGCATAAGAAAGTATACAAATGCTACAAATACTATGAATTTAGGGCTATAAAACTATAACAGCCAGAACTTTGTTCAGAAGCAGCCTGAAAACAACACATTTAATCACTAAAAATAAAAACTGGAAAGGAATATTAATCAGGACATGCTAATTTAATAATGTAAACACTTGAGATAAGTTGGGGTTTTTTTCTCCCTGGAGCACATCCATAAGATACTAGGGATAAGCTTTAGTTCTAATAAAAATGCTAATAGCTACTTAACTATTAATGAGATGTACCTTTTTTTAATCTTTCTGAAATTCCTCTCTGGATTCTGGGTAAGTTCCACACTTCCCTTAAGCTTACACTTTTAACAGATATTCATTCCTGGGGGAACTCACCAAAAGTCCTTCCTGTTTGTTAACTGCAACACGGCAGGAATAGGCAACAACAGGACAAAATGGGGTCCTTTTCCTAGTAGGAATATTCACATTTGTTATTCAGCCCACTCATAGCTCCTCTAAGTTTCCTTTTTAAGGCTGAGTTAATTGTCAGAGAGAAGCATGAATGGACAAGGTCCTCTTTGCAAGTTCAGATCATTTAGAATCAAATGATGTAGTAATCCTGATTAAATTACCTTAATAAACCAGTAGAACAGCACATTATGAAGATACACCCACCCACATAATTTCTACTACAGTAAAAAAAAAAAACAAAACCAACTAAACCAAACCAAATAAAAATACTGGGGTTTGGTATTCACATTTACAGGCCTGAAGCCTCTCTTCAGGTGAAATGCAAAAGCAAGTCAGAAAAAAGCCACTGAAGGATACCAGAAGTAGTAATTGATAGCTTCTTTAAGTTAAAGAGGTTTACCTTTATTAGTGAAAGGAAAAAAAAAAAAAAAAAAGCAAATTACAATTCAGAGACAGCAAACTCACAAAAATACACTTGCAGTTTAAATGACAGAAATGCACTGTCAGACACTTCTGGGGACACTCAAACTAGTTATGATCCAAATGTAACCCAGTACCCATCCAGCATTGTTCACATTCCCATGTGGGATGGAACATGGATATTCATATTAGAAATATTTTGGATTCAAATCATCATACATAATTTAGCAGGGAAAAGACCCAAACTACACAGTTTAAAAATATCTTCAAAGCATCATCTGATATGCAGGAAATAGCTTCTTTAAGAAATTATGAAAAGGCCACAATACAATCTAATACACAAGTCTTTGACTCACTCTGTAACAAGCAAGCATTCCTCCTCCCACAATTATATGACAGTTTACCATTTAAGAGGACAATTTTGATGTCTGAAATTTTACATGACTCTCCTTAGGGCTGTGCTCACTTGATAACTTTAACCCCTAAACTGTATCTTTCTCCTGCTGTACTTCAGCAGAAAACCATTTGTGTTCGATAACTGGCCTCATTAATTGAGAGTTTACTATTATCAGGTTTATTACCATTATCAGGTTTATTACCATTATCGAGTTTATTACGTAAGCTTTCATTTTACATGGTCGTTCGTACAAAGCAATTATTAAGGAGAGCTTCTGCCTCAGGTTGCTTTGACGTTGCTTCTCTGGTAAAACACCACATCTTCCTTTTTTTAGCCCAGTATAATCAAGAATAGAGAAGAACACATATCCACAGCAGGCAGAAACCCACAGAGAGGCATGGAATCTACCCAGAAGAATGAAATTCAACTAGCTATGGGGAAAAAAAGGCTTCCCACTAAACTAGGGAAGTTTAACCGGAAAAAAAGTCAGCTCCTTTAACCTTTTCTAAAGACATCGAATCCCCGGGCCGGGCCGGGCAGATGTTTGGCAGCGGCCGGGCGGGACCCGGCCCGGTCCCCACGGGACAGCCCCGACTCCCCTCACAGGCACCCCCGCGCTGCCGCTGGCGCGACCCGGCACCGGGCAAGGAGGCAGCGCGGCGCTTCCACCGCACCCAGACAGAGGCTCGGCTCGGCTCGGCTCAGCTCAGCATACCGCAGCCCCCCGGCCGGCCACACTCACCGCTGGCCGCCGCCCGCCGTCCCTCACAGCGCCGCTCCCGCTCACTCGCCGCCTCTCGGCGTTTGAAAGGCGCAACCCGGGAGGAGCGGCTGCCCCAGCGGAGCGAGTACCAGGCCCCGCCCACTCGGCAGGACAGCCAATCCGCTCCCAGCCGCGGCGCCCAGAGGCCCGGCGATTGGCGGGAGCGCCCTCAGTGCGGGCAGCGCCCCCTGCCGGCCGCCCGGCCCCCAGCGGCAGGTGCGGCCCGGCCGTGAGGGAGCGAGGGGTGCCGGGGCTCGGGCACTGCGGGGCGGCCGCTCGTGTCCGCACCTCGCGGGGTGTGCTTCGGGCCACAGGGCACCCATGGCACGTCCCGATCCCGGGGCTGCGTGCCAGCCGAACCCCACAGCAAAGGCTCCTCGGTGCGTCCCCTGCATCCCCGAGCGCTGGAGCAGCGGGGAACGGCCGAGGCAGCGGGGCAGGTGCGCGGGCAGGTCCCGTTGCAGGACGCCATCCCGTGCATGTCCCCGGGCTGGGGAGCGGGGGACACGAGCCCCGTCTGCAGGGATTCCGCTCCGTCCTGGTGCGGGACGTGGCGGGGACAGAGGCGCCGTGCGGGGACAGAGGCTCCGTGCGGGGACAGAGGCGCCGTGCGGGGACAGAGGCGCCGTGCGGGGACAGAGGCGCCGTGCTGGCCCCGCCGCCGCTGTGCGAGTGACGCAGCCGCGAAGGCTCGGCGACCACAGCACTGGCCCAGTGCAGTTAAAAACCGAGCGATAAACCAGTTCTCACCGACAGCTGCCGGGAACAGAGCCGCTTTCAGCCCTTCCGTATAAGTACACGGCTCGCACGGAGCACGTTTGACAATCTTAGTCATGCATGCAAGTGGAAACAGGGTCTTCAGAGCCTCGTAAGAAGCCCACAAAAAAAACCTCAAAAAACTAAAACAAAAAACAAAAAACCAAAAACCAACAACAAAGTAAAAAGACTCTAACCTGTGCTTTCAAAGACTCTTTCCGAGGACTCAAAATAGCCTAAAGCATGGTTCAGAAATAAGCTGAAGTTAGAAAGAGTTCTAAAATAGCTGCAATTTGTTTGTCAAATTTATTTCCTCTGAAGCAATCCAACCAGCTAAGAAATTTGCAAACATCCGTTTTATAATAGATTTGTCATGAAGGCAGTAATAGTAATGTAGCATAAGAGTTTAAGAGTTGTGTAAATTTCATTTCAGCAGTGCCCCATTAGAGTTACTGGGTTAATTCTGTTTGTGCCATGGCACTGCCAGTGAAATGGGTAATTGCTGTGTTTATTACAGTGCCTAAGTCATGCAGTCACAGCAAAGCTTGCATTAAGATGAAAGTACCATAAATGAAGATAAGAAAGCAGAAAGTATTCTTGAAGAGTCTAGAATATGTCTACCACGTAGCTGGCACACTGAAGTACCTACTAAAAACATGTAAACCCTGCTTGCTTGAAGTTCCATCTGGCTTTTTAACACTTAGAGCTGTGGATATTTTCGACAAAAGCAATACAAAATCTACTTTCTCCCACTAAGTTCCACCATCTCTGCAGGGTTCCAGATCATACTGTTTCTTGATTATAACATGATTTCAAATACATCTCTCAAATAAAAATACAACATGTGGACAGGATTGGTTTTGTTGAGAAGTGCTCTTTGCACAGTATGAAAAGCAGGCAGCATTCCAAACATACCAAATGAGCCAGAGAGTAAATTTAAATGATGTCCACAATTAAGATGCTTTAGGTTATTATAGCACATGGTGCCAACAAGTAAATGACAGTGCTTATGTTTGTCTCCTTAGCTGTTTTTGTCTTTATTGATGCTCTGCAGGTTTTGCTCTACTCTCCCTTTAAGTTTTGAAAACCAAGTAAATACCAAAAATGCTTCATGACATGCATGTTATTGTAGTTCTTGGTTATCTGTTTATAAAATGCCATAGAAACATGAATGGCACTTAGAGAAGGGTATAATTGACAGGACTCCACCCTGAGGACTTTGGAATTTTACTTAGATACACCACAACTGAGAAGGACAAACAAAGGTGGAGAAGGGGGAATGGGTAGGCTGAAGGTCACAACAGTACAGGATCATGAACTATTATTATTCCTAATGTATACACCTGGTCTTTGGGATAATTAAAAAATAGCAATTAAAGGTGTTAGCTTCATAACTCCCGTTCTTAGTTTCTTCTTCTCTGGCTTACCTTGATTATCTATCCATTACAAAGCTGTCTCTTTTCAGCCTTTAGAGGTTGTCATGGAAAGAACTCTTTCCACTTGATCAGCGACCATTTGGCACAGCAGTGATGCACAGCCCCCGGTGATCAGAGCCACAGGTGTTTTAGGGAGCCAGCCTCGTGGAAAAAGCTCAGCTCCCTCAGGAATGCTGATTTCAGCTCAGGTCTGTCACGGGTTGATGATGTTTGGAGTGAAGACATGGCAGCCTATCCTCCTCAGCAGGGAACCAAGGTGGGGACAAGCACATGGCATTAAGAGCTGCACAGCTAGAAGCTCAAAGTGTCTGAGCCTTCTCCAACTCGTTTTTTATTTAATAAAGGTATTTTTAAAAATTCTGATATCCTCCCCCCATGTTAAAATCTCTGCACCACTTTCTCACACAAGGCAATCCACAATGCAGTGGGAAATCTCTGGATTCCACCCAGGCACTGCTTCCCACAGCTGCCTCAGTGTCACCCAGCACGAGCTCCAGGCCAACTCCAGTGTCTACACAGAGGGAAAGTGAGTGATTGTGCACTACGTGGCATCAATTATCAGTGACCTGGATGAAAATACGAGTGTGACATCAAGAATGACAACAGAGAACAGATTCTGAAAGGGCTCCAGTCCCAAAGCCTTGCCTCTTCCCGCAGCAGCTCTCCTTCAATGACTCAGGTTAGCTTGCACCACTTCTCAAGTAGCAGCAAGAGAATGCTAAATCACCTTCTAGAAAGTCTTTAAAAAATGGAAATGTCACTTCACTGTCAGATTCTCCAAACAGTTTGTGTAACACACAGGAGAAGTGATAAGCTGTCATTTAACCGTTCTCCTTGGGTTGCATCGTGGTGGGGAGAACCCTTGCCTAAGAGCTGATTAAAGACCAGTTTCCCTCACTCTGATCAGTATTATCTTTTAGAAAAGCAGAAGGAAATATTTGGTGGGGGCCACTGACTTTTATTAAGGACAAAAAAAAAAAAAAGCTTTTTCCCCTTTTTCTCTGTGAAAAAGAGAGCTTTCCTGTGTTACAGCCACTGCTGGGAAGTATTTTGCTGCCAGCTCTGATACTCCATTCCAAAGCAGAGGCTCTTCCATGAAGCCGGGGTCTCTCCAATGTGTTTGCTGTGATATCCGGTGCTTTGTTTGTCATAGGTGGTTTTTTCTTTCCTATGTAGCTCATACTCAAATTATCTTGCATATGGCTCCAGAATCCTTAATTTCCCCACTTTTAAAATCGTGATTTGTAATACGCCAGACTCCACAGGCCACCAGGAATCTTAGCAAAGGAGATGTCAGAAAGAGTATCTTGTGGTTTCTCTAGAGGTTTTTAAATGCTGCAAAAGACAGAATGATCTAAAAGTACTCACTTCAAAAAGGATGTTATGGCACATTCAGAGGTTCAATAAAAGAGATGATTTACAAAGCAGATTTTGTAAGAAGGTTTATTTTAATTAAGTGATTTCATGATGAAACATGGTCTTAAACAAAATAGAGATCAGTATGAAAATAAAATTATACACAGAAAATTCTTTTCCCCAAATGTTTTTCAGTAACAGGGAATACAACACAACAGTCCTGTATTCAAATTATGTAAATCTGTGAGCAGTCAAACATTATAGTACATTCCTTGAAGCCAGGCACAATGACACACATTGTGTGCCCCCATAACATACTCAACACATTTTCTATCTGTTCTCTCTGCCTCAAAGAAAAAAAATCATGAAATGTAATGCAGTGTAAATGGGGAAAAGGGGGGAAACCGTCTTAATGCTTGAAGCATGTATTCCCCATTTAGTGTTTTGTGAAAGTTATGTACCAAATTCAGATGAAACTGAAACTGGCTTGTAGAAAGATAGAAAAACTTGGAATTGTATTTGATATACAGTCTTGTGAACACTTAACTGAAAAGTATGGAAAGGATTAAAAAATACACTGTGTTCTACTTAAAGCTTAGAAATAAATATGCACTCCGTATTCTCAGTGCCTGAAATTCTTTAAAAACAAAGAACTTGGTATAAAATTATATCAAGTAATTGTCAAAAATGAGGAAGATGCACCTATAATCCTGTTAGATTCTGGATGCCTGCATCCCCACTACAAAATCTTGTAAAACTACACACTTTTAAACATGCTGAATAACCCCAACTGTAACCTAGCAAGGGCAGGAACATCGACTGACTTGGGGGTAGCAGCATTCCACACCACATCCCTCATTACCTTCTTCTCCTCGAAAGATCTCCCTTTCCATACTGTACCAGCCCTTACAAGTACAAATGCTCAGTCAATTATTCAAAAAGCAGCCTTGCTGATCAGGATTCATGGATGCCCTCAAGGCTATGTCATTCCTAGGAAAAACAGCGTGCAAAGAAAAAGCATCCTCCAAATCAAATCCTCCAATCAAAATGTGATTGATGTAGTTAGTATTATCATAATTCTCCACCTCCCTGCAATGCTGATAATAAACAGCAGTCTCCTGAGTGTTGCAGACTCATTGCAGAAAAATGTCCTGCTGTGTGGAACTACTGAACCAGTATGGTTCAACATGGGAGCTGTCTTCTCATTTAGAACTTCAAGTTTTATATAAAACTCCTACCATCTCAGTAACCATGTTGAAGAAGAAAACTCACAAGGAATTCTTATCTTGACTCTCATATTAACTCATTCAATAGTCTTGTCTTTTATGTAAAAAAACAGGTCAACTTTTAGGTACAGAAACCCACCATGAAACCCTCCCATCCTCTTACACAGTATTTTTTTGGATAATGTCATTAGTGTGTGAATGGAATCAAGACTTGCATCAGCTTGGCTAAAGTTAACCTAGGTCATTGAGAATATTCTAATTACCCTAAGTGAGCTTTGGAAATGCTACATCAATCCTTGTCTTTGTGGAAATGCATGGTTCTTATACAAACATAATGTACGTCAAGTATCTTTAAAAAAACCAAAAAGCTGCATTTTGACATGTCTAAACATTAGGGATTTGGCCCATCACATTGAAAAGGAAAGTCACCATTGGTTGTGATGATCTAACCTTTTATCAGAAGTTGTATCCCTTGCCAAATGCAGATAGCAATAAATAGTCATTACTTGTACAAATAAAAAAAGGCTTCCAGACACCACCCTTATTTTATTTAGAAGCCTTAGTTTTCCTGAAAATAGCCCAAATAAAAAAACAAACCACCCAGTCCCAATAAACCAAAACAAAAAAGCTAAACCACATAGAAGTAAATTTTCTGACTGTGTACTTAGATTTTCAAAAGCTAATAATCAGTTAAAGCACATCTTGCAGTTGCAGTAACACCAGTGTATTTCAGGATGAACAGTCATTTTTTCCTACGTGCATTATCATAGCCTAATTTTCAAGCAGGAAGTATCCTGTTTTATATCCCAGGGGTCATCTCAGTTCACTGTCCTGCTCCCTATCCTGGAAGTGATGTTCTTTTTCTGTCCCTACTCTCAGACTTGTCTTCACTCCAGCACTTCTCCGTGGCTGTTATCTTGTGTGCTGCGTGGAACTGCCTTGTCTTATCATTATAGCACCTACAATTACATTCCTTCTTAGAACTATTTATGAGGCTTCTGAGATTTATTTTCGTACTCATACAGTAATCTACTTTAAAATTAGTGAGCTCCAACGTCTGACTGCAGTCAGCACGGCAATCAAATATGATGTCTCAGCAAAATCCCCTTTTATTGACCTTATACTGCTGGATGGGCATTTCTAATTATGAAAAATGTAATCCTCGTTCAAAATGAAAGATGTTGAATAGTCGATGGAGTGTGTCACGAGCTGCTTGTATTGCAATTAGCAGGCATCACAGATAGAACCAGCTTTTGGGAAGAATCCAGTTCAAGGGCTGCAGGAGAAAGCCTCCAGCTGTGGAAGGCACAGTCCTCACTACAGTAAGAAATCTCCTACTGCTGTGATTCCTGGATCAGCATCCCCTGCCCCACTGCAAAGGCTCTGCACCCACCTGGCCAACAGCCTGGGGCAGCCCATGGGGACCACAAATTCTGGCAATATAAAACATTGCAAGCAAAATCCCCTGCCTCAGTTATTTCACAAAACCAAAACTGAAAGACATTTTACCCTTGGATACCTAATCAACTATTTAAAAAAAAACCAAACCTTTATGACTATTTTTCTTTAACCACTCAGTCTTGGTATCAGTGTAACAGTGATCCTGTTGACCCTGGACTGAGGGACTGCTTTTGAAAGCAAACCCAAAGCCAGAGTCTTACTTACTGATACTACAGCTACAGTCAGTGTAGGTGGTCAGCAATTGTCTCTGGGTGATTGTAGGATTATGTGCAATCAAAAGGGACAGGATGGATGGCTTTGGAAGGCAGCCCAGAATAAGGGAGACCAGAGTCCTGTCGAGTTCTGTAGGCCTATACATTTAAAAGCTAATTGATGTCAGCACAAAAGTATGTTAAATTAGTTGAACAATATACCTCCTGAGTGCTTAACAAAAGCCTCAAAGTAGGCAAGGATTTTTCTAATATGGGCTGAATGAAAATCTCAAAGTTCTGAAAACAAGAAACAACTGAAACCCAAAAGATAAAGTTTTGTTATTCTGAAGTTTTTTAACAGGCAAAAGGACTGAGAGCAGCATAGCTCACCTCCCTTTCACATCCATCATAGCTTTGAGAAATTTGTCAGAATTAATCTCTAGTAAAAATTTTAGAATAATTATTCTGCAATGTAATCTGAAAAGAAATGTTCAAATTTTGAATGATTGATTTAGAAAGGAGCTAATCAACAACAGTAGCAACTATTTCACATAGCCCTCAGGAGGTATTTTTAAATGCATTTTGAATACATACAGATACTTCAATGGATCATAACCATTCCAGCAGTCTTTGACCGTCATCCTTTTTCTGACAGTCAGGAGGAACCTTTCTAAACAGTGGCCAGAAGGTCAGTCATGCAAAACAGAATTATCAAATACTCATGATTTTACCTTAAAATACCTACAGCATAATATGGCTCTGAGCAAAGCCTATGAAGTCCTACAGGGAAAAAAACAGTAAAAATACTGAAAGTGTTTAAATAAAAAATATTTCATAGCAATGAACATCCTAAATAGTAGTAGCCTGGTGCCAAAATTCAGTCAGTCTAAAGCTGAACAGAAGCACTATAAAGTTTATGGTCTGTCTGGAAACATAAACCAGCTTTCATTGTGAAAATTCTGTGTTTGGAGGGTCAGCATTGTAATTCTGCATACTGCTAACAAAAGTGGGTTATACTGCCTTTACAGTAAAGTTATTCTTTTCCTCTGCTATTTACCTAACATATATTTAGTTTCCCAGCAAACAAATTCAAATTGAATTTCAAATTCAACCTCCCAAATTCTTTTTTATTGTAAAGTATTTAGGCCAAAGGGTGGACTAGTCCAACAGCAGCCACTGTAGTTGCACTAACAAAATTGTAGAAAATTTTTTAATTAAACTGATGAGCCAGTCAACCCATAGCATTTCTGCAGTTCTGTTTTATAGCACATAATTGAGCCAACATGCAAACAGTTTAAGAAGCCAGCTTTGAGTAATTCTTCTGAAATTTTGCTAGCAGTTCAACTGCTTGCCCAGAGAGAAAAGGATGAGAAGGGGAAATAGCAGTAGATGAAAGCTACACCTGCAATCTTATGACTGGAGATCAACCATCTGCTCAATTCCCATTAGTGCTAACAGGAATATATTAACCCTCCACGTAAAATAAGTGGCAGGAAAAACAACACTATTAGTATAATTTAATGCAAGTAAGTTTCATTCACTGAAAAGAAGTAACTTGCTTTATGCTATGGGAAGTGAACTTCCACTGGCCATTCAAACACAGCTGCTGAAGATTCCCCTGATGTGAACAGGGATTTCCTCAGCCCAGAGACAGCGTGCTTCAAGCAGCTCCATAAACTCTGCTGCTACCGCTGCAGAAACGCAGCAAACATCTGCAATTAATACTGCTGAGATTACATTTAACAACAAGATGATACCATTGCAAATGCTTCAAAAGGAATTATTTCTTAAACTTTCTTTTAAAGGATTAAAAATACACAAGAAACCACAAACCTCTTCTCTTTCCTATAATTTTAAACTGAGCAAACTAGCAGTCCGGTGCTCTGCCAGTCCAGCTCCTAAAGAAGCTTTGTGTGATGTCCTGCCAGGATGCTGCTGCCTAGATTTTCAGTTTCCCCGAAGATTACAGATATCCCCTGCCCCTGTGTGACCCAGGGTTAACTGCTGCCATGTGGAGTTCATGTGGTGCCCATAAGCAGGCCTGTGAATGAATGCAGAAGAGTTCATCCCACATACTCTCTAAGCCATGTTAACACTTTTCATGGTGGAGTCAGTACAAGGATAATGATGTTTAAAAGCAAAAGCAGGCAAATATTTGATGAATACTAAGGGAAAACAACAGGCAGAGAGGGGGTGAGGAAAAAGGTCTGGATAGAAAGGCTTTCCTGTTGTGCCCTGCCAGGTGCTGCTGGCAGTGTGACAGAGGTGGCAGATGGCTGTGCCCTACCTGCTGTGGCCAAAGGCACCACTCCCCTCACAGCTGCTGGCCTGCAGGCTCTGAAAGGGTGACTGCTTGCTACAGCAGGTGCCACACTGCACAACTTCATTGATTCCAAGCTTTTGTGGTGTATTTAGGAGTGTTCTGGCTGTAATGACTGCCAGCAGCACCAGGTGAGCAAACATACCTCTGCTGGGCAGGGGAGAGGGGCCCTGGCCCTGGCATGTACAGGACAGAGGCCACTCTGCTGCCAGCCTGCCCAGGCTGCAGTGACCTGGGAGCTGCTTCTTGGCTGGTGATGTGTGGCTCCATTCCCAGCAGAGCAGGAAATATGGGCACCTCACTTAAATTCCTGCAGGGACATCCCCTGCCAGCCTCTGTGTGATGGAGATGGTGCAGGTTAAGTTAGTATGAGTTAACATTGGCTGAAGGGACTCTTCTACTTTTTTCTTTCCTGAATGCAAAGCTCCTTAGCACCATCTGGAAAAACTCTGAGGAGGAGATACACAGCTTTGGAAAGGCTCCCCAGCCTTTCTCTGGGAGGACCCTCATCCCTGCTACACTGTGTCTGTCATAAGCAATTGCTTAGTGGTTGCCTGCTGCAGTTAGCTGCAGGACATGAAAACTGGCTTTCCCCTGGGACATGATTAACAGGAATGGCTTCAAAAAACCAAAGGGAGAACATTCCAAGCAGTTACCGGGAGATGTGGGTATTTGACTAAGCTCAGGCTTCCTTTCCTGTACTCCCTTCCTTGCTAATCCCTTCAGAGCAGCAGCATCACTTACACCATCACAAAGGGCCAAGTGCTTGAGGCAGCACAGGGAGCTGTACCCAGCTGACACCTCAACCTTCACTCAGTGCTTTTCTGGAGTCCCCCAGGGGATGTTCGCAGCAGAGGAGGAAGCAGCAACTTATCCTTAGTCTCTCTTGGGTTTAGTGCTACAAAGGTTCTGGATTGATTTTTTTTTTTAATATTTATCTATTTTCTAACTGACAGCTGCCCCACCGGTGACCCTGTCACATCTTTACAGAATACCAGATTATCATGGCTGATTTAAATTATTTTTACATGCATAAATACAGAACAAATGGGTGCAGCAGATATATTTAAATAAAAATTGACAAGATGCGTTTATTGTTTTAGTTTTGTACAAAAGCATAACTTAAAAGGCAAACTAGTATAAACTTACTTTGTGCCAAATATTTAAACTTTTCATTCCAAAGAGTATCTGGTTCAAAACTTGTAGATACAGTTTCCACCTGGGAAATCTCTTTTTTAAGACCACAGATAACACAGTATTGTAAAATGAAAATTCTGTAGTCCTTCGACCAATCAGAAGTTGCATTCTACTCCGAGTGCCAGAGTTTTAGCTACTCAGTGAATGGATCCTATGAAACATGAGCCATGCTGGAGTGACCTGCTGAAAAGTCAGTTTGCCTACTGCTCATTCATGTTCTGAAAAGAGATGTGCATTAGCACCTGTGACATGCAATCTTAGCAAAGACTGATAAATATACGTGTAGAAACAGGGCGATGTGTTTGGACTTTTCTTTGCTACTTCATACCAGCCAGAAGTAGCCTAAGAAAACCTAAGTTACTTAAGAGAGTCCCAGATGTCATGCAGAAGCTCAATTATTCTTGAAATAAAAGAATGCTTTCCCCCTGATTTTGCTTTTCCTTTGCACATGTGACATTTCCTCAGCAAGTCTGAAGGGCTTTCTCAGTCACCACCACAGCTGCAGCTGCCTTCTGCCTCGGCGGGTGGACTGGCAGTCTCTGCTGATGACATCTCCAGGGATGCTCGCCTCCGCTGGAAAAAACCTCCCACCAGAACAAGCAGGACACCTCCCTCAGATGCCCCTTCAAGAGCCTCCAAAGTGAGAAGGTTACTTCAAAAGCTACTTTTCTCACAGAACAGGGCTTGCTGTGCTGTGGCGCTACCAGAAGGGCCAGCACAGAGCTGGGTTTGCGTTCTTGTCATCCAGTATCCGAGCACAACTCCTGGAATTTTAAAATGTGGTGGATGCAGTGCGTGACAGCAGCTGTGCAAGAAACAGGGCACAGCTGCACAAGTGTTCCACAAGACCATCTGGAGGAAAAGTACCAAAAATAGAAGCAAGCAAGCCTTGTGTATTTCAGCAAAATTAAGCATAAAGAAATCGGTGTCCATGCAGTGTTTGATATGCCATAAAAACTGCTTCAAATAACATTTGATAAGAAAACTATTTATCAGTGAAAACGCAAGCTTGGACACTACGAACAGTTTACATCTTGTAGGTGTTCACTGATACAGGACAGTGGCATTATGATCAGTGGCTCACCTTAAAGTTATTCATGGTTTTCCAAATGAGCTAGTGTTTTACAGTGCTGTACAAATAAAAAGTTGTGGGGAGCATATGAAATATCTGTATTAAACTCCACTGCATTAAGTTATCCAATGCATGAAAAATGACCCGGATGCATTTAAAATAAATGCATATTACAATATCACATATAGTATTATAAAATTATTACTTATGTGCACAGTCCTGATATCTATAGACATGGCACTGTGAAGAAAGCCTGGTTTCTAAGCATTTTTATAGATATTTGATAGTGATGCAATTTGCTATCAGTCAGATCATAATGTCCCTTCAACTTTGGTACATTCAGTGCAAAATATTTTCGGGAGTTTTTTACTCTTATAAAAATAAAAGGCATTTTTTCCCTGGAGAGTGCTTAAAGAATAAACACTAGCAGAATGTCTGTTCAAGCATGGAAAGTGACAAAACAGAAATAACACTTTTGTTTGCTTGTTTCCTGTTTACACTCTAAGAAACATAATATAATGAACCTATAAAAATAAACAGAAGTCACTGTGTTAGGGTTTTTTCCTGATATGCTGTGATAAATTGCTAGTTTCTTCTTAAAATAGTTTCCATGCAGTATAAAGCATAAAATCAGTCTTAATAAGTTATTAAGTTCATTGTAACAGCTCATATTTTGTCATACACACCACTTGCAAACACATTTCCACAAACCCCCTCAATGCACAAGCCGTTGTTGTTACATCCTTTGTTGCTGACTTTCCTTCCAACTCATTTCTGCCCCAGGAACTTGAGCTCTATGGTGTTCCCCATGCAGGCACTCGTAGTCTTAGGTAAAGCAAGTGTTGGATATGCTGTTATAACATATGGCATAAAGTAATGTATGTACCTTCATGAATTTAAAAAAAAAATAAAATTATAAAAGTTCAGCTGTATACTTTTTTTGATAATTTACTGGGTAGGTAAGGGGCTGCATAATTTCACATTTTGACTTGAATTTTCTATTCAACAACTCTGATGAAATCCAGTCCTTGGGTACATGTCAGTTTTGCAGTAGCCAGATGGATCCCAACATGACATCACATTTCTGGTTTGCTCAGAACATAAACTTAAGAAGTGTAGCCATCCCAAAACCCCATGGATTGCAAGACTTGGCTTTCCCTGCACACCAAGCACACTCTAGTTTCACTGTCGAGAATTCTGCCACTACCGCAATGCTTTTTAATTGCTTCACAAGCTCCTTTGTGGAACCTCATTATTTGAATTGCACCATGAAACAGTTTTCCTCTAGGAAATCCAATACAAAAGTTCATTCATTCCTTGAGAAGACAGATCCACAAAAGTCCAATGAGCTGGGCACTGTGGTTTGTGTATCACTCAAGTCCAAAAGTACTTGTCTCTTCTACTGCTGTCAACAGTTTTTCATATAACATAGAGAATGATGGGTAAGGGGGAAGGTCCAGACGATTGAAACAAGTGTGAGCCCTGAGGGGAAAAAGAGAGAGGAGGTAAAGAAGTGTATTATTTGAAAAGTTCAAAAGAGAACACACTGACTGGTATGTGCTTGAATAGAGATGGGCAGATAGTATTATTTTAGAAGACTTTGTTCTGTCAAATGATGTTTTCCAATTGAACAGGTAGTGAGGTTTAATCTACTTTCTTCTCATTAAAATAAGCCAGTAAGAAGCATTTATGAAGGTCTTTAGAAACATACTGACAGTCCAAAAGGCATGGGATAAATTTTGTCCATCAAATGTGCATGAAGAAAAAAAATGATTTGGCATGGTACAATTCGAACAGTCTGGTCTGAAATCTTGGTTTTAAATGTGTCTTCTGAGATGTAGCCTTTCTTTTCTGTATGGATGATACTTGAATACTGTATTTGTAATGATAAACAAGATATTTCCATATGTCTCAAGATCTACAGGAAACAATCCCACAGTGGTCAAAGACAGATAAATTACATGCTCTTCCTTCTACAATGTCCTTGGCATATGGCTGGTGTTCTTGAGGCGTTACTGCTTGTGATGATACTCCCAATGGACATATCTGTCCTAGAGGCCAGCAGCTTTTGGAATTACACAAAACCATGCACAAACCTCTAGCAACCACCCTGCTTTCTTAAGAGGGCGACCATGCAATTTATTTCTCAGTTTCTGAAGTCCATCTACTTCCAGTTTGTTGACACATTTGGAACAGCCTCTCAATACCTCTTCCAGGGAATGAAAAGGGAGATAACAATGGTTTCTCTTCGTAGTGGAATCATAGATATCATTGCCTGACCTCAGGGCATGCTAAGGATGATACTTTCTAAAACACTGTGGTGGATGAGCCTGCTCTAATGAAATCGATCATGTAACTATTAATGTGATGGGTTCTTGAGGATGAAGTGATGCAGAGAGAAACTGGAAGAGGCATCTCTTCTGTTCTAAAGCTTTGTTACAAAGCCTCACTTTAGACTGATTTTAGTATTTTGCCAGGTCTCTGTTTACAAATACTTCATTCTTTTGCAATAAAATACATCACAGAGTTATTTATTCTTTTATTTATTTAATTGAAAACCAAACTCCTCCTGCAGTGCCCTGCCCTTCATCAGTATGATCTGTATTAAGTGTAAATATGTAACATGTTAATGGAAGCAAGCTCTGTCTTTACAGCAAATGCAGCTCGTCATTTAACCTAACGAGTCCCACAATCCAGCTGTCTATCACAGACCTGTACAGACTTCCTTTGAGCCAGAAAGTGCTGCCTTCCATGTGAGCAAATTCATTAACTGCCACTTTAAGTACCTCTCAGCTCCCAGCTATGGGAATGGAACATGGAGTGAAGTGGGTTAATCTCACTTGTTAAAAAACCCAAGAGTCTATTACAAACTGAAACTCATTGAAGCTGAAACACCCACTCAGTTACAGCCTTGTAGTGTCATAAAAATATCAGGCTGAAGATATGTATATACAGCACACTATTATTATAAACACAGTCCAAATACCAAATAAGCTATCACTTAAAAAAACCACTGCTTTTAGCAGCCTCCCCAAATACTGTAGTACCCTTAGAAGAACACCGCTGCTACATGCTGTAGTGCAGCAGAGATGGCATTTCTCTACTCTGTTCCAGAGGTCTGGTAAAACTTTTCTATCCAGTCATCTCTCTTAAGGTTTCTGGAGGAAAAGCCTCCTTTGCCTCTCCAAAAAACCTTATAAAATAATATCTGTGACATAGATTAAATTATTCCATTTCCCGCAGAGTACTTTAAAAAAATTGAAAATACTCTTTTGAAGACAAAGACCAATTTAAGCCCAGCAGCAAATGGAACTCCGTGATCCCTTGAATTCAGTGTAGAGTGTTGGAGAGTCTTAGGCAATTAAGAGCCTAACCACATGCTTCTGCTCCATGGGGCTGACAGCCACTCATTAGAACTATGGATCATGCTGTGTGGGCTGTAAAACCACAAATTATAAAAGACACAGTATATAATTAGCAAGGGATTCATTATGAACTGGTTTAATAGTAAGCTGGCATGTTGTTTACATTTATTAAGAGAACTGAGTTTTATCTTATTTTGAGGGCAATTTTGAAAATGGAATCACTTACTGTGGAAAACCAAGTAATTAAAAAAGACAAAAGCAAGACCTTTGTCTTCTGAGGCGATGCATGCTTTTCCAACCCCAGCAAATAACTTCCTAAGTCCTTGAGAGAAACGTGTTTTTTTCCTTCTGGGTAGTATCTCCCCATTCCAACATTTCAAACCACATGGCCACCAACTGTTCATCTTCCTGGGCTCACATCTCATGACAACATAAAAACCCATCTTGGTGCCTAAAGTCTAGATTCCCAGATTCCAAATTAAACTCCCCTTCATTTTGATTACTGTAGTAGAAGCAAGTGACAGGCTTAAAATGCAATAGTCAAACATAAATATAACTTTCAAGTGAATCATCACATGCATGAATAAATAATGTACAGCAATGAACCTGGAACCAATTTCTCAGCATGGGAGTGAACTGAAAGAGTAACAGTCCCTCCCCTAGTTTAGTCTGATCTGTAATTCAGTGCAAAAGAAGGAAGTAGTAGTGGCACTGGCACGGCAATAGTTAGCTAGACCCGTAATAATCAATCCTTCCAGGGCATTTTACATGCTACCTAGTGTAAAAGAGGATACAAGCTCAGCAACCTGACATGTGCCTTACAGAAATCTCACTATTTGGATTCAGCAGAACTGATTACACAGAAGTCAGAACAGTGGGAACTAGGCAAACATTTAGTGAAAACTTTTGTGTTTACATTCACAGCTGCTTAGGCCACAGCCACATACCTAAGTGACTATCCTAGCTGCCCTTTGTGTCTCAGACAAGGAAGAAGAGATGGGGATGGGCTTTCTTATGTGTTTTCAGCACTGCAGTAGTGTTTTTAGAAACAGAGGAAGAAACAAAGTCCACTGACCTGTTAAATCTGCACTTTTGCCACCCCTGCACCAAGCACTATCAAATTTCACAGGCACTCCTGCTAAGAGGGCACTTTGCAAAGTACAACACTGCCAGGAGTGAGTGATGGGCCTTAACATAAAAGCTTTAGTTATCTGAGAATCAGTAAGAGTCAGAGAGTCCTAGGGCAGCGTTCCCCGCAGATCCAGCAATGTGTTGACACATGCTGGGCTTGTTAGGAAACCTCTCGAAAGTTGCTACTCGGGGTTGTAGTTACTGATATGTTACCTCCAAGCCAGCAGTACCCAGTGTTTGCGCGGGGAGTCTCAGAGGCTGCTGAGACCCAGGCTGAAGCTGCACTCCATCCAAGAATATACACGTGCAAAAATGCAAACAGTGCTTTTGGCTTGGGGCTTAACCCACTTAAGTACAAACATGGAAGATGCTTCATTTTTTATGAGATCAAGGTTCCCCATGTGTGAATACCCAGAACTGCTTGCTCATGATGACCATAGGTGTTTGTCACACACAGTTTTTATTTTTTAATTCTCACATTTGTATGCTAAAAATGATCCAGAGAGACAAAAATCAAACGTTTCCTAACCAAGGGAAACAAGTGAAATTTCAATGAATGATACAACTTCTTAAATGTGAGGAGTTGGCATTTCCCCCAAACTTGATGAACAGCCTATGATTGCAAAGATTCTCAACGTGTTTCTCCATATTGCACTTTTGGAAGCAGTTTTATTCTGCAATTTATTGCAACCAGGGTTCTGCATAAGCTTTCCAGAGGAAATTCTGAACATCCTATTCTGGCAGGTCCTAACCATTTTCCATGCTGCAAGCTCTGCTTGCAAGCACCGGGAATTTCAGCTTCAGAGAATACATGGAAAAAATCATGCAATCTTTTTTCTTACTTAAACTCACAAAAAAGAAAAATCTTGAAATTTGAAGTCAGAAATTATTTTTCTAAAAAGTCACAGCTTTTACTTCTTAAACAAAATCAAAACTAGACCATAGGCCAATCATAATCAAACTATAAAGGAGACTTATTGGGCTACAAGATATTACCAAGCCCCCAGATGAAACAGAATATTTGAGATTAAACTGATTTTCAGGATTTGGATTCCTTTCATCCTCAATTGCCTGGCTCTCATTTGTGCTGTAAACAGGAAATATGGCTTTGTTTAAAGGCCACCTGCAGTGCCTGTGGATTTCACAGCACCACTTCTGAGTCCAGGACCTTCTCCATGTGGTTCTGATGGCAGGAGCCAACCCAAGAGACATTTCTGTCTTTGACCTTGTGCTGGAGGAAAAACCTACAGGTTGCTGGTCAGAGAGACTCTGTGTGTCTCTGACAGCCACCCTGTGTCAAAGATGAGACTCTGAATGCAAGTTAATCCCAAGGCATCTTGTTTATGAAGAGTGGGTTTATGATTAGGGTTGAGTCTCCTCCATGGATCAGCCCAGCCCAAAGCTGCCTTCAGAGGCTGTACACAGCATAATAAAGCTGAGGTCTGATGAAGCAGAGTTAGGTTGCCCACACTCCACACACTAATCTGTGTCTAACCACCTCTAATCCATTCTAGAGGCTGCAGAATCACAGCTCTTTCACAGGTGAAAGAAAATCTCCCAGCTATCAGTATGATCACAGTAAAGACAAGAACCTGTCATTTTTTCAATGAAGAAGCCAAGTGAAGGTATTTTTTTCATCACATGTTAATATTAGTCTAGTCCTGGTATTGTTACCATGGTCCTCTGAAAAGAATTCTTTTTTCTGCTGTAAAAATTGGAAAGGTTTGTTTTTTGTTTTTTTTAATCTTTTCATCCTATTCCTCTAAACCTGCCCTACCCAATATAAATTTCAAGGGCTTGTACAGCTCAACTCCTGCTTTCATATCTTGGACTCTCACACTGTTCCTTTACCTTCTTCACCTATTTCAATTGATCTTACTTGTTCTCCTTGAAATCCTTACTTTCTCTTGTCTCTCTTGCTGCTTCTCAAGTGAAATTAGTCCCTCCCAACCTATTCTGCACTCACAACTTGCCTCTTCAGTATTTGTTAACACTTGACATCAGACCAAACATAAAAAATTTATTACTAAACTGTAATATAAAGCCTGTGTCTGATGCAAAAAATATGATAGTAGCTTTCAGTCAGACATCATCACAAGAGCTATTTCAAGTCATGTTAAGTTTTGCTCCTAACTTGTGAACTGTACATTCAGTAAGTAAATACATGCACATTTAATCAAATGTAACAAAGAAAGTCAGAAGTAGCTATCATTCTAAAATAATTTTCCATGATAAAAACACTACAATATGTATGTCAGCCACAGTTACACTGCCTTGTCCATCTTAAGGGAACAAAGCTGAGTTCAAACCAAAATGGATGCATCAGACGCTGCAACAACGGGGAAGGAAATTTGCATGTAAGGGAAAGTATATTTGCATATTCAGTGAAAGCAAGTTGTTAGTGTTTGTCAAACAGGTGCTCTGTTACCCCAGAGAGTGGCACTGGGAAGACACCCTGGCATTAGTGCCCCCAGAGCTGTACCTTGGAAGAGCAGTGATCTTCCCCCACTTCTCCACGCAGAAGCGCCTGGGCCCGTTGCTCCCCCGGAGAGAGGCAAAGCCTTCGTAGGGAATGCTGGAGGTGCCTGTGACAAACTGCCAGCACAAACACACGTCAGGACAGGGCCTGCACACATGGGCTGGGGAGACACTCACAGCAGCACACACTTTTGGAAAAGCATTTGCAAAGCAAGGGAATCCATGAGGCACAAGCAATAAATGCTACTTTACATGGAGGCTAAGGGCAAACGCACCACTTCCTGGCTGGGCTCTACAAGAGGCAACTTAACAGATTAATCTCCTCCAAAGGTTTTTCTGCTGCATAAATACTGTAGAATAACATGCTATCAGTATCCAGTTACTCAGACTTAAGCCTAAGTGAGTTTTTTTGCTGCTGTTTCCTGCATTAAAAGGAATTAATACAAAAAGTAATAATGTCAGGTGGCTTTGTGTTATGCCTTTCTAGCTATATAGATTTCCACTGCTTTATAAACCACAGTTAACTCCTGTAAGAAAAGGAGTAAATTCTGAAGGTTAGGTATGCTCACTGACATTTGCTGAAATACTGACGGGTGAGCAGTTTTACTTACAACCTGTCATGATCAGATCAAACCTAGCTTTTAACAGATCACAGACTACTAAATTTGCAATGACCTGGATGTTATAAAACTTTTGACTAAAAGGTGTGATAGGAACACATTTCTGTCTCTCCATCAAATGAGATGTTCCACACTGCTTTTTTACAGTTTTTTTAAAAATACTGAAACGGATTCAAAAAAGAAAATTCTTCATAATTCAGTGATCAGGTGAAAATTCAGAATTGCTAAAACCAGCAGATTTCATATAAGATCAATAACGTGGTATGCTTTGCAGTGGATAGGATGGATGTAACCTGACCTTAAAAAATTTAACTCAGTAGTAAATGCACATGTATAAATATTCTTCTGTTGAGATATTTTGTCCTCCAGCTGCAGAGTGACTGCAACCTGCAGGTTTAGTGAAAATGGAATTGGACTGACTTTAAGGTTTCCATCATTATTTTATAATTTGAGGCCTTGAACTTCCATCTAAGCTTTTTTCCTTCCTAAGCTGTATAAATACTATTAACATTTCTACCTAATGACATAACCATTTACACAGTTTTCCTTTTCTATCTTTAGGAGTCTTAATGTACTTTTAATCAAACAACAGTAAAGGATTATTGACCTCAGCCATTGTAACTTAAATGTAATTTTTAACTTAGAAATCTATAAAAATAGCTGTGAGCTTCTGTCACTTGAATGTATTACATTTAATTTAGCCTCTGACTCAGGCTATTCCCACTAGCAAACATCACCATAATTTACAGGTATCCTAAACCAGGATGGGGCTAGTTTAGCATGAAAATTCAATTATTTTTATGCAGATCAGCTGATTTCTTACCTGTAAAAGTCTTAGTCGTTGTTCATTGTTGAACCTTTCCACAGCAGCCCAAAACCACCGAATTACAATGTGATTGTCATGATAACCTGTTAAAACAACAAGAGCCTTTATACTTTTAGGTGCTATGAAAGTGGTTGAGGAAATAATTAGTAAGCTTTTCCTAGTGTAACCCGAGTCACAATAATGCCATATTCTTTATCCAATTGCATCAAAAGGCAGGAGGGGAGAGAAAAATATTTCTAAAATGCTTAAAAATCCTAAAGGCAGAGAATGAATATGCCATGACAAAAAGAAGTGAGATCCCTCCTGCAAACATTTCTTCCATTAATCAGTCATTAACAGGAATACCAATTCTTGAAATGTTCCAATACTGTGGTATTTATCTATCTAAAGCTACAAATGATGCTACAACCATCTGTATCACAGTATCTCAAATCTTCTGTTCCCAAATCTTCTGTTGTTCTCAAATTATCTCAACTACTAGCCTGCAGCCACCAGGATTTCTGATTTCATGTCAGCTTTGAGTGTGTAAAAAAAAAAGAGGAATCTCTGACTAAGAATGGCTACCATTTCCATTTCTCTCCCACATCTGGGACGTACCCTCCCAGTGTGCAGCTGGCACTTTCTGTGGAGAAGAGTGCTCTGTTGTGCTGTCTGGGCAAGAACAGCCAGGGAAGAGCTGCAAGGGGATGCAATGAAGCAAACTAAAATGGACAAATTACCTTCCCCTGACACTAGCTTAATGTACTATAAATATATCTCATGGGATGGTTCTTTACTGTCTCAAGAGCTGGGTAGTTCCACAGTCCTCGACACTTTCACTGAACAAGTCAAAACTCAAGTTACCTCCTCTGTACTCTGTATTATTTCTCCAATCACTCAAGTCAATTTCTGCTGTTCCAGCTATAACCAGTTCCAGTTCTCTGGCATCAAATACAGACACCAGTCTTGCATCAACCACCTGTGAAAGGAAATGAAATACATAGCAGCTTTCTTCATGTACTGAGTTGTGCCTCCCCATAAAGTCTGTTACTGAGGTATTTACCAGGTATCATTTCAGTAATTCAAAATTCAGATTTTGTCCTTTTAAACAAACAAGTCTCAGAGACCCAATGCAGAAACAGAGCAAGGATGCAGTGTTAATCATACAGTGATGGAGAGTACTGTCCAGTGCAAAGAAGATAACCATACTTTTTACATCAATGACTAAAAATTTTTTTTTACCCTCCCTTCCTCTTCCAGTATCTGCTAGGGCACTTCTGATTGTATCTGGGACCATGTATTTTGGAAATGTATATGAGAAGAAAAATATTTTGGAAAGAGTAAGGAAGTAAATTTAATTTTGAAGCCTTTTACCTCATAGAAACCACGAACTAGACTTTCTGTTTGTTGTACAACTCCTCTCTCAATTCTCCATTTCACCATTCTCTCTATGTATTCTTTCTTGTTCTTTTCAGTGACTGGGATATTGGCACCTCCTGGTTTTAGTTCACGTTCTGTGATCTTAGAACAAAAAAATGACCAAGTGACAACACAATTATTATAAAGTCAAAAGAAGGAATTGTAATAATTCAAATTTTTAAGTTGAAGTAGTTCCTCAAAATCACTAACCAAGCCTGACTAGCAAACCAAAATATGTGAAGTGAGAGAACATATAAAAAATGCTTTTTTCAAATAGTATTTCAAATTCCATTTAGTCTGAGGAATCTATGTAATTAGTATTAAGAATAAGTTGAGAAGAAGTGACTAAAGTAGTGAAGTTTTCTGAATAATACCTTAACAAAGGTGTTGTAATACCTTTGAATGGCAACTTTGCTGCAATTAAATCCAGGTTAACTACCTCTAGGCAAAGCAATCCTAAAGTCTTGATATTTCAGATACTCTCCAGAAAATCTCCTTAACCACAAGAACACATTTGACTGGGCACAAATAATAATTTCTCCTTGGATTTCAACATTGGTTTCACCAGCAGGAATTTTTTTAATACATGTTCAAAGCATCATATAGGGACACTTTTTCTTCTGTCCAAATAAATTTTTATCTGGCAGCTGAATGCACGAAGGAAATGAAGAAACTTGCACACCTGCCCAAAAACTTCTTCATTTACAGTAAATGTGAGATCTAGGATATCGTGTATATCATTGTCTTTCATCCACTGCAAACTCTGGTGAAACTCTTCATCCAGATATTCCAGGTCACTCAGGTCACAGAGTCTGAGAGGAGAAAGAAGAAGAAAACAAATAAATACAGATGATGGCAGCAGCCTGTGCTCAGAAAGTAAACTCAGACAAAACAGACTGTGAATGGGAGCCAAGAGAAACATCAGTAAAGAGGACAATTTCAAATCTCTGTTTATTTGCCTGGTAACAGCAGTTATTATATAACACAAAGTAATTCTGTAAATACACAAAACTCCAGAATTTAATTTGAAGACACATTGCTTCTTAAGCTTATGGTGAGTCTGCCCCATGTTTCCTGTGAAGTACATTCAGGAATTATGAAAATACATACATTGAAGAGACAAAAAATTCAAATAATAAAGGAAATTGTAAGGTTTTTTAACAAGCAAGCAGTGTTCTTTATGTGGCTACACTGCCTCATCTCTCATCATTCGTTGAACTGCTTAGATTTCAAGCTTACCACAAAGGATCTTTTTACCTTTTGCCATACTTTCCCTTACCTCGTCCTTCTTCACTAAAATGATGCTGCTAGCATTTAGGTGTTTTTGAAATACACGTGCAGTAGGAATGGATGAATTACTCCCCACTACTCAAACATGCAATGTTTTATAGAAAAGAAAAAAAGCTTCCAGACTTCTCAAAACCAGCTTTCAAATAAAAAGTAAAGCACCTTACATTCATTGGATCTTAGGTTCCAGACATGCTGAGAAAGCACAGCTCTCATTGTTTCAGCCAGAACAGAAGCAGTAGTTCTGGAAACTAAGTCTGAAGTCTATCAGAGTACAGCTCCTCCAAATGGAGATTGCCAACAATCAGTCTACCTCTGAGAATGGATGGTGCAGTCTAAGTTATGAAGTGATTCATATCCTATCCTGTGAGTCATTACATGACAAATGAATAAGAACTCTATTAATATCTGGAATAAGCCCACAGCATTTCATTGTACATCTTCAAATCTACGATTTTGTAGAATAAAGCTGGTAACAGGGCTAAAACAAAACACGAGGTTCTCATACTGAGCACAAACATCATTCTGAGGTTTTGGAAACAAGGAAATTTAAAAAAAAAATGTATGGAATTAAATCAATTTATTGAATTAGAAGTAATGGTCTGTCTCCTTTGTCAATAAAGTATCATGAATAATCCATACACAAAATGGCATCATTTGATGGGGAAGGAACCAAACAAAAGAGAAGACAGAACAATTCTACTCACATTCGAAGGAGGGCTTTATAAAAGGGTCTTGTAAAAAAGGCATCCAGCAAATACTGATGTATCAGAGCAAGACCAAGAATTCGACCACTAAACCTGAACCTGGAAGAGAAAGAGTTACAGTCGTGATACTGAAACTATGGTTGGTACACTGCTCGGTCATCAAAACTTGCATGTATTTCCAAACAGTATTATTAAATCAGACAGCTATGTCTAAATTGTGGTATTTTTGTTTATTTCTTGGGTTTCTTTAACATTCTCAGTAAGGGACAGGGAAAAAAAAGAATAAAAAAAAGCAAGTCTGCAGGGTGTGGAAAATCCCTCAGATACCTAAGTTACAACTGCTCAAAAAAGTCAAATCCGTATTTAACCCAATCAGCCACTGCCAGAGCAGCCACTTTATAAACACATTATCTCCCAAAATGATATCCACTATCTATTTTCATTTTACACCCCTACAGGATTAAGTTTTTTTCATGTTACAGAGAGGCCAAAGGTTTTTCTACTCTTTCCCAGCCTGACAGCTCATGCTGCCTGTCTTTCCTGCTTACAGTGGCTCCTTGCTCCCTCTTCTGACTGTGGTTAAGGAGGTCTATGTATGTTTTCACAGGGCCAGACAGTTTTTCATGTATTGTAGTGATCTCCAGCCCTATGTCAACAGGATCTGTATCTCCTTTTCTCAGCTCTCTCTTCCTTTATCTTCACTTTGTTGGGTGTGTAAGGAAGAAGTTTGCCAGGGTTGAGATCAGATGGCAGCACCTTGAAATAGGAGGGTCTTTGCAAATATTCCCATGAGAATCAAGATCCATTGTGAAAACTCTTCCACAATTCTAGAACTAGATTAAAGTCTAGTGTTTGTTTTCAAAGTAAATGTTTCTTGAACTTTCTGTTTATGCATCACTTACAACATTTTTCTTGGAAAAATTAGGGCTTTATTATACCTGCTTGTACAATGTTTGCAAGATGAGGATGTGACATGCAGAGCCTTCTCCTTTCCATGCACTAATTGCTTGTCACAGCTGCATTTTCTGAATTCCCCCTGGGGCTGTACAAAACCAGCACTCCCTAAAAGAGATAGGGGTCATGCCTCCTTCATTCCCAAGGTCTCTGGTCCAGCACTGCAGAAGCCAGGGATGAATAAAAGTTTTGGCAGAAGCTGCATAGCACGTAAGGGTTTTCTCTCACCTCTCTGCCAGTCTGTTCTGCCTTTCCAATAGAGACTTGAAGTACTGGAGTTCAACAGGCAAATTGCTTCAACTAACTGAGCTGCCAACCAGTTAATTTTCTTTTAATTTGTAAAATTAGTAATGAGATTCCCCTCTGACACTCATTCTTTATAACTGGCTTTCAAAAAATAGGAACTCAGTGCATATCTGTCCTACAGAGATGAGCAGTTGTCTTTCCGCTATTAATGCAATCCAACTACTAACACAGCAGAATTCTCTGTTAATAGTCACAGCATGGCTTTACAGATTTATGGTGATGCCATGGCTTAAATCAACTGAGGGCGATTTAAACTGGCTTATAATTGTGAAAATGCGATTATGCAAAAATCCTCGATAACTATTTTAGAAGCATGGATAAATGTACGGACTGTTTCAAAGCTGTGTCATCAGCAGTCTTCTCCCTACCCCTGATTAAGGTATCACCACATATTAACTTCCAATAAGTATGTTGGGGTTTGTCCCCTGAGGAGATCTCTGTACTCTTTAGGAAGACTCAAAATTAGACTTAAAATTACATACAGCAATACATGCCTGAAACCTCCCTTCATCCCCTTAGCTGACAAAAAGTCAGTATGTTGTTATTTTTTCTTGCTGTTTTCCTAATACACAAGAGGTTAATATTGCTTTCATGAAATGACTGCTAATGTACAAGAAATGCAGGGAGTTGTGTTTTGAGACAATCCCATGGTACATGTTCCAAATCATAATTTTGCTGACCTTGTGAGAAATAAGATCATTTAAAAACCACAAGAGAAACCAAAATCAGGGAAGTCCAAAGAAATGCAATTATTTTGCTGCTGGTTAAAAAGATCAGATTCTGTGTTACAAGTCTGAGCAGATTTGAGCAGTTGCTCTACAAATGGGAATAACAGAAAATGTATCTGAAAGACAAAAATAAAATAATTCTTACCACTCATGGTGATTGTCTACAAAAGCAGACATGGGACTTATTTGTACTGTGTAGGTATCGTTGGCTGAATATTCAAACAAACCATAATATGGATTGAAGAGCTCCCTCGACACCAGGAAAAAAAACTCTCTTGATGGTCCACTGTAGTCCAACCTTTAAAGAAAAAACCTGATATTACTATGAAGAAACTTTCTTTTTTTTTTTTTTAATCTACATTCCTTACACTATATTTTGATTAAAATTTCGTAAGATTTTAACCAAGACCCTTATCCATGCAGATTGCCTAATGCCAAAGTATGTGGAACTCTCAAGGGACTATTTTAAAATGGAATGGCTTGGAGGACTGGAATGAAGCTCTCCATGTGGGCTGCTCTCAGAAAAAACCTTTGGCTCCAGCTGTAATGGCCTTTTTGCCACAGGAATATAACCAAATAACTGGGGGTGGCTAGGGTGGGGAGGAGGAAAATCATGAAAAGAGCCAAAATCAGACTTATCTGCATCTGACAAATTAACAATGAAAATAAACAACGGTCATGTTTTGTCTTTACAGACTTGCAACCATAGGACAATTTGAGGGATAATATTTCTGTTTCCCCCAGCAATATAGTCTGAGATTGCTTCAGTGATTTATGTTTCTTGGTCTAAATTTTCTTGTCTGTCTTCCAGATTTGAGTGCATTTAAATGTCTTTTGGAGAGTGCACTTCCTTTGTTGTTTTTTTTTTATTGTTTTCTTCTTTTTTTCCCTATTTCAAGATTCCAGTATTAGTGAATCCAAATAACCCCTTCTTCCTGAATGATAAACAAACTCATTGCTGACAATGCACTGAGACTGAATTGTGACATTTGCAGGTCACCAGCAAAATGAGTTAGGTATGATGTTAATGCTCTGTTAGAGTTGGAAAACAGAAAACTAGGGGTTTTCCAGTGGGGAACAGAGAATATTATAACCCTAACAAATAGATAAAAATATACATCTTTTATAGACCAAAGTTTTAATATTTGACTCAAGTACTAAGACAATGCACAGACAGAAGTACCCCCAAGAAGGTCAGCTTTCAGAAAGTTCTGCTATGAATGTTTTGGCTCATAAACTTTTACAAAAGACAACCACAAATGAGAGTTGTTTTTGAGGAAGAAGTTGTCAGGAAAGTAAAGGCTAGGTGCCATTATCAAGCTAAGGACAAACCCTCTTTCCTCAGCTGAATAAAAAACATTTTCCCTTCAGTCACTTGGAAGTATTTCACTTCTGCTAAGCTTCAACAGTGAAGTACTGAAACAGATCCTTACCCTGGCAAGAAAGGGTTGATTACATCAATAAATCAGAGAAAAAAAAAATCAAAAATGGTTTGATACCATAGATAACTGCTGGCACAAATACCAGGAGGAAGTAAAGGGTCACCTGGAAGACTCTTGCAAACTTCTGAGATAATCAGACACACTATGAAATCCTGAGATAGAAAGGAAACTGTGTGTTTGACTATCAGCCATTTCATACAGCTCCCTCTGTATGCAGTTACTGTGAGTCATGTTAAGTAAATCAATCAAGAGAGTCCTGCACTGCCAGTGAGATTTATCCTACAATTAAAGGCTTGGCACAAGGGTGAGAAAACTTCATACAAGAGGTATGCAACCACACAACAGCTGCAACTGTGGGGCATTTGGATATTCAGGACAGTAATATGTTGTTGGCAACATGACTCATGTCTCCTAGGAAGCGCCATTAATACTTCAGATTTACCACTTTTAAATGCAAAGCAGCTTCTCCTAGTAGTTCAAAGAACTCAGGAAAAACAAGGAACCATATTCTTTCTATCTGAATTTTTGTAATGTATCACCACATGAATTATGAGTGTATAAAAACTATTACATGAGCATCACAATTGATGAGTATAGAAACTGAAGAGTTGATGAAGATAAACATTGAGACTTACGACAGAAATAACTTGAACAGCAATAACCATGTCTGAATTGCCCACTCACTATTTTATACACTAATAAATCAATAATTACTAAAATGTTGTATTATGTATGTATTTCCTTACCCATTACTTTATGACTTACATCTCTTTACCAAGAGGAAAAGAAATGCAAAAGCAAACTCCTACTTAAACTCTTAAAAAAGGAGAAGCAAATAGGAAACAATTAACTTTCAGTATTCCTCCTCTCCTCCACCCTGACCTGTCTTTCTTCACCTGGCCAAATGAGTAGCTGGATGTGATACATATCCTTGCACCATCTCTTATGAAACAACACTGTTTGCACACATCCTTTCTTCATTAAAAATACAGATGTGTAAATAAAGGACTGACGTCATTTTAATTTGACTTTGCTCTTAATTAACTTATTCTTTTCCATTAAGGCTAGAGTCTCCTGTAAAGCTGGATATAATGGGGACAGAAGGTGTCACCCCCATTTCCAGGTCACTCTTTGTGTTGCTGAGTGATAAAATGCAAAAGTCTGAGGTCTGATGAAAGGAGATGGTGTATCTGGATCAATCTCTATCTCATGTATGATTTAAAAATTTCCCTTTCATTTTTAAATCTGATTTGAGTCTGCAGCTGTGAAAGTAAAGGCTGGTAGGGGCTGTGTAAAACAGGCCTTGCTCCTGCATCCCCACCCTCCTTTGTCAATACAGCATAATCTCATTGTGTACCAGCCTTGCCATTCCAGTTCTGAGTTTTTCCTCAGACAGCATGGTGATATTATTTATATGAACAAGTCCACACTTGGCTCTCAGCTGTCAACATCCTTTATTTTAAGACTTCACTGCATCTTTATTAAACAGTGAGTGCTTCAGAGTGAACTTTAAACAAACAGCAGGATTTAGAGGTTTTCAAAGACACTAATTTTATCTAATCTTGTAAGAGATGTTTCTATTACAACTTTGCAATTTAAAGACTCACACATTGCATGGCAATAGCACACACTACAGCATTCCAAGAGCTGTGCTGCAGTTTTCTGAATATCATGGAATAAAAGTTTGAATGTATTTACAAATATACTCATGAACTGTTTCAACAACAGACAAGTGGGCTTTAAGAACTGCCAAAAGGGGCACAAATCAAGAGACAAAAGCAGCAAATAGTACATTGTTTCAGTTTCACTAGCAGAGGAAATCTAACCACATCTTGCTTTGCAGAGCTCATCTCACAACATGTAACACATTACACTTTTCATTAGACACGGACTGAGAGTTCTCCGAAGAGGACTTAGAAGTGTGGGGAATATTTGGGTTTTTTTAACAACTGACAACAGCCCAGTTGCTTTTATTTGTGAGGTAGGCCCTGGCCTGGAGAGGCAGTGAGCACCTCCTGCAGCACTGAGGGCTTTCTGCTCCCAGTGCCTCAAACAGGGACTAAATTAAGGACTGAGCCCATAGCCTACTCCGAAAGCACTCTCCCTCCAACAAATGGCAGCTGTCATTTGGTAAGCCCTGCAGACACAACAGCACTGAGAGAAAAGTAATATGAATAACACTAGAAAGTTGTTTGGTTTTTAATTTGCTTTCCCAGCAACATTCTGAGACACACACCAACTATTGGGAAAATTCACACAAGCATTCACATTACTTCTACAAAGGCAGGATATTGCAAAATGCTTAAGAAGCCATCTTGAACAGCTGTAAGTTCTAGGCTTGTGTATGTGGCATTTCCTGACTGCAGTCCTTCCTCTTTTCACTCTAGACAACAAGGCTGGTGAGAGAGAAGATGCAAGACAGAGTTCTCAGACCACAAATACTTTCCTGTTCTACTCACCCTTCTTCCCCAACAAACGTGACATAGAGTTTATTTCTCTGCAGGTCTTTTCTTGAGTAGCCCATGATCTGGTTAAAGGCATCTTCTAGCAAGTGATCTCTCCTGATGATTAATCTGAAGGGCAAAATTATTTTGAAACAGCAATTTGTGAACATGAACCACATTTGGAAACAACCATTTACACTGCAGGATAGTAACAGGGTGATTTCAGAGATACCTGTTTCTGCTGGATAATTTTATCCAGATCAGGAAGCTCCTCTTAGTCTATTTCCTTCAACGGTCTACTTTACATTTCAATAAAATGTCCCTTGTACAAAGAAGTGTAGTTGTTTGTCTACCTTGGTTCTTCTGTAATTAAAGTCTTAAGGGGAAAGGTCCTGAAGCTGGCATTTTCATTAAGTCTGAAATCCTTTTGAAAAGCTGGGTCCCTAAGTGAGTTTTACTGTGAGTAGGAATCTAATTTTTTCCAAAAAAATAAATCTCTTAACACAGAAAATGATAAAACCATGGAAAATCACAGTACGGTAAACCCAGAAACACACACTATCCTTGAGTGTATGATGGTACAAAAGGTCTACAAGGAATGGCAATTATTGGTAGAAAACCCCACTGAAGCATCACGTGTGAAAACGCAATGGACCTTCTGAAAGAAAAATTGTGAAAATGAGGAAGTGTCATGAAGATATAAAATAAGAGGTGAAAGAATCCTCCTTACTTAAACATTTTATAAAAATGTGTTTAACTAGTTTCCTGAAACTTCACTTGCTTTATATTCAAATACTGCCTTCTGTGTGTGCCTGTCAGACGGCAGCTGCTGCGGCCTGCAGGAAGGCAGCTGAACCCACCGCAGGCTCCTGCACAGCCCCTGCTGGCCCTGCAGAGCCCAGTGAGTGCCCTGAGCCATCCTGCCGAGGACATGCAAGGAGAGAACCCAGGAACTGAGCAGGTATCTGGACAACAAGAGGACCCAGGTAGCAGTGGAGCTGTGCTGGGCCCTGCTTTGAACAGGTCAGCACTGCTGCCTGGGAAAGCAACCCAGAGAACACTTCCATTCACATGTAAAATTACAGCTTAAAAATCTACAGTGTGATGGCAAATAGGTCAGGGAAGAAAGGACAGGAAAAAAGGGTGTAAGAAATGGAACAGATATTTCAGGGAACGAATGCTCCCCACCGGTTATTTGCCCAAGCATTCAGGACAAAGTTTTCACAGACAAGATTTTTACTGTTTATGATTTCATTATATGAAACTGCTCAACCTTTGCCTCTTAAGACTTGTCTAAACAATACAATTTTAATCCCATTTCAGTTTGCAGAACTTGTTACAAGCTCACATGAATGAAGTCTGAGCTTTGCATAGATTTCTGCAAAATAAGAGAAGTGACTGGCTGAAGGAAATTAAAAAAAAAAACCCAAAACCAGATAGAAAACCCCCTTTTTATAACAGAGGAAATTATTAAATCATGTTCTAGTGCCTCATGGCTGTGAGTTTGTTAACTGGCACAAGACTTGGCAATTTACAAAATTTTGAAAGTATCTTGTGAGGACAATCCTGATATATAACAGCACATAATCACATGATTAGCAAATAAATGAAGGAGGCAAGGCCTCACTCAAGCACTCTAGCATTCAGACTGCTAAAATAAAAATATTAGCTGTTTTTTAAGGCAATCCTATGTATTTAATAACATTTAACATGTGAATCCTCTTTACTAAAAAGGACTATAGTATCAGGACAGGCAATGATGTACAAAAGACTGGCCTATCTAATTTTTTTTAGTGGAAAAAGATATGAGAAAATGTAACTGTTTATATCATTGCAGTTGCTATAATGGAAGAATTCAGATGCCTCCTATTCTGCAGGCCTCTTCCCAAAGCTCTTTTTGGCACTGTATTGGTAATATTGTCTGTACAAAAACATAGTTGGAGGGAGCACAGAGGTGCTCAGAACTTGCTGTATCCTCTGCTATGAATCACATGCTGGCATTAAGTCTTTTATTACAGGTTTTATATTCCCAGAAATGCCTGGGTAACCATAACATCTGCATTCCTTTTAATGGGAAGAAGTTTGCAGATACATGAGGCAAGGCAAGCTGCCTGAAAAGAAATTAAATTTCATGAGATGCTTCAACATACTTCAATTTCCCTGGGCCTTGTCCGTATCCTTTAGTCTCTAACTTCCTGTAGAAGTTCCTCAGTTTGGCTTCAAAATCTCTTTTGTACGGAGCTGGAGCTCGGGCATTGGCACGCTGAGTACCTGCAGGGAGCAAGGAGCAAAGAGTGAGCCCTAGTGACATGACCTGATGGATGTCCCATCTGCTACTGGAAAGACTCCTTACTAGCAAAAGGTATGCATGGTATGTGCTTGGTTTAGTCACCTTTATAAAGACTAAAAAAAAAAGCTGCATATCTTCAAATCTGCTCTGCATCCAAGACTTTTTGGTTGCTCACTTTCAATAGTATCATCTTTCAAAAGTAAATCTCAAGAGAGTAAATCCAGGTCAATGCAAAAGATGGATTAAAAGAACAGCACAAGTAACTAGAAAGACTTTTTGTTTTTCAAGCACGCTTTATGTCTAACCTTTATAACAGTTCATGCAATAAAGTTCTGTTCTGGTTTTAATATTATCAGGAAAACAGCAACTCAGAAATTAAGTATAAACAGACTAGACCCTGCATTGCCCCTGTTGACTACACCAAGAGGAAGAAGGAAAACATTTTCCTTAGCAGAAGCTTTTTCCTCAGGAAGTAACAAGGAAGAAAAATATAGGAAGAATGGAAAGACTACCAAATTTAAGTTTGTAAAACTTCTAATCTGTGGCCGCAGAAACATGCATGATCGTCATGTAAATGAATTTAATTTTGAAAAACTGGTTTTGAGGGTCAATTTCTTAAAAGCAAGGAGAGGTGAGAACTGTACACCAAAAAAAAAAAAAAAAAGGCATACCCTACAATTGCATGTAGAAGTCCAGTATATACAAATTAGGTGTTTGGTCTGATCTATTCTGAGAATAGCCCTCATTAGGACTTTCACTGCCTCCCTGGATAAATTATTTCCACTGATTCAACTGTGAGGCAGGGTGCCAAGGAGCAGTTAAACTCCTTCCCCGTGTGACTGTGTAGACATCCCACACAAAAAATTCGGAGGATGTTTAAAATTTTTCATGCCGTAAAGTATGCATAAGTTGCCAAGTACTTCTTTGGAACTAGAGGTCACCTCTAATGCACTGAAAGCACAAATGAACAGTTTAGCAGCAGTTTTATGCAGAGTTCTGTCTTTTAGCTCAGTTCTTCATGCAAGTTTACTTTTGGGTCCCTGCATGAAACTAAGCCAATACAGAAACGTTGATTGCTACTGTGGGGGAAGGCATGGGAATGTAAGGCTTCAGGTAATAAAAGAGAGGAGGTGCATCCGTTCAGCCTGTGGGCAGAGACAGGGGAAGAGCAGCCACAAAGCCCATGGGTCTGACAGAAAAAGCGACAGCACATCCTGCGGAAGTGGGGCTGGAAGGAGCTGCAGAGTCTATCTGCACAGATCAGAGAGCAGTGAGCTCACTAACAACACTGAATGCCATTTAACAGGTCTTTAAAAGACCTGTCTGACCTGAAAGACACTTGGCACTTGTTCCAGGCTTGAAGTGAAGTGTGGGAGAAATAGTAAATATCATGGAATCTGCAGGGCTCCAAAAGGAACATGATGGACCCCTCTGGAAAACCAGATCATAGTCATTGATTGAGCTATAGTGGTTTTCCTCTTTTACTGAGAGCACCAAGAGCTTCCAAAGGTACACTCGGCTGAAATCTCCTGAAAACTCACAGAAACTCTAAACAGCTTTTTAACTATTGGCCTTTTCCCTCTCCACTGTTTGTTTTGCTTTGGGTCAAAGTATGTACAAAAATGCAGTCACCAGAAAAAGGCAACAAAAGTAAACTTCAATGTTAACCACTGAAGGAAACTGGATTTTTTGAAGGGTACCACAAAACATGAATCTGGTAACACATTACTTCATGGTTCAGAAATCAGCATAATAATATTCCATCAGCACATGACAAGTCCTCACTGTGAATCAGATGCATATGCCAAGAAATTCCTGGGCAATTATAGTGATTACTTCCGCCTTGGGAACAAAAGATGCTAATGGAAGAGCTAAAAACCACCACTAATGTGATAGTCATACTTGATTTTCAAAGAGGTTATATTTTAAAGCAGATATAAAGAGTAGCTTCATGACTGTTCATCCTTCCCAAAAGAGAAAGTACAAGTGATTGTGACTGATCTGAACAATGGATCCTTAACACCCCACCCCATGCAGTGCAGCACTGCCAGCTTACTTAGCTGCTGAGAAAACACAGAGCCTCCATAGAAACATGGGCTATTTACAATTTCTCATCAAAAAAGTCATTTGTACACCAACACAGATGCGCATGCTTGCAGACTGACAGAGAGATTCAATGGTCTCTCTATTTTTTTTTTTTTGAGCCAGAAGAGAGATTACAATTTTAGGGAGAATGAGACTAAAACCATCACTGCTCATTCTCTACTATCTGCTGCTACTGTGAGTAAATGAGAATATCACATGTTAAAGACTGAATGTATTTTGAAATGACTTTTTTGGAATGAAGCCATGCCCAGCATGCTTTGGTACACATACCAGTGATTAAGAAATCTTAACTCTGGAAGCCAAAACTGGTTTTATTTATAAAAGACTGACAGGTTTGCAATTGGAAGTAAGATGCATACATGCAGATTTCATAATTCCCTTCTCTTCAATAAAGAGAAACAGTTATGTCTAAACCATACACATACTAAAAGTATTAATAAATGTGATTATTGTATTTCACTGCTTTGCAGAATGCCATAAGATCACTGAAGTCTTTAGATAGTTTCTTCAGAGAGATCTCACAGAGGTCCTTTGTCCAACAGCAGGAAAAGCTACCGCATGTTTATGAATGCATTTAATCTGGTTCCATGAAAAAGCAAAGCTTTTTATTATTGTGAACTGGGAAATGCCCATGAAAATCACAGTTCTTTTTCTGATAAAAATTTCTTGTTGTCTAGAACTATCTAGAGTTGCTTACGCCCCAAATGTTCTCTATTTATCTATACTTTCGTTATCAAATTTGTAGAAATCCCCTTAAGCCACTTCTGATTTTTTTTATCTATTATCTTGAGGAAACTAAGCATAGCAACATCTATCAACATGGCCTTCAAAGGGAACTTCTCATACTTGCAAGAATTTAATTCTGATCTGCAACTTAGAATCTGAAATATCACTTTCATTCCATTCTGACATGAATATTCAGACAGCTGCAGCATCCTAGGTTTTAAGCTCGTGTTAAAGTATAACAAGCTGGCTTTTATACATAAAATTGTCCCTTATTGCCCCACAGCCCCATTACATTGCCATTTTAATGCACAGTTATTAGATCCATGCTTTTAATTCTCCAGGCATCAGGATGCTGGCATGAGCAGTCAGTTGTTTCACATCAGTGAGAAACAAGTCTGCATGTTTTTTACAAGTCAGAACAAAATCACAACCCCTGAAGATGTAATACACCCAGCAAAGCATCTTGTGAGCCCAAGGCAAATGTCCAAGTCTGACAGTCAAATGCAATTGTACTTGTTGACTTTGCTCAAAAATAGTTCTAGATCTTTGTCTTATCAAGGATAAGAAGTGGTTTCACGGAGCCCCTGCAGAAGCTTTGACTGAGCAACTTACCTGGAGAGTTCTGAGGCGAAGACACCGGCGAGCCTCTCGGGGACTGGCAATAACTAGGATGAAGTAAGGCATGTGGCGGCACATATGACATTATTTCCTCCTCAAACAAGCTGGCAAAAAGAAGCAAAGAAGAAAGAACATGTTTATTTGAATAAATGGCAGGTTTCACCTTCTAAGGATAAATCTCTAGTTATTAACCTGCTTTCTTTGGTAGTCACTTACTATTTCCACTGTGCACACTTACAGTGCTCCAAAATATTTTATTTCCATTTCCTCAAGAAGATTTTGAAAGTACTGGAAAGCAGTAACTGCTATTTGGATATTTGTTCTCAAGGTTAAAATACAGTTAATCAGCCTTGAAAATTCATGGGTCCCCCTCTTTTTTTTATTTTTTAATGTTCTCATTGCAAAGGGGTCAATAACCTTATTCAGAAACACACTAAGCCTCCAGGATTAAGAATCACATCTGAACTTGTTACGTGTATTGACTGGTAAGCTTGTTAGCATAATATTTTATGTTTAATAACACTCCTGCTGAACCAGGTATCACATCTAGCCTGTTCAAGTTAAGTTACTTCATGCTTCATTTATTAGTGATACACAACTTTCTAGGTGAAAAAACCCCAAACATTTTGCAGCCTGATCACTGCATCTGTGTGTGTATGTATGCATGTATATATATATATATATATATATGTACTCTTGAATGGGAAACATGACACAAATTACTGTGATAATATGTAAAAATTATTTTCAAAAATTGAGCTATAGAAAGAACTGCAAGACAATCTCCTGCAATCCAATGCAATGAAAACAATGTTCAAATAAAAGATGTTTCTTACTAAGTCTGTTCACCAAAAACACAGCTAGACTTTTTTTTTTTTACATGGATTTTTTTTTAAATGGGTCCTTCCTGAATGTTCTTTTTACAGTCATGGCCATATGGTATTTTCCTCCGAGTTACACAAAAATCTTCTAAGTTTTTTAAGAAACAATATTTACATTTCAAAAAAGGCCCAAACATAGATTTAAAATGAGATTTATTTTTTTTAATAGTTGTAATAACTTGGAGGTTTAGGGACCAGGAAAGATTATCATTATGCAACCTGGCCTCATCATACAACTACTAATGTTAATTCTATTTCACTAGATTCAATTTTAAAGGACCTGTGATTTTCCTGATGCACTTTTACTGTGGATGATAGCACAGCATCAAGATTAAAGGGTTTAATTTTAGCAAAAAATCTGCCTGATTTTTGGAGTTAATAGCTTAAATGAAAACTAGTAAAGAATCAGCTTCCCATTTCCTGAAGTCTGTAAGAATATTGCTTTGACTAAAGGGAACAATGCTTGACAGCACAGTGAAGAGGCAAGATAATAAAAACACCTCTCAAGGATGTGCCTTTACAAACAGGCACTTCCCAGAGCACAGAACTGAAGAGATACATTCTAAAAGTAGCACAAGGCACATGGTTGAATAAAGGTCTGAGCTGCATCACCTTTCTAAGCATCAAGGCTGGATGCAACATGACAATTAAAGGTGGTCTGGGAAAACCCATATAAATCACAACCACAGTGCTCTTACACTTGCCTTTCGTATTCCATCGTCCTGTGAAAAGTGTGACCATCTAGAACTGAACATGATGAAAATAAAACCTGAGCCTTGAGCTGTAGCTCTCCCAGCTGCAAGTCCAAGGAGTGGAGGGGAAATGATTGGGTGACAACATCAGCACATGCTGTTCCCTGAAAGCTCCTCAGCAGCTGCCACAGCATGTTCCACGTGCATGGGCAGCAGCAGCACCTACCTGAGTAACATGACAAGGTCTGCATCACTGGATAAACGCACCAGCCCAGGTGTTCCCTCTGTCCGGATGAACTGGATCTTCTCCCTGTGTAAGCAAAAAAAGGCTTTCAAAATACCTTTTGCAAATAGGGCATCAAAGTGTACCACAGCACAAAGAAAAAGTACAGAGTATGTCAGAAACCTCTGGGTTATGCTTTTCCCTACTTTTTTTCCCTGCCATATCAAGTCCACGTGAGCAGTAAAATATTAGAATCAAAAAGCTAATTAGTTCTGAGGAACGATGCTCCTGTTACCCTCATCTCTTCCATGCTCATGCACTTTGTAGGTAGCACAGTCACTCAAACAGTAAAAGAAAATTTTAAGAAATTAAAAAAAAATAAAAGGAAAATCAATCCCTCAAATTCACACTCAAGTCCCTGTCTCTGAATTCAAAGTAGGAGGCTGAAACTTGTAAGAGAACATTCCTACTGCAAAAGTGAACTCTTTAAATAAAGAGGCACTGCCTCATCTGAATCTCTGTACAAATGCAAGCCATACATTACAATGCATACTTGTAATTTTAAAGCCAGCATTTTCATACCATACTGCATTTACGGTATCTTCCAGTAAAAAAACCTGTATTATTTCTCCCCTCTATTTCATCTAAGCACACATTCTTTCTCCTTGACCCAGTCTGGTCACTGTTGTGGAATCTGTGCATCCTAAGTTCTGAGCATGGTAATTTTAGGATCTGTACTGAATGTAATTCCTTGGATTCCTATTCTTTTTCTCTGCAGAGCCTTTCCCTGCATTCTGAAACACAAGTATATCCTTCATATTTTTTCTTTGTCAGTACGACAGTACAGTAGAGATAAATTCTAATTTAGCTTTACACTTCTGGAGGAAAAGAAAACAAGAACCAAATCTATGTAGTAAAACCTGTCCCAAATCCAAAGGACAAAACCCCCAAACAAATCGAAAAGTAAAGACCTCTGTATAAGAACAGCAGCATTAGCTCAGCTCAGAGGTCCGTCTACCTCAGGTCCTATTACCAACAGTGACAAGAAGGTCCAAAACAGTCCGTGCAATTGGCAGAGCAGGGACATCTGGACACTTCCAGAGCCCACTTCACTTTATATCAGTGCCCAAATGGCAAGGCTGGAGGAAATAAATGGTGGATTACAAGATATATCTTAGCATTCGGTGGGCAGCAACACCAGAAACCAGAAGGGCATTATCTGGGTTAACTAATATATGCAGCCTTCCACATGAATGCAATCCATGACTTCCTGGGTTACCAGCAAGAGTTGTGATTTCAGTGACAGTTTTTTAATACATATGCCTTTTGCCTTCCATTAAGATGTAAATTATATTTAATGTATAACAGATGCCTTTGCCTGAAGCCTTTTACATTATTTAGCAGCCTCTCAGTTTTACCTGCACTGGCTTGGAAGAAGATTTAATCTTGGCAACATGCCTAATAAATATATATTAAATATAATGTTCTCACTCCACCGTGAAACTTCTGAACAGCAATTTTCTACATGTAGTATAGTTTTATTTTATATATTAATAGAATCTCAACTTCTTATCTCTTCTTACACAAAGAATTAATACTGAAGGATTTCAGGTTAATTTATCAAGGTCAGTTAATTTATCAAGTGTACAGCAATATCCATGTCTCACAATGTGTCAAACAGAAATGGATTCCAATAATTTGCTAAATCAGGGTCTTAAAAGACTAACCAAGAAAAATAAAACTGACATCTTTATAAAAATGAAAATGTTACTGATGCATCAGCTTTAGAAGGATATAGGAGAGGCATAATGGAAGGTAATTTACCTTAATCAAATTACTAACTTCAAATACTAAAATTAGAATGGAACCATTCAGCTTAACAGAATGGCTTTTCTAACCAATCCCATTCAATGTAAAATAAAACTATGTTCATTAAAATCCCCAGTCATTCTGCTGACACAAGTCAGTTAAGGCATAAACCAGTCTCCTTCCAAAGTAAATGTGCAGGACATATAATCTCAAGCAAATGAGGAGGTACAGAAAACTCTAGCTTTTATCTTCTGATCTTCCATTTTTAATCTGAAAGCCATCTTTTCTTTAGAAAGTCTCAGTTTGTGGGAAATTATGAATCTGTAATCAGGAAGCAATGTTCTACCAGAAGCAGAATCGGGGAATACCAACAAATCTTGTGAGCAATTTGAACTCTGATTTGTTAAAAAACCCCAAAACACACATGAAGAAAATTACACCGATTGCTATCACACTAAAGGAAATCAAGCACCCTGGGAAAAAGAATATGAAGCAATAAAACTACAAGCAACCAGAAATTGTTTGTATACTATTCCCCAGCAGATTTCAAACCAAGCCTGGTGGGACAAACTTGCCTATAGTGATATGGGTATAGTGATATGGGTTTTGACATGCTGAGAACTGTAGATTTCTGCTGTATTTTCTAGAGAGCTTGTATTCTGCTAGTACATTGTTTCAGTTTTGGCAGCCAGGAATTCTTTAGAAGGTAAACCACACCTTTATCACAGAAGTCACACCACAAAATTTGTTACACTACACATGGGGAAACTGCAAAACAGGGCAGCTTGTTGAATTTTCGGAACTTGCAGAACACAGAGGAAAAGGGATCAGTAAGTAACACAAAACAGAAAAAGAATGAGTACCAGTGCTGGCTGCCATGCCAGGTACATTATATTAATATTATATTATAATAATGATAATAATATATTATATTAATGATAATCTTCTCTGGAACACAGCACTGCACAGGAGAGACTGCCAACAATCAAAGCAGCATTTTTTAAATTTAGTTTCCAAGGGAGAATAGATACATTCATTTCAGTTCTGGTCACTACTATCCAAGTTGCTGGTTCCATTTCCAAATCTTAACATAGGAGGGAGTCATAGCAACCACACAACAAAGATCATCCTTCCTCAGATGTTGTTGCAAAAATCTGTAGATATCCCATTTTGTAAATTTTGGAGAGACATCAAAAATTCTGATTGATACAAGATTACCTCCAGATGTCATAGGGTCAGGACAGCCTTTCTGTAATGTGCTTTGTGAAGATAAGGACAAACCCAAATGCCATTCTGCCTCATGCTCCCAGCTGTACACATACCAAATGAATGGGCACATTTGCTGCGCCATCCAGCTGTCTTGGCACATTAGGAAGAAATCAGCACGTCTCTTATGCCAGTTGTTCCAAACATTTTCTTGTAGGTACCTTTATTTGATAATAAAACATTACCTCTCTTCTCCTCAACCTTGTTACAGGCCGTTACACAGAAATACAGTAAACAACTATTTCCCACAGCTTTATGAATATGTTTGAATGCACCAGAAGTCTATAATCTGTTATGCTCCACTGTTAATTAATGAAAATTAATGAATTAATGAAAAGCTAATTGTAAATAGCATTTTTTACTGAAATAGGAATAGCAAACTTCACTAATTTTCTTACCTGAGTGAATGATTCCTGGTAAGATCTGGTTGACGCTCTTGTAGAATTTCAAAGATATTGGGCTGCCGCAAAAATGCAACTATCTTGTCATTGTAAGCTGAAAATGTTAACAAAAATACCATGCTGAAACAAGGAGATCCCAAAACAAAGGATGCCATTCCTGAGTCTTCAACAATAATGACACACTTCACCTTCACAGTTTTAAGGTTAGAAGTATTGTGTTAATACTTTTGTATGTAAGACTACCAATTCTATTGTCTTTTAAGGAACACACTTCTTGATTATGAACCAAATCTCATTGTGACATATCCTTTCCACTGCTAGAAACTATAATTCTGTTAGCAATTTCTATTATATTTCAGCATTCACACTCTTAGCTAAGGCCAAACCAGAATATTTATTGTTGGAATAAAATTGCAGGGATCTTGGTTTTCACTGCACTGAAATCTATTCTCAAACATTAAGCGGCCATTGGAAACACCCTCAAATCCTCATTAATGGCTGAGCCTGTGAAGCATGCACACCATGTCCATGGCAAGGGGCAGGATTTAAATGGGCAGAGGTTTTCAAGTAAACATGCCACAGTACAAAGAGCCAGTTACAGTTAATCGGATTAATTTATCTTGATTTAGCACAATGTGACAGCTGCTAGATGTAATAAGCTACATTCTGTATGTGGTGGCACAGAAGTCAGTAACTCTGTGTGTATGTAACTGAGAACAGAAGTTAAGCTAATGACTAATTCCAAGCTGATTAACACTTTCTGCAATCCTGCCAAAATAGATGCTCAGAAGTTGTGAAAAAAAATAAAAATTAAAAATCACTAGGAATACATGGAGTCCCATTAGGACCCAATCTGATTCCCTGGCTCCAGTTCATCCTGTGAGCTAGGAAGGTAAAATACATCAGTAATTCGGTTCTGCACACTTCCAGCTCTGAAGGTTCCAACTGAACAGTGGGGAAATGCTGATGGACAGGAGGATCATAACCAGTGGCAACTTTTAGCCATCCCAAGCAAATGGAAACCCCAGCAGTGCACAGCACCATGACCCCCACAGAGATGGAGAACTCCCCAGTGCTGACGTACCCACTGGAACCACATCCTGGTACTGAGCTCTGCTGACTGTGTTAAAAGTGCTGGATGGTCTTGGCAAAACTGGGGGTCCTGAATGACGGGAGTCCTCTCCGACCTGAAAATGTGCAAGTAACCACAGTGAGCATCTCTGTGCCAGCACGTGCACTCAGAAAAGTGAGAATTTACTTCTCACACATCAAGGCTTTGCTTGATCACTATCCCCAGTAATCACTGCAGCAGGAAGCAGCTGTGATGTTAGGACACACATACTGTACTGGGCCCATTAATAGGAAGAACCAAAACTGATGCAAAACTTACTGCTATTTTTAAACAGTCCCATTCTGAAAAGAGATCAAAAAAATTAAAACTGGGATACCTCTCTTAATTTTGTGATTTAATTTTGTCTTTTGTAATTCATGGACATCTTTATACGAAATATTCTGGAAACAAAATTCTGCTCCTTCATTAGAACCTCTATTACCTCTGTGCATCAGTGGAGTTTCCCTAAATTTGAAGTGGAAACAAGTTTGTGGCTGAAGCCTCAAAGGAGAATAAAGAAATTAATTCACATTCAGGCAAGGCAAAAAAGTCCAAAATTGGTAAAAACTTGTCTCCTAGAGTAATTCAGAAACATTGTTCTGTTTTTCTTGTATTCACCTTCTGGGCTTAAAAAAAATTGCATGTGAATAATTTTTAGGGTAGAACCACAATATAAAATTGTTCTTAAAGGCATTTGTTATGTCAGGGCAACTGCTGCAGTTTACTGCATGATGAGGTTTCAGATATTTCTCAGTATTCAGTATTTTATCTCTGTAAAACATTTGATCAATCTCTTTTTCATCCTGCTGGACCCTCTTTGTTTACTTCTCCGTTTATCTGCCTACATGTAATGGTTAGCATTTAAACTGCACTCCCAAGCTTCAAAGATCTCTAAAACATCTAACTGCAAAAGATCAAATAATTATAAAATGTTGCTTTAAAATCCAATCTCTGAAATCACAAAGCAGCAAAAGTCCCAAGATATCTCCCAAGACCTTTCTGCTCTCTCATAATATTCTTTCAGAAAAATGAAGAATCATTTCCTGTTAGGCAATGTGCTGGAAAAGGAATGCCATTATTATTAGCCCCAGCTTCACACTGCAGTTCGGCTTTAGCTAAAAAGGCATTCCTTACACTGGTTCATGTTTGCTTTAGAGCATCCCTCTGTAAAAACTGGGTCAGTGACTTCAGAACATCAAAGTTCATGGCAAGTTAATGCCAAAGAAAGTATTTTTCTTTTAATTAAGTACTCATCTTTTGCAGTAATGTACAGTTCCTTTATGCAATAGCTTAAAAATAGGGAAAAAATGCAAATATGCAATACATAAGTCCTAAAGTGCAGAGGAAAAACTGGTGTTCAGGCTCATACAAATGACAAAAGAACATAATTGTATCATTAATCCTAGAGTGGCAATACTGTATTGAACTGCTATGCTTGAGATTCCTATCTGGAATTACACCTCAATTCAATTTACAACTGTAACAATATCAAGGAAACATTTCTAAAATTGCTTGTAGAAAAATGGTTTAAGCAATTTCATGTATCTAGATGAAGTGGGAAATTTTGACAGGTAAGCAGCACTATGTATATGCAGTATATATTATCATTTCTTGTCGGATGAACTATACTTATTTTGCAGCATTGACAACTTCAGCAGCATGGTTGTCACAAATACGTGTTTTAAGTGCAGAGCTACTGGATGCTGCTTAAAGAGAGATAATTTGAGTGCATGTTGGGCAAAGTCAAGAAGAAAAAATTACCTCTGCTCTGCTACAAATCAATCACAACAGAAGTACTTTCTTTACCCTATTCAAGATCTAAATAGCTATATGAAGGCACTTCTAACTTTCTTGTCTTACACATAACATCAGCAAATTGATGGAAAATGCTATTTAAAACCATTTGCAAAATATACCTGACACTGGAGGGGGGCTGACTAAACCATGTTCACACAGGATGTGACAAGATATGCAGCCAGTGCTGTAGCACACGCTGCAGCTCAGTGGAAGCCCTGTTAGAGAAGTGGCAGACACTAAGATTGATGTTTGCTCTGAAACAGAGGTCTGGCAGACCTTCATCTGCCACAAGACTGAGCTAAGAAAAGGATAAATCAGAGCATTTCTCCTGCTATTCTGAATTGTGTTATCTTCAATTCCTGGCATGGAATAACCCTCTCCTGAAAAGACAACCACAGTACAGAGGCTTTTAAATAAAGTACAACTGAAGTCCAAGTCACTGCACATACAACAGTATAAGGAAGTGACAACAACAATATGGGGACAGCCAGTGAAAACAGTGCACAACAACATAACAACAAAATAGTGGTTTCCATGTATTTCTGATCAGGAAGTAGAGATGAAATACATATTCAAAGCCATGTAACAGACTGATAAAGCTGTATGTGGTATGGTTTTCTCGTACTTCATGAGAAAGTTGGAGAATTAGATGTATAGTCACACATGTATCTTTCCCCCCCTCTCATTTTGCACACTTATATATGAACAAACTCAGCAGACACCATGCTGGACAACACATATTTTGTCAGTGGAAGACTGGATACAGGAACCAGTAATCAGTAATCAGATGCTCTCCTGTGGTTAAGTGTGGTTACTGCAAATTCCAAGTAAGAAAAACTCATATTTGTTATTTTTCCTCTGAATTCCTGCATGTTAAAAGCAACAACGGCTAGCAGGAAAAAAGATAAATCCTTACAGCGGACTGCTGCACTGTTACAGAAGAATCATGCTCCTCCCCACATGGAATGTGAAAGAGGCTGGTGTTAACCAGGTGCTGCTCCCGAGGAGGAGGCCCAGACCCCACTCACCTCCCCAGCACTGTGGCTGCGCTGCCGAGTCAGGTGCTGCCGATGGACCAGAGCACTGGTGGGCCTGCTGCTCTGCAAGGGCAGCCGTGGGTCGATGAACGTCGTGGTGCGTGAGTTGTGGTCGACAAAGAAAGCCTGCAGGAGGACAGGGAAGACAGAATTAATCAGCAATACTTTTTTATATAAATTATGTCTGAGGTTACCACCTGTTGGGGATCTAGGTTTCATTTGATCAGGTGGGGCTGTGAGAAATCTGTTACTGTGGCTTGCATTTCCCCTCTGCAGGAGGAGGATAACACTTTTCTATCCCACTGAAGGGATTAATTGTTTAATGCCTTATTTTGTTCGTGTCTATACTTTGAAATTGTCATCTGACAAGCATCAGAAGTGGAAAGCTTTATTATGACTGTCAAGAAAAGAAAACTTGAATATTTAATAAAAGTAATCCTGGTGTATTCTCCTTTTCATCCCCTTATAAGCATCTAAAAAGGTGTCATTAAGTGGCAAACCTATTACCTTTTGTGAAGTATTTATCATATAATTATGAACACAATTGGCTGTATATATGTCAAGTGTATGCTTGCACCCAGTGATGAACTATGATTACCAAGAGGCCAAGAGGCATTTTTGCCATATTCCTGCTACAAGTGTTCTAAGTTCACTGACCTTTTTTTCTAAAAACTGAAACAAAATGCAAAAAACATCCTAAAGCACCACTCCAAACAAAAAAAAAATAGTCTCTGAAAACCAAAAAGAAAGGTCAGCCAAGAACACAAAGATGATGGCAACAAAAAAATTTAAATCAGGCAATTGATGAGAACAACCACATACTGGCCAGTCAACCATTTGCTGAAAACAAGGTCACAGGAACATGAATCTTGGAAAACTGAAACCTCCTACAATTCTACCCAGTTTAAACCAAGCAGGTTTCTAAGCCTTGAAATTCAAACTTTTTTCAGCACCAGTGTTGCACTTGGAAACCAGCACTGTTCTATTTCAACACACTCCATGTTTTCTGTCACAATACTGGAAACATGTGGAAGTGGCAAAAAAATTGTTTTGAACAGGAGAATTACAGGAAAGTGACATCTGGTTCGAGGAATCAAAGAATCTGGACTAGCAGAGAGGTGGTCAGGGACTGTGGGAGCCATTTCTGTTTTTGGCTACCAGTGAGGGACTTCAACCACAGTTCCACAAACAATATATTCCTGTGGTGTCAGCAACAGAAATATTCTCATCTTTCCCCCTTCTGACCACTGGTTTCATCCCCTGTGTGCCCTTCCTGCCTTGTGCTGGCACAAGTGTTTGTGTAGCCATGCAGTGAACCCATCAGGGGAGCTGGTCCAGGCTAAAATTACTCTCTGTTTGTCCCTCTCCCTGCTGGGTTCTGTAACCTCAGCTCACCACAGATGAGAAGAGAGCAGAACAACTCTTCTGGCAGCACCACCAGCTTCCAATATTCATGGAATCATTATTTCAGACTGCTTGGGAAAACCAGACCAGAGCAAATACAATTCTTCTGACTGCTGTGAAGGTAGGTAGACAAACCAGTGTGTCATGCTATACATGCCATTATGGACTGCAGTGGGAGAAAATTCATACTTCCATTTCCCAAGGAGGGAGAAGCATATGGAGAGACACCACAGTTGCAGAACACTACTTCAGTAAGTCAACACCATATTGTTAAATTGCTTAGTAAAAAAATCCTGATTTAGTATAGGAGGTAGTACCACCTGGAGCTGCACCACTCAGTTCTGAGTTAATGCAGCACTCCAGAATTGCATGCAGCGCTCCACAGAATTCTATTTAAATAACAACTCCGTTTAGACACGAAGATAAAGACAATCATAACTTATTAAATATGTATGGTTGCAGGCCAGCTACTAATAACCTATTTTAAAACAAAGCATAAATTAGCACACTTTGAAGCCTTGGTGAAGATAACCATTGGAGCTTCAATGCTTTGGGCTAATCTGGACACTGGCACACAGCTCAAAATACAGTGTGGTTCACAATCTCCTTCCAAAAAAATTCCTCTCATAACTCCTGCCTAGCTATAATCCATAAATCTACAATGCTTGAAGAGACTGACATAGAATAGGTCGTGCCAAAACTATATTTAGCCCATTAAACATGAATAGTTGCCCTGGTTATTCTTCCAGTTAAAATCTGTGAAGCTTGCTAAAACACCTTTTCTGCCTATTGAAGACTTCAGTAGTCAATTACTATGATTTCTTTAACTGTAGAGAGAAAAACCAAAAATGTCCTCTAATAACTTCTAATATATATATGTCCGTCTTGCAGAGATCTAAGTAAAAAGCACAAAGACTTGCATCTGGCTTTAAAATACGTACACGTGCTTACACACAGTGCACAACTGCACATATCTGTACAATGTCTGTGTGTATGCACATGGACACAGCAAGGCAGAATCTCAAAGTTCAGCTCAGGTGATATAAAGCCTATATAATGCTTCCTGCTACCCCATCTTTCCAATGCCTTTCTGCCTCTCTGTGGTGGGTGACTGATGAAGGATCATCTGTAATGCTCATCAGAAACGACACTGTAGTCACACCAGACCCTTAGGGAGGACTGCACTGTATTATCTCCTGTTGGGGATACACAGAGGAGTCAAAGAAGAGTGGGCAGCAGGGTTTTGCTGTGCAGCTCTGGAGGGAGTTCAGAGGTCAGCAGTCCCCAGCTGACCCTGGAAGACAGCCCACGCAGAGGACAGGCAAGCAGCACCACACTGCCAAGGGGGAGTGAAAACACCACTACTCAGCATTGCACCAGGGCCTGAACCGTTGCTGTGCCTCATGAGCAAGAGCACCAAGCTTTCACTGTGATATATGAAAAAATAAAGGATAAACCTCTTCTCAGCAGGGAAGAGCAGTTAAACAAAGGAAATGTAATTATCTGTTGAGTTATGGCTAAGTTCAACTTGCTTCTCTTTAGGTTTATGCTTTAATAAAGGCAGGTCCAGCTTCGGTTTGGTGTCCCCAAGCACTGCTCTTGCCATGTGCTGGCCATGGTCTCTCTTGAGTACTGAATAGGCTTTTCTACTGGCCACAACTGGCACTTGTGACACAGACAATTACACGTAATGAAAATGAGCAATACTAAGACTAATTCAAAGTGAAGAAATCCCAGTAGGAATTTATTCAGTGCTTCCTCTTCTTGATTAATACTGTGGTAGCATTGCTGTCACAAAATACCATCCCAGAAATCCAAAGGTCTAATTCTCTCTATGGAGCACATATTAAAGAAAATTGAAAATTGCCCTATTCTTCAGGAGAAAACTGGCCTCTGAAGAACTGAACAGCACAAGAATGACTTAAAAATGAAAACAGTGAGGCAAAGAACAACATTAGTAGAATTGCACATTCCTAGTTGCGTGTCTAACAAAAAAACAAAGTGCTTTTCAGAGTTAAAAAAATCTAGGAAACAACCCTCAAACAGTTTTACCCTTCAGTTTAGAACTGTCTAATCTTTCCAAGCATCAAGATCATTATTTATATGGACTCTCACAGCTAACCACATTGAGAGTGATAAATGTAAGAACCAAGAAGCTAAATATGCCAGTAATCCTAATGAACTGATAAGCCTTATCACTTCCTCAAATGCTAATCACAGTCTGTTTTTAACCATGCTGTTTTTTACAAAAAAGTATCATGTTCTATATACTGAGGATGCAATAGCTTAAAGTTACATTAAAACTTACATCACAACCATGAAAGTGGTATCAAAATAATTTTTTAGGAAATTAAAAATTGACACCTATTTAAAAAAGCCAGTGAGACCTGCAACTATTTAAGATCTCTAATACCTCCTAAGGAAACCCACTCTGTACCATCTCTTCCTCATCATCTCCATAACATCTCTTTCCTTCCAAGCAATACACAACCACCAGAGTGGTCCTCCCCAGAGCTGTCCCAGACCATCTGTTTTACCTCAAGTACATTCATTTCAACTCAGAAACTGATGAACACAAGGCCTTCTTAGCACTGTAGAGTTACCTTGCCCTGATGGTCGTGTTTCATCTCCCAACCCCTAGGCAGCTCCAGCTGTTTGTTGGCAAACATATTGAGGAAGCCCACCAGATCCCGGTTGTGCTGGTAGCGCTCAAAGTGGTGGGTGTCCCGCCGGACTTTGGTGATCATGTGCTTCAGACACGTGTTATTTGTAAACATGCGGTAGGCACTCTGAAAAACACACAACAGCAAAGGCTTTTCAAAGAGAAAACTGCTCTGACCACAAAAGACAACCCTGTTCATTGTAAGTGGATCTGCTGAAGTTACTCATTCCATTGCTTCTCCTTACACCATAAATCCCATTACACAAAGAAACACTGGGGGGAACTAATGCAAAAAGAAGCACTGAAGAACGGGCAGAAAAGGAAAAGATATATATTAAGATGGATTTTTGTTCAGTGTGACCTCTTATACACTTTGATATAAACCAGGCAATCTGGGGGAAACAAATACTGCCATTAAGCAGGAAGGTATTTCTCAGAATTGTGTCTCACCCTGTGCAAAGCACAGTAAGAAAGCTATTATTTCCATAAACAAATAATTTTGTATTATAAGAATGATGAAGAACCGAGTGGAAAATAAAAATTGCTATCATGCAGAGCTAGAATGGCTCTGATAGCCCAATAATTTGAGGGGACAATGATGAGTGAATCTAGCCTCCCTATGTACTACCAATATCTCAACATCACACACCGAGCAGTATATTTGTACACAAAGCAACTGCATTTATAAGCACATATTTATGAAAGCTTTTGAGCTGTAGTCATCGTACTCACAGGGTTAGAATGCAGCACTGTAAAGAACTCTGGGCTGATAAGGAATTTCACAGGGGGAGACTGGAGCAATAAAGTAAGTCTGGATCTGGAGGTAGAGTGAGGCAGCACATTCTCTCTTCGAAAATCTAAGACCAAAGTAAATGACAAAGGCTTCCAGCAGTTATTACCAAAGCATCCCTGCAAACAACTAGATTGATGTGAATCACACAAGCAAGGAAAGTATTAAGTACACAACTATTCCAGATTTACTGAGGACAGTCCACATATAAGCGTACCCAAATCTCTTCTAACATAACACTGAAGTTTCTGAAAATATGACCATTTTAGTTTACTAATATTTACTTGTGTTTTTGGTAAACAATCAGTAAAATAAAATCACATTAAATTGTTTGGGTTACCAAGTTTGTGCCTGTATATAAAATGCAAGAAAGTCCCCTGGGCATGTCTGCACTGCTACACTGTAGCTGTATGCAGGTAAGTTATTTTTAAATGTTAACTAATGGATATAAAAGTCATTGTACACTTATAAATGTTTCATTCCTTCTTAAACAATAAATCTGCCATTACCACAGCCCCAGTCTTGATACAGTATTGAAGAAGCTTATGAAAGTAAGAATCAGGTTGCCAAGGAAGTACCTTTCACATTTCAACTTCCAATAAACATTTGTGTCTTCTCCTAGCAACTACAGAAGAAGTGCCCTGATTTTTCTTCAGTACCAGGAAGGAAATGAAAATATACTGAGTGGTGTTTGCTACAATGTCAAAACTGTTGCCTCCAATTCTCTTTGAAGATATTTGGAAGCATATTTTTAATGTAAATGAAAAACTGCAATTTCAGATTTGGTCTTCAGTGATATTACACTGTGTGCTGCCACCTACACTTCAGTTTCTTTCTTTTTTAAACGTTGCAGTATGTGCACACTTCTCCATCAAATGAATATCAATCATGTAGACCACAGTTATCACAGATATAAAAGATCATAACACACAAGCAGAGCAAGGAGAAAGGCAGTGAATGAGACTCTAAGCTGAGGGAAAAGTAAGAAGAAATAACAAAAGAAGAGGAAAATAATAAAGGTAAAATTCTAAGTATGCATAGGTAAATATGGAAAAAAGGGAATGGAGAAAATAAACACATTAGAGGAAACCAGGAAGTGAGAGGGTAATTGGTAAAATAAATGAACAAGAGGATTTTTAGAAACACTAATTAAAGAATAGACCTCAAGCTGTCCCACATGGAGCATGTCATTGAATGGGGTGAAGGCAGAGCAGCACAAAGGCTCCTGAAGCTGTGCCTGAATACTTGGGCTGGGAATGTTTTGCAGACACAGACACACACTGAAGTTTTACATGAACTCTGTACTGGTGCAAAACTTGGGTGTACATCAAAGTTTTACAAGTAACTCTCACACCCTGGAAGATGCTGTGACATGCACCAGGTAAGTCCTCTGTCACAGTCCGGGCAATCTGGAAACCAGAATGGGTACCCAGGTGGGTTTTTATCACAGTTTGAGGCTTATGAATTTGGTTTATGCAAAGTTTATTCAGCTGAATTTGCTGTTTAGGGTTTGACCTGAATTTGCTCACAGCTGATTTGTGTACAGCACAAACCATCTGGCTGCACATGTACAAAGAAAAGGAAACAGCTACAACAGAATTGAAGACTACAAGTAATAAAAGGGAACACCTGGGTAAATCTCAAGTTCTACAATGACTTGAAACTCGAAAATGGGTGACACTGCTTGCATATCTGATTAATTTAGGAGAGACTTTTATAAGAATACATCAAGAGCATCTAGAGACAAAGCCAAAGCACATGACACCACACAGCTGGGACTGGATGAATAACAAACTTTATAAATGTGTTAGTAAATTTTTAGTAGGAAGATGACCAAGGAGAGAACTGCTTAGTGAAAAGAAAAAAATAATGATGTTCACTCTAAAAAACAGTCTTTCTTCCTATGTTCATTCCAAAGGTTAACTGTCTATCAGAAGAATGAAAAAAGGGAGGTGAGAGAGAACAGGTTAAACTTTGTGGTGCAAATTAAAGGTTTCCAAAGCCTTTAGGTCAGGTGACATGCACTCTAACAGTTAGGAAACAAGATGGAAAAATGGCTGAGACACCAGTAACTCTGTCAGAGGTCTGAAAGAGTTCACAGAAGGAATGGGCTATATGCTGTTAGAGTCCATCAAGATGTTTTACTAAGATCTCTCTGGGTCTGGTCCTACTCATTATTTTTACTAATGACTGGACAGGGAAGACAAAACTTGCTCCAATTAGGAGATTCTGCAGTACTTGGACAGCAGGATGGACAAGATTCAAAACCACAGAGGCACATTAGAAAAGTACAAAGATCTGTGTGCAGGTAGGGATAATCAACTCACAAGGACCAGATGAAAACAGATATTTGTGCCAAAGTTCTGCACACAAGGATCAGAACCTGATTTTAGCAGACCAAAGACTGAACACTGGTCAGTGACAAACTATTAAAAAAAACCAACAAAACAAAACAAACCTTCTGCAGGAATGTACAAGGAGTGTTTTATATACGACATTTCCACAACCTCTTCAGTACACAAGAGTCATAGTTTTATTTGATTTTCTGAAATATTCCTCAGAAGCTGAAGACCAACTCAAGACAATTCTGAGTAGGCCAAAAAACTAATCTGAGACCTAAAACCAGAAGTCACAAGGAAAGACTAGGAAGCAATGGATATAAGAGTATGTTACAAGTATGTATTATGTATATGTTAAGTATATATGTTACATCTTTATATAAGAAGAATGATGAGTAGACTGTCTAAAAAGTCAAAGAATGCCCCTCAAGTGGAGAATATAAGAACTCACAAGACAGCATTTGGCAATTATGGCCTAGGAACAGCTCTATCTACAGAGATAAAGCCCCTTCTAGTTCTACATTCTACTATTTCAAACTGCATAAGCAAAGTCAAGATATTTGTAAGCCAGACCACACAATTTCATATTTTTTCACTGCAAATGTCCTGCTTTCTAAACTAGTCTGGTACTGATAGAAAAGTCCTCTGAATCTCACAATCTTCTCTTCAGCATATTGAGGAGGCTGAGTCATAACTTTCAAAACTAGACAGCAATGAAAATAAATGGCTTTATTTTCACACAGACTTTCAGAGGAAGAAATTAGGGTTTGCCTTATGTACTTTCACTAAATCCTCTATGAGATGAGCTCCCTTCTTTGGAGAAGGGGAAAAAAATTCATTTTTTTAACCTGAATTAGAATGATGAAATTCAGCTTCCTCTGCAGCTCCATCCATGGCATTTGTGTGCTCTTCAGGCCTGTCATTTGTCATTGTTCTTCGGATGCTCTGGTACCTAGGGTTGGAAAACTGGACTTTACATATAGTATATGGTAACTATGACCCAATTCTGGCTCTGAGAGAGCCTGCCCATATTTTCTGCCATGTATGTTAACATATATTTACCTCTGATTTCTGCATTAATAGCCTTTTGAATTTCTGACAACCATTATCAGATGTATTATTTTTGGTCACATAGCTTAAGATCACAGGTGGAACGCAGAAGTCCTGGAAGCTCACATGCAAACCAAAAGCAACTGCCACATAAAAATAACCATGTAAGGCCAGCTGTGGGAGCAGCTGTGGCCTTGTCTCCTCTCTCAGTCTTGCAATGGTGAATGCAGCTTTGCAAGCACACCAAATTCACAAGCACCAAGGGTAATTCTTACCGGCGATTCAGCTGTTCCATCTGCTGGATGGAATTTGACCTCTGGAGAATCTGTGGGGCTGGGGGAGCTGTGGGTCGCTGCCATGTTGTTGTCCTGTTCACGTGGTCCACGTAAAAAATCCGTCCATGGCTGTCAATTCGAGCCTCCCAGTCTAAGGAGCAATAAAATACTGTAAACTATGGAGGGCCTGGGGTTTATTCATTGATTTGTATGAGCTCTGTCACTTTTAAAACCCTGTCTATTGTTTCAAGTCTCTATAACAATTACTACTTCAACATATATACATATGTATATACAAAATACACATCTATACAGAAACAGACAAATGCCCAATTCTTAGACACTTGCAACTACAGAAATCATGCAAACCACATAGCACATCAACTGAAACATAGTCTTTGAGAGCTCAGAAGGTGTCTAGATGAGACTATCTATATTGCAAGTCTAAGTGAAAGTAGTATCTGCTGATAAAATAAAACCACTTAAGTTTTTAAACCAGAGTTTGTAAACAAAATAAAACACCCAAGTATTCCAGGAAGAAAGGAATTGCTCACTGGAGGAAAATCAAACAACAAAAATAAAAAACCCTCAAACTGTTTACATTTGTGAACTCATTATCCTGCTTAATTGTCAAGCCCTAAACCACTGTATATCTATGTTATATATATATATATCCCAGTAAGCTGGGGTTTTTCTTGTCATGTTTATGCCCAATTCTGACAAGTTTAAACACTTGGGCAATGGCTTCCAAAGTAAAGTATTTGCATCAGCATTGTGATGGACAAGGCTGTCTTCTGCTAAGTTTCTATATAAGGCTATATTTTATCAAATCACTGTTAGTCAAATGTGTTACAAATAGCTTGCTGAATTGCAAAATTTTCATTCATCAAAATTTCATGATCACACTTTGTTAATTTTTCCCCAGGAATGTAGGAACTGGAGCATACTGGTGTACATTATAGGCAAAATTAAAGATAAACATTTAAATTCTCTTGTTCTTTAACTTGACCTGACACAAGACTGAAAGAAATACACATATTTTTCATCCTTACTTTCAAATTCTGGTGGAACAACAAATTTAATATAACCCAAATTAAAAAGAAATTACTGTTTACAGCTCAAAATAATATTCTTAATAGTTTCCCTAATTTTTCAGTATTAAAATATTAAACCTGTCACACATCCGAAAGCAGAGCTTTGGAGAAAAAAACTTAATCTAGACAATGATTAGTAGACTTTATTCATATTATCAAATTATTTATTTACATAGAGTATTGTATTGGGCTTTGACTGAAAAAGGGTGATGTGTACATGCATCATACCACACATGAATGTGCAGAAACCCAGCAAATGTCAGAAATGTTAAAATACTACACAGCCAAAGCTTTTTCCACTAGCATTTCAGCAGTTTTTTCAAGTAGTTGCTGTAGTGTATAGTTTTCTTCTACAACGACAGAACTGGACAAGCTATCTCTGCGCATTTCTGAAATATTTGTCTCCCAAACACAGTTTTTTAAAATGTAAAACTGGTAGAATAGGATGGCAGTTAATTAACTCAAAGATCTGCACACAGGATTAATCTGATTGTAACAGAACCAGTAGGGAGCACAGCCATATCATCATCCTGGCTTTCCACACACAGTTATATTTGTGTTCTGCTATCAGGCTCCTTCCAGTTACTTGCTCCAATTACAGAGTAAACACAGTCCCATACCATACTGGGAAATAGGGATCTGTTCATTTTACACTAAATAGCTTAATTCCTGACTTTTAAAGTAACAGAGCTTTGCCACAGACTTCAGTGGGTCTGAACTTACTTTTTTTTTTTTTGCCTATTTGGTTAAAAGCAATGTTTGCCTATCAGCTGTGTACCTTTTTTTTTTGGGGGGGGGGGCTCAGTCCTTTCAGTATTCCTAATACTGAATAGATTTTCACTTCTCAAAGTTTAAGCAAGTGAATAAGTTCAATAAATGAGAGCCGTGTATTTTTCATATGCATTAGCGAAATTACAATTCATTTGTTCATTAAGGCTCTTCTAAGGCTTCATGTCCAGGTTTATTTAACATAAAATCTTCACTCTGCCTCAAAAAATGCAAGGAAAGCACAGACCTTGAAGTTAATCTCCAGATATGAGAGATGTTGTATATTCCTTTGTAAATCATTACCACACAAGAAGTATTCAGAGATTTTAGAGTGCTTGACACCTCACAGTGCCTCCCAAGCACCATCACCTCCTCTCCCTGTGCAGTGCACACAGGAAAGGCAGCACTGTCTCTGCATGAGTGACAAGTCTGTGTGCACCAGGTGTAATTATCACAACAACACCGGACTCAACCATCATCACTCCTCACTTCCAACTTCTCAGCTGCTCATTCTCAGTTCTCACATTCAAAAAGGAAATGTAATGAACTTTCAGTAATGAGACCCTGGCAGCTTATCCCCCAGTTAAAGCATGGAGAAGCTCACTTGGTGGCAGAGCCTCATCCACTCTCTGGTACCGGCTAACATCCTGACGCACCGAAGGCAGGGACCTCAAGGGCTGATGGCCATTGGCGGGAGAACCTGGAATCAAAACACACACAAATTATTTTTTTCAGTCAATGTAGGGAAGCCCTAGAATTGCCTCTAAACTGAGCAAGAAATTTCAAATCTTGAAATCGAGAAATTAACTCTCTTTGTTTTCAGATACAGTAAGGTCACTCCAGAAAGTGCCTCCTGCAGTTGTTACCTCCAGTAGCTCCTTCAAGCTGCGCTGTGGCACCCTCACAAGCTGCCTGTGCTCCTTCAATTTCTTCATCCTGAGACTGGCTCTGGGCAGCTGCTGCCTGCAGGCTTCTTCTTCTTTGCCAGATTTCTTCTGCTTCCTCTTGGTCTTGCAGCTCACCTGCCTCAGCCTCCTGTGCCTCCTCCTGAGGTAACTGCACGGCCGGCAGAGAACCAGCAGCACTCGCAGAGTCCTGTGCTTCAGCACCCGGCTCCGCCGCCGCTGCCTCGGGGGCACAGGCTCCCTCCTCTTCCTCCTGGGAAGAAAAGGCTGGAGTCTCGGGAAACCTGGTGCTCTCGCAGGAGGAGCAGCGCACTTCCACGGAGGAGCGCCGCACCGTCGCGCTCTCGTTGCAGGAGCTGTCGGCCCCCTCGGCGTCGCTCTCCCCCTCGGGCCGGGTGCTGGCCTCGCTGACGCTCTCGGTGCGAGCCGGGTCGCTCTGCTCCGTCTCTGACGACAGCTGCGAAGGCTCCGAGCCTTGGTCAGTGGACTCCGTCTCGCTGACGCCCCGTCTGCTCCCACCTGCAGCTTCAGCAGCTCCCGTGTCTGCACTGCCGGGAGGCTGCTCTGCCTCCGGAGGGGCAGAGGACTCGCTGCCAGCCTGCTCTGCTGGGGCTTCAGCCTGAGAACCCTGCAGGCTTTCGCCTCCTTCCTCTGGAGGGGGAAGCTCCGGGAGAGAATCTTGCTGGTCATCAGTTGATGGCAAAGGAGCATCAGAGGCTGAAACCCTTTCATTCTCTGCAGGTCCTGGCATTACCTGATCTGACAAGGAACTTACTTCATTTCTTTCGACATTTCTGGTAGCACCATTGAGCATTACTAAACCACCATCATCTTCCAAAGAAGATGGAAAACCCAGGTCTTGATGCAGCTCGTGCTCCTCTTCATCCGAGTCAATGTGAAGCATAGCATTAAGTCTTGTGTCAGTAGGGAAGCTACTCCTCAGTTTTGGGGAGGCTCCTCGTGGACGGTCACCACAGGCAGATGTCCCTGGTCTGGGATGGTTGTTGTGTTCTATTGCATCGAGATAGTCATTTAGTGAGTCCTGGCGACCTCTGGGAGGGGATGATCTTGAAGCACCAGAGGTCAGCTCATCCTGGTCTGTCTCCAAAGTCCTACTAGTCCTTAAAGAGTGTCTCAGGATTGTGTCTCCAGAAGATTCCTCAAAGACTGGGCCATTGGAACACACCGTGGATGTATCATGATGTCCTGCTGGCATGTCCTCATCATCAGAGGGGCTCCCCAAGTCTCCATTTACAGAGCTGGTTCCTAGCAAAGTGCCAACTGTTTCTGGTGAAGCATCTGCAGAGACAGAAAGACTGAACATGAAACACAGAGCACCAGCAATACATGGTTCGTTCTACTTGAATTATATAAAAATACACATCCTTGAAGATGTTTGCTTACTTCAATCAAAAAACTAAGGGAAGAAACTTTAATCAAAATAACAGAGGCATCTACCGTGTTGGAACAGCAGTTACAGAATTTTCTCCATATAAGTCTGTACTGTTTTGTAGGATATAGAAAAACTAAGAGGTGTGCAGTATGACTTTAAAGGATTCCCATTTTGCTTTCAAAGGACAGAGCAGTGCCAAGCATAAAATGCATAAAATGAGCATCATAAGCAGATTTGTTTAGAAAGAAAATAAAAAACAATATGCTAAGTGTTGGTGGTTTGGGAACTGCCATCTCCAAGTCAGCACCTGCCATATCTAAATTTTGAATCTCAATAGAAAAAATCTGTAGTGGGGGGACCACACATGAATGAGAAGGTATTTTATGTCCTCAACAACAGAAAAGCCTAGACAAAGAAATACTTAGAAACTCTCTTCATACGACTATCTGGAGATCCAGATGATCGACAAATTCTCACCTTCATGAACAGAAGATGTAATTTCCACTTTGAATTGGAGATACCCACTAACATGATCAGCTGGAAGCCTTCTGCCAAGATTATAGCTGAGAACCTGGTCTCTGCAAAATCAAAAATATTAGGTTTTAAAAATTTTTGCAGGTTTCATGTTTTCAGTATGTAATTTATATTATGGTCTTAAAATTGGCCACATACTTCGGTTTGTATGGAAAAGCACAAGCACCAACAATGGTTTAAAATACCTTTAGTTAACAGACAAAGCAGCTTAAAAAACTATGTTTGATCAATTCCAAATACAGATGGTGCCCCACAAATTCTTATACATCACTAGACATCTTCAGTTCAAAACACATCAAACTGCAAAGATCCCTCTCTCCTAACCACCTCTTTCCCCCAATACAAGTGTTTAATAATTAACAAAACCTTTCTGCCCCCTTGTGGTTTTTACTATGTACAAAAGTCATAAATAGTTACTTCATCATTTTTCACTTCAAGAAAGCACTTCTACATTCTGATTAAGAAAAGCTATTAATGCTTGGATTTATCTTTAAATACGTTCTTAAGAGTTACTGAATTCAGTGGGGCTCAGACTAGATTAGACACTTGTATCAGCTTGAGACTTTGGATCAGATTCCAGGCTGTATGTTTTAATTTAGGCACAGCCAGAATTCACAGCCCCAGCTCCCCTCAGCACAGCTGGGACAGCTGAAGGAAGAAGAGGGAGATACTAATGACCTCCACAGGAAATTATTGTTATTTATGCAAATAACTTTATACTGGTACAAACATCTCTCCTTTGCTGAGAGCATTCATAAAATAAAATAAACCAAAAGCAGTTATTAGTGAAATAAGCTGCAGTAGTTTGCATAAACTTTTAGGAAAAAAAAAGCCCTGAGTGGACAAGCAGCCTCCCCTTTCCATGCTGCTCTGTAGCTCACATGATACCAAATCTCTGCAGTAGCGTCTCCAGGACCTGTCACAGACTCTTCACTCTGTACTCCAAGTACAATTCATCAGTTAGGTATCTGAGGTTTCCAGTTTTTACATAAGTTTTATATTACTCCAGGCCATTCAAGAATAGAGAAAGCCATGTCATGCATAATGCCTTCTCTGTATTCAGCCAAATCAATTGTAGATGATTCTCATCTCATTTATCATGTTTTCCAGGAAATTAAAAGCCACTGGCCATTTCATTACACAAACTTGTGAGCCCTGACTACAGCTAAAAGTGGGGCAGAATTTATCTGAAAGTGGCTGGTTCTGGATTTCACCTTTTCGTTCCTTAATAATCATCCTTGACATCACTAAAATGATGGTGTTATACTTGCTTGACCCCCAAAAAAACCCAAAAATCCCAAAAAAACCAAAAAAGCATGAGCATTAGCAGTTAATTGTGTATTTGATAGATTTTTACTTCACATCTACATTAACCACTACTTTACCTTGCAAAACCTTTGGTGAAATACTGTCTGTCTTTACACAAAAACTGAAAATGGACAGGTATATTACAGATGAAGAGGCAAAACAGATTTAATGTCAGTTCCAACAGCAGTATGGCAAACCAACCAAATATCCATATTCTTAATACTAATTTCTTACACTGCCTCTCCTTTTCTGAAAATATTTTATATATCAAATATATAGAATTGAAATATGGAGAAGAAAACAGGAAAAGTGTTCCAGATTAATGGTTTGAAAAAACAGAGGTGAGAACTGATGAACACAGCAAACTGGCAATTTCCAGAAATCACAGCACCAGAGATCCCAGAGCAGAAAAACATTTTGGTGCTTAGCAAGGAAATAAACACCCTGCTCTAGGTTTTGAAACTAGCCTGTATCATGGTGCTATTTTTGAGTGTATAGGAGTGTGCAAATTTATTAGAAAAAGCTGCTTGTTCAACCAAACACAATTTGTTGAAACACAAGGTGAGGCACAAGGTGAGGCACTTTTTCGAAAAGTTATATTGTGCATATACCTGCACTGTTCTTGGATACCACTACAAAGCAAATGGACAGGTTTTTTAAAAAAATGTTTTTTAACAAATTCTGTGTCAGAAGGTATTACCAAAATTTTAAGCTACTCTACAATTTTATTCTTCCTTTACTTACCAATGCAGACACCACTTTGAAAATGTAAAGCTGAAAACTGTTTTCAAATTGAGTTTGATTTTCTCCCCTTATGCAACTTGTTACTTTGAGGGGAATATCTGTGAAAAAGGAGGCCAGTTTGTATAAGTGTGATGACAGTGCCATTCCCTTCAGCTTTAAAGAAGAAAATACACGTTTAATTTCACCATAATTCCACATGGGCCTAATTCAGTGGCTTAAGTCAATGGAGACACATTAACTTTAGCAAACTTTGAGGCCAGGCCTTAACAAAAGGCATGCACAACAGGTGAATTTTGACTGAGACATTTACTTCCATCAGTGAGCTATTCATAACGACAGGCAATTTAAACTGTGTAGTACTAGAAGCACTCTGAAAAATAAGGAGTCACAGCCTTGCAGGACTGGCCAATTCACTGAAGGGATATTAAATCTCTGATTACTGAACTGACAATTAAAAAGACTTCAGCTGTTCAAGAAGTCAGTCAGTTATATCTGCTTCTTCTAAGAGATTTGCACACAACCATGAAGTAGTGTGATAATGCCTTGCTTCTTGACTAGCTAGCCAGAGGATAATGTTTCTTGTGAATAGCATTTTTTTCATGTAAAGAAATTAAGCTGAAAAACAGATAGACACACATCAACACAAACATGGGTACATGTATTCAGGACCAGGCTAGAAACATTGCCATTTTCCAGTCAGGCAATAAAGCTATTACAATTACAATATATTTCTTAGTACAGATGTAGCAAAAATTTTCTAGTCTGTACCAATAAGCCAGAAAGGCTGCCCTTTGCCCTCAGTATCCTAGATGCTGAGTCTTCCTGCTGAACACAAGTTAGCATTAAGAATGTATTCATTTACCCAATTGCATGTCTCTCCAATAGTCTCTGAACAGGTATGGTTAACTTCCCAAGGAAGCGCTTGATGATTGGACGACTCTTGGCAAATTTGTCTTTAACCTCAATTTCCAGGACATCTGTTAGAAGTGCAACAAAAGAATATTTCTGGAAGGAAAGAACATATTTGACACCATATCAATACACCTCTATTCAGAAAGAATGTACTTAATTACTATTAATGTGCAGCGAACTCTAAAAGTAATGACTGATGACAGCAGTTTCCACATGGCAAAATATAACAACGTCATTTATTAATGAATTTTTGCATATGTAAGTAGCTTTTTACTGTTCCCCATTCTCTTTCACTGTTCCTTGAAAAGAACTCTCAGTAAGAAATTGCACCTGATAAAAGCACTTTCAGGGTCTAGTTTTCAGGGTCAGAAAGCAAAATACTATGTATCCTACTGCTTGCTCCTATTTGCATAGGGGAAAGCAAAAAGAGAAGGAATCCTTGCTGCACTCTGACAGGTCAGTGCGGGAGGAAGGAAGGAAGTGTCTCACTCCAGACTGTGCTCAGAAGAATTTCTCTCCCAATACCATGCTTTGCATTCATGTTTTGTATGCACGACAGGAAGTCAAAAGGGCAATGTGTATTCAGGAGCAGCATTACTAGAGGAGGAGAATTTTCTATGGAGGTTTGCCCCAGCATTGACACATCTCAGCGAACTCCAAGAGAACCTTTCCCACACTTGGGGCCTTTTAACAATATGGTGCTAATTTACAGAAGATTTCTTGATATTTGGTAAAATCATTCTTCCAGCTTTCCCTACATGGGAACATTAACACAGTTACTCTCTACAGCTTTCATTTTCGTGCATTTTGAGTACTTCATCTCTTAGATCTCTTAGATCAGAAGTGGTACAGGGCAAATGTTAAGTAAACATGTTGGCAGATACACACACACACATACATACATACAGTGTGATGAAAAATTCCCTTAGGAAAACAAGCTTAGGAATCCAAAATTTGTATTTGTCATCTAGATTTTAAGATATTCCAAATAAACAAGCAAAGTATGGCATAACCTATTCAGAAAAAAACAAGGTCATCTGGTTATACTTTTACCATCTGCCACCTTTAAGACCTCTGAGCAAACCACAACCTGTGCACAATGCCTAATACACATGTGGTTAGGTAGCCAAAGATATACTGAACAATGAACAATAGGAGAAACAGCTCTTCAGTTCAGCTGTAGGCATCACATAAACATCTTCAAAAAAACCAATTAAACTGGGTCAGGAATAAAATCCCTTCCTCATGCTGGGCAACTGTCACAACTGGGTTCCTCTGATAAACAGAACTTTAAAACTTGCCACTCTCAGTTTGCTATAATATTGCAAATTACTTTGCAGAAAGTATTAGATGTAGAACAGGATCAATTCTGCACCACTAGGACGGAATATGTAATGGGATCATAACTGCTGTTGTCAGAGCATTGCTACAGGGAAGATCCAGCAGCTAAAGCAAGCTGATACAATGTGTGCACCAGTGAACATTATCTCTTTCTAATAAGCTTCAAAGCCAAGGAGAACTGGAGGAGAAAAAAAGGGAGGGGGAAAAAAGGAGTAGATTTTCTTTCTGTCTACTGGATAGATGGACAGACAAACAGAAAATTGGAGAATCAGTTTAGAGATCAAAACTTCAATTTTTAAAAAGATTTTAAGACTGTTCACATCTACAGTCTTTCCCACAACCCAGCACCCCAGGGCAGTGCTAATACTGACCCTGCCCAGTTGTGCTTTACTGCTTGTTTGCTTTATGATTTGTGGAAACATTTCCAAAAGCCTACTCAGTTTTCATCTTCCTACAGAATACATTAACATTCACCACAGTACAGGCTTGCCAGTCCTGAAAGGGCTATGGATGTGTGTCAGCAGTTTCACTTTGCCACATAAACATTTATCTTCAGAAACCCAGACATGGCTCTCCTGAATTCAACGACAGTTGTGGGACTGAATTCCTTCCATGGGATCTGCACAGTTTACCCAACACAAACACGTTTGGCAAATTGGCTTCTGCTAGATTACCTGTTTTCCCCCCTTGCTGAGCGGTGCTCTAACACCTTCCTGGGTTTTCCTTCCTGCATAGTGTAACTTGCTCCCCCTCAGCCTGACAAAACTGAAAATTTGTCACCTGCTACACACCATGAAAGTACCATTTCTAAATGAATGGTTGTTGCAATAACTGGGCATAAATGTTCATGTAGTGTAACTTCTCTTTAAAAAGAGTCTTCTCACAACATACAATCCAACCTTAATTAATTTATTTTTGCAATTTCGAGGAATCGACACGGTGGTTAAGTGGGTTCAGCCTTTTTTTAGCACAGAAGGGAACGAAAACCTGCCAACAGCTTAAATACCCAGCTTTAATATGCAGATGAAAACTGTTTCTATCCACCAACAAGGTTCCTAAAATTACTAAAATTTCTGTGTCACTTTAAATAACTAGCTACAAAATAAGCTCACAGCTTTCAGAGGACTAATGCATGAGGAGAAAATGCAAGCCTGGTACACTGCATCAGCAGGCAGACAGCTCTCAAAAGGGATACATTACCTCTCTGTGCCAAACAGGATTAGTTGTGTTACTGATGATAGTCGACCTTCTTTCCTGGCCATGGTGAGCAAATGTAGGAAATGTACTTTTCTTGCCTGGCTGAATGGACATCTTTAGATAAGGATCAGGATTGAAGAACATGCCTTTTTTAAGTCCAGCTGCTCTAATATCTATAAAGCAAAACAAGAAGGAAGGAAAAAGGAACTGAGTAAATTAAAGCTAGTTCACAAAGTAGTGTATTCCTAAAATATTACCCAGGAAATCAATTCACCATAGATTACTAAATAAAGCAACTTAAAAGTACTCACACATTAACTGGATCCAATGTACAGCAGGAAATCAAGTGTTTTCCCAAAAGAATATAAGGAAGAAAGGTATCAACATCCTCATTTACATTTGAGCCTCCAGTTATTTGTAAAACAAAAAGCATAAACTTGTAGCTAACCTACAAATGCTTTTCTCAGTAAGGTATTTAAGGTATTTCCACTCAAAGAAAGAAAAGAAACCCCAACAAAAACATCCCAAAATTAATCACAGTACTTGTTTTGTTTCTGGATGAAAAGAGGAGATAAAAAATTGTATGGGAGGTAATGCAGTGAACAGACACCTTCCAGAAGTTCAGTCTTTGATAAATGTAACTTCCCAAGTCTGCTCTGGACTATGATGCAATTTTCTCAGAACAGAGCAGATAATCCATCTCACATAAAAGGAGGCAAAATTTTCTGAAAAGGCTTTTTTCTTCCTAGAGAAACCTCAGTACTGCAGCCCTCGCAACTTAGAATAATAAATAATAACTTCCTCAGGAGAGTATTGTCATTACTAAGGACTTCAACAATAGTGCAAGCTTCAGCAACAAAAATAAAGAGGTACTTTTTTATATATTATTATATTCTAAACTTAACTGTGAAATATTTCTTTTTTTCTCTGTAGGTTTGCTGAAGCATAAGACTTGTGTATTTTCCATTAAGTACCTCAGTATGCTGCATGCAGCAATGCAACTGGCACATATCATTTATACATGCAGGCAGAATTCACTGCTCTAAAATTAAATGCCATGCCTGTGGATTTGGTAAAAAAAAGGATCCTACACCATATTCAGAATTAAGCCACACAGTAGAAACACGATGAAATAAAATGTCATGTGCAAATGAACAACCTAAAAACATTACAGGACATATGTTACGTATGTCACATATATCAGTCAATACACCTTTCAAAATGATTTCATGGGACTCCTCAGGCAGAATCACAACTGTATATTAAACAAAACAGGTTTTTCAGATTCACAAAGCAATTACTTGTGCAGTCCGCTATGTGAGTCTGTACAACCTATCAGCTCTATCTCAGGTAACTGCTGAAAGGCCACTTCAAAAAGCAGTGGAATTTTTCTCCTCTACCTCTACAATCTCTACACATTTTTATTGTCAACTCTTCAAGATTCAAAAGCAAATTTCATCTGCCTTTGCTCAAGCTGAACGCACTTCTGTCTCACACAAGATTTCCCTGGAAAAAAGCGCTAATCAAAACAAGTGAAGCTGGTAGACTGCACCCCTACAGCTATTTCACTGTAGTGACAGCTTAGCTCTGTCACAAGTGAATTTTTTTTCCCTTTATAAACCACCATTTGCAGCTATTGCTTTTTTCAAAGTGATGGAGCCAGACCGCATTTTAGTTAGAAGTTGTTTTCCACTCTTCAATCTGAGAGGAACTGTCCCTTGTGCAAAGTGGAAATTTCCCTAAATTTTTCATTCTGGGATATAACAAATCCATTTCTTTCACTCCTGGAGATCCATGATTCTGGCTGGCTTTCAACAAACAGAAGTACTAAAGAAATGACATCTTTCAAGCCACTAGAGTGTGCTCCTACAGAGGCTAATGAAGAAAAGCATTCCATCTTTGATGTTATTTAGAACAGCAACTTACATTTTTTTTAAACAATAATTTGTAAAACACAGAGAAGTGTTGTTTTTTACCTGATAGGGTAAAGCTGACCAACTTCCTAGAGTGCTGAGCTCCAGAAGCACCTTCATCTGTGCCTTCTACTCCCATCTGAAAAGGAGAAAAAAAAAAAGAACAATACCACAGAAATTTTCATCTGCTTTGTACATGCCTGGGGATGAAAACACAATTTTAAGGTACTATGCTCAGGAAGGTCTGACCAAATACTGCCTATTACCACAGACAGTCTCAGCCACAGCATTAGTTTACAGCAAAATATCTATTATTTATGTCACACAGTGCTAATACACCAGTAGCCCAAATCTTCCAAACAGAACATGTATAGGCTAATACACATGCAGACAATATTAATCAGAGAAAACCTGTATCTTTTACAGCTTTCCCTTTTGTAAAATAACAAACAGTATGGATTTGTAATACACATCAAAGCACTCAGCTGTCCAGTGACAGCATATGTAACTTTTGTCACTTTCCACAAATAGATAATTTAGTGTGCAACAAAAAAAAAGCAAAGAGATCAAAGAGAGACTAAAAAAGCTTTCAGCTCTATTAACAAAAGCTCCTTTTAAACAGAAAAGCGCATCAGACATCTAAATATAAATGTGGCCTAAAAGCTTATGCTTCACAGATTTTGAGGTTTGGTTTCTACCGAAATCCCTCATTAGGTAAAGCACTACTTCAGAATAAAATGTTTCTCATGTATTAATGTCTGTCTCTTTCAACTAGCAGAAGGATTTGTCTTTAAAGACAGAGGAGATGTGCATCCAGCCGAATAATCCATCACAGAGGCATCAATGGAGAGATCTTTGAAGACAAATGGTTCCCCGGGCAGGCACTGCTCTCGCTCCCAGGCAGGAGAGGTGACACAGAAAAAACTTGAGGCAAATACAGGACTAAGGACTAATACCAGTGATAGAACAGGGCCTGATGCATTGAATGATGCAAATAAGCTGAATAAAAATGGGCACACCTGTGTGCATAGATGGACTGAGGCAGCCCTGAGCAGCTGAGCAGTGGTTTGAAGTCACCAGATGGATAAATGACTCTGGAGCCACAGGGAAGCCGCTTTGTATTCATCAAACACACAATCATTCCTTTTTATACTGCTTTAAGCTACTTAATAATATAATTTCAAATACTTCCCACGATGATCAGCAAGCACATTGGAATCTCATGGGCATTAGCAAATGTGTGGATTTCTCCAAAGTGATGAAGAAACAGCCATGGTGTTGGGGCCTGACATCCCTGTGGGCCTCAGCGGTCTTGTGAGAGGACACGCTGCCACTCATCAGCCAGTCCATTCCCTTCCCTCACTGCTGGCTTCAGGCGCACTTCCCACCTCTCAGGGCAAGATGAGCCTTGCCAGAGTGCTCAGAACTATCCCTTTTCCACCCAGCATGACTTTATTATGCCAATGATTTTATCTGGATGCATAAGCAGCGACAGTTGGTAGCAAAATTATGAAGGCATCAAAAGCAATGGGTTAATTCCAGCTGGATCAGTGTCCCCTTGTCTACAGACAGATACCATGGAAGCAGTGAGGGGTGCATCCCACTGTGACAGTGGTGCTGTTCAGGCAAGGCCACAGGAATGCTGCGTATTCCAGTTTCCTCTTTTGGACTTATTTCAGCACACACAGTTTTCCTTGTTAAAAATGTTACTCTTAATAAACAAAAAGGCCTTCCCCATTCTATACCTATTTTTCTGCTACAAGTCAGACTCCATTCAAATAAAAAAAAATTTATTGCTAATCATAACCTCATGTAATGGTAAATAGAATTTGCCCACAATTCATCTATAGCAACATGAATGGTGGCAGTGTTCCTTAGCACTTCCATAACTTTTCTATATAACCTCGTCCTGTTCCATTATGACCTGAACAGCAGTTTCAATCCTTCTGAGCCAAGTGAAAAATTTCATCCCAGTACACACACACACACACACACACACATAAGTATTGCTGCACAAAGGCCATGTCATCTGGTATAACACAGTGTTTCTGAATGCTCCACCAGGCCTTCTATTTCCCCTAAGACAAAGTAACACAATAGAATGTTAGCTGCTTATCCAAAATACGATGGACTGAACTACACCATCAGTATGAGAAAATCCAGTAAGCAAGGAATTTTATTGTATCATTAGAAAGGCGAGTGAGCACACCATGATTTTCTTACCATTTCCTCAAACAGCATTTCTCTAGGAACAGACAGAACCAGTACCCAGAGAACCCAGTGATCTCTACTGCACAGTGCTTAAGCTCAACACCAAAGCCATGGAAATGCAGCGAGGTTTGAATGTTTAACAATAGGTTTACTTACACATAACTAAGCCAGTATGACATTTTTAGGAAGTATCATCTGAACTGTCATACAACATTCTCATCAGGAAAACTGACAGCTCACTATTTCTGAAAGTCTGCACTGCACTAACGCAAACAAAAATGTTTATGTAAAATTATCCTTTCCAGCAGGTGTGTGAATTCTGAACAATACCCAGGACCCTACATTATCTTTCAAAGGAAAGAAATTTACACAGTGAAAGCTGATATAAGCCTTCGAGAATTACCGTGACTCTGAAAGACAGATCTCCAGGTAGCTGCCAAATCATTAAATGCATACTTAGATGACAGAAGTTCAGATGTCCTTTTGTCCAATGAACCTCAAAATTACTGGTGGATAACATGATAAGGTCAAGAAAATACAAAAGTTCAACTGCTTTCTCCATTCAGTACAATCATTCTGCTTCTCAGTAATGCTATAGTGCAGCATGCAACGCATTCCAAGGGTTACTTTGAGATGCATTTTTTCCTCTTGTTCAAAATCAGACTACCTTACTGCCTTCAGTTTATAAATTGACATTAAAGACAGCAGCTGTCAGGCTCATTAACTATGACACATTTTCTCCTGTAAAGTATCGAGTCTGTATGCATCTGTGAAACTGTTACTCACAGTGAGAGCTGACGAAGATCTGAAAATTAAATGATGCTATCACCTAGGTTTGTAATTCTACGAGAACACCCCCACACAGTTGGTATATTAAGATATAAAGCCTAGTATAGCACATTTAGTGTCAGATAACCATTGCATGCACTTGTATATAAGACACAACACTGAAAAAGCAGAAGTTCAGAATAAAAGCCATTCAGTCTGAGTAACTTCTGCTTTACTGCATCTTCAATGCTGCAGTTGTCAGGACGCCACCCTGACAGCTGTGATCTTAAATATTTGGCAGCTAACATCAACGAATCAAATGCACTGTGAAACTTGCTGAAGCTTAGCTGAAAAGCTAACTCGTTAGATAAATTATCTGCAGCAAAAGCACCATGGTACAAGTTTGGTAGCCTTTTCTGCCACTTCTTTAACAATTATTCCACTACTACTTAAACAACTAAAAAAACTCCTCTAAAACTTAAACAAGTCTCATAACACAAACACAGTAAGACAATACTTCTCGATAATCAGGGAATTACCAAATTTCAATGATATATGAACACTCAAAGAATTCAGCAATTTTTGCAAGAGTCCAGTTTCATTTATATTAACAATTGCTATCTCTGCAACAGTTTCATACTGAATATTAGGAAATGTTTAAGAAATAGGAAGAAACAGAGACTGGACATGGTTTAAGTTATATATATAATCAGTGGGAAAAATTTCTATTACAGTGTTAAATTACTGAAGACTGTAAGCAGCAAAAAACTGAATACAAGCAAAGTCAAATTGTCAGCATAAAAGATTTCAGTTAAACCCAGTGACTTTTTACTGTTATTTCATTATGAGCAATACAAAATCATGGAAAGCACTTCCCAGTTTTATAGTTTTTGTAATGCAATACATGTTTTTTTAAAAATAATTGCTGTCAATAGTAAAAATAGGAGACATTGACAGGTTGGTCTGACAGTTAATGCTGTCATCAGTACTATCATTTTATGAAACCCATCAATAAATCATCTTCTACAAATACAATTAACAAATAGACTAAACTCACCATCACAGCAGGGTTTTTCACAGTGATACATGGAGTAGTAGCTCGCAGGGCTCCACTAACACCATGGTAGTATTTAAAACAGATCTTTATTTCAGCTGGAAAGAAAACAAAAAACACATTAAACACTTCATGACTGACCCTAGGCAAAAGAAACACAACAAAAGGATCCAGCATTCAGTGACCTATCTTCAGAAATACTCTAACAGGAAATTAAAAATAGAGCTGCTGGTTATATCCTCATTGCGTGTTGGGTCTGCTACTGCTACTTAAAAGACAAAAATGATAACTTACCTAATTCTGCAACTTATATTTCTGCTACTATATCATCAGCCCTGGAAAAGGCATACTGGGACATTTGGACATTTCCCATTAGGATGGTTCTGTAGGACTTTGGAATAACATGACACATACCTGAAGGAAGCTGGAATCATTTTATATATCAGAAAACAGGAAAGGTAAATGTTGCACCATGTTTCTGGTCCCACTGATTAAAGTTTTGTTTTGCTAAACTGCATTTACTGCAAACAAAGGAGTATTATGTTTAACTGACCGCCCCTGTAGTTCCTCTGCATTCTTCCAACCAAGCAGAACAGCTATAATTATGGCTGCCCTTGATCCTGTGGGATTTTCCCTATCTGGAAGAATGTCTGTTTTCCTTCTCCATTGGGATAACTTTTCTGTGTAAGGCTGATGAGGGTTTTACCTCTGGGTACAGAGATGGCCACAGGCAGACAGCAATGGCCAAAGGCAGGCAGGAATTACAGCAGTCAGTTCAGACAGAGGATGTGTATGAAAGTCTTGGCAGTTCAATTCCTCTGCTTGGTTTAACAATATGGCAGTAGTCAGTGAAGTACAAAACTGCAGAGTTTTGAGACATATATGGCATGATTCCTTGAGGGTTGAGGTATTTCATCACTGCAAGATAAAATACCCACTTATCCCTACTCAGAAACCCACCCTGCAAGCCTGCTCAGCCAAAAAGGATTATTTATTTTTAAATTTGCTGCAGCTACAGATCAACATTCATTTACTATCTTCCTCCAGAGGAGACACCTCAGAACAACCCTTCAAAGGAAAGTATCTGGCTGACAGTGCCTCCAGGGAATCAGGAGGTGGAGAAGCTGCTGAGCCCACTGCCTCCTCCTCACAGATGAGTTCACACACACAGACAAAACATGCTCTATTTACCACAAGCTTTAGAGCAAAATTCAAAATGCAGACAGGATTTTTAATCACCTACAAAGGTTTATCAGACCTAGAAGTTATCAGGCACGACTATGGGTTAGTTTCCTCCTGAACTGAGCAGTTCTGCTTACATACCAACAATACTTGCATTCAGGACAAACAAAAATTTCTAGGTCACACAAAATCAGAGGCTCAGCACTTGAAAAATCTGGGAGGATTTATACCAAGTAGTGGACTTTCCACATTGTAAAATGCACATATTGAGTAACAAGAACTCAAGTCTGAGCATCTCTTATTCACACTGAGAACATATTATGCCTACATGAGGGCGTGGTTAAGACAATGTATTATTCCACTAAGACTTACAATTTCCAACTATATTGCTTACTTCTATTTACTTTTATCGCAATCAAAGCTCAATTTTTTGGATAGTTTCTGGAGCTGCTGTTTATCCAGCCTGTTGTGACTATCTTCCCTCAGCTCATCACTTTTCAACAGAATCCAGCAATGGAAAACTTACCAGCTGCTTATCCATGGACAATCCATAATGTGATGGTGGACAAATACTCTCACTACACTGACAGGTACATTGATCTAAAGGCTGAAATGCAATAGTACAAGTTTTGCAGCCTCGTACTTGTTTCTCTCAATGATTCCCATGAGTGTACAGTACTTTCCAATACCTGTATATGGCTGGTCATAGAACAATGCTTGATTCAAGAAATGGATCAAGGACAATCCCTTTGCATGCACACTAAATTAAAAAAAAACAATCAAACAAACAAAAGACCAAACTTCAGAACTTATTGCTAGAAATAATTAGAAAAAGCAGAGCACTTTAAAACATGACATGGATACTTTTTCTCTCACTTGCCAGCAGAAGCGGCACTGATTCAGTTTGGGCTTTATACAGCACTTCATTCACACATGCATTTAGAGAAACGGCAGATCTGCTGTTAGCACTGTGTCAGTGGGATTAATACAAGAGACACTGTGCTTGAAATTCAGCACAAAATTGAAAAATGGGCTACCTGCCATATGCACACAGATGTCAAAATGAACATGGATTTACAAGACTGGATCTTATACACAGCAACAATACAAACACTTCATAGTATAAGAGACAGCAAAGTGGTTTTTTTCTTGGCTAACAAAGCTAGAAACTGCAGTTAATGTTAACAGATGAAGGAATCTCAGAGGAACCCTGTAAGTTCAAAGCAGCTGAGGATGTAGATTTTTGACATGTCTTGTGCTGTGCTATCAGGAAAAAAACCTTGATTAGAAGAGGTTTTTCTTGATTCTTGACTGATTGATTCCTGACCTCTAGATATATTGAAAACAAGTATCTATGGCTGTTCCTGGTAGTTACAGGTGGTGTGCTGAGATGTGTTCTAAGGCCCCACAAACACAGACTTCTTCAGCAGCAGTAAGTTCAATTATCTGCTAACAGGACTTCAATATTTTGAGAAATTAGTTCAATACTACATTAACACATACATTTACTCTGAACTATTCCATACTCTAAATGCATATTAGCATGTGTCACCTACAGAGTTTTCCCAGTTTCTTTCATTTCTCCTGCCACCTTGCTTTTATGTGTTGTCTTCAGGGGAAACTGGCACATCTTTTATTTCTTTCCTCCTTATTCTTCCTCAACAGGTTAATGAGATTCCTTTGCATGGGATCCCTAATGAAAATGTTAAGAACAGTAAACCCAGCAAAAGAAAAACATCTGTAGCTGACCACTGGACCATTTTCTGTATCATTAATGAAAATAAGATGTTTCAGAACACAAAAGAATTTTCAATCAGGGGAAAAATTAATGTCTTTTTGCTACTACACGTGCCTTCTTATAATTGACACTCCTCCAGACATCAAATGACTACAATAAATTCCTTCTTTATTTAAAAATAAACCAAAAATTAAATTGGGGAATTTATGATTCTTTCAAAGTTATCACATGGCCATATAAAAAGTTAAATATATATACATGCATGCTAATTAATCAGAAAACTCTGTGAAACCATAATCCCCTTCTTTAAAAGCTAATAGCTGTTACCATTTTATAACCATAGTCTTATAGCTCAGGTCCATTACACAAAAATGTTGGAATCAGTAAAGGTTTCTGGGACTCAAACATTGACATTTGAATTTCGAAAGAACACCTGCATGAAATAATAGTGCTCTTACCTCTATGGATCATATACTTTTGCCTCTTCAATAATAAAGGGATCAGCTTACACTAAGTAACAGCTTGGGTTGAAAACATCACTAATTCCCCAAAGTGCCTCACTAACTACTTTTTTACCGCCTTTAATACTTTACCTTTGTCCATCAGAAGAATGCTTTATGAAAGAAAGATACTAAGAATACTTAAACATGTAAGCATAATCCTAGGAGAATGTATTCTTTTCATGAGACTGACAATGCAGGAAGGCAGGTGTGTTTGCTGTAAGAACAGCTTGCTTCAGACAGACCCCAGTCAAACAAAACACCAATATTAGAGGTGGGATCATCTCCATTGAGAAGGGATAAACAGACACATCTCCAGAAGTCAAATCCGAGCTGGGTTACAACACTCTATGGAGCAAAACAGTGCTCCCAATTCACTGTATGGAACCTGCACAGCAGCTAAAACTTCCTGGCCACTGCAGCTGAGTGCCCAGAAGGTACTTGGGCTGAATCCATGGCTCTCTGCAGATAGAAACATATGTCCTCCAACATTCACCAAGGAAAAAGCTGACAGCACAGTAACTCACTGGAAAAATATGAGACCATGTTCTGCAAAACATATTTAAGAAAACTAGAACAAATGAAGTCACTCGCATTCATGCTTTACAAAGCTATAAAGGGAGATGAAATCCATGCAAAAGAAATTGTGTTAAATCCTATTTTTTTCCCATCTGAACCTGATAGACAACTGCAGAAATTTAGCAGTGCTCTGCATGTCCTGCCAGTTGAACTTTTCCATAGTGTGACAGTTCAGTGAACTCCACATTTCTATTTGGACATTTAGCATTCTCTTCTCTGCATCCCTTTCAGCATGTGCATTTTTGATTATTTCCTACTGGACAGTAGCAAACACAGCAGCAGAATGCAAGGGCCAAAGCTGGCAGCCCTCAGGTACTTGTCATCTCTCTCAGCAGGTGTATCACAGAATTTATTTTACAGGAACATTAGGCAAACCGCCTACAAAGTGACTTACTGAAAGCATTTTAGCTAAAGTAGGATCAATAACAGAAAATGCTTATGTCCCAGTGGTCTTTCCATCTAACCTGCTTCAAAGGGAACACGGACAAATGCTTGTTCAGGTAACAGAGCCATCCTATCCCTGCCAGCCCCACTCACTTTGCTGTCATTAGAGATTTTTATTTATAGTCATGAGCAATGACTATTATGCTCCAGTTTGGCAAAGCATTTAATTATAATCTAACCTTTAAAACAAAACACTGGAGTATTATGTGCTTAAGGAAGTCAACAAAACCTGCCACAAATGTAAAAAATACAAGACTTGATCCTGTTTCAGTTATTTGTGATACTCAAAAATAGCTGTTAAGAGACAACATAAAAAACCAGCAGAAAAAGAAAAGAAGTATTTCTAACTCAGTGACTATGTCTATAAATAGAGTAGGGACAATAACCATGAGTCCCCAGACAGACCACTGAAAGGGCGCTGGTTGCGGGGCACTGCACAGATGAATGTTCCAGGCTCAGAACAATTCCATGTGAGAAAACCATGACCTTTACAGAATTTAACTGGTAAAATTTTAAATGGCAAAAATATAAAGATTGGGTGCAAGCAATGAATTACGAACATTCATTAACATTGATCGTTATGGTCAAAACCATTACAAAAACTAAACTATGTTCATACCTCTAGTTACAAGCAGCCCTTAAAAGCTAAAAGTATATAAAGTTCAATTACTAAATTGGTACTTCTTTTCCTTCAATATCTAAAAAAGAAAAAAGAGAGTTGGGAATCTGCTTTGCTAGCTACAAAGTACAGCAATTTCAGTCTTAATACACTGTTTTTGCAGAAGTTATAATTTCATGGAAATAGGGACTGAATACCAAGAGCACCACATAAAACCTCACTTTTAGCATGATACCAGTGCAAATGTGAACACACACATTACCATGTCTTCTGAATATATCTCACAGTCTACTCATGGTCTTAACTCACAGGGGATGAACGGATCAAGAGCAGCCCTGCTGAAAGGAGCTGGGCATGCTGGTGGAGGAGAGGCTGGACAGGACCCAGCAATGGCAATCACAACCCAGAAAGCCAAACGTGTCCCAGGCTGCATCCAAAGCCCCGTGGGCAGCAGGGCAAGGCAGGGGATTCTGCCCCTCTGCTCTGAGATGCCACCTGGAACCCTGCACCCAGCTCTGGGGGCCCCAGCACAGGAGGGACAGGGACCTGGTGGAGTGACTGCAGAGGAGGCCACCAAGAGATCAGAGAAATGGAGAACCTCTCCTATGAAGACAGGCTGAGAGAGTTGGGTTTTCTCAGCCTGGAGCAGAAAAAGCTCTGAGGAGACCTCACTGCAGCCTTTCAATATGTGAAGGGAGCTTATCAAAAAGATGGGGACAAATTTTTTACCAGGGACAGTGGGTGATGGTTTCATACTAAAATAGGATAGATTCAGACTAGACACAGGGATGAAACTTTATACAGTGAGGGTGGTGAAATGCTGGCACAGGCTGCTCAGAGAGGTAGTAAGTGCCTCACCTCTGGAAGCACTCAAGATCAGGTTGGATAGGGATCTGAGCAATCTGACCCATCAAAGATGGCCCTGCTCATTGCAAGGGGGTTGGACTAGAGACCTTTAAAGGTCCCTTCCAACTGAAACTATTCTGTGATTCTATGCCACAAATGAGATTTTAGTTCAAAACACACTGCATCTGTGCAGTCACTGCGGCCAAGTATCGCAGTGTGGCACCAGAAGTAATTTAACCACGAACATCCCAGGGGGAACTTGGAAATTATTGATGTGACAAGACTGGCAGTCTCTGGATGAACCCCAACAGCTGCCACTATGGATTATTGCTCACAACATAAAGCCATAGCACTGGCAAAGAAAATACATGCAAATCAATGTATTTCTATTCTACTAAAAGTAATGACTGTGACACCAAAATGGAATAAAAAAAAACAAAGACAGGTAAAGTAGGTGAAGGTGCTTCTTGTAGACACTGTAATTAACACTCATGGGACCAAGACTATAACTTATAAATACAAGGTCAATACAAACTCAAAGCAGGCTCTCAGCCTAAGCCCTTACTAATAAACCAGGCAGGACCATGGTAGAGGATCAAGAGTGAACACACGATCATCCACAGTGCTGAACAGTGACCACCCCACTCTTTTACCTATTAGAATATGTACAGCTTTTAACTTCTGGGCACATTGCATATGGAAGTGCATAAGCACCAGTTACCTCTTGCACAGCAGTGCTGTCCTATGGTGAATCTCCCTGCCATGGCATCTCCATCATGACCTGTCCTTCCCCATACTGCAGAAAACTGACTTAGAAGCTGCAGCTTATAAATGAGCAGCAGCTTTTACCAACTAGCCACAAATAAAACTCAGGCTTTTTCTTACGTGTTTTTTCTATCACCGGCCTTCCTACGGATCATTTCATGCCACCTTTCTGCTGTCTCTGTTCTCCAGAAGGAATACCATCACCATCCACTCTGTTTCCAGCACAATGCCCCAAAGGGAGCCCCTTCCATCCCAAGCTCACAGACTCCTATACCCAGAGAAACACTTGCCATCTGAAATAATTTCTGGGGCAACTGAAACCTCTCTTGCACCAGAAAGTAAAGGCCTCGATGTACTTAGGGACCTGAACAGCCTGATGCCACACTAAATACCAGATGACCACACCTGTGTGGCACTTTCCCACTACTGCCACCAGTTAGGATATTACTACTTGAACCTGTTTCCTTTTACAGGAGGATGAAAACTTCAGAGCTGAGTTTAGCAATCCTTCTGCAGTTTACACAGCAAAAAAATATTGAGGGAGCCATGTAATGAGTCACTGTTTTTCTTCAGTCACATTTTAGCAAGCCTCAGAGCAGGATGTTTGAAAGCCACCTCTGCTACGTGAGGAAACAGCGAATCAGGCATATTGATCCTCAAACTCACCTTCTTGAATGTCTAAAATGACTGAGTTCTCTTTCATGCCTACAAAGCGCTTTTGCTCCTTCCCCAGGGAAAAGCAAGAGGAACACCTGCCTTTGTACGGGCTGGCTCTGCAGTTCAGAGCCACTCACATTGTCTCGAGGTGACATCTTAAGGACATTGGCTGTTTGTGACGGTGAGCTGGACTTGGTATTTTGCAAATATTTCCTTTCTCCTCTGCATAGTATTTCCTCCCTCCCCTTCCTCAGCCACTCCTCTCAGAGGCTGCTTGTTTTTCTGGAATACATTAAGTTAATTTCTCTTTATTTCACCATTGATGCCTTTGATTCTCCCTTCCAGGGAAGAGCCTACAGAATTTTTGTGCTGATTTTTGTCCAAGAAAAATAGAGTTTCCTTTGATCATCCTTGTTTTGCTAATTTTGGATGCTTTGAGGGGAATTAACGTCTGTTTTTAGTACGAAGAGGAGACTCTCCCCTCCGTTCTTTCTGCAGGTTGCTTGATCTGAATAGAGCAGATGGCAAACTATGCCTTTACATGTTACTTTCTTGGAAAAATATGAGATACTGAATCCCTAGGAAGGGATTTTTAAGAGGAACAAATTAAGTGATCTTAACACTGAGTTACAAGACTGCAGATACACAGTAATGAGAAATTCAGAAAAATGTTTATCCAAGCCTACACCTTGAAACATAAGCCTAAATTGGAGAGACTTTGGTGAATAAATTTACAATTATTTACAATTATGGTCATGGAAAAATAGCTTCCCAAATTAAGGCATAAGATGTTTTTCTTAAAACACAAATCTTTCTTTTTGCAGGAGTCTAAGGCATAACCCAGCTGACTCCCACTGATTAACATTAATGCAATTAAAATGGAAATACTCCTTCTGCATGAGATTTGTTTGCATATGGCTCGTTAGCAATGCCATAATTCTCTGCACTTCACCCCCCCAGAGATGTTACTGGTGAACAGATACATAATGTCCCTAGGCTCTGACACTGCCAGGGAAAACCCACATCCAGTCTTTGGTGTAAGTGCATGCTGACAGAGCAAAACTCATTATCCAGCATTAGTAACTTGCATTCCTTTTCCTCCCAAAAAGACATGACAACTTTAGGCCAGTTTTGAGTGTAAATCCTAAAGGATTATTGTAGTTCCTTAGCATAACTGTTAATGAGCATCATCAGTTCTCATTGCCAGAGCAAGTTCAATGCTTCTCAGGCTTGCAGAACACATTGCAATCATGTAGGTATCACAGTATATAGCAGGGAACCTGCAATTATGTGGTTTCACAGTATACAGATGGCAATTAAGTACTGTCCCCCTCTACTTGGTACTGGTGAGGAATACTGTGTCTAGTTTTGGGTCCCTAGGCTCAAGAGCATGGAGAAAATGGAGAGTGAAGACCAAAGGGCTACAAAGGTGGTTTGGATGGACAGAACATGACATGTGAGAATGGCTAAAGAAGCTGGCCCTGTTTTGTCTGGTGAAGAGGAGGTTAAGGCAGGAAAAATGTTGCTATCTCTACTGTTTCCAGTTCTATCGCAGTTTTTAAAAAGGGCAATGGCCCAAATTTAAGCTACAGCCATTCATATTGGATTTCACAGAAATCTTTTTAGCGGGAACAATACTGCAGCACTAGAACAAGTTACCTACAGCATCCACAAAATCTCTGTCCTTGAAAGTTTTCAATAAAAACCACACTTTAGCAGGTCAAGTGCTGGTCCCAGTTGTGAGCAGATTGGATACAATGAGTATTCTTATGCTGTGGGTAGTCTTCAACTGACTTTAGATTGATCCACTTACAAATTTTGTTCATGCTTCTCCCCCAACGTTTCCTCCCCTTTATGGGATCTGCTGCTTTAAAAATTCAGGGACACTGCTAATGATCTGCTGAATGTCATTACTGTGAAAAGTAAATATGATAAACCAAACACACCGCAACCTGTATCTCATCTATTCTGCCTCTCAGCAAAGATATTTCTAAACACAAGAAATCTACAACTGGAGAGCTCTTTCCCAAATTTGGAAAACAATGATGGAATAAAGCATCAGCATTACCTTAAATTTAATAAATCGGGCACATGTTTACTGACAATGTTAGACTCTTCATTTGTCTCTCCCTCTTGCTATGACACGCATCACGTGCAGTGCTATAGTGAGAGACAAATCCTATCTGCACCATAACAGCAGAAGGAGGTTAACAGGGGAGCTAAGTTTGGATGTGTGGCTGGCACAGGCTGGGCAGTGACAGGTCTGCAGGGCGTGGTAAGAAACCTGACAGCACCGCTCTTCCCACACCCGCCTGGCACTGCATCGCAGTGACACCGCGGTTGTACCTGAAGGGCGCAGCCACCTGCTGCGTTTGCCCCTGCTGTGATTTTGTAAGCTGAGGAATAGAAAAGTAAAAGAAAAGAGCAGCTGCCTGTAGTTACATCAGTGCTGCTTCACCACCTGTAAGCTTCAGGAAAAGCCTTGCTGAGCAAACATGGTCATGGATCTGTGGAGACCTCTCATTTAAAAAGTGGAATCAGAAATTCAGTAAAGTGTTTCAGTGCAGTTTTTGGCCTTACTCAAAACTCAAGTGTCACTGGTGACATATTTATCTACCATACTATGTGCTATAGCAACATATGTTCATAAACATTCCTTTTTACAGCTCTCAGCTGCTACACAATTGCTTGTCTCTTGTTCATTGTATGGCAGCAGAGCTGTTTGATAGTGAAGCTCACCATGACCGAAGAACACACATCCTGCACTTCCTTTCAGCTGACTGCAATGTGGACTAAGTTGCAAAGTGCTAAGTCAGTTGCAGCTGATTTTAAGTCCAAGCTAGTAGTTCTTGAAGCATTAGTTTGGGTTACTCAGCTGAACTGTAAGTACTATTCAACAGTCTAACCTCAACACACTGTGGAGCAACACATAACCAGCTAGAAGAGACAAACATCCTTGAAGTTAAACTGCCCATACTGGCAACAACACTAATGGAGTTTGTGTACAAGAAAGGTAAGGCAATGAACTTTACTAACAGACATTTTAATCTGCTTTGATATACCAGTGTCTTTGGCACCAGAGAAGTTAATAATCTTCATTATTTTCTTGAGCATTGTCTTCAGTTTGGTAATTATAATGTGATGAACTCCTGAAATGGAATTTAGTTTTATCCTATATAGGCACTTTTATATTTTTTTTGAGAAGTGTGTTGTGTAACACATAGGGCAAGTTGGCAAGATTCAATGATGAGTTCTAGAAATAGGAAGCTTTAATATCTATTTTTAGTACAGGGTATACAACACCTCTTTAAATACATGTATTACTGTTCTATCAGTTAATTGGAACAAAAATTGCTGCCAAGACCTACAATAAGCAGCACTGCAATGCTTTATTTCACCACAGTGAAGTGAAGAGTGGGAGTATTTTTATTTTTTATTTTTTTTTAACTTATGAAAGAATATTCATTACTGTGAGGCTGAACAGGTGGTAGAGCAACTCAGAGCTCTTCTGGAACAGATTGCCACTTTGATGCTTGGCACATCAGAGTTCCTAGCAAGCTCTGATACAATATCCTATGATCAGTTTCTTTAGGGATCATATGCTTCATATGGTAGGATAGCATAGTTTCATCAAAAAGCAAAAAAACAACAAAGAAAAAGCCCAGCCCACAGCAGAGTAGCTCAGCTTCCTATAAATCCTGGTTGTCTGAGGGAGTGGTGGGTGTAGCTCTTCCACTTGAAGCTTGACTACCAACAGTCATTACACAGTTCAACTGAAGGCTTTTTATTTCAGTCACATAAAGACTCTCAGTATTTCCAAACTGCCCAGCGGATTTTCCAGTGTAACAAATCTTCAGCTGAGAAATTCGGATGCAACCGAACAGGACATTGGCACTTCCTAGAGACAAATCCAACCTTCCTGCTAACAAACATCAGCAAGAAGTATCAGCTTACTACCTTTTCCTTCACACACACTTACCATTAATATTTGTCCAGCTGAAATTTGGAACTTCTCTGGGAAGGGACTTCATCTTTCAAATGTGTATATACTACATCACACCACACAAGGCAACTCCTTCCTCCCTTAAAGTGAAATTTGCTAAGAACATCACTAGAATACAACCATACATCTAAGCTCCACTCCATTTTTATCATGTCCAGCAAACACATTGGGAAATGCTCCCCGGTAAGAACAATACAATCAATTTCCTTGCTTTACCAGAGGGACTGATGAAATGGGTATCAAATGCCACCCTGTGGACCTGCCTTGGAATATGCACTGCATAAACAGGTACTCACATTCCATAAAGTAGGGGCCAGGTTCAATTCGCCATACAATTTGTCCTTTTTGCGTGCCAGTCACTCCCCGATTCTTGGAATCCCAGAAATTGGCTGGAGAGTTCTCATCTAAAGGAGGAAAGGCAAAAAATAACTTTCAGCAAAGTTTTCTTGGCTTTCTGTTTCAAGAGGCCCAGATACAAAAAATTACTTGTATTACATTAAAAAAAAATAAAAAATATATTGAATTAACTGGCAAAAGATAAATAGCTTCTCTTGTACACTTGATAGACCAATTTATGCAGAGTGAGCAGACAGACACACAGCCAAAGTAAATAGAAGTCTTCCTGTAAGAGGTGACCTGCCAAGCTATGGTATTAAATTCCAAAACTTCTCTAATCCAACCGAGAGGCTATTAGGAGTGTACAGCTGATTGAAACTGCATCACAGAGTTACCACACCATGTTATGCACTGGTCCTGCTCTGTGATGTGAAAATCTAGCATTCATTCCCTAGCCAGGAAATGCAGAATTGTAACTAAGGGTATCCAGTTAGAGGCCCAAAGTGCAGAACTGTCAGTAAGCCAGAGCTAGAAAGGAGAGATTCAGAAAATTACGTTCAGAGAAAACATTCAAAGCAAATAGTATCTGCAGAGCAGCTTAGCAATATCAGTATTATCCCTTTTCAAATTAAGACTTTTCTCCTAACAAACACAGGTCTTAGGGCCTTTTTAGGTTCCAGCCTGTATTCGGACACCCAGAACACCATGCGAATGAAAGAAAACCAGGGCAAGAAGCTGTTTGAAAGGGCACAAAGGTTACTTCTGATGACATGGACAAAGCTGACATAAATCCAACTTAACTCTTTTGTACAGGAAGTTTTAGGAAGTATGCATTGTGACATTGTACCAGTGCATTTCAGCAGCTGTTTCTTAACTAGACTAGACAAGAACTACATCTATGACGTCAAATACAACATCCTAATTCTTTCCAGTGATACTGCATATTCTTTAATCTTTTTTAAAAAGACCCTCTTGTATTATATACATTTGAGTGCATTCTACAAATCTAAAAAGACTTCACTAAGAACCTAGGCTACTGTGGCTTTGTTCATGAAGCTCATTCCTTTGGTAGGAACTCCCACATAAGATTACAGAACCGTCACCTACATTTGAGATATCCATGTACTATTTATGAAAGAATAATAAACAATGCAGCTTTCTTAGTTTCATCTTAAAAATATGAATTCCCACTACAGATTCTCTTTCTCCTTTCATTCTGACAGCTCATCTCAGCGCTCATGTGGTAATCCCACTGAATTATGATTAGTGCAATCTGTACATCTCATCCCACCAAACCAACACGGAGCATTAAGAGGCACATGCTGGATTTCTGCAGTTGCTCAAGTGGACTTACACACTGCCCAAAACATAGAAGAGCTCTGAAAAATCAAGAAGGGGCCATGGCAAGCTACTTATATTTTTATGCCTCCAGCCATGGGTGACTTTGAGAATTTTTATAAAGCTTTAGTCTCAACACCTCAATACCATGACAAGTCCAGGAGAGTTTCATAATTATCTCAATGACAAGGAGAAGGGACAGAACAGTTCTTCTAACACTTGTGATCCTCAAGCTTGTAATGCCTTCAGGCTTAACTTCTCGTGCAGAATCAACATGATTGGACACAAACTGCATGCACCAGAAAATCTTAAACTGCACTTACTTATTTTTCATTAGAGTAAAAAACTTTCAGAGTAAACAAAGCTGTATCTCTCCCACATTTTGCTGGGGTTTTTTTCAAAGCTGTATGAAGAGGAGCACTGAATGTGTACAGCCTGTAAATCATCACAGGCCTTATAAAAAAATCTGTGTGGTTTGCAATGACACACTAACCAAAAGAATACACTGTTGATGAATTTATTTACTTTTTTATTGTGCCTTCCTATCCCAAGACCCCCTATTTTTTTCCAGACAGAACACTGGGAAGCCATAAGATTCAGCTTAACTTCCAGCAACACTACACTAGTGACTGCTCACCATATAAATGTGGTTATCTAAAACATTACTACCAAAAGTGAGCAGATTCTTTACAAATTCCAGTTATCTGAAACACAAGAGTTTTAAACTATTCAGCATTCTCATTTCATCTAGGTAAATTAGGTTGTATTCCTGACAGTAAACATCTCACCTAACATGCTCTAGTTCCAAATTTCTGTATTTAATCAATTGGAAAGAGTCTGTTCATGATTATAAGCAGAAGGATGGATATTTGGTATAATAATATGCATGAGGTTTTTTATTCTTATCTTGTTCAACAAATGAACAAAGCCTGAAGCAATGAAATATGCTTTTACTGGTAAGATTTCCAAAAATAAGGCACAAGAAACTGTTGTTTTTTAAATCAGTCACAAAGCAAAGTCAATGGGAATTTTTACAAGGATATTAGTGAGCTTCAGAAAAGGTTCTCATGAACTGAGTCTCAAATTCCGAGTTGGTAGTTACAAGAATTCAGAACGCTTTCTTTCAGTTTATTTAATAAAATCCCACATTTACAGAAGTGCCTGGGTTTCCAGCTCTTCCATGAAGGAATGGAGTCCTTTGCAGCAGTGAAGACTAAATCACTGATACTCTGCCCACAGGCACGCTGCCACTGCAACAGAAGGTGGTAGAGACAGAGGGATGGAAAATGCTAACAGACCACTGCCTGTCAGTAATCGACTCAAATTACAGAATTTATTTTGGTCAGCTTTGACTTTCTTCTGAAACAGATGGATTTTTTTCTACTTTTATGATGTTACTGACATAGGGGGAAAATAACATTACTAATGCATATGGAAAAAATAACTTCAAACATCGGTTCATGGATTTTAAAAAGAAAAACTGAACAGGAAAAAAATGCATGGAATGAAAACAAGTACACAATAATGCTGATAAAAATATTGACCAAAAAAATGAAAGTGTTTAAGAGCACAAAGAGCAACATCAGAATTATCACTCCCTCATTTCTTCTCTTCCCCCAAACATACATGCACACACTCTCCCTCCATAAATATATATTCCATAGGGAACTTCGATTCTAAGCAATTCTATTCTCCTTTTAGCACATAATTGTTGCTGTTTGTGAAACTGGCGGCTGTTCCAGAATCTGGGCCAAAGAGTAGATATAAATATCCCTTCCCAGAACATAAAATATGCAACAAAATACTGTCTTACTGCATCAGTATCTTGTCCAGTGAGGCTACACTTATGAAAGAAATAAAACAATGCAAGATGCGCAATTTCTATCTTCAGTAATTCTTAGACAAAAAATACTATAGAACAGAACTCAGAGCTGCAGCCCCTGTACAAATCAGAGTACATTAGATAATGTCCTACAGCAAAAAGTGGGTAATAATAAATGTATCGCTGTGTGGAACTTCACTCTGAGCAAAGCTCCTTGAAATCACTGTAAAGCAAAAACTTTCTGAGTAACAATGTTTTCTTTATTTAACTACTAAACAATCAGCCAAACCTGGCATTAAGAAAAGTTGCACTGGCACACTGTTGGCTCTTCCTCAACTTGTCCACCAGGACCTTCAGGTCTTCTTCTGCAAAGCTGATATGCAGACAGTCTGCCCCCAGCCTGCCCCAATGTCAGGGGTTACTGCTGTTTTCCCATTTCTCCCGCCTGTCTGGCTGCACAATCATGTTTTATCATCTCCTACTCCCAGCTTTGCACAAGGATGTTACGGAGTGTTGGAAGCTGTGCTAAGCCAGTGTCTGACATCAGGGGTCAGGAGGCTTCTGAGGAGCTCACATTTTGTTCTTTGTCTTACATCTTTCATTATTTCTGTCAGGAAAAAAGGATAAGCTACCTGAGATCCATCACCTCACAGTGTCATCTTGCATAAATTAAAACAACAAATAAACAAATAAGATACCATCCTTTATAAAATGGAGAAAGAGGAACTGCTAGCGATGAACTACGTGAAAGAAGCTTTACAGTCCCAGTGCACAGACCAGTCATAGGCACACCAACACTCATCTTCTGGTCCCAGTTTCTGTCCTCAGTAGTGTCAGGTTTTGTGATAAAAGGGTTGTTTCCATCTACGCAAATTATTTTTTATTTTTCAAAATACCAAAACATTATAGAAAGCACAAATCCCTGGTGTGGAAACATCACTGATTAATTTTTTTTCCTGTGCAATAAGCAAAGGTCACTATAGCAATCTAAGAGGTTCAAACTTTTGCATTCTGATCTCTTTACTCTAACACTTTCATAAAGATGCTCATACCAGAGCAAAGGTGATGTTAATAGATTCTGGCTGTCAGCCTTAATTATATACAACTTAACAATTCTCATCTTTCACTACCATATATGGATACACTAATTCACAGCTCTTGAAAAATCCATGCAGCTTAGCTCAGAAAAGATCAATCACGTTGGTAACATCATTGTATCCCTGCATAATTCTCTTATCCTCCTTTGGGATTTACATCCCAATCTCCAATTTTTCATCCCTTTCTGGAAGATGCTTTACACAAAATCTTTCAAAGTGTTTCTATTTTTCAGTTTCAATTTAAAATTTTAAATTAAGTTCATATTATCAGAATGCTGACTTCTTTCACATTTTAGGCCAATGTCAATAAATTTTGGGCACTGAAGATGGTGTGTGCAATGCATTCAGTTATTAAGAGGAGTATTGGTACTAAGCTTTTAAAGCATCACTCACTCATTTCTCTTGGCAAGTGTTCTCTTACAGTGAGGATCAGCAGCGCTGGAAGGCTGGAGAATAGCAGGGTTACAATCTAGTTTTGTCTGAGGCTGAGATCTGTGGATTTGCCATCGGTTCCTCCCATAAACATCCTACCAAGAAGGGCCACTCCCCTACCTATTTTACTCCATCATGTCACTTAGTCTTTAAAAGAAACAGGCTTGTGGTTAATCTGCATTGGAGAATATTTCTGAACTTGAGCCAACCATCAGGAAATCTCTAGGATGGCATTTCCAATGTAAAACAAAACATTAATTTACATGCATTTACATGCATTGCTTCTGAAGACCTCAATCTCAATGCCAGCAACTGCATTCTGCTTTTCAGTGTGAGCACAGACTTCCAAGCAGTAAAACAGACTGTCACCAAAATGTAAGACTAACAAGAACATTCCAAAAAATATGTACAGTGGATTTTGGGCAAACAACTGGGAAAGTCTGCAACGCTAACTTTTGTGCAATTTTCACTTTGGTAACCTCTAATAATTTAGTTCTAGAAACAAAAATCCATGGGTGATCAGTAAATAAGTAGCACAGTGTTTACTGACCTAATGAATTAATATTTCTTCCTTATACCCAAAATATGCTTAAAAGCAACTGGAAACTGTATCAGGACAATTCTAAGGAGAAGATATATTTTATCACCTGAGGCCTCCCTCCTTTTCCAGAAAGTCATTAAGTAAACAGGTTCAAGGGTTTCTACTGCAAGCAATTACTATAATAAATCACATTATGTCAATCCATTTAAAACAGGCATCAGTTAGTACCATATAAACAAATATTAACACACTAAGCCAGAGCTTATTTCTCTGATTTTCAGAATTGCCCATCTCAGCCTGTGAACACAGGTTATCTGGTGGAACCAAAATATTTCTCATGAAAGACAGCACCATTGCTGAAATTAAAGATCAACACTTAGTTGTACCTTCTAGCCTTACCTGGCCATTCCAGAGGATGCCTGTGGATCCTAAACTGCATTCCTCCATCAGAGCCCAATTAACAGAAGAATAAAAACCAGTAATGTTTTACAGGATGGATATTGAAAACAGCATCCTCGTTCCCAATCACAACCAGTGTTTTCTACAGAAGTTGCCTTCTGGGCCCAGCCTGTGCAGCTCAAGTTTGGAGGCTTTAGCTCTGTGTTAGCACTGTTGCATAATCTCAGCTCCACGAGACACGTCTGTCCTCCCCCTTCCTCCTGTCATTTGAAGGAAAGGCTTTTAGAAGGATGTTCTCAAACTCCGCGGCAGTTTCGAGCGGTTACACACCATCGTCTGCCTCTTCTCCTCTATTCAAGGGTTTCTCTGGGCTCGAGCAGCCTGTGCTAGAACACATAAGGTATTACGTCCTTCAAGCTCTGCTATTTGCAGCCACTCCCCTCCAAAGGGTACAGGATGCCGAAGCCCCATCCTCCCTCCACTTCCTTCCTTGCCTTGTCCATGGGAGGATTCCTCAGCATGGCCACAGCCCTGCAGCATGGGCAGGCTGATGTAAACAGGAGGATCCTTAAATCCTAGAAATGACGGCAAGGCAGCCACAGCAACAAGCACAGCGGGAGCTCACTGGAAGTGCTGGCTTTTGTTTACACAGTATTTTGCTCTCCCACATGACTTCCCCACAAATCCAGTTATTTCAGGGAAGAGGGGAGTGCTCCATGACGTCTGGCTGGGATGAAGCTGCCTTAAAGTCAGGATAACTCTGCACAGGGCACTCCTGGGCAGCAGGACAAGCGGGTAGCAGAGAGCTTCCATTACTACCTCTCCTCCTTCAGGGTGGTAAATGCCACCTCAGGGCAGGAGCTTGTACAAGTCTCTATTCCTCAGATGCTCGTGACTCTTCAACAGCCTCCTGGTAGAACTACAACTGCAGCTGACCTAAAATTCCTTCAGCCTGTGGCAAGGACCCAAACCGTGCCAAAGCAGGCCCAGCACCTCAAGAACAAAAAGGGTTCCTAAAGGAATCTGCAATCTGGTCTATAGTCTGAGATTAAATCTTTCACAGCACACATTTCATTAAACTGCATACTTGTGGAGCTGTAGGTTCAGGCTCTCAGCAAATTTTGGTTTTCCTACTAATACTCAGATTAAAAAAAAACCAAACAAAACAAAAAGTAAAAAACCCCATTCCACCTCTTACAGGAGTATCTGTTCTTATTCAGCTTGAAGGTTTTCCAAAAACGCTTCCAGTCCAAGGAATTAAGATGGATTCTTTGCTAACGAAGAGATGAAAGCTAATGTACTGCTTTGTGCTTGCATGAGCACCTCTAGGAATTGTATCTTCAAAGGACAGAAGGCGAAAGAACATCAGAACTGGAATATTGTAAGAGAAATGTAACACACTGCTGTGTACTAAATGGCTGGAAACATTTCTCCCTGAATATCAAGAGAGCAACCCCAAAAAAAGTTAAGAAGAAAATTCTTGGACAGTCTTTAAAGCTCCCTAAGCAGCTGCAAGATCGTACTATCACAGTTCTCTTTACTCTTCAGGACACTTTGGAAAAAACTTGTGAAGTAACAGAAATACAAGACACAAGTTTTCAACTGAGATAAAAAGCAAAAGCAGAAAAGAGGCAGAAAAAGGTACTAGAGATGCTCTTACAGCCTCACACAGTAGCAAATTCCAGCCTGGACACAGATTTCAGCCTTCTGGTGTCACAGTCCTGCTATATTAGCGGCAAAGGATCGTTTTCATGTATAATCATGACCCATGGTCAGAAAAGCAAAGAGGCATTTGTTACTCACTGCACAGCAGCAGTTTTTCCTATTGCACAACCAAATTTAAGCTTCTTGTACCTCTACTGATTGCCCCTGAGCTGTGGGCAAGAAGCATAAAGACTCCAGTTGCATTTCCCCGTGCGCAGCCTGTGACGTACATTAACGTGTTGCTGACTTTTATTGCACTCTATTGCTTTACACAGCAAGAGGCATTATTAATTTTTCTAGTTGTGACTGACAGAATGGAATCATCATGATCTCTAACACTTTTCTCCTACTTCAGCTGCAGAAGCAGAGCATAGAAACCATACCATACAACCCCATCCAAACACCAAACCATGAAACCTTTTTGCTACTGAAACTTAATAGAGTGGGGAAATCCTTGCTCTCATTTTCATACACAGCTTATATTCTGACACTGGCCATTTCCTTCTTTTTCAAGAATTATACATATAATATATACATTTTGATTCCTTCTTTATGTACAGTAACACTTCAGCATGGGGATCAGAGCATCTCCATATGCTCTCACACAATGTGGTATTTCAGGGCACAGCAGTAGCTCAAAGGATTAGTTAAATAGAATGCAGGACACAAAGATTCTGAAAAAAAATACAAGTCATTTTTTCAGACATATGACAGTACAACAGCAGGAATAAAGTGGAATTCCATTTCTCTGTATTCAAAGTGAAGGCATCATTGAAATTCAAAGCATTCAAAGACAAAAATAAGTCCTTTCACCCATCTTACTGGCAGAAATTCAAAAGCGTAACAAGAGGAAGGAAATGACCTCAAGTTTAACCTCTTTCCTGAAAATCTTACTAATCCTTCTTCATAAACGATGTGCACTTCATTCCCATCTACAGTTCAGGTTTCACACATGTGCCAGTCCCATGGCACAAGCGCCTTGTGCATCATGAGTCACCTGCCAGCTGACCGATTCACCTGGAAACCACATCCTGCACAGCACACAGACACAGTGCTTGGCTGCTCCTGCACTGCACTGCTAATGACTGGCTACTATAAGAAATACATAAATGTTAGACCAAAAATTAAGCTAGAGAATGACACTGAATAAATTCTGACAGATAGCACTGCACACCCTTAGACATAAACACTATTAGATGCTGAATGATATGGCAGATGACTCCCAACATCTTTGAAAAATGCTAATAAATCACCTACCATTTAATTCTCGAGATCCAGTTAGCTATATGTGAGGGAGAACGGGGGGTGCTTCAATCTCTTCCTGAAAGAAGCAGCACACAGATGAGGCAAAAGCTCTCCTGTCAACTCACAATCATCTCAGCTGCTGGTGATTCGAGCTAAGTGGTGTCTGCAGAAGATAGAGACTGCTAAAAGCAGTGGCCACCAGGCAGGGAACAGTCTGGAAATTCAGATTTAGGCCACCAGTGGCTACCAAAGTTGGACTATTCCAAGTATCTAAGGTACTACAATAACTTAGCAGGCTATTGCATTATAAAGATAAGAGGACACAAGGACAGCAAAGATGCAAGCAATATATTAAAGAAAAGAGAAGCCTCTCTCCTGTAGCATCATTTCCTTTTTTTTTAAAAGCACTTCACTGCATCTCCCATCTTGGTAAAACTTAAACTCATCTTCACAACCATAATTCCTTCTCAATATGCTCCTCACTGTTATATCCTGCTCCCCACCATGGCCCTAAACACATCCTGACACTCCCGCATTCTTGTATCCTCAAGGTGTTTCTCTTGCTTTTAACAGTAACAAGTCTGAGAGGAAAAAAAAACTAAAACCAACCTCTACAACAAACCCGGCGTGCACCAACATCCTAAAATCCTGTTATTCTGGGACAGAATTGTTTAGAATATCTAGAAACACAAGGAATTTTTTCCTAATTAACATTAAAAGGTTATTATGGGGGTAAATGCTGTCAGAGCTAAACCAAAAAAGCCAAAAAAAAAAAAAATCTGTCTAAGCTCTTCTCAGCCATATTAAATCTGCCAGTCTAAGTTTATTGTGGAATGTTTTTCATCATTTTCCTCCTCAGCCACAGCCTTATATGGTGTCAGATAAGCACTTGTTTGCTGGCAGCACACGAGCTGCTGAGCTTGCTTTAGCTGCATGCAGAAGAGGATTACAGCTTCCAAGGATAAGGGGCATGCACTTTTATCTGTGACCACATTCCCATCACAAATCTTTGCCAGAAAAATTCGGAAATATAACAAAGTATTCCTGCTGTGGAAGATGTGATACCAGCAAAGCCACGCTCTTGTCTACACAGCCTAACCTGCCCCCAGGAAATTCTGTTGGTAAATAAACATTACCAACAAAAGCACAATTTTGCTACTAGCACAGCTGCACTTCCACAGAGGGCTTTCTCTGCTGTGGTTGTCTTCATACACATCACATGTAATCCCACAGGCAGCAGAAAAAGTGAGGGGTCATTTATTCTACAGCCTTCATGCTGGTTTATTTATTAACCAGCAAGCATCTGGTCCTGTATGCAGACACCCAGTGCAGAAAGGTCCCAGAGAAACAGGCAGTTTTGCTTGGTGTTTGTTTTTTTCTGGTCAAACATTTCTCAAGTGGAAACAGTAGATAACACTTCAGGAAAGGCCATAGGGTTATGGCCATCCCTCTTCCCTCCTTCTCAGCCTCAAAATGTACTTGGAGCAATTCCTGCTCTGCAATCAGAACATTATTCCAATTCAGACTGCTGCTGCTCTCTGGCAACAGTCACATTTTCATCTTCTCAGAGCAGGAATATTCAGGAGAGGTGAAATTTGGACAACACTGAGTGGCCTGTAATAGACAGTAGATTATAATGAATGATGTAATGATCTCTTCTGGGTTTAATTTCAGTAGAATATGGGCTCATTTGAGAGCCATTATTAGCTCATAAAATAATCTAAAGTGCAATTTCTTCCACATGTAGACCTTCTGTAAATGACTTATACCTCAAGAAGAGGCTTTTCTCATGGAGCTGTCAGCAAATGCAATTGCCATAACTGAGAGGACTTAAAATAGAATGGATGACTGTGTTCTATTTTTACTTTTTTGTTGTTGTTTGCAAATCTAAAGACTAAACACCATTTTGAAGTGTTATGAAATGTACATCTGCCCTTTACACACCACTCCAATGCACAAGTAGGAAAAGCACAACAGGTTAGAAGAGATTTCAAAATCATATGCAGATTATTTTAAATCTGTATTTTGAAACTGTTGCCAAGTGTTACTTGTTCTGTTTATATTTATAAAATTTTAGAATCAGATATGAAAGAAGTACTTGGCAACTGTGTATTACTGAAACATTCAGCTTGAGTACTCACCTTTATTTCCAGACAGCCTTTAGCAAAATGCCCCATGTTGGCTACCCATGAAACAGTGTAAAATTCATTACAAGCATATTTGCTGTTATTGACCTGTAGATTTGCACAGAACATTGTCTAGTTTCCTGCTTTCCTTTTTCGCTTACCCTTCTGTTCCCTTTCCCTTTTTCGCAGAAGACGCTGCCCTGTTTTATACAGAGTTTACAGTAGCAATGGTACATTACTGTCTCAAACCCAGCCAGTGGTAAGATGGGTTCCCTGTAGCTAAGGGAGGTATCAAACCTGTTACTATTTACCTAATCAACTACAAAACTTCTTGCCCTAATTATCAGGAGCCATTCCATGCCTAATTATTAGCAACCATCCTGTTTCCCCTGCCCTACAACTTAATAATGATACATGAGTACTTTATAAATTCACATAAATTCTGCAACCACTTTTTGACAAGTATCATGCTCATTTACCCTTTTCATCCTATAGTCCTAAAAGTGAGGTGATGATAAATTGTAAGCATCTATAATTTAGGTTACACAGCCTTTACGTTAATAAATTTATTAATTAAAAAAACTCACCTGACAGATGATCCTCAAAATTGGTGAAAAGCCAGAACTAGTTACTCATCACATCAATAATTTGAAAACCTCATTCTTACTTACTTAAGTGACACAAATCCCTCCATTTCTGCAATTATCTTCTAGAAAAAGTGACCTGAATTCACTGGTGCATTGTCCACCTGATATGCTCTTTTCCTATTCATATTCTAAGAGACCTATTACTGGCAGAAATATTTACATTTTACAAATGCTAGAAAATAATGATATAGCTCAAAGGATGAGCTCAGTCACTTCAGATCAGCCACTTATCTATGTCCAACATCTTGACCAACGAGACCTTCCAGGTGCTTCAGAGATACAGACAAACACCAACCAACCATAAGCAGCTACACCCCAAAAGTAACTTTTTAATCTTTACCTATCAAAATAAAGGAAGCCATCAGCACAAGAGCAGTGTTATTCAGCAAGGGTTCACACTTCTAACCCTCCAATCATTTCACAACTTTCAATGAAAGAGCCGCAGGCCCAAATAATTCATTAGGCATTTATAACAATTCTGAATAAACTGCAGAAAAAATCTTTAATTCATATATGCAATCAAAAGGCTAAATTCAGTAAATATATTTTCTAGAACAGAATGAAAACATGCAACTCAGATGAAAGCACAAGAGATTAAAGGTACATATTTCTTCTCAAATCCCTGTAAAGGCATAAAGTATCCTAATGAGCTGAAATCTCATTTGTGGGAAGCTTTCAGCTGTGTGATGAGAAGGAGGCACTCCCTTGCCAGATGGCTTGTTCTGCTCATGGCCATGAAGGAGAATGACTGTAACCACGAATGCGAATTAAGTGTTTTAACTGCCCACATATGTACACCCTCCAGCAGTTCTAACAAGTAGCTTTCGCCAGTGGAAGTTTCTACCAGAATTACTGAAAGTTTACTGCAATACATATTTTAAAAAAAAAAAAAAAAAAAAAAAAAACAAAAAAACAAAACCCAAAAAGCATCAGCAGGGGTGTTATACTCTGAGCACAAACCATTTTGAATTACAGAGCCAGTATCACCCAAAAGCTGACCCTGCCTCCGCACACAGTGATCCGCCAGCTGCTTTTATGGCCACCTAGTTGGATGTTCTCATTTTGCTTTTGATACTAAGTCCCACCTTCAGCATTCCCCACAGTTCTCTTTCCTTTCCTGGAATGAACCAGCAAAGAGCAAAGCATGTGTCAAACACACTTCCCAAGAGTCCTGTGGAGGTTCATTTGACCCTCAATCACTTTTGCATTTTCAGCCCTTGTTTTACTTGGTGTTTACTTAGACTTATTTCTTTTTTTGGTGTGTGAGTGTGTGAAAGTGCTATTTATTGCTAGGAATGAGGGCTAAAACAAGAAGCAGTACACCCACAGAACAGATCAGATACACAGAAAAAAGTTTTCCTACAGACAACAGCTGACATCTAGGAATCCAGGAGGTTAGTTTGGGTTTTGCACTCTCAAATGGTTGATGGTTTGAACCCTGGACCTATTATGATGGCACAGATATCCATGAATTTTCAGCAATGTGGCATCCTTCAACACTGGGTGGAGAGCCCTGACTCATCACTGAAAGGAAAGGACATCCTTTTGATTCCTCAGCTTCACTTTTGATTGCACTTGATTATTGCTTACGGTTTCTGACATTGATCAAAATTCTTCTTAGCCTGTTCCAACCTTTTGACAGTAACAGTATCAGCTAGCATTTCATTTTCAGTGTTCTAGTCCATTCCCAAAAATATTTTTTAGGGAAAACACCTTTTCCAGATTCAAGTGATTACTCACTGCCCCTCAGAAATTCTTCTAGTTTCTGAAACTTGTCAAAAAACATTTTATTCTGTGTCTCTGCAACACACATCTCTTCAGGATCTTGTGGGATTTTAATATTCCCTTAGCAGCTGTTGTTTTTAAGTTTATCTTCAATATTATGAGTTGTTTAAGCAGGAATGCAAACTAGTCTATTGTCATTTGACAGTAATAGGTTCCTTAGGGAATTTATTAGAAAGCCAGGGAGCTTCCTGGTTTGGAATATAGAAAAGTATTTATATTTTGACAATATCCTTTTGTCATGCTTCAATGTCTCAGTAATTTAACCCAAATTCAAAAGTGACCAACAAAAAGAATAAATGTTTCAAGAATCTGATTTCATTATAAAGCCCAATAAACCTACACAAAGCAAACATCTTTTCTAAGCATTTCCTACTAATGTTGCACCTGAAATAAAATACTCTGTTTCCAAAAACGTATATTTTTCCAGTGAGCATAGCCAGAACTATTCAATGTGGTAGTGTACATCCAAGAAGTGGGCAAGCATTATACAAAAACGACAAATATATACAAATATACAAAAAAATATATCTATGGGTTTAAAAGTATATAAAACTGCAAACAAAAAATCCATTCAGATTGGTTATATCCCACCTAACTAGCCACAGGTTTGTACAGTGAGCTGTAAACTTTGCTAATATTTGTGAACCAAGTCCCTGGAGCATAAGTTTCAGCCAGGCTGTGGTTTTTGTATTTTTGCATAATTTTATATTGTGTGTCACTGATTAGTTGCAAACACAGACTGTCCCATTTGGGGATCTGGCACTAGCACGCTGACATTGCAGAATTTAACAGCACAATTAGGGAAACACTGTAGTCACCAGAACAGGTTCTTTGGATGAGCATATGACTAAAGTCTGACCCAGTTCACTTTACAGAAGCACATAATGTTTTCCTCAGTCCAGTCCACCAAACAGTATAGCGTGCTTATACACTGAATTAATCTTTAAGCAGACACAGGATAATCCAGAAATAGATCAGGAGCACAGCACATTCCAAATTTGCACATACACTTTCAAAGATGCTATTTTTGCAAGGTATACAGATGGAAGAAATATAAAGTGTTCACTGCTGTCTCAGTGCCTGCATTCTTGCACTCTCCCTGACCTGATTCAAGTTCCCTTGGACTGCAGCCTGGGGCTTGTCTGACAGACATTCATAAGGTTTTTATTGGTTCTTTGCTGAGACCACCAAACCTATTTTGTCACAATGAGGCAGGAGTTTGTCCTGATGGTTTTAGCCACCTATTTTTGCTGATTCTCTCTATCACACTTGGGATATACTATCCCCTATGCTCAAGCTGGAGCTGCAACTAGGTAAGTACGCTGACCTGCAAGTCAATCTTGTGTCAAGCATTGTTTTTCTTTCTTGCATTCCTGCCGAATCAATCAATAATTTCTTCAAAAGGGATGCTTCTATTGATGCAATGCTTTTGCTTGTTTTTTAATAAACCATAACTATTCTGTCCTTTTGCCTGCACGCACTGGTACTTCACTCCTAAAGGTTGTATTAAAAACCTCAGAGATCATGGTACCAAACTATCATGGCCAACACTTATGCTCCAACAAGAGAAATGTAGGAACTTAATTGTTCACAACTGCAAGTTACAGGCAGTAATCACTGACAATAACCACAAAACCAGAGACAAAGCCCTACACCTTATTCTGTCTCCTTCCACTGCAGTTGGATTTGTATTTCATACCTGCTTTTATGCAACTCTCACTGGTCTTAGACACTTTACAACCAACAGGGTCAACTCCTTTGCAGATGTTCCAGGCTTTCTTCTCTCTATTGTGCATGTATTCAGATTTCCTTTGAGTGCCTGACAGTGCATGTCACCTGTCTGGAGATGCACATTGCCTCTGCTTAAGAGATGTGGTATTCACTGCCTGCATCAGGGACTTTCTGTGTAATGCATCAAAGCAGGGCAAGCTGGCTTATTACTTGCTGCCTCAGAGCTCAAAGTTTAGATCCAGACATAAAACTTCCTAAATATTAAGGGCCATCTGGTTTTACTTTTAGTTAGGCTCATTAGAGAGAAAATCCCAGATCATGGTGTTTGGTGCTGGCTTTCCCATTTCTGTCCCCGAGTTGCTGAGTAATCCTTGGGAAGCAAAGAAAATCCCGAATCCTGTGCCTACCTACTGTATAAGACAGATATGTTACTAAAATGGTGTCCTCTTACTTATTTTTAATCTGACTATATAAGACTGCAGTCAGTTGCCAGCGCAGTGACTCAGCAAAGCCCCAAGCAAGGAAACTCCCTGCTGGGACTCCTGCAACCCAAAGAGAATGTGGCCAGGCACTTCCTCACCTCACCTGCTTTGGGCATCTGCAGGACACTCAGGACACCCACAGCAAGGGCTCCTGGAACCAGAATGCAAATTGCTTGTGAGTAATAAAATAAGGACCAAAGCACTTTGCCCATGCAGCCTTCATATTTCATTGTTGTTTTAGGAAAGCTTTGTAGTCCTCAACTTAGCACCTTTACATTACTCCTATTAATTTACACTTAAGTTCAACAACATCCTTAATCTTGCATTAGAGAGCCTGCCCATCACCTCCCTGTCTGCACCTCTCACACCTGTCCGTCTAGAAGCACGCCCCACATTCCTAACAGGAAAGTTCAGGTGGTCACTGGGGATATTTGTCTCCCAAATCCTTTTGGAAGGTGGAGCACACAACAGATTTTCAGAGACTATCTGTTAATTAGTATCCACAGAACTATCAAGGGCGTCTGTGATGTCAAACTCAGTATCCTCTATTCAGAAAGCAATTTATTTCAGGAGGTTGACTCATTTCCTTAAAGCTTTTTGAGCTATCTGTTGTGACTGAAAAAAAATTCAGAAAATTTAGAAGTACTCAAGGAAATGAGCCAACACATCCTGGAAGAAATTCATCCAATATACACACACAATAAGATAAGTCAGTCTTAGATTTCTAAAGAAACGAGCAGGAAGGAATTCTAAAAGAACCTGAAATATTTTCTGTGAAACATAATGTTTGTTTCCCATCATCGTAACTCTCCTTACACCCACTTTAAAAGCAACATGCTATGGCTAATCAGGAAGTGGTTTTCCTAAGTTTGTTTTCTCCCTACAAAGACAAAAACCCTTCCCTGAAACAGTTTAATGGATCTCCCCTATACTTAAATTAAGAACACTGCTGCCTGTGTGCCTCATGAGAGCTTTCAGACCCTGGTGCTTATCCCTAAAGGTACAGAGTCCATGGTCAAACCATATATGCAAGAGAGCATTTTCAGTGAGATGAGTAACACACCACTGAATTACCTCATCACAGACTCATTACCTTCAGGGGTTTCCAGCAATGTATCAATGTCTCAAGGCACTAGTAAATGTTCTTGTGTATCAAATAAGCCACCTCAAAGTAACTAGTAGAGTTCATGCTCCAGCTAAACAGAAGACAATTTTCCTTTGGCAATTTAAATGGAGTTTTATGAAAAAGTCTTGATTTACTACATTTAACTGCGGAGCAGTCCTAAGCAAAAGGACATTATCTAAAAAATAGCATCTTATAACCTATTCTTTATCACATGACATGCAGTATATAGATGGAGAAGAGGGGGGAAAAGGAGAAGATCACTCATGAGTTTTGAAATCTATTTCAGCTGAAGACAATTTAGAATTTCCAAGATAAGTTAACTTCTGAGTAATGCACTGATGGCACAAACAGTTTTCAAGTAACAACCATTAAAACTGCTAACTTGTGTTAAGCACCACTCTGTCACATTCAGAGTAATAGGAATGTGGTTTTTTCCCCCATATACATTGCCAGATCATTTTTCTCACATTTAGGCTTTAGCAGTTTTGTAGTGAGATAGATGATTACTTCACAGTTAAGATTTACCTCTTCAACAAAAAGGATGCCAATATACTTATTTATCATCTCAAATATTTAAGATGATGTCATGAAGATAAGAGAAATGAAGCCAAACTATTCTTATGATAAGTACTAAATAGCTCTGCAGATTAAACTGGATGAGACCAAAGCCAGAAGAAATACAAAGGTCATTTTGCAGTTCTTTAGAAGCAGTATCATTTTAACCAGGGCCAAAAAGCATCATCAGAAGTCAAGAAATGAGATAACGATTTTGCTTTTTTAACTTTTTAGCACAAAATCTCCAAAATAAAAACCACTCTCTTGCATACTGTTAACATGCAACAGCAAAAAATAACACAAAAACGTAGACTAATAAAGGAAAGGAAGTTTTATTAACTTGTGTAATTATATTGAAAGCACCTATATACAATATTTCCATTACCTCTTCTCCATTTCCAGGAGAGTATTTTTAAAAAGCTTTAATTCCCTGGGACTCCTCAGGCAACGAAGGGAACCTAGAATTGAATGCAACTTGAAACAAAGGCTCACCAACTCAGCTACTCCCAGCAACACAAGTAAACCCAGACATAAGTAATTGCAAACAGTGCAGACTCACACTCCTTTTACAGTAGCCTACAAATCACATCCCATCACAGCCTCTCTGCTGGGGCCACTTGCACATTGCAGCTGAGCAGGTCCAGTGGCAAATTACTGCCTGCAGTGTCCCTCCCACTGCTGGTTCCACACTCCTGCAGGTAACTCCTGCTGCTGTCTCTCAGCCCCTCCAAGATGCTAAACCGGCCCAGAGCTGTTTGTATTCTTAGGAGAGTAAATGCTCTGCCAGTTTAGCGCTGCTCAGCCAGCGGGCAGCGAACAGCAGCACCGAGCACAGTCATCTTCATGACTCTGAAACACACAGATCTGTATTTCACTGCCTGAACAGGAGAGGAAGAGTGCACTCAGGTCAACATGCTGGAATAAGGACTGCTTCCCAAACCCAAAAATTAACGAATGCACAACAAAAGCCACAGCTCCTCGCATCCCTTGGGGCAGTAGTACTGATGTCAGTCAGGTCGGATGGCTGGGATTTCATTTCTGAACACATAGAAGGGTATGTTTGGTTTGGGATTTTCAAAAGGAACTGGACAATGCACTTTTCACCCCGTTGCTCAAATTTACAACTTTAAGAATACATCACAAAAGTGTTGTTGCCTGCACATTAAGTACCACCTCCATCAATAACTCCTAAAAATCTTATTCATTGTTGACTTTGGTAGATTGTTGCATCCTTATTCAGTATCTGGGAAGCAACTGCCTGTCTGGAAGTCTACTAAAATTGAGAGATGCATCTATGTTGAAAAATTTGTCAAACTGAATTTTCCCCCAGCCTGCAGGCTACCATCTGCTGAACTATGTCATGCATGAAACCCTAGATACAAATTAAACTACAGTGAACATAGAAATATTTTTTTTTTCTTTTCTTAATGAGGTCATTACTGGATATTTATCTTGGTGACAACCAAATGTGCCCACGACTGCATTGTAATGTTTTTCTACACATATTTCTTTTTATAAAGTCAAACCCATTAAGGCTTAACTAGCTTCATAAACAAGAAAATGCTTCCACTTTCTAAGGCAAAGATAAAACATTGATTAAGGTCCTGATTTTGCAAGGCGTGGAATGCATTCAGTTCTTAGTCTTCTTCGTGGATGACACCTATTAGGTCCAAGATTTCAGTATTCACCTTTTGAATATTATCCTCACATGTGACCTAAGTCACATGAAGTACATTTTTGACAATTAGATAAAATTTAGATTCTCTAGGAAGGATGCATTTAATAGAGCATGAGAGCTCATACCGTATCTGAATAGGTGTCTGTCTTTTTCCTCTTTGCCCGACTACAGTACATGCAGAATGATTACCTTACCTTTATGGACACTGTAGGTTCATTTTTTGCATTACCATACATTGGGAGATAAGGGATTAATTTATTCGCAAGGTTAGAGCAGGAACAACAAGGGCAATGAACCTACTAATTTTTATGAAGTTTCAAGGACTACTGACACATTAGTGATCAGTGACTTCAACAGGATGTAAAACTAAACAGTTTGACACTAACTCAGAATGACTGCTGCACAAAGGAGGCAAATCTCATGAAGAGAGTTTGAGCAGACCTTGAAACAAAGCTCAGAAAGAGGATCTGCTTGCCTGAAAACTGGCTGCCTATTACAGCGAGTGTGATGGAGTCCTGGCTGCTGCTGTGCACGGAGACAGGACACACTGCCAGCGCAGACACGCTCAGGTTCTGCTGTGCCCGCAGGGCGAGCGCCAGCAAAGCACAGTCAGCGTAACTGCACAGCTCCAGCATCTTCACCCCAAACCAGAACCTCCCTCATGCCAAAATGGCAAATTGTACAAGGGATGGGGTACTACTCTGGACCAGCTGAAAATTTTTCCATACCAGAAAAGTTTCAGATCTGGCCATTCTCTGTCCTTCAAATAGCATAAATTGCAAGATAAATCTTGATATGCTTTGCTGGGAAAGGAGGCCTACCAGAATCAGTACTGATACCTTCATTAACCTCCTCCAGTTATAATTTAAGAACCTGTGTATCCAATACCAGAACATATTAAAATATTATAGTAAACATATCTGCCAATGAAGGGTTAGCCTCAGAGTCCTGGTATGTGATTTCCTGTATGTTTGTGTGTCATCTTTTCATGTCCCAGTGGCTTTACCCACCCCAGTCACGTGCTTAACATATGCTTTTTAACACTCAGCTTATAACACTTCTCCATTAACTGATTCTCCATTAACTGAGAAACTGATAAATCCATGCAGACACAGGAGCCAAGAACTTCATTAAAAATGTACAGGACGAATTCTAACACTATGCATAATGCAAAAGTAATCCATAATCTATTTCTCACATGAAAAATAAAAAAATCAATAGATGAATTTATGCAATTCCTTTTTCAATTACGTTATCACTGGCTTGGAAGAACTTTTTCCAAATTACTTTAAAAATACTGTATGGTATGTTGATTTCATGATAGAAAACAGCACTGGAAATGTCTTTAAAAGAAATTTAAAACCAATCTCCTTCAAACAAATTAAAATACAAGCTGACACAAGGCAGTTTTATGGTAAAAGGGAATACTACAAATCCAGAGGTCTACATGGTTCTTTATTATCCCGTGTTTGTATTTGCCATCTTTCCATCTGCTAGAACAGTTACCTCAAAAAGGCAGGATGGCGAGAACACCACTTTCTATCCAAAGGATTATAAATGTTGTCACACCAAAATCTCTTGCAGTGGAAAGATACTGACAACACAGCTGAAAATGTCCTCCCCGCAGCTACATTTGTCTAGTTTTCAGGTCAGGGCTATCTCAAAAACTGAAAAAATCCACAATTAACTGGAAAGTTTGGATGTTCTGGCAGGACATTTTCCTGTCACAGCTTGAACTTATGTATCATCCCACAAGAGCCTAGATTTTGGGGGTTTGAGCAGGGAATTAATTATTTTCCTCTTAAAACAAATAAAATGTATATATTTTAATGTAACAAGTATCTTTTCAGGCATCTGCTACCTGCAATGAAAAATGCATAGAGAAAACACTTCCTATCCACATCTTCTAATTTTTTGCAGTAAAGAAATGGTATTACACTGTCAATACACTGACTTTTGAATGAAGTTCATCAGCTCACAACTGAAGAGGAGAAAGTAACAAATTCCATGTTGGTGAAAAAGGAGCTTAGTATGTGGGTCAGGACTTAGGAAGAACTGAAAGTACCTGGAGGGAAAGCTTCTGAAGATCCCTAGATTATTATACTTTTTTTTTTAGAGCACTGAAGCCTCATCACATTTTAGGATACAGTTGTTATATTAGACTGCCTCCACTTTTCATTATCCCACTCAAGAGGTGGCCTTTCCCAAATATTACTACATCACCAGCAAAAGAAATCAAAGCAGTTTTTCCCACTCACCATGGCTGATGACAAACAGCACAATGCCAGCATCCTGGAAGTCAAAGCCACATACTCTCATGGAGCCAGCTGGGTAAAGACTCTTCCACACAGAAACTCAGGCCTATGGTTTGCAGACCTTAGAAGCAGCCAGAATGGGGAGTAACAACAAATTTATAGTTTTATGCCTAGCAAGTAGTCAACAGACATGAACAGTACTGCTCACGTTTTAAAGTACAGACAAGGAAAGAAGAGAAAAGGAAGGGGGGGTGGAAATCAAGTGAATAATCAGAATTTTCTGAAAGAGAATGAAGATACTACTTTGTATGTTTTCTATAATGCAAACCAAAAAAATCTTCTAGGAATAAAGTATTTTAACAGTCTATAATCTCTCTAATGTGAGCCTCTATTTTAGGTGTACTAAAGGCAGTTTATGCAAAAGCTTTTTTCTTTTTAATCCTGTCTGACCTGAAAAGAAGAGGCTGCAAACTCCATTACCCTAGGAAGCTTAGTATAAACCCAGAGCCTGTCTAAATTGCCCTACATAACTTCACATCAGGGGTGGGGGGTTTTGTTTCTTTCTATTTTTGTTTGGTTTTATAATGCTATTTTGGATCCATGGTGTAGGTATGTATAACAAAAAGCCAAGCAGCCTCTGTAAAGCAGCTAATAGAAACAAATACAATGGCCTTTGACACCCAGCATTTCAAATGTGCTAAGGATCTCTAGAATGAGGGCAAGCATCTCATAAATAGGACTCTGTAAATTAGGACAAAAATAGGCCAACCTGGGCAATTTGGCCATGGGAGAGAATCTATTTTAACCAGAAATAGGGTTCACTTCTCTCTGCTGACTTTTTATTCCTTATTTTGTACTTCCTGTTTTCTTTTAATATGAGACTTCATGACAACCCATAACACTTATCAAGATGCAACTTCCCTCAGCACCCCATGAGCAGTGGAGAGTCCACCTGTTCGTCTTTATGAGCAGCTCTCACTTTCCAAGGAAGTCCTGGAAGCCTGTTGCTATAATAACACAGTAGCAAGAAAACTGGGATCTCATAGTTACTTCAAACTGAATATCCATTTATCTTCTTTGATTCCAACTGGGACCAATATTTGGCACAGCTTTACTCACTTCAAGATTCCAAGAGCTTGACTCTTGCCATAGCAAGATGCAGATCCTTCATAAATAGAGGAAATAAGAAACAACCTCCAACATATTAAATATTGCTTTTAACAACAATAATTTTTAAAACAGGCATGCACAAAGCAAATGCTGGGTCGCTACTGAACAGGAAAACCTTATGGGTCTAAGAGGATGTCTGTTAAATTCTGTAGTCTTTTACAACTTCAAAAGATAGTGGTTTTCAGTCTAAATCATAATTAAAAATCAAGAAATTTTGAGAAGAGGATTTCTTCCTTCCTTCTCCTTAGGACAGGAAGAAAACTGAAAATTTACCTCTACTTCTCAAAGTAAGCACAGGCCCAGTATCTCTACTAAAAAGCCCCCTCTTCAAATTTCATCACGCCTTGTCACTCTCAAGTGACAATCCTCATTACCAGTTCTGAAGAAAAAATGACAACTCCATTCTAGGCAGAACTTAAAGCTGAATCCAAAATGATAAACCTGCATTTCAGATTTGACAATTCCACGTTTCACTGCAACACTGCCCAATTCACCCAAAGAGAGCAAACATTCCTGCCTTGCACGCAGCCTCAGTGGGACACCCCTCTGTGCTTTCACAGCTGTGCTATCTGCACTCCCACACATCTCGCCTCTGCAGACAGAAAGCTGCTTTAACAAAACTTGATGGACAAGACCATTCCACAAGTGCCACTGACACTTTTAAAAGTTCAGCCAGTACAAATCCAGAAATAGCCAGGAAAAAGGAAGTTTGCCTTCAGAGAATACACCGTGTCCCTCACATACACTTTTCTTCTGGTAATCCTTAGGAATACACTGGGAAAGAAAAAAAAAAAAAAAAAAGAACATGCATACAAAGCAAATCCTCAGCAAGAAAACGGGCCTTGTTTTAACATGCACATTGATGAAACTGAAGAAGATACAAGTATGCTACAAGTGAGCAAACTCACATATAAATCTAAAATCGTTGTTTAAAATACAAAATTCTAGAAAAACTGAGCATGAATTTAGCTATGTAGAATCTTTCAGTAAGGTTCAACTCCTTGCATTTAAAAATGAAAGACCAAAAGTTTCTGTACAGGAGTATTCTGTGAATTAATGTCCCATAAAACACAGTCTTTTCTACAACGTATGTGTTCATTTATGACTTCTTTCCTTTTTTTGAATAAAATAACCAGAAGTCCCCAAAAAAAAATATTGACATGCGCTTAAAAAGAAAAATAAATTAAAAAAATCAGTCCTTCAGAATAACATGATTCTGTGTTTGTTCCCTTGGGCTTTTCTCATTTTAAAAGGTAACATTTCTTTTCTTAACCATTTAGCAGGCCAAACAATTCACTGAAGTTGTACTGTACTAGGAAAAGCTCCATCTACTATTCCTTAGTGAAAGCAAATCAGTCACCTGCAAAGCACAAACAGGAGAGTTGGTGACTCTGCTGACAGCCTTGTGACCAACTGCATCAGTCCATGTCTGGGTGAATGTGTGCAGTGGTTTCTGGTCAGCCTCTTCTACAGAAACCTCTGTTAAGAGCTTTGGTGGGATTCCTAGTGAGCCACTGCAGTTCTAACCCAGCAATAAAACCACACTCAGAAGCACAGATCAGCCTTCTCTTTATAGACAACTAATGAGAACATGCTAATTGAGTAAATTAGTGAATGAAGAGGCAAGACAGATTCCAGTGTTCCATTTTCAATTCCTTTTATAATGGATGTATTCTACAAAACTTAACTTGAGCTGAAAATGTACCTGGATTGCTTCAGATCTTTGCCAAATCTCTGTACAAATGCCTGAGCTCAGAATAATGCTCATTTTAGAATATTCATCTTCTCTTTACAGAATCAACAACCACTTTTTCCCCTCAAAACACTGATCCCGATTGCACGACAGTTAAGCCACAGGACTGTGCTTTTGGGTTTTAAAATAAGAGCAAAATATTTGCCTTTTTCTGCCTCTAGCTCCTCGAAAAATGGAGCTTTACTAGAAGACATGGGGGAATACTGGAGGTACAGCAGCAAGCTGGCAGAGCGCCCCAGCGCTGCCTTGTGTTAGTGACCACACAGAATTCCCAGAGCCTGTGCCTGAGGCGGGACTTAAATGAAATAATTTTCATTTTAAACAAAGACCAGGATGGAAAACCTCAAGCAAGTGCATTAAATTTTAACAATATGCTTGATAATGGAGCTTTTATTCTTAAAAATATTCACCAACTAGCATGCCTCTCCTGAGAAAATAAGAAGTGTCCTTAACTTCCAAAGGAATAAGTGGAAAACGGAGGTACTTCACAACAATTGTTATACAGGACGAAAAATGCTGGATTACACCTGTAGAATTTAACTTACCTTAACTGTGGCTATAAAAGGTATGCAAATGAAAAGGGTTTTTTTAACACTTGAAAGAGTTGATCAAAAAATTGACATCAAAGATAGACAGGCATGCTATCAGACTATGTCCTTACCTCTGTTGTTAAAAAATGTGCAATTTCATCATTCAGAATGATGAAACCACAAGACAAAGGAAACACTCTGCTCAGATCTATTTTCAATCATTAACAAAACTCACATCACTATTCATGGATTCCAAGTGGCAATGGAGACAAAAGCTTTTGGACCTTCCACCATTTAACAAGAAAGCATTCACACACTCTGGTATCACATGGTCATATAATGGAGGGTTCAGGGCCAAGAAGGCATAAATTTGGGTGTTCCTTATAGGATTCTTATCCTGTGGTAACTTAATATTGTTTCATACTTTAGAGACTCAACACACTGAATGTAGAAATATTTTTAATCATGAAAAAAAGAAAAATCACTTTCAGCCTAGAGGAAGAATCAATAAGAATTTTTACAGAGTTTTTGCATTTTAGTTTATTGAATATCAATCCTGAAGTGCTGTGAACCATAAAGAAACAACAGGAAAGATTGTTGTACCTTTATGCAGATGAAGCTCTCGATGTATTTAAATTAGTATGGTTCAGCTCATTTAGCAGTCTGTGCATTTTACAGCACAGATCACACTTCAGTAGCTAATGCTGTTGAGGAGCTCCCTTCCTGTATAGTATGGAGACACTCCATTTAGGTGGCTTAAAGGTTAGTGCACATCCACAGTTTGTTCCAGGAGAGACTGCAGCTTATACACCAACTCCAATAGAGTTTTTATAGCCAGGTATGCACTGGAACAGCATAAGTTAATAATGTCCAGTTTGTGGAACTATGGTAATGATGGAAAAAAATGTCAGACCAAGAAAAAAGATAAGCATCTGCACAGAATGTAACATTAAATGATGCAGAGATGGAACATCCTAGGAAAAGGTGGCACAGCAAGTGCTCTCAAAAATCCTATTGAGGCACTACATTTCACTGCACTACACTTAGTCCCCAGCACAGGTATAACTTCAGTGGTCAGAACTGTCTCCATCAGTTTTGTCATAGCTGCTTCTGGCAGCTTGAATTGACCATTCTCTGTACATGAGTAATTAGGTCCAGAGAAGCAGGACAATTTTGGAACAAATGAACCCATCATAATTTCACTTGGTGAAATTCAGTGCACTGGTTAAATTTAGTGCATGTGAAGTGATTCCTGAGAGGGTGATGAAACTCCACATGCTGCTCCAGGTACCGGAGGTGCTCCCTTCCTAGTGGAGACATAAAGACTGTCCTTTGGACATTTCCAAACCACACATGCAGCAGGGATGTTTGCATCCTTGATTAAGCACAACACAGAGGAAAATCACAACCCAGATAGGTTTGTGATGCTCTCAGCACCAATCAATTGACCTAATGATCACCCCTTTGGAGGCACATTATTTGTTACGGCATGCACAACCCACAGGCCCTTGCATGACAGCCTAATGCTCTTTCCAGCTCCCTCCTATGAAATAGCCTGAACAGCACAAAAAAAAAAAACCCACACAGAAGAATCTCTGGAGAGGATTTCCTTCTACAAGAATTCCTCGTAAACAGAAATTTTCACTCCTTCAGAATTGATGCTATTTCAGTTCTACAAAATCAAAGACTTATACAAATGATAATGTAGCTTTTCACAAGTGATAATAGGTTACTTGTCCAAGATAATGTATAAGCATTGGACTGTAAGCACATCAAGTTAAATGATGAGTATGGTACTTCAAATTTTCCAGTCTGTAAGCCAGCCACCAGCAAAGGTGGAAACAGGAAACTATATGCATATTTGTTGTTTAAGAATAATGCATTTCATCTCCTAGCAGGTCACTGAGGAACTAAATCTACATAAATTACAATCATGTTTTTACATAGCTAACTGCAGAGAAAAGCGAAGAGGAATCCAAGGCAACTGTCTGCAGTTGGACCTCAGCTTTATCTATAGATTAATTCTGTAGTATACCAGAACACATACCAGAAAAAGAAATATGAAGTGGCAAAATAGTAAGAAACACACAAATATTGAACACAATTCTGACTTACCTATGTGATAAAGTCCTATCCAGTCAGTTGGATCTACTTCTTCCTTAATATCCCAGAAAATGATGAGGTTCTGAGACTGTCCCAAGGTGTATTCGTACATGCTGGCTGTCAAACTAGACCTGCTATCCGAGGTGACTAAATCAGTGTCACTGTTGGCACGCTGCAAGTTCATGTTCTCAGGCATGGTGCCCTGAGAGGCCAGGCTCTGCAGGTTCTCGGGGCTCAGGGTGTACCGGAGCTGCGGGTTGCGACGGCGCACGAAGAGCAGGTGCTCTCGGGCTGAGCTGGCCATCTCTTCTCCACTTCTGCCAATTCACGTAAAAAAGTTGTTGTTCAGAGATCTATCACAAAGAAGGAAAAAAGAAAGTTTTAAGTGAGACAGGAGGTGACTCAGTCAGTTATTAAACTGAGAAGTATTAGCTCAAAAATGTTCCCACAGAAGCCTGAAACAGACTGAGTGCAATCTTTTTCTTCATTGCTCTACCACTGCAAAGAACTGTGCATTTAAAAAACCCATGATTCATTTACAACAAAATTCAGAGTTAGCCATAAACCAAGAAAAAACATTCGTAAGCCAGAAAACAGCAAAAAGCAAATCATCCAGGATAATCTATGAAACAAGAACAGCCACAGTAACAAAGCTAATTTAAGTCTGGCCTTAAGAGTGAAGTAGCCTTACGAGAAAAGACATAATGAACTCATCTTCTACCATAAAAATCACAGCAGTACATGATGTTTATGGTAGTTTCAGCAATATTCTATATGCACTCTTTGATCAGCATAAGTGTTGAAGAGAATAGTAAGGTTGGACATATTTCAGTAGAAATATTGTATCCCAGATTTATGCTACTATAAAATCATCTTGTAAGGATTTTACCTTATAAGGTACAAAGCATAGCTTCCGAGGTCCTCTATATCATACAAAAATATGTCAAACCATTGACTGAGGTACTTTAGACTACAGATATATCCAATTAGTCGATTCATCTGTGCAGTCAAACTTTTTGTTGTCCATTTCTATCCATTAGAAAAGAGCGCCTTAGGAATTCAAGGCAATTTTTTCAGCAAAGGAGCTGTCATTGACTGTTTTCATCCAGCCCTGAGCAGACACTTCCCTGAAGTGTCTTCCCTGAAAGGGCCATGCCAATATCATCACACCATACATTCAGAACCAGAACTTGCATTTCATTATCCATAGCTTCTAAGTTATTGTCATTTGAAAATAAGCCCTCACATTACTCACAACTTGCAATAAATCATAACTTATCTTCAATTTTATTTTCAGTACTATTTCAGTGTATGGACGGACTCTTCAGGCATACCAAAAAGAATGGGAGATGTTTTGAAACACTAAGAACAAACAAAGGGGAAAAATAAAGTTCAACTTATCCAGCTGTGTGCAGCATATCATACCCTGTATGTGATTCAGCATCAAATAATGCAGAAAAGGAAGGAAACAAAAATTCAGTTCAATAATTCTACATATACAGAAGCAACACAGAGACGACCACGTTTACTTCACAAAGTACATGACCAAGTCTTTCCTTACATGAGGAATATTTTGGCTGCGTACACATTTTACTTCAGGTGCTGGATATCAGCAGGGTTCACTACCTCCTCTCTGCCATGTTCCCACACACTCTGACATCAGGGTAGGTGACAAAAGGGAAACTTTAGTTAAAAGGGCTTTTTTAAATGAGTCAGGGAAGTTAGTATCTTGTTTCTCTAGGCAAAGCTTTATTCACTAGATCTGAAAATCCCAGAGTGTTTTGAGACCAGAAAAGTTGGTAAGAAACAGCCTCCACATTCCCTACAAGCCAGTGAAACACACGGATCAGCCCTGTGAGTGGCAGCACACACACTACAGTTAAGTGTTAAATGTCACACTGACAGAGTTCTACCCCCAAGTCAGGAGGTCCCCATTTGCTCCTGAGGCTGCCCACCACAACAAGCAGCTCATGCTCCATGGGAACCACGTGAAACCTCAGTGCCAGGAGATCGGGCAGTTTTAATTAACAGCGTGACAGAGAACTATTAAATTAATTTTCTTCTGTCCCACAGCCACAGATTCATGTATTTTTGAACTACTGTATGTGGTGGTTTTACAGCAGTAGAATCTCTGCAAAATAAGTGTCATGCAGGAGGACTACAGGTTAAAGACAAAGTTTTAATAGAAGGGAAGAAGAAATTTCCTTCTGCTGCAGAGCCTTACGCTGTACCCGGGGCAGCACTGGCATTTGTTGGAACATATTGAAAATTTATACATGGCAGATGGACAAACTCATCTATGGTTAAGGACACATGAGAATTAACTTATACTAGCCAGGACTACGCCACAGTTTGAGAGATGAAAATAACCGGAGAAAAACATTAACTTCTTTGCAACAGTCCATTTTCTTAAGTCCTAATGCCTACCACTCTGCTGAAACACATTAGTTTCTGAAAGTAAAGTAAACCACAAATCTAAACACTGGATAACTTGTTCCATCCTATTCATAATTCCAAGTGTGAACTAAACAAACCACATAAAGCAACTGAAAACAACTTGCAGCCAACAAGTTTAACTCACATGTAAATGAGCTCCTGTTGTGTGTTAAAGAAAAATCTTCAAGCTTTCAGGACTCATAAGCTTTTACAGCATCTTCTAAATCATTAAAAGAGGTCGTAAAGGGACCCTCAAGGGGGCCCTTATGTCAGATAATACTCTGCTATGTAGTATCTCACAATGAGATTAATTAAGGATATTTGTGAAGAGAGAAATACAATACTCATATTGTAAAAGGGGAAAAGATGATTGCCATAAAACCCAAGCCATAAGAAGTGACAGAAGGGCAAGAAGAGCCACTACTTCAATTATTTGTAACCCAGAAAAGAGATGAGAAACTTACACAGTGCCTTCCTGCCTACAAAAGAAATTAGTTCATTGGGTTAACAATTCTTGATGTCTGTCACTAATAACTAACAGAACATTAACACATACATCCTACCATAGACTGAAAATAAGAATTATCCTCCCACCTTCAGTTCCTGCTAAGCACCACTGAGCATTTGCACCCAGACATGCTGTAAAGACAATGCCCAGGATGAGCTGTGTGCACCTGCCCTGCCATGTAGGTTGAGCTCATCAGGCTGAATGCGATCAGAGCAGTGCTATCAGTCAGTATCACACCAAGCTGGCCAGGCATATTGTTTCATGAAGGCAAACTGAAATGTTCAACCTGAATTAAAAGCATAGGAAAATACAGGCATTCAGGGAATCAGCAGATACTAACGTTAGCAAACTATTTCAGTTGAAAAGTGAAACCTGTATCAAAGCTGCTTATCGGTATCACAGCATTTTCTTCAGTACTTGACAAGCTTAGAGAGAACTAGAACTGATTTCCTCTTAATCTCTAAGTGGCCCAAGTTCAGGATTATTTCTATCTAAATATACTCCCCAATTACTAAGCAGAGGGACTAGAACGGGAAACAGTTCCATTTAATACACAAAATACAGACAGAAAAAATCCTCTTTCCCAACCTTCTTCACTAAAGGAGGTTGACAAGAAACGTCAGGCCGTTTCACACAGCCAAATATTCAACATCTTAAAAAAACACATTAATGGATTTCCAAGAGTTCCAGCATAGGAATAACAAAAAAATCCTACCCCACCACGCAAAACAAAGCAGAGTTCACATGCTGCCCTGTTTATCTTACTCCTACCAGTGATTCATTTCTTGTTTATGTAGTGCTCTTTGATGCGGCAGACGGGTGCTGCTCCCAGCCTCCTCCCGGAGCGCTGAGAGTGAAGCAGCTCGGCAGGGCCGGCCCCGGGGCCCCGGCCTGTGCTCGGAGCGGGGGCTCGGGGCGCTGCCGGGGATGCGCTCATTAACCCCGTCATTAGCAGCGGGCACCGCCTGCTCTCGCCGGCCCGCAGAGCCCAGGCTCCCTGCCCTCGGCAGCGCTCCGCACACGGCTGGCTCTGCTGCTGCGGGACACGCTGCACAACCGACACCCAAATGTCCCCCATCCACGGCATCACCGAATCGCTTAGGCTGAAAAAGACCTTTACCAACATCCAGCCCAACAATTAACCTAACGCAGGTTTGTAAAAAGTTTTGGATTCAGAGTTCCAACAGAGGTTCACCGCTGTCAATGTCTGACAACTCCTTTCCCTTAGAAATTTTCCCTAATATTCAATTATGCTCCCCAGGGCAGCTTGAGGCCGCTTCCCCTGGTCTTTTTGTCTGTCACCTGGGAGAAGAGACTGACACCCGACTACTTTCAGGAACTTGTAGAGAGCCGTAATGTTCCCCCTGCACCTCTTCTATTCCAGGCTAAACACCCCCAGCTCCCTCACCTGCTCCTCACAGGACCCTCACCAGCTCTCCTGTTCTCCTTTGGACACATTCACATCATGCATAATTCTCAAATGCCTCTCCCATGCTGAGATAAGCAATCCCCATAATTATATAGGCTGAAGAACACATTAAGAATACAAAAAACAAGAAAGCATGCTGGTTTTCCAATTACACCTGTGCTTTGTTCAGTACGAAGATTTATAAAGGCTACAATATAAGGTTCAAACTGACCATCTGTCTGAGCTTAAAGTGGCTGAGAAAATGTTTCTTGAATAAATTCAGAATTTGGAGATTCTTCTCTGCACAGACCTCAAAAATAGCATATTTTCTGCGATAAGGCAGGACTCTCCAGTCCCTATACTGGCTTCAAACCTGCTAGAAACTCTGGCAAAAGCAGAATAGTCAGAATTCACTGTCGGCTGCAAAACCTGCATATGCACCCGGGTGATGGTTAACCATGATTCACTCATATGCTTCGCCACTCTGCACTCACCCTGCTCCAGCACTAAAGAGCCTTTCTCCCCTCTAGAGCTGCTGTGCACCTCTGCCAGCAGGACAGATGGGCCTCTCCCAGTAAAACCCACCAGCTACTTACTCAGCACAATCATCAGGAGCTGATTTGGCCTGAGACAAAGGGATTAACTGGATAGATCTTTAATTCAATAGTTTCCTTTCAGGCCTGTATTTCACTATTTCAGATACCAGATTTGGTCTACGAAAAATAAAATAAAATAAAAACACTCACAACAAAATAATAAAATCAGATAAAGCTGGCATGAGGCATCCTTTTCTCTGCCGACAAAAGTGAGTGAAAAGCTTCATCCTTCTGCCCAGATGTCCTTTTCTTGTTACTCCTGCTGGAATTTTTCCAAGAATTTCTACTCATCAAGTTTTCTGCAATCCACATAATGGAATTTTTCTCAGAAGGTATTTCACTGATTAATAGGATTTTTCCTCCATTAGCTAACATTCTGTCAGATCCAAGTTAAGCTAACACATTTGGATGCTTCCTATTCAATCACCAAGATAAAGATGAATATAAAAGCTGTCACAGTATCTCTTCAAGAGCCAAGAAAAATCAGTTCTTTGGGATGCCTATTTTTCTCCACTGATTAACAAGGAGAAGGTAATAAAGCCTTTTCACTTACATGACCATGGCTATACCCTAAGTCTTTAGGATTTAGCTCATTAATTAACAAACTTGTATCACGTAGTGGAAATTTAATTTTGTCCCCGTAGATCATAAAATACAGTATTTCAAAAATGTAACTATCATCATATTATATAACTGCACAGTTCTGAGCATCAACAGCAGGCAGAAAGTTATGAGATCCTTCAGCTAAAATATAGTCCTAACTGTTCAATATTGCTACCTAGAATGCCTGAATGCTCATTAAGTCTGCGTGTTTTAAATTACTAGTTATGCAGGTAGATGATACAAACAAGTCCAGAGATGGCAGGAAGGCAAAAAGTGATCATTCCAAACCTAGAGAGTTTGTGATCTGATGAAAATCAAAAGAGCGATGTCATAAACTGGAAAAATCAAATCATTACACTTCTGACACCATTTCTCTTTTTAATTACAAGGATACTCAGGATATATCAGAAAGATTAAAAGGGAGAGAAGTCTCTCTTTTTTCACCCCCGTTCTGTTTTACACCTTTGACAATTAATTTTTATTCACTATTTTTTCCCTGAACAGCCAGTTCTGAATATTACTTTTATTTGGAGAGCTCTTGAAAGATACTAAAAATGATTGAAAGCTACCATCATAACTGACACAGGATTTAGATACTAGCTGAAATGCTTAAATGTTCTTTAATATCTCTCTTTTTTAATGGAATAAAATTAAAAGTTGCTTTAATTCAGCTTTAAATTAACTGAATAGCAACTGTCTTGAAATATAAATTGTTCTTTCCAGAAACACAGAGACAAGTTAAATTCAGAAAAATTATTTTTCTGCTGATCTGCTTACTTCCTCCTTCAACAAAGCCCCCCAGTCTTTCATAAGACAGTTACTAGAACAATTAGAACAATTACTGGATACTCTTAGAAGCAGCCTGAAGCAATGATGATGAAAGAACTTAATAAATTTCACAGGTTCCAGAAACAAACCTATATGTGAACAATCTTTCAACCAGATTTCCTTTTTAATCAGGAAAATTGTCAATGGTCAACTTAAGCATCTTGAAAGACACAGCACTTTGTAGAGCTTCTCCCAAAGAGAAACGTTTTGACTTTTCCATTCAAAGTATTCCCACTGGTGTGCCAGACTACATGACGTGCCTGACGTTGTGCTGGCTGTGCCAGGTAGCTGGTGTCCTTAGGGGAAGAGGTCCTCCAAAAAATCATTCAGAGGGCCAAAACCACTTTCTGTCTTGATCTGTGGAAGAAGCTGCAGTTACTCGAGACTGAATGAAAAAGGATAGAATTTTGCTGGGATGTCCTTTTGCCTTGTTGCCCTGCTCTGAGCCATGCGGGAAGTAAACTGTGCTGAGGAAACTCTGCCTTCAGTCTGCTAACTCATCCTCTGAAATCACTGCTGGGAAATCCCAACTTGCAAATTCTGGAAACTGGACTCAGATGTTTTAAGGTAAAGCTAAAATTTACCGCACTGTAATTTGACAAGGATGTTGCTGCTGAGGAGAGGGAGGAAAAAAGGAAAGAACGTGCGCACGCATCTCCAGTCTGCTTTGGACTCAAACCTGGTGACTCAGCTCAGATGTTAAACATCAGCTCAGATTTCAAAACCACCATATAATTTAGACTGGCTGAAAATCTACCCTAAGGGAAAAAACATATAGTTCAGCATAAACATACACTTTAAGAAAACAGTCCATTCATTATTTGGCCAGAGAACAGTTCAGTTAATTCAGAGTGTAAGAGAATACGTATTTTCAATTGATTTTCATACAGTTAATTCGTAAGATGAGTCCTATACACTTTTGTATCTACCTGGAAACAAATGTCACTCTCATATGACCTTAGCTGCTTGAGTAAACCTTCCATCGTCTACCCAACAGCAACTTCCTTACACCAGACAGAAGTTCCTGCTCAACCCTTTTATCAAAGCCAGCAGTCTGAAGAGCTGTGCATATTTCTGACAGGTCCACACACCCTGCCCAGTAGCCCACCAGGCACTGGGCTTTCGGTACAACTTACTGCATTAATTACCAGGCAAAAGCTTCAGCATGGAGCAAGCTGGTATACATCACACTGGCCACTGGTCAAAAGAATTAAAGTCATAAATACGTTCCCAGAGACCAGTGCATACATCCACACACATATGCATAGCCCAGCACCATACAGTTATACCAGGTTAAGAGGGTACTTACTGGTGTCCCTTGTTGTCGAGGAAGACAAATGTCCCATGTCCCCACAATACTGTCCCCACAGCTCAGGTGGAGTAAGAAGCCCTGAAACACTTCAAGCTAACTCAGCCACATGAACTGTGGAGTTGAACACTGAGAGCCTGGATAACCTGTCTGGAATTGTATGGAAGAGATTACAGAGGGTTCATCTAATCCCTTCTGCTGCAGCTGCCAGGCTGTGAGATCCATCTGGCCTGCAGATGTATCTTAGTATTACTCTGCAGACATACAGGAGGATGTCCATTGCCTAAAACTCATTCCCATCTTTCACCAAAGTAGCAATATAAGAACGGCACATAAATTTAAATTAAACATACCAGATAGGCTTCCATCCTCTAGGCTACTCACATAAGAAACAAAACCTGACTGGAAATTGGTTGTGAAATTGTAGGGCAATTTCACAACCAACAGGCCATGTTCCACATGTACGATATCCCCTCCTTAACCTCCTCCTGGTGTGGCAACTACTTGAACCAAGTTCATTTATTTCAGTAATCTTACCTGTAGCAGCACTCGTGGAGTGGAGTTCACAATTGGGGCACAGACTCAAGGTACAGCCATGCAGCCATTAAACCCTGCATATTGTGAACTGTGGCCTTGGATAATTTAAGATGCAATGGTAGTCTACAGAAAACTTCAAAACCAGAATCTCCACTGCCAGGCTTTGATCTTGAGTGTCCATGACACAGCTGTATCTACTGCTAGTTGCTGTTGATTGGTTGTATTCAAGAATTTCCCTTCAAGTACTAATGCAACTTCTCTCAGTTTAGACTTCTGATGCCAAGTCATATAATCCATCTAAAACACAGCCCCCTTCAAATGTCTATACTAGAAAGACAGACTATAATCTTTATGAGAAGCTACTTTGTCACAGTATGGGGAAATTAGAATTCAATTATTCTGTGAATAAACTATAATATATGCTCATACTTACATATGTGAAAGTCTACAGGAGCCTATAAATGACAAAAAAAAAAAAAAAAAGGGTAACCCATTCAACTCTCCTGAAATCCCTCCTGTCTTTAGGAGAATTTCCAGAACATCAGCAGCAACAGCCCAATTATAAATAAATATAAATAAATATAAGAATTATCCAATTATAAGTTTTCTCCCAAGGCTTTTTCACAAGGGAAAGTAAAGACCAAAACACAGAACTTCTGCAGAAAAAGAAAAACTTAGCATTTGCCTGTTCAGGAAAGGAAATAAACACAGTACCAGAAGAAAGCATACAATGCTAAAAAGCTTGACAAACAGAAAAGATGTATTCTTTTGGAAAAAAATAAAGGAAATCTGCCAGGCCAAAAAAGGCACAATTCAAAAAGCCATTTATAAAATAATGTACTTGACAGAAGAAGTACGACAATTATTTACTGCTTACTATGAGAATAGTTCTACATTTTCATTCCAAGACTCTGCAACTGGTACTCAAGCAGAAACTATTCAATGAGTGTCACATCCAGGAATGACAGCTGTATTTTAGTGATACTTAACAGAGCCTGATTCAAGCATTTATTTGGCAGTTTTTAAAACCTGGTGTATGTAGAGTTAGATATGCAATAAGCATTTATATAAATTAATTTTCGTTCAATTTTTAACTGGAAATCCATTCTATGCTGATGGAAATCCTCGGAACATACAATGAATATGATTAAACATTCATTCTTCCATCCATGCAAACCTAAATCCAATACAGTCATTCCCATTTTCAAGCCTGTTTGAGCTCAATTTTCTACCAGATAGAATTGATTTCACCCACTGAAATGGTAACAAACCACCACAGACCAGGTACATCTCTCACACAGAGATTCCCACGTTACCAGGGAAAACGGGAATGCTGCTTCTCTCCAAGCAGCACACACTTGAGTTCATGATACTATATTCAGTTCTGTCACAAAGGGGCATTATCAACTTCAAAAAAATGCTTTTCTTTGTGCAGAACATGTATCAACTGACTGCAAGTTCAAGAATTCTGTAACTGAAACATGTTGGCAGACTAAAAGTAGAATAGAAGAGTGCCCACCAGGCCAGAGCAAAGCAATTTCCCCGATTCTCCATTTTTTTCAAGTTCCAACCTGGTAAAACTGATCATAATGTGGGCGGGAAGATGTTTTAAAAAGACTCAATTGGTCTCCTTACAAAACAAAGGAAAATTAAAAACAAAACCAACCCAAAGCTTTGTGTACCTAAATCTTATAAATAAACTGTAGATACAATCAGTAGACGAGGAAAACAGGAAACAATTATTTTTAAGAACTGACAAATTTTGCTGGAGTGAATTTAACTGTCCGTCTGTATAAATGTGAATTTCCATCCTTCTGCCCCTTTTACCCTTTTGATATTTCAATTTAGGTCATTTTGCCAGTTATAATTGTCCCCCCACAAAGCCTGCATTTCCATAAAGATTTGAGGAGACTCTCTGGCTGAATTAAAACATGAGAACATTCCTGCTTGTCTACAGTTAAATGAAACTTTTTGAATTAATGAAGCTCTACAAAACAAACATCTACTAAAGGCATCCCTGACACTAAGAAGAGAAGAACTGATGGTCATGCCAGCTCAAAGCAATGGCTTTTGCGTGCTGACTGTCCTAAGTATGTCCTTAAGGAGGAGGTGCCATTACCAAAAACATGTCATAAAACACATCATTATTATCATGTTTCTCATATATATTTTTTTGAGTTTAACTTAAGGTAGCCAGTGTATTAATTTAGAAATACTGCAGAGAATCAAACAGCTATGAATGCAATCTTTGCAGAAACTACAGAGATTGAAAGCCCTAAAGATTTCCTCCTTCAGAAAACACCTGCTCTACCTTCTTTAAATCATTTCCTTATAATCCACAAAAAAAGAGCCCAGAATAAGAAAAAAAACCCAAATTGTTTGTCTGTGTTAAACACATATGCTGATCTTCAGCCTAAATAAATCCAGGCAGAAAGACGGCAGGGCTCTATAGGAAAGTGTTGATACCACCCTCTCTACTTATAGGATAAATCAGTTTAATATTCAAAACACTTCAGCTCTAAACCAAACCAGTTCTGTTGCTTAACAGCAACAGTCTTGTCTTTTAAAAACCACAAAATAGCACCGTACAAACACTTCCAAGTCTAATAACTTGTTTTAAAGAAGGAGATTGCAGTATTATGTCCTATTTCAGATTTTCCTCCAAAATATATTTTAGGTCAGAACTTCATGCTTGGAACACTGTCAGAACTCTTATGCACCAACTGCTTTACTATCTTTTTTTTGAAAACACTGAAATAATTTTAAGGATACATTTTAGCTGAATAATTCAAGAAACAGAGCACTTTTATCATTTCAGTAAAAAGAAGTCAGATTGGTAAGTAGTTTCTGTGCCCTGGATAAATTCTCTTCCACAACAGTGTCAGTCAGATTAGTTAATTTATATCAACAGGTTATTAAGAGAAGATGCCTGAATTTGTTAAGGTGCAGCAAGACATCAGTAGGACATTTAGACATAATCTATGCCATACAAATTCCCTCCCTCCTCAAAGTCAAACCACTTCAGGGCAATCACTGAAGTGGTCAGAGGCGAGAAGCTCTGAGGAAACACAGGGAACAGCCTCAGAGCCAGAGACACATGCCAAATCTCAACTAGAAAGGAAGAGGGAGACAGACTGGAAAAACTTCCCCTATTTAACAGTTTGTTGATTTACAGTTTACAATCTGTAACCACTCAAGAGAAGACAGCACCAGTTAAGAGTCCTAAGGAGCACCACTTTGACAACCAAGATACTCCTGGGGTAACTGCACATGCCATTATCACCTGCAAATGCCTCCCAGTGCACACTTGGCTGTGTCTGGTCTGTGCTCTTGAGATGAGGAAATTGTGCTAGAGCACAGACCACTGAGGAGTTAGAGGTACCAAAGCTATCACCAGCCATGCCTCCCCTCCTTTTAAGTACACCTTACAATTACAATTATTTAGTTCAGTGAGTACATGCTGTAATTTTTTTCTCCTTACAGGATTACCGCTGCATTTTCTGCTTTCCTTGGTTTCTGCAGTAAATGAAGCAGAAATCTTTCAGAAGCTACATGAACAATTAGTGAAAAGACAACAATACAAAGTGGGCTATATAAAGATGAGGCTTATTATGAATTAATACTTTTACTATTAAATATGCATGAGTTTTTAATAAGTAGAGCTAAAAATAGAGCTGTGTATCACAGGATTTTTCCAGGCTGAAAAATTTTTCATTCATCTTCATCCTGCAAAGAAATAGACCATTGTTGAAAGGATTCTCATTGCACGTATTTACATTGCTATCACTGGCCCTAAATTCATCAGCCCACAAAAACCCCAGCCCCTGGGATCTTGGCATAAAGGATTCTGAAGAGTTCTGCCCTCTGCCATCTGCAGGAATGTGCAGCAAAGTCTGCTCATCCATCTCCCAGCAGGCACAGGTCTCTTGCAGCCCAGTCCCCATCTGCAATTTGTGTGTTTAGAAAGAATCCATTAGTAAGAGGACTCCTGCACCGGGTAACATACAGCAACCAGCAGCAGATGTATCCACTAGACTTACCAAAAAACCCTGAAGTAACTACTTAAATCTTTATCTTTTCATCTCAATATTTCATTTTCAGAATAAAATTACTTTGGCCCCCCACCAACAAAGGAAATCTGAAATTGAGCCAAATGCGTCAAATTTTCTGATTGTATTTTCACATTCATTTTTAACATCAAGTCACATTACAGACACAACGGAACAAAGGATTTTAATAAAGACTGCGCTAGTTCTGGTGGAGGCTACACACATTCAGGAACACACCACAATTCTATATAAATCCACCCCAGGGCGTAGGTGCTACAGCCCCAGGAAACGGAAAAAGATTGAAATCAGTGTTTATAAATACAGCCAAGAAATCCCAGCACACATACCACCAAATATATAAACAGAAGTTCAGACAATCTCATCTGGAGTCCTAAATTTCCTACACTTATTATGTCGGGGATTTTTTTTTTTTTTATTTTATTTTTAACATGTTGTGTTGTGCCTTTATGTTTTTAAAGGGACCTGGGTGTATTTAAACCAAAGGACTTGTTCTGATTGAGCTAAGAGTTGCTAATTGCTGTGTGACAAAACGAAACAAAGACATCATAGCATACTGCATTCTTTAAAATTAATTCCTTGATTTTAAATGTAATCTATTTTTCAATGTGCAACTATAAAATGTAGCTTAATCCACATCAGACATATTCTTAATTAAAGAGCAAAAAAATTAAAAAATTAAAAAGCAAAAAAGCAAAAAGCACAGCACCATTACAGCAGAGGTAACTTCAACATTTTTATGGATGAAGTTTTAAATCATATACCTACACCATTTTAATCTTTTTGCGGGAGGAACAGTAAAACAGGTGCAATAACATGATAGTGATTTTTCAGTGAAATGTCCTTGGCTTACTCTTTATGAAGACACTTTAGGATTTGAGCTTTGCATAGACATACAGCTACTTAAAACTGATAATTCAGAGTAAAATTCACATGATTTATTTGAAACCCAGAATATTATAAATAAAGTATATTTCTTCCTCCCTTCTTCACATTCAGCCTAGTAAACACTCAAGATTTATCTCTGCTTTTCTTATGATGCATTACACTCGATGATCAGAAACACCTATTTTTTCCAGATTTTTCAGAAACAGTCAGTCTTTTACCATAGAACCAAAAAGAAAAAGAAATCGACATGTTCTGTTATTTTTGGTGTCCTTACTATGCACAAATGCATTTTGGTTTCAAGCACACTGTCCTCCCTTCCCTACCACCCAGGATCCAGTTGCTCAATATTGCTTGTGCAAATCTCCTAGCTTAAGGTTCAAAAAAGAAAGACTGAAAATGGCTATATGCAACATGATCAAAACCCAACAACATAAAATAAAATTTTGGGAAAATAATTATTTTTGGGGGGGAAAAAGCTAAAAAATCCCAAACTATACTGATTGTTTGTTTTTTACCTTATTAATGGAAATGTCCCCGCATTATCCTGCATTTGGAAGTTGACTTCCCAGGGTGACCTTCCCTAAAAGCAAGATGCAATGCAGTTTTCTGGTTAGATAATGTCACTGCCTCTGTGTCAGCCCTTCAGTTGTGCCAAATTACCACCGCCAACCTCTGTTGTAGGTTATTACTAAGCAGAATTAAAGACAAGTCACTCAAAACAAATACCCACATACTGACTGGATTTAATAGTTTGCCAAAATCACGTCATTATTTGAAAATATATGAATGAAGTCTCCTATCAACACTGCTGGGGAGCTGGTGGATTTCCATGTAGTTTGAGATTGCTTTGATTTTTTTAAAATTGTTTGCCTAATAAATTATATGACCATACAATTGCAGACAAATTACTGTTTATTACCACTAAATTGTTTTATCCCTGTGATGCAAGTCCAGTAGGCGAGTAATAAAAAAATATCAGGTTTAGGCAACCACCATCAGGTTTCATAACAGCACTTTTAAGCTGTTTTTCCTGAAATGCAGCAGCAGCCTAATCAAGCAGAGGATGTTGTACTTCACTAACAATCTGACACCTCCACCACACTGTAAAGCAAACACAAACCTCAGATTAACACACAAACGAGTCTTAGGGCTGCCAACACCAAAAATTCATGGAGCGTGCTGGAACTGCAAAAGAATACCAGTTTTTAGAGAAAGCAGTGGTACAATAGAAAAACATATTTCAAAATAAGGCTGAACCCCAAAGCTGAACCCTTCAGAAAAATCAAACACCATAAAAAGCACTTAACTACTCTTGTTAATTGGTCACAACCAACGTCTGGGTGACAACACAGGTCTGCTGTTGAAGGGCAGCAGTTTTACAGGCACTGAGAAAGCAGACCACTCGTTCTTTCCAAAGGCTTCACTGAAATACCCCCAATACACATCAGTGATGCCAACTGCAGTTGGAACAGCAGCAACTGCTGAAAACAGCCCAGCAGGCCTCTACTACTAATGTAACGTGGCCTGTATTAGTTAACTTCAAATTAATAGGTATCCTCCACATGGCAAAAGTGTTTAATCCAAGTGTCCTAATATTGAGCCACTAGTTTGTCATCTCCCACTAGTACTGACTGTAGGAAACAAAGCAGAGTATTTTTAAGCGCTTAACACAATTACTTTAACTCCATTTCTCCTTGATCACAGAGGAATACGTGTACCAGTGTTGCTGACATCCCATCAGATGCTGCATCTTGTCTAAAACAAAAAAAAGAGCTTCAATTATAGAACATGCTATTCTCAAACTTACTTTCTAGTGTTTCTTATAAGAAGAAATTGTTTTACAACTGTATCCAACCTAACAGAGATGTAGAAGTGGCTCCCCACTGCACCTGACCAGAAGTCATGACCAATTCTGAGCAGATATACATGACATACACTCATGCCAACAGCTTTCCATGAAAATAACTTCTTAAACCTATTAACTTGCTTCTTGGCATTTTCTACATAATTACCACCAAAAGTTCTGGGTTATCAACCCCCATCTGTACTGCAGTGGATTGCCAGTATAAACCTGGATCATCACTGTAATTGTGTGTTTTCCTGAACACCAAAATTCAGAGCTTCAGCTCCTGAAGCAAATGGCAATAGAAGACCTAGCAAAGGTACACCTAGAGTGTACAGCATGCTTATGGCATTTAAGGGTTAAAATTTGCCAACTGATACTTCTGGTGCAAGGGAAAACCCTAGGAAAACACTCCAAACTTCACTGGAGACTGACAAATACTTACGTTAGAATAAGCAAAGAGGACTGGTACACACAACAATAAGCAGTTTCCAAACTGAAGGATTATAACCACACAAGATGAAATATTAGAATTTACTTTCTCTGCTATGAACCCTAGTGATGCAGCAAACCTCTGAGGTCTTGAACTACATCCAGGAGCAGCCAGAGGCTGCACGTGCCTGGATATGTCAAGATGAGATGTACTCAGTTTGGAATTGTCTTCATCTCTCCCAGAGCACTGCCCGTCAAGGCAAGGGGAGCTGGTGCTGATCTGCTGGAGTTCAGCTCTGCCCAGCGGATGCTCAGGGAGCAGCGGCTACACAAAAGCAAATCGATGGGTTGTTAAAAAGTGCTAATAGCACACTTGGTGGTTGGACAGACTATTCTGCAGGGGGAGAGACATGGTAATTAAAAGATCAGAAATACTGCCACAGATCCATCTGGGAACTTCCACGAGGGTCAGAAAATTAAACAGTTCCCATGTCATGCCACCAGCCTTTCAGAGCTAATCAGAACCTGCAATTCTTACACTTCACTCTCCTGAGAGTCCCAATTCTTCCCTTGTGTGCACAGGGAATGTAGGGTGTCTCCAGGCCCCAGGAGAGGTCCTGGGCTTTTATGTTCTAACCACATCCTTGGAAAAGTGTTATGCACTATCTGAACTAGCATCCAGCTATGATGGATACACTAAGAAATGTCTGATAGGGTTCCTTGTTGATTTGTTCCTGTTTATTTTTTTATCAGGCATGCCTACTGGAAACTTAAGCCTCAGGGGCAGTACCTTCTGCTACCTACAGGCTACCGGGAGGATTTAATCAAGTATGCATGATATAACAGGCACTGAAATTCCTGGAGATTACAGAATGCTGCAGAGGGTGTCACAGGGTGTCATACAGCCAGGCAACAAAAATATAGTGATTTAAGCATATGAGACCAGAAAAGCAACTAGTGAAAAATACATGACTCCTTAACGCTAAAAACTACAATTTTGGATATTGCCTATATTTAGTGAGCAATAACCAAACAGATCTAAATATAGCATAGGCTTTTATAGTTTTCTTACAATCTACATACAGAGGAAACTTCTCTGTGCTAAGGCACAAATACGTCTAACAGTTATATTTGGTGGAGCACATCCTAAAATGCAACTTATCCTTATCCAGAAAGTGTGGCCAGTGAAACATCATTCCTAAAGTTCCAACTGCAGCCAGAGGATGTTTCCCCCCAACATTTACCAGGTCAGCTCAAGCATATACACAAGCATCTGCTGACCAGGTAAGGGCAAGCTCAATACCTGCTGAAGCTAACAGGACCCTCTCTGCCCCTCTTGAGTGCTTGGGAGCAGCAGCAGATGGCAAGGCTTATTCAGCACCAGGGTAAAGCCTAACATGCACAGTGCCTGAGGTCTTTCAAATAAAGGAGCACTCTCATAACAAAAAGCTCTAACAAAACCGAGATCTCACTTTGTTTTAATCATCAAATAAAACAAACACAGAAATATATTTCATGTAGCAAATATGATTTTACTCACTTCAAATTCTCAAGGTGAAGATGTCATTTCCTATAAGCATCATGAACTCTAAGGTTGTAACATACATGAGAGCCATAGCTAAGGCGGTCATTTCTTCTTACCTAGAATTCATAATGATTCCATTATTAATCCACAGTTGGAGTTCAGTTATGACTAAACTCTTCCATTATTAATAGATTGACAGTGGAATATTCAGCTTAACACAATCAACTTTCTCATGGGCATTAAACAGTTGCTGTGTGGGTGTTTTTGGAGCTTTTTTGGGGGGTTGGTTTTTGGGGTTTTTTTTGTGGATTGGTTGGTGGGGTTTTTTTAAGCATTATGATTTCCAATTAGTCAAAACCACGGTGTAGACACCCTGCATTTCATAACATGCCATTCTTTTTGCTAAAGATGAAACTAGAAGTAGGTGAGATTCTGGAAATACAAGAGCTATTTTACATCTAACATCAACCTCACATAATCATAGTTGCATTTTGTTCTTAAGAGAATTTAAGTTCACATAGTGCAGGTTTTTCTAAGGAGTAGAAAAGACAGAGTGAAGAGGAATTAACTAGTCAGAGGGGTCTGAATACGTACAGTGAAGTTTCTTAAATAAGGAGACTCCCAGGACTAAATCTCTGGTCCTAATGCTTTTCTGTGAAATCGGTAAGAAAACCACAGAAATGACTGTTACTTTAAAGCATACTTTTCATTACTTCTAGATTTGGTGCTTTTCCTCCTCCATGAGCTTCAAGGTTCCTTATCAGAATTTGTTCCCTTCATCCTAACTGTCCCTGAAACACCTTTTGAAGTATGATACACCAAGAAAACGGTTTAAACCCTCCTGACACATTCAACTGAGAATTTCTATATAAAGCTCTCCTCAATTCTCTTTCACAGTATCCCTGACACCTTCTCTAGTTGGCACCTAGGAGATGTTAGCACTGTATTGCTATGAACTATCTGAATATTTTAAATTACTTTCAAAATATTTATGAAAAAAGACTGAAGAATATTTTCAGAATTCATACTGTTGATTTTGTTTCCAATTACTTCTTTTTAATATATGTGCCATTAGAGATTAGGATTTGAAAAAAACAAATGACAGAACATTATGAACAAGCTACACTGCCAGGAACAGTTTTCCAGAGCCATGTTTTATTTGAGAGAACTGTCACCCTTCAATAAACAGCGGATTTTATTAGCATGTTGTTTGTTAATTTGTACAATTTGTGTGTAATCAATGAATTAAACTGATAGAACTACCTTGAAATGCATAATTACTTATTTAGAGAAGCAGAGAACTCCTAACGATTTACTCAATACAGTACATTTACAAAAGGAGTCTTTGAAATTAAAAATTAATAAGCTATTAATAGGATAAGACAGCTTGTGACTCATTGTCTAACAAAGGAAACATGTCAGGGAAAAAAAAAAAAAAAAAAAAAAGGAAAAAGAAAAAAAAAATCACTAGACTCCAAGTATGACTTTTTAAAGCTATATGCACAACCAAGTTATTCGAGTTATAAACACAACAAGGTGACGTGTTCTCCACGGAGACAAAAATCAACAAAAAGAAGCAAATATGCCAACCTGGAAAACACAACCAACATGTTTTATTTACCATAGCCAGCATAGTAAGCACCAGCTGTGTCAGAAGATAAGTCATGTCCTAAAAACCAAAGGAAAAGGGGAGAAGCCTTCTTGCACATCATAACTAAAAAGATCTCTTCACTAAAATTTTTTAAATGCTTTTTTACTACCAGTTTTTCTGTTTTCCTGAATTTTTTACCCTCAGGGCAGATTTCTCTTGATCTAATCCCACATCTGCAAGCCAGAAACAGTAACAGAAGAAAATGTACGTTTTGATTGCCAAGGTGTAGTTTGAAAAAAAACCGCAAATCTTGCCGCCTGCCCATACTCTCACCATTCTCTTTTGACTCATGGAAAATATTAGTCTGTGCCCTGCAGGATGTAGAGCATAATAGTTTGAAACTAAATATTTTATTAGAGAGACTGAAGTTTATTTCAGCAATGACTCTCTAAGATAACAACAATACCAAAATTCTTTTTAAATTAAATACTTAAACTGGACTGCTCTCAAATATTGTAGTGCTTTTGATAAAACCCAATTTATTTATCAGGAGAAACCCAGTCTTTTTACAATAGTTTCTTATCTAACAATAATCTTTCTTGTCCAGCTGTTCATTTGAGAAAAGCTTAAACTAAAGGGGCTTCTGTTGGTCAAGGACCTAGTTCTAGCCTGACCACATCAGTCTTTTGCCCAAACTCTTAATCTCACACTGCATTTATGAATTTTAGAGTTTACAGCTATAGGCACTAAGCACACTCACAATCTGGCATGCTTTTAGCATTCCCTTGATCTCCTTCTCTTGCTAAAGGTAACAGTCTCAACTCTTTATATCCACTTTCTAGCAACAGCATTTTGCCATGCCTCTAATTACCAAAATTTATTGCAGTGATCAAGTGCATGTTCCTAAGGCCCTTTGATGCACTATAAAGGGAATGTCTGCGGGTAATCACACAACTCTTCCAGCACTCAATATAGATCATCTGAACACAGTGAAATAAGTGAAAGGAAGATTTGTTTTATCATATGTCAGTCTTTTGCATATATGATCTCCTCCCATGCAAAGAAAAGTATCCCGTCTTGTTTCTCCAAAAGAATTCACTCTCAGAAAATTATTTGTGATGTTTCTGATAAACCAGTACAGTGCCAGCAAAGTTGGCCAAAAATAATGGAAGACTAGTCCAAATTGCCTAATTTGGAAAGACTGCCAAACTCCCCACAGTAAATGGCTGACATTCTCTCTTTTTGTGTCAAAATATTTATCAGCTTTTCCCCAACAATAGCTACACTGACTTTATTAAAGCAGTAGTCAGTATCTGTAGTGCACTGTATTGCTTCATATGCAATGTGTCATTCTGAACCAATCCATGTTTTTGGAGTAACACAAATAAAAAAGATTAGTACATATATGCCAAAAAAACAAACACTATGGGGAGTATCAGCCATCTCTGCCTCTGCCACCCAGCCTGTCTTTGCCTTCCTTTCCTCTGCTTCACTCTCTGGCAGATTGTTTTCTGTCACCAGACCTGGGACGGAGAGCCCTTCTCAGCACTGCTCTCTCAGGGCCCTGGCACAGCTTTCAGTCATCTCCCCAGAGGGGCTGAGCATCCTTCTGCTTTCCTTTACCCCTCCATCAAAGCCACCCCCTGCCATGTCTCGGCCACCCTTCTGAGAAAGAGACCCAAAAAACCAGAAAATTATGCAGACATGGTCTTATCAAGGAGTAAATTAATTGATTTGACTTCAGATAAACTACTACTTAGAAAGAAATTTTTTTTATAACCCTCTCAAAATATTAATTGTGAATTGCCACAGAATTTTTCAATGTAATCAAAATACTGCTATATTGTAGCTGGAGTTTAAGAAGACTCCTTTCTACTCTTGCCAAATGCACAATGTAATGAACTTGATGACTATAATCTAAGAGAACAACTGAACCTAATCAGTAAAAAATCAACAGTAATTTAATTTTATCCTGCATCAAGGTATTTGTGGGTGGCAGGAAAGAAGCACTATGTACAGCAGTCATTTAGGTCTTATCTCAATTGTTGGGGGGTTTTTGCCTTAGTCCCTTCCTTACTAATGAATCTGACTTTATGGAAACATTAGTCTCCTAAATGTATTTGAAGAGGGCAGGAGAAAGAGGAAGGCATTAAAACACTAAGAATTCATTAATTCATCACTGATCAAAACTGGAAATCAGAACTTTCATCAAGTGTTTTCAACACAGTTGATCTTTTCTTAAGGTCACTTACAGCATCACCCATTGTTGGGTCAGTACATACATGTATTGCCTTTGAACAGAACACAAACACAGTATGGTAACACCTTCAATTAGTCCTTTTTTGATAAACATTTTAGAATAATGATTACAGTACCTTCTTTAATGCAAACCATATTGTTTGCATCCCTGTGTATTACTGCAATGGCAAGCTGTCCAAAAAAACTGCCTTCAAACAGCTAAACTCAATTACTTTTTTTTTTTTTTTACATCATTGTACAGTTAAGACCAAAACGTTGCATAAGCTGTCAAATCTAGACTAAATTGCCACTATTGCCACAGTTCAATAAAAGCTGTTTATGCTCACACTAGTCAGTTAAATCATGCTGGATTGCAGTGGATATATGCTCTCTATAACTGGAGTGAATTCCACATAGGGATGTCTCTCAGGTCATAGAGAGACACTGAAATAGTCCCAAATACACAAGGAAATTTGTATTCACAACAGGTCAGTAGACTCATGAATAAAATGAAGTGGTATTTTACATTTTTAAAAAATTTATACAAGCTTCCAGCACAAATATGTAAGTCATGAGTAGCGAACAAACCAAAGAATAAAAGTTTGAAGCTACTTTAACAAAGCTTTCAGGAGGATTTCAGGAGGTTTCAGATAGGACATGGCATGGATAGGAAATCCCAGGGGTGTTTAAACTCCATAAAAAGATATATTCATATTTCCTTCCAAGAAGCTTTCCTAGTGAGATGCTTTGCTAATTCCTTTCACAGCCCATACTTCACTGGATGAACCCTCACTTCTTCCTCCTTCTGCCCTGGGGCTGCGGGAGGCTTTCCCTTCCCCTAAGCTGGGCTGCTGAACTGTGCTGCACCAGGGCATTCAGGAGCCAACGATCGGCTGCGGCACCCCTCACTCTCTCCTCCTCACACTCACACTTCTGAAAGGTATTTCCTGAGCACAAGAAAAACAATAGCGTGACACTGAAGCTGTTTTAAGCATGGCTTTGTAATGCAATGAGCACAAAGCCGCCCTTACTCAACACTCTGCTCTTAACTTGCATCCTTCTGCTGCTGTGGAGAGTAAATAATTCATAAGTTCAGCACTAGGGAACTGGCAGTGAATTATTGGCTACGTTGTGCTCTGATACATCATAACCATGTGAGCATAACTGTTATGAAAATATTCATGTTTTCTACTTAAATATTAAACACTGATTCAATAGTCCTAAAAAACATATCCCCTATAACCAAGGCAAGGGGAGCTGCCATGCAGCTCCATTCTGCTGTGTCTGGATTTGGGATTTTCAGTTTCTGTTGTAAAATGGAAAGGATGTGTGTGTATACACATACACATATTTATACAGACACTAATACAAATGGAAGTTGTGGGGGGTTTTTTTAATATCAAACTCAAAAGCTCAACTAAATAAAAAGTTAAGATGCTCTATTTACAGTGGAGACGCTTTAACAAGGCTCATCTACCAACATTACATGGATCTACGTCTACTAATGTACTTATGATGTTTAATTGTACAATCCTTACATGGCACTTAAAAAACCTCATGGCATGTGTTCAAATTGAGTTGGACACAGGTACAGACTCCTAGATATTATATATAAATTAAACTCACTAGTGCCAGGATGAAGGAAGAAACTTGTAACAGCTAATTCATTACAATTAAGCTTCCAAAAACATTTAATAGTGCTCAGGAGAATTGGTCATATAACTTAATGTCATTTATGCCAAGGTTTAGGTTCCTAAATGCAATTGTGGAGAACAAATCATTTCTTCCTTTTGAGGAGGGATTTGCCTTCACACTAAATTGTCAGTACACTCATCAAATTCGATATATCATGTCTATTTTTTCCTAGGATTAAATGGAAAACCATTTTCAGTGAATGACATACATAAATACTTTTGATAGCTGCTACTTAACTCTTCTAGTGTTATTTTTCTGGAAGTCTTACAGGCACAGTGGAAATTATATTAAAACTCTCGTTAACACTCTTCATTTCTGTAGGACACAGTTCAACTTTTACCACATGCTAATAATTATTTTGAGGCAGACCCCATGAGAAGACATTGCAACATCTGATGTATTTATGAAGCCTGAAGCATTAATATTCCAGAGATACTTAAAGATTAGACATGTACAATGAGTGAGTCATTGCAGTATCTGCATTCACTGGTATTTATAACAATGGCAATGCACAAGAACCCCACATGGAAACAGATGGACAGATCATCATTATGGAAGAAAAAAGATCCTCAAAATTGCAGACATCCCTTGTATATGTATTGTTAAAGAAAAATATGATACAGTAAAACAATCATCTGTTTCCATGCAAGTAAAAAACATGCTGGAATGAGAGATGTCTAAATAAAATGTTCCAATTCAAAAAGCAAAAGTGAAGAACACTGCTGACAAGATGAACTGGTAACAATAGTTACAGGCTAATACTTCTGCAATGTAGTAACAACCCTTTATCTTAACAGCATTATTTTATTTAATATGCTACGTTTCATAACCCATTCCCTTCATTTTCTGTAGTATTTTCTCTTTGGGCCTCTTTTACTGGTACTTTACTAAGTCCTCTAGGAACATGAAACACTACTATTGCTATTCTGATTGTTTTCCTCCATATATTAAAAACAAAAACCTATAAAGAAAAAACATTATACTCACCAAGATCACATATATCAACCCAGTAAAATTCATCATTTAAAGTCAGATGTATATCACTTGTGGGATATTCACAATTACTAATGATCAATGGAGAAAACTGGAATCTTTGAGAGTGGTAAGTATGAATAACATGCAGTAACTTCCCATTCACTTTGAAAATTATTATCATATATATTTATTTGTAAGAACGTGTCTTGGCTACATTTTAAGAGTATACTTGAGGCTGGCATAAACCAAGATTAGCTTAACTGATTTTCCAAGGAGCTGTGCCAGTTACTACATGATAGCACCTGCTACTTCACCTTTTACCTCTGTGTGAATGACTTTCTCTAGCGCCTGGATGCACCATAGCTTACTGCATGTCAGAATTCATCACTAGAACTGCTCAGCATGAAGTCCACAAACAGTAGGGGTCACAAAGAAGCTGTCAGGCTTTGTTTGAGAAATTACCCCTGCTCTTCATTCACATTCTTTCTACAATATCCCAGCACTCTCAAACAAGTGGAAACTTCACTAATGGCATCCTAAACTGTCTAGACTAGAAGGGACAAAAAAAAGCAGATGATACACACTACACAAGCGGATGATACATTTTCAGCACTGGTTAAATTCATCAATCTTTTAGAAATGCTGGAGTGTTTTGATTTTTTAATAGCGCAATCTTTTTATTTTTCCATGATTGCAAAGGTGAACTTGTTTATATGGAACTGCCATGGTGGACTTTGTTCTTTGCATGTCTCATGCTTCACTTGCTATAGCCAAAAATGTAGTCTAAAAACGTAGGAAAGAATCCAAGCCTCAAGTTTTAATTTCTATTCTGATGTCAAATCTATGCCAAAATTTCACAGAATTGTAGAATGTGCTGGATTGGAAGACACCCATCGAGTCCAGCTCCTAGCCCTGTCCAGCACCATCCCCAAGAATCCCACCATGTACCTGAGTGTTGTCCAAACACTTCCTGAACACTGGCAGGCTTAGGGCTGTGACCACATCCCTGGAAGAATTTGCTATCCCACACCCATCCTGCAAGTGGCACAAACATCACAGAAGTACATAAGCTTTCACTTAGCCCAGAGTCAAAAAAAACATGGAAGAGATCCCTTACTTTGACATTCATTATGGTAAAAGAGGTATGAGAATTTTTAAATTTAGAAAAACCCAACCTGCCTTTAGAAGGTAGAAGTAAAAACTTGGATACCCTGGATGTTTTGGATGCTTGGGAAGAAATAGTCTGCACTACAAAAAAAACCTCTAATCAAACAGTTGTTATTGACTGGACATCCTCAAGCGTTATCTTTGGATTATCTTGGATTTCATCACACAAGGCTTGATTTAGATTGGCCTACCCAACTTTAATGGATTTGAGGAAAAAAAATACCCTTTTGCCCAGGGAATATTCACATGTTAAGATACAATGAACTATCCCCAGGCAGGAATCAAATAAGGTCCTCTGTCTCACAGAGTGAGAATCAATTCCTGCCCTGAAGAATATAAACAAAAAAATAATTAAACAGATAAACGAATATCAAAATAAAAAGCATTTGGCAGGTCAGCAGCACATAAAAATCTCAAAATAATATTCAATTTGCTAGAGACTATATTTTAGAAAGCATTGGGCTCCCTACAAGTCAGTGGGAACTGCTATATTGATTCAGGGTAGGACCTGCCATCTTTTCCCCACCGCTCTGCCAGAGCAGAGCCCTGAAGAACGGCGCTAACTATCCTGCTGTCACCTGACAGTTAAAAATGTAAATGCAAGGCCAACTTAGCATCGTGCAAACTTTACCACCGTGCCAGGCCTTTTTAAACCCTGAGCTGTTCAGCAGCTCCCCTAGTGTTCAGAAAGCTTACAAAAGGCCAAGAGCATCTTAAAAGCTGAAAAAAATATGCTTATTTTTATAAAAACATTAGAAGTTATTACTTGTAGAATTCATTCATATCCTCTTTCTCCCTCCTACCTTCTACCCCTCTGTTTCTCCAGACTTATGACCTAACCTCTTATTTTCTTGTCTTTTCTCCTTATAACAAAATATTATTACACATCAGAGTCAGAAGTACTGTTTCCTTATATAATACATTGGCCATGCAATACTAAATGCCAGTTGTGCAGCCCAGTTTTACATAAAAGTGGATGTGTGAAGATTCACAAATAAAGCCATTCTGGAGACACAGGTGCTAGGCTAGGCACAGATACTGCAAAACCCAGCCTTTGTTGCCTTTTCTAAATTTTATTTGTGGAAAGCTGCTTTTTCTGCATCCCTACTAGAATCACAGCACAATCCAGGTTAAGAAGGACTTGAAGACATAATTGTTGTGGTTAGGCAGGATGGAACTCATTCCCAAGAAGGACATAGGCATACATTTTGAATTTTTTAATTCTGTAGCTTCTTCTTTGTTTAAGGATTAATAATAACTCTTAAAAGCTTATCCAGTATTAGAGGAACACAGTCTTACACTAAGCAGCACGCATGCTACTATAAGCACTATACAAACAGCGTTCCACAAAAGAAACACCTCATGCTAATTTCTGGTGATCCTGCCCCACAAACTGCAGTGGGGCAGGATCAGTGTGGCATAGTGAAGGGTTTATACCAGCAGCGAAAGAAAAAAAGTATGCACAGACCTCCAGAAAAATGAAGCTTGGGCTTAATATTTCACTGCTTGGAACAGAGAACAAAACTTTAATGGGAAATGATTTAGGAATCCTCCACATATAGAAAGAAAATGAGACTGGTCAGTGGGTACCCAAATTCAGATGCATATCACTACACCTAAAATTTAAACTGGAAAGCAAGTAGAGAGTGGTAGACAATATTAGTCAGAAAATCTGGATTTAGATAGAGAATTCTCAACTCCACAAACAAGTATAAAGACAAGCTGAGAGAACTGGGGATCTTCAGTCTGGAAAAGGCTCTGGGGAGGCCTTCCAGTCCCAGGGGCCCACAAGAGAGCTGGACACTGGTGACTAGTGACCAGGGCAGGGGCTTTAAGACAAAGGAGGACAGATTTAGCTTAGATATAGTGAAGAAATTCCTTACTGTGAGGATGGTGCAGCACTGGAACATACTGCCCAGGGTGGCTGTGAACTCCCCATCCCTGGATGTATTTACAGCCAGGGAGGAGCAGCGATGAGCAACCTGGTCTAGTGGAAGCAGTCCCTGCAAATGGCAATGGGATGCCTTTAAGGTCTCTTCCAATCCAGACCATTCTATGATTGTGATTTTAAATCCTCAGGACAAAGGGTATTGTTCTAGGTCAAGCTCTAAATCACTTTATGTTGCATAGGCTCTGAAGTGGCACTTACAAGGTTATCCATTAGCCTCAACAAATGATGGCATAAAATGCTGAGAAATCAGAGCAATGCCACAGAATTTCAGACATCTACAAAATCAAAAACCAACATCAAATAAAAATTAACATAACATGCAGTGAGGGTTAATATAGACTTTCATTCAGTGATGGGAAGCACACAGAAAATCCAGAGATCCTGACAGAAACAATTATCTGGTATCTCAGTGATAAAGAAGCAGAACTCATCTTTGCCGATGCATTAGAAGCCACATCACAGGCAGCAGCAAAAGCCAAACCCAACACAAGAACATCTCTGATTGATTCGCTGTCTGATCTTGTTACTGTGAAACTCTCACAAATTTACTACAGACTGCAATCAGGAGCACACAGTTAAATGTGATTCCTCACCTACAGGAAAAAAAAAAAAAAAAAGAAAAATCACAGAGAAAAAGAAACACCACACAGATATTTTTTTTTTTCTGCCATTTTCAGGCCAGAAAGTCCTTTAGTTAAGCCATGTCAGTAATCATTAATCTCAGATTCAGAATCGCCAATAGGACCAATTGTGCAGTAAAACCAGTTTTAGTGGGAGTTTTAAAAGAGATGGGTCACCTTCCCTCAGCTGGATACAGCTGTATTTTCTTGCACCATAGCTCATCATGGTTTTAGTTTATCTTTACGATGATACTGAACATATTAGTCTGTTATCTCCCAACATACTAATTTAAAGAAGAAATTAAGTCAATTGCCAAATCCTCTAGCACACACTTTTTATCAGACTAATGAATTATCCAAAACTTCTGTCAAATTTTAGACACAGGTCCTGAGTTTCTCCAAACAAGAAAAGAAACCTGACAAACTAGGATGTTTCTAGAAGAAAGTAAAGGGAACTCTGACACATTGATTAAACAGTTCATTAACCAAAGTTACACTTTTTTTCTTAACCTTTAAAATCACTCAATTCTTCATCCAAGTTAAAAGTTTCTGAAGCTTAACCCTGACTTAAATTTCACGTTCACCTGCATTTCATTGTAATGCTTATATAGTTTGATTCAGAATTCCTTCTAGACCAAAGCTTTAAGTTTATCAAATAACACACACTCAGTCTTTATTATATAATCTTCTATTTGCAATGTGTCTGTGGTATTACCATCAACCTGAAAGCCAATTTGCATTTCACTGAAAACAAAACAATAGGAGACAAAGGCGACTTTCTCCGAGCTGGATTAGTTTTTACAGTACTTTGAAGCATGTCCATTTCTCCTACTGATATACAAGTAAAAAGAGAGAACATTCACAAGACTTAGAAACACTGAAGACTCCCACTCAACAAAAAAATGGCTTTCAGCTAACAAAGCTTCATTGAGCTACATGTGCATGAAATTCCCTGATACCTTTGGGACTGCCTAAAAACACGGAGCTTCTAATATTGTATAGTATGTACAAAAACAGTACCAACATAAAATACTAAGTTAATGCTATTAACAATGTTTGCTTCTAGTGCTCTACTCCCCACTCTGAGGCAAAGACATCCATCCAACGTTTGCCTTCACCCAATGATACGGGTTCTCATGGAGCAAGGGAGAAGCCTGGCACCTCCCTGGCCTGTCTTCCCACTACACTCACCTTCCACTCCCTAACAGCTCTACACCAAACATATGCATACTTAGGGATTGGAACTAAAATGAGCTTAAGGCATATTTAACTAATTAGCAAATTCCTAATTTCAACAGTGCCACACTGCCATACTATTCACACCACAAAACCACACAGAAAAAAAAGAAGAGGATTTTTCTTCCTTTCAGTGTTCTGCAACATGTTTTTTGTTTTCTTAGGGTGACACAGTTGAAGACAAGACACCCAACATGAGTGAAAGCAGAATGAATTTATTTAAAACTTTGAGCATTGGTGAGGTTCAAACTCTTTGTTCAGTTCTAGGCCCCTCACTACAGAAGGGCATTGAGAGAGAGGGTGGAGCATGTCCAAAGAAGGGCATTGGAGCTGGTGAAGAGCACACATCTGATAAGGAGTGGCTAAGGGAGTTTATCCTGGAGAAAAGAAGATTCAGGGGGACCTTACGTCTCTTTACAACTACCTGAAAGGAGGTTGTAGTCAGGTAGGTGTCAGTCTCTTCTCCCAGTTAACAAGGAATAGACATGAGGAAATGCCCCCAAGGTGCACCAGGTGAGGTTTAGATTGGATATTAGGAAAAAATTCTTCACCAAAAGAGCTGTCAAACATTGAAACCCTCTGCCCAGGGAAATGGTCACCATCCCTGAAGGCATTCAGAAGATGCACAGAACTGGTACATAGGGGCACAGTGTAGCAGTGGGGTTGGCAGTGCTGGGTTAATGGATGGACTTAAGAATCATAAAGGTATTTTCCTTTATGACTGCAGGGTAAGAGCATCAAATGGCGTGCTATTAACTCCTTAGGCCAAGGAAAAACAGGTATCTGAGTGGCCTGTATTATACGGATATCCCCGCCAATATCACCCTAATGCCAAAATCCAGCTTCTATTCAAAGAAAAAACACAGAAAAATTCAAACTTATGAGATCCTAGTCAGGCATTTAATTTCCAAATGAGAAAACTTTGTTTCCACTCATTCTTTAGCCTTGACTGTCTTGCTTCAAGGTATCATCAGCCAAGATGCATACTTTTCAAATAAAAAAACGCTACACCAGTGGGATCAGAGCTAATAATTACTGGAAGAAGCTAAAAGGACACAAAAAGAAAGATGGTAGAATGAAAGACAAGGAAAACAGACGAATGCAGTAAATAACTTTGAAGATATGGTGAAAAGACAAATGACACCTGAAGACTGTACAAAGTCCATTCGGAGGTCCTGATCCTGAAGATGCAGCAACTGCCACAGAATTGGCTCTAAGGACAGAATTCAATCCAACCATTCTGCCTCTCTACATGACAGGCTGGAAAATGTACCCATCAAATACACACCTCCTGGGGAGGCAAGATTCAGTACCACCTCCTAACAAGGCCAAAGTTTCAGTCTGCACTCAGAAGGAAAATGCAGTACACCTACTCTTCCTGACTAGACAAGACACCTGAGATTCTTCCAGTGCCAACGGAAGACCAAATCCTGCATTTCCTCTGTCCCTTGAACTGTCATGTGTGCAGCAAAGACACCCAGACACAATTACTGGGTTACATGCCCTCCCCCAGCACTTCTGAAAAGGGTATTTTGCCAGAAAGCATGTGCACACCTCCTGATTCACTCTGAGGCTGAGCCAAAAAACAGAGAACAGGCCACAACTGTCCACATTGTTCATACAGCATATTTTCTGGCACAGCTGCAGAGCACACAGAGAGTGGGCTGCAGGCTGGATGAATGGTTTTGGTAGTAGCAACCTTCAATCACTATTTTTCTAGAGCTATTCTTAGTCCTTCCTCTGCTACCTTACAAATCCTTAAATTTAGAGGATTACAACAGACTACAACACTTTTTGTGCAGGCAGACTTTTTGTATCCATATTGCATGTAATGGAAATTCACACAAAAGTGGCCCCAAAATTAGAGTTTAAATCAACACTGGTTACAGATGTATAGGGCAAGTCAATACTGTTGTAGGGGAAAAAAAGTATTTAAACATTTTTATACACTGGACAATTCTGTTTTTCTTAACAAAAAATGTGGATTAATATCCTAAGTACTAATTCCAAGAAGCACCATTCCCAGTGTCTCAGCCAAGCTGTAAGTTTGTCTTAACACCTTCCTGTTTTATGGTCTTTGCTTCAAAGGCAATCATGGAAAATTGCAAAGCAGTGCTTGGCTAAGATCCACGCTGGCATCACCACCACCCACGCCAGGCACCGTTTCACGTGGAGGACTTCAAGGGCTTGGGAAAGGACCTAAAGGTCTTCTTGATTTTCTCAATATTTCTATCTTTGCAGTGGGATATGTTGCATAGATATCATCTTATTTGCTTCACATCATATGCTCTTATCATTATATGCTATTTATTTTCCTCTCCCATCTACTTTTTCCATTTTTGAAGTCTCAGGGAGCCCTGCCCAAGTCAGCTAAATGAAGAGAAGACTGATGGGTCATTTGATTACCAGAAATAAGCACTTATTCCCTGAGAAGCAGATCTGGTAGCAAGACCTTTTCAAACTTGCTGATAGTAATGCAATAGGATCCAGCAGCTAACAATTAAAGCTGCATCAATTCAACCTTGAAACAGTCTGCAATTTCCTAGCAGTAACTGCAGCTGAACCTTGGAACTGTTTACTGGGAAAGGCAGAGGGCAAATCCCTGTCACATGATGTGTTCATAAAGAGAAGGCTTCAGTTTATCTCTGGAAGAACTCACATAAAGGTTGTGAAGTGAACAGCATTTCTTTCTGGAGTCTCCATTTCTTGATCTACAAACTTGTTTCTTCACTTGTTCTTGTGAATCACATGAAGAAGGTGGTCCCTTTTAATACCCAAACCATGTTTCTCAGACTAAAGGTCCCAGATGATCTGCAGAACACTTTAAACAAACAGGGATCCACTTGACTGGTGATGTTCATATCTAGTGTAGGAACAGATTATTTCATCCAGTTAGATTGTTCAATCTTTGGTTTGCATTTCAGCTTATGTTTTGGCTAGGGAGCAGGGAGTGGAATAAAGGATTATTTTGCTTTTCTCTGCTACACAGACTGTCTGAGGATAAGAAGAGCTAGGCCTTAAGCATTACTGACCACACTTCTGCTGCTGGTTTCTAAGCACACAGCTTAGAAGAAGCACAGCTGCTCACTCTAATGCCCCTGTGATCAGTATTGTACCTGCCTGGCACCAAGCTGACACTGACTTACTGATTTGCAGCACCTCAGGCTAAAGCCCCAGTAATCCTATTAAACCCCAAACACTATATAAATCACAAAGAAGAACATTCACCTGCATTTCACGTAAGGCCTATCACACAAGGCATGAGTCAGTCAAAAACTGCACATTGTAAATAAAGGCTAACCTGGAAAAAAAATTAGCATTTTAATACACAGGCATCTACAGCAATCAACAAGAAAATAACAAAAATATTCTGAGCAATAACACACTTAAACTTCTCTCTGCTTGTTTTCAAAAGTAATTTCAAAGATGGAAAGCTCTAGTATTCATTTCATCCACACTCATATTTCTCCATTTCAAAAGCAAATTCTGTCCTTTTTTATTTAAAACCTTTTCTCTAGGGGGAAAAAAAATCCTTACAAGAACCTGCTTTTAAAAGATAATCTAGGGATTCTGTTTTGTAAAAATAGAGCTGATTTTCAAAAGAGGAAGGAGCCTGACTTAAATTTCTCAACATCTGCAACTGCAGCTCTCCCCCAGGCATCTGATTAAGCATCTATGGAAATAAGTAGGCACTTCAGCATTCTGCCAAACTGGACTGAAAAGTATGCTTCAATGCTTTGATGATTTGGGATTTCACCTTCAAAACAGTTCAGGTCTTAAATACACTCCATTATAAAACACAGGTTCATTGCTTAGTGTTCAATTTTGGCCAACAATTCTTTGGCAACATTTTCAAGACAAGGACAATACCTTCCTTCCTTCTGACCTGAGTTTCCCTTAACACCCCAATTTTCAGTCCCACTTTTCTACCACAGAAGTAGCCACCTTTTGAAGGGTGATAAACACACTTTCTAATAAATATTATAATGCAGAATCCCAGTCCTGCACTAAGCCTCTACCTGTAAGCTCCATATGAAAATGAGGAAAAAAGTCTGAGTGCAAAAATTAGCCCTGCGATACCATCTCAGTGTCTGACATGAAATTTAATTTTTGATTTTCAGTTCCTCTCACATGTCTAAAGATCAATTATAACAGACATATATTTTAAACTTACATAAATTCCCTTATACAATTTCTTGTTCTGAAAACTATAATTAACATAAATTATATATATATAAAAATATTTGCCTGATAGTACTTAGGGTGTTCCCTGAAAAAAAAGACAACCACAATCATCCTGACTTGTAGCCAACAATATTACTTTAACTTGGGTTCTGCAACAGATAATCTTGAGAAGTTAAAATAAGAAATGAACTTTTCAAAAACAATTATGGTTTATACTGTGCACACACTACAGAAGCAAGACAATAACATGCATTACAACCACATTCCAGATGAACTCCAACATTCTTTTTCCATACTCCTACTAAGAGTAAACACCTTGGACACCAATTAGGTATTAAGGTCCAAATTTGCCTTGTTCAATCATAGCCAGTGACATAAACTTTGTTTCCCACCAAATTACTAGAAGCACACTGTGGCTGCTTGGTTTGTTTATAAGAAGAAACAAAGCAAGATTTTTTCAAAGAAAATAATTTGCAATACAAAAAAATTCACCCACACCTACAACAAATTTTTGCATGTCACAAACGTACTGTAAAGTGAACAGTCTTCAGTAACATGCAAAACTGCAAAATCATCCCTACTTATTTTTCCTTCCAAGCATAGTAGCTATTTATTTTCTTCCTCTCAGTCAAATCCTCTCTTCCTCCTCCCCACCCCAAGTTTTATCTCACAATTTTCCTTATTCTGAAACACTTCATGAAACAATTATAGTAAGTTATATAAAGTATTTTAAAGACCTCTCCTAAAGAATCCAGAAGCATTTTAACAAGCTTGGCATTTTGGTCAAAAAAAGAACAACGTTTACTGAGTCACAAGTGAGTGCATTTAACTGTTTAAAAACTTTGTGGAAAAAACCTCAAGTGTACGTGTTAGTTCATCTAAAACTCAGCACAATGTGAGTTTACCTGTATCTTAACCGTGCTGTAGGTCATGATGAGTCACTGTTCTCTGGAAGAGCAGCCAGAGCACCACCTGCAACTTGTCAGGAGGCTGAAATGTGATTAAGTTATCCAAAGCTTTCCTCTAGCAGGAAAAGTCCTCCCTTCCACAGAATTACTGCATGAATGCATTGACATAAAACAGTATTTCCAAAGCCAAGTATCATCTCCATGCTGAAAGCAAAGCATAGACAGAATAAAAGGTTCTCACAGCAATACCAAACAATTTGGGTTTGTTTTTAAAGGTAGCTTTGACACCAAGAGTAACACTATTTCTAGTCAAATTCTGCCTCTTCTTTTTCCCCTGAGTTCTTTCTCTCACTTTTGTAATAAGGACTGGCCTTGAACACAGCCATTAGGAAAAGTTTAATACATTCCTGGAGCCCTAGGGAGAGTAGGGGCCACTGCACGCTAATAGAAAAAACATCGTGGTGTCTGCTGCATGTGAGCTGTTACGCATCTTCCTTGGAATTTTTCAAAACATCAGGTTATTTAATTATCCTCACAAAACTGCACAGAGAAGAACAAGGTAACAGTCATGCAACTGGAAATACAATAATTCAATGTTCTGACTTTAAGAGTTTCAAGATACTTATCTCAGAGGCTCCTTTTGAACCTGAAAAGATGACAAACCTTCCATCCACTGACCCAAATAATTGCAGTTTCCACTTCCTAACTAGTAAACAATTAGTCAGCTTACACTCCAGGCTTCTAACGAAAACAAATGAAAATGTACAGATTTGTTAAGGCTGGCAACAAATTAATCCTGCTAAAACTGCTCTCCCTTTGCATAAGCCTGATGCTTTCCTGTGCTATTCTTTAATCTTCATGATCCAATCCATTTTATTAAACTACATTTTCAAAATTCTCTTCTTCCCATTCCCTCTACTTTTCTATCTCCTAGTGCAAAGCTATTAATTGGCAACCAAGTATAACTGCAGAGCAACCCAATGTTAAGCACCAGGCTATACCAAGTGTCTACAATGAAACTGTGATTTTGCAGAAGTGGTTCATCTCCCTTGAAACTGCTTGTTTGCCTCCACACATTCCCAAAAGAAAGGCTGTTCTAAATTTACTAACTGATCTTCTTGGTATGAGTTATGTACCCAGTATGCTACTTTGCCACTCCTTTGCTGCTCTTAAAGCATTACCCAATGCTAAATTCCCATCAAGTACAACAGCAAGTCAAGAGCACGGCCCACCATTCTGTGCCTCAAATGAGACCAGAGTCCAAGTGCAACATATGAACCCGGGCACTCCAGAGGAACAGAGAACACTGATACAAGTTAATGACTGGAAATCTTTGTACAGCTGCTTTTTAAATTCTCTGCTGTGAGCAGCTGCTTCCAGCAAAAATATTCAACAGGAAAGGCAAAAGAATCAAAATGCAGAATTTGAGACATGAACACATTTCAGTAAGATCAGTTATGACAGTGAAGTTAGACTGTGCAGAGTTTCTAAGTGTTGATGCTAATCATGATATTCTAACAGCAAAAGGGAATACAGAAAGTTTCTGGACATCTTAATGGCCAGAGGAATTATTTTGTCCAGAAATTTAAACAAATTAGTTTGTGTCCAAGAGGTCAAAGGGAAGATGCAAGTATTACTGTCCTAAAAGAAACCAGTAAGGGTTTTCATTACTCAGGTACCTCAGTTGCTGCTCGTTAGTGGTGCTTCTATTTCTGCAACACTAATGTCTGCCTAAACTACATATAAATCGTGTACATTTACTTATTACTCACACTCCTGGCTTCTGATAAAATTACTTATCAAAACCTAATAAAGCACCATGGACCATTCTAGACTCATGCTTAATAATACCATATGCAGAAAACATTTAAAAAATTTTACAAATGTGTTCTCAGCTCAGAAATGGCTCTAACAATTTCATGATTTTGCTAAAAAAATCTTAACTAAAATTAGTATTCTGTGTGTGGGCAAACCACTATATTTTTAATTTTTTGAAGTGACTAAAAAAAGTCCTGGTACTAACCTTAATCTTTTATGGCTAAGTTCTATAAAAAAACAGTAAAACTCACTCCAACTGCTAAAAAAAGCCATAAGCATAGCTGAAGCAAATGAGTTTGCAGATTGATCCTGATCAGTCCTTGCTCCATTTTCTTGTTTTGGAAAGCAGCATCCCACTCTTCCATCAAGGAAGAGGGGTAAAAAATCTCAAGTGAATATTCCTCCTCATTGCCAATGCACAGAAGCTGCTGGAGGTGAAAGCAAAAGCTCCCATGTGCCACCCTTTCCTGACACACAGGAGAAAATCAGACATCAAGGACTTTCAGTCTCTCAGATGCAGTATCTTTAAAAAATGTTACCGCACCGGCAGAGTTCAGCAGCTGATAAAAAAGGTGACCCAAGGCATCTGCTACAGACCAGGAAAAAGGGAGACAGAGCTGAATTCTAATCATGTTCCCTGTTTTGTGAATACAACCCTCATTTTAGTTCACATTTTGACAGTCCCATGGCTGGCCAGGATGGCTGACTTCAGAGGTGACCCCAACAACTACAATATTTCTTTCTAATGAACGCGGTTTTTTCTATTACTCTATGCAAGGGTAATCAAAACTTCACTCTCCAGGCTCCCATCCTTACTAAACCAAAAAGGACAAGAAAAGGATGACAAAAGCCATGAGTATGAATGTGCATGCAGAGAACTGCAGAAATCCAAAATTACTGGAGGTCTGAGGAGGGATGAAAATGACAAGATAATTGCAGAGATGCCTGAAGACAAAACAGAGAGAGAGAGTGGTAGAGGAAGGAAATCAGAAGAGAAAGCACTTCGGGACATACAAGATGATAAGATAGGAAAACTTCAAAGAAAGTAATCAAAAGAATAATTTTAAGATAATGGATACATGACATTTCAGAACACATAGTCTTAAAACATTAATTGTTCCTTTTCTGTGCTTAAATTGATTAGAGTTCTGTGGTTTTCCAATTAAAATACCTCCTTAAACACACACCAGCGATAATTAGGAGGAAAAGAATCTCACAATGTAATATTACATAAAATCACTTGGACTCTTACAGTTAGGAAGTTGAATTTAAAATAATCTGTTCCATAATGGTCGAACTATCATTCAAAAATTAGAGGGTAAGCTAGGCATAACTCTTTATAGAACACTATTTCTAGGAAGGTATGATACTTAGGAAGCTTGATTTTGGGTGGATCCATTACATTCCTATCCTAAGTTTCAACAGACAGGAAGATGTATGTTGGGTGTTTTATGCCACCCCCAAGACCAGTATTACAGTATTTATAAATCAAAAGCAATAGTGAAGTCCTAAACAGGTTTCATGGAGGTTGCAACATTTAAGGAAGCACTGTTTTATTTTACTGTGTGCTTTTTGAAAATGAGATAAATTTGGGGGTTGCGACTAGATGGTCTTTAAGTTCCATTCCAGCCCCTCAACATTCTGTGATTCTATGATAAGGGCAGCAAAAGGAAGCTTTTCACATTGAGACATCACTTGTCATGAAAGGGCTTCCTCAAAACTCAAAATCTGGAAGCATTTGCAGGAGTTCAGATTTCACTAATGTGATCTGGCAGACTGTTCCACAGCTGAATCCTTACAACCAAGGGCATTTTATCCTCAGTTCTTTGAGCATTAATCCTGGGCTTTGCTAACTGCATTATGCCAGATCCACACACCCGTGGGACAGTTCACAGTCCAACTCAACCTTTCCACTATAAAAGCCTATAGAAAAAAATTTTCTGTGAAGTCCAGGAGGAACAGTGCTATAAACACTTCTAGCTCTTTATTCATTGGGACTTTTCCATGTGCGAATAATGGATAAAAACTTCAGTCAATTGAGAATTTAAAATTCAATTCCTGCTAACTGTAAAATAGGTGATACTCTGTTCAACTCAGACTTCTAGCCATGCTATTTATTACAAACTATCAATAAGTGAAATACCACCTGCAGGTGAAAATATGGCTATAGCACCTAATTACATCTTGGAACATTCATGCTCTAAGAGATCACACATGGACTGTTTCTAATTTGAGGTAATGACAAGAACTAAACTTTTAAGTAAAGACCTACAAAATATTACTACATCCATGTAAATTACTATTTACATTTTAGTGAGATAAAATGTCTTCACTCAAATCTATCTAACATTTTACAAATATCAGAGAGCATATGCAGTAACATAAATATCCAATGAGTAACTTACAAAGTAGAATATTTGTAGGAGAAAACTTTCTCCCTGTATACAGGAAATGTGAATGCATCATGCAATACTTCTGCTGGTTTTCTGCAGAAAACCACATTTCACCAAATTTTTCAACCAGTTGCTTAGTACATTGCACAGAATGAGGGAAAACTGATCAGCTACACCAATCAAAGCAGATTACATCCTGTTAATCCACTCAACAATTTAAACTGTACTTGGCCTGATCTAAGAAGTGTAAATCACAGTAGGCCAATTAAGCATTATATCCATCTAGATTAGCTGGAACCGGGCATACAAGCATCTCCTTTTTCAGTAAATCTCAGCAAGTCTGAAAACAGTGAGAAAAACAATGACAATATTATTATACACAAGACCACCTTCCCTTATTCAAATCATCCAGCACAGAACTCAGTTAAGAAGATTCATTTTTTATCCACAGGATGCAAAACTTCCCTTTAATTTGTTCTCCCTTAAAAGACAACTTCTAGCCTTCAGCAATCCACACCAGTCTTAGGTCGTCAGTCTGAAAGTAAAAGATTTCATTACTGGTTTCCCAAGAGGTAACAAATGAGATTTACATTCCAAACGTATTTTGGATAGAGGAGGATCAAAAGGACAAGCCATCCTCAGCAGCAGGAAGACACAAAAGCAGCCTCAGCTGTGATACTCCATGGATCCTAATTGTCCTGGCCCTGCTGCTGTCCAGACTGCAGGGACAGGGAGAGACAACTTGCTCTGTACTAACAAGAAATTATTCCAATATTAATTTTTCATGGGGTTACTTACATGAGTAAACAATCAATTTATTTTAGGGTTGCAAATTATGATCAAAATAATTATTTGACAAATAAAGTTTGCTTGCAGCTGACTTACAGCCACAAGTCATGAAGCATATCCTGTAGAAAGCTAAATTCTTTGCTCTTTCAATCCTGCTTTTTCTTTTCCAAATGACACATAACCAGGTAAGACACTAGGTCAACACATAACATTTCACATGTGGTTAATCAATGCGTATTTCAGATAACAAAGTCTTTAATATACAGATAGCCTGAACTTATTCTTACACATTAATAAAGGGATGTCATTAATTTAAAAATCACATTAATTTGTCAGAAAAATGTCCACATATGAGAGCAAAAAGTACCCCTGAAATCACACTCAAGAAAGATTTAATGAGAAGTATTTCTGATTTTTTCCAGACCAAGTAACTGAGAGTTCATCAATGCTTGTGCTTTGTTCCTCCACCACAATCTCCCATTTGTTTGGGTGAATTTTTATCCAAGTACAAGAAAGAAAAGCTCTTCTATGGTGACAATAACAACACAAACCTTGGAAAGGAGACACAGTGACGTGCACAAGACCTGAGACTTATATTTTCTTCCATGAACAGATTCAAAGTGTACTAACTTAAACCCAAAACCCAGCAGTATATGAAAAAAAAGCTTCTTTCAAGCAAATCCGTGGCAGTTCTCCCATTAAAAGAGAAATTAAACAGATGCATTAGTCCTCCTCATATTGACTTCATATACCCTTTGTACAGCTGACAATTGAAGTTTATGGCAAGAGGTGTTGAACACACTTCTTTTATTTATAGCATTTCAAACTCTTTAAAAACCAAGATAAGCATAAGCAAGGTTTAAAAACCTCCCGACTTCATGTTCTTAAAGCCTTGGCAATTAATTGTTGCACTTAGTGATTTACCCTATCAAGATGGAGCAAGCATATCTTCAGCTCAACATAAATCAAAACCAGACTTATTTGTAGTGTATCTAAGCCAAAGCCTTACCTACTGTTGACTTACCTTAAGTAGAAACCCCGTACTTAAATCTATGCCTTTGTACGCAGTCAGTATCAACATCAGTATAAAGAGGAAATGAAACAACATAAAAAGCAACGATTTTTTCCAAAACAATGAGCCAGTTTTTAAAATACACAACATGTCACTGGAAATGAGTATTCTTAAAACTACCAGGCAAAATTAAACCCAATACCCAATAAAGTAAACAAAAAACACCCAACCAAATTCAACTAATGAAAATAAGGATAACATTTTAAACCAGTGATTAGTCCACCACTTAGAACATGAAGTCTGACAATTTGACTTTATTTACCTATTTAATATAAAGGTATCCATAAATCCACTCTATAAAAAGCAGCCTTCCATAATTTGCAATATTTACAGTATGTTTTATACAATGCCTAAAAAGATTTAAAAACCCCTAAAACCTCTCTCTCAAGAATGAAAAAGCCTACATCTTTGGTATCAAGAACAAAAAATAGATCTACACTGTTCAGTGCAACTAAATATATGACACTGAAACTAAGGCAAGAGGTGGGAAAAATCAAGAGCTCTGTGGAACATTAAGAAGTGTGACAATTTACATCTGCTTAGCAGCAGCACCAGGGTTTTTGCAGTGGCTCTCTACATTAACCTATAGCTCCATAATGAAAAATATCAGCCTGTCAACAGCCCAACATAAGGCATATTACCCAAGCTCAGAGCAAGCTGACAGCACACACTCAAGTTAATGGGACTTTTTTATAAAAGTTGAGTTAGGCCAAAGTTGTATTTTGCTCAAAGTTATTTCACTCCAAGGAAGTCAAAACACATTTTAGGAAATGAAACAGAGAAGTGATGTCGTATCTACACAAGCAGAGATTATTAGGTGAACATTTGATACTAAAACACCATGTAAGGCAATCACAAACTGTGACATTTACTCCAATTATGATAATTAGCTACACATACTTAAAAGATCCTAACAGCATTTTCGGAAGGTCTGGGAATTGCTCAACATGGCATTTTTCAAAACATAAGAAGATGGCTATTATATGAAACAATGTCTGTATGTGCGTGTGTGTATGTATATATATTTATTTTTTTATACAGACACACAGATATGAAACAACAATATGCACCAAACTTCCTTAAGGGTTGCTTCCTCCTAAGTGACAGTGGCCTCCTGTCTTTGTCTAGATAAAGAGCATTCAATCGGAGTTTTTCTAATCCACACATGTGCAGCAGCATCTCTGTGGCTACATCTGTACCTGCATGAGAACAGGCCAGATGCTGAAGCCATGCAGGAGAGAGCACACGCTAAATGCTCTTGTCCCACGTTTCTCACGGAACAGGCCTGTCTTGTCCCTAATCCATGTTAGGACAGTCCCTAGCCCATGGCTGTCCCTTAGCAGTGCTCCATCAGAGCTGCTGACACTGGCCCAAGGCAGGCCAGGGAGCTTCTGACACCTGGACAGTGCCACAACCCTATGAGAGCACTCAGGTTCAGCACGTACAGCCCCAGCCTTACCTTACCTTCCTCAGGGGAAGTTCTGCAAGACTCAGAGCACAACAGTTGTGTTTTTCTTATTTTCCTTCACAATATAAATATTTTGGAAATTATTTCCATGAATGTGATACTTATGTTGGTGAAGACAATGAAGACATTTTTATTAGAGCAATGAAGCAAGAAACATAAAATATGGGTTTATGTAGTTATGGCTACATTTTAGAGATAATACATTTACAATCTCTACTCCTTGTTTCTAGTAGGAGAAATCTCTTCTATCAAACTACCAGCTCAAAACAGATTCAAATCAGTAAACATGCAGGAGAATAATAAGATCAACCAAGCAGACTGGCCTTTTAAAAATTCCTCTTAAATAAAGAAAATAGACCATTGAACAAGTACTTCTGAAGCTGGAATGCTGTAGCCTAGCACTATGAAGCTCACATGCTCTTGTGAGAGTGAGGTTAAGGAATCACTCAAAGATTGACCTTTCTGACAGTCAAGATCCAAAGGGCATTGCTGGTTTTATAATATTTTTAACATTATTTTGCTCGGCATGTAATATCCAATGCCCTTGATATAAGGCACCAAGTGAATTACCATTTTTGAGCATTTTTTTCAGCAGGATCCTTACAGACCACACTGCTTCCCATCAGTCTATGGTTGATCCACTCCACTCACCATGAGGTGCTGCAGCTTCAGCTATCACATTTATTCCTGGAAAACTCTTTTTTCCTACTGTGGCTACTCTATCTGACAAGGATCAGTCAATGTTTTCATTTTTAAAGATGCTGCTGGTCATGCCTTGAAGAAAATAAAATTTACTGCTGTATGCTTTGGGCTCATCTAATTACAATACTACCCTTCAGGGAATTTTTAAACTAATGACATTGGATTTGTCAAGCACAAAAACTTTTAATCTGATTTTTCAAGTGGATCCTAGCCAATGGATCCTGGCCACCACAGCACTTAACAAAACACATTTGACTGTCCTCCATGCAATATTTAGGTGGGCTTCTTATCAAAATGTTAATTTTTGTTACCTAATATCCTTCTCTGGTGGTCAAGATAAGGCATATAGGGATATTGACAATGCTATTAAAGTTTTTATGACTGGAAGTCATAAAATCAAATTATGTGTGTGTATATACAGCTTCACAAATGAAAGGAGGCACAGACTTCAAGAAATCTGAACCAAAACACTGTATGAAAAACTCCTCCATTTGTCTGCCGATCTTATGATGCAACATCAAAAAACACCAGCTCAACAATAGTTATTTTATTATTGCAACATCCTAGTCTTTATTTTCAACATTCTTTTCATTTTCATGTTCATTAATACCATGAACAAAGACCCAAACAATTATTATGTCACAATGACTCCTTAACCCCCCCCCCAAAAGGAAACAATTCAGATGACCCATCAATCATCCACTTTTGGGTATCTCCTTAGTTCTAAAGTACAAATAATGCACCACTTGAGCTGTTAGGTTTGGTTTGACTGCACTAGTTGAGTCTTTTGGTCAAATAATGATGGACTCACACTTCAATTCTAAATTCATTTCCACTATTACTGTTTCACAGACACAAGCTGCAACTTGCCATGTAGAAACATTGATAACTACATGTCAAAGAAAAGATCCTCTTTCAAATCTTTCTTTCAAACATAATTATTGTTTATTTTTTTTCAAAACTGCCTACTTTATGACAAATTTATTAAACAAATTATGAAATACAAGTATTATTGTTCATTAAGCAACTGCTATTAGCATTCTAGTCCTCCCCAAACAAAGAAAAATACAGTTCTAACACAAAACTGTGCAAATGTAACAAAACTCAAAATAATGGCACAAGCCCATGGCTACATCCAAACCAGACTTAGCCTGGGACACTTGTCATTTTCTCCCCAGTACCACCAGGTATCCTGAGAAGAAAGAACAGCTCTCCAAGGGAACATGGAGTGAAATGAAGGCTGTGACTTCCCATTTGCTTCAAATGCTAAACGTGTTCATCCTGTCAGCAGAACTTGGAAACCTAACACCAACTTTATTATCAAACCAAGTTACAGGATTCCTATGTGCTGGAAGGGATAACAAACACATCCACTTGTAATGCGAGCGACCACCTCCAACAAACAGTCAGGGCTTGCACTTCCAATGAAAATTCACAATCCAACCACAGCCATTTAACACAACTATGAAGAAGTGAGCATGCAACTGCTCCACAACTTCCTTCAATTTTAAGAAAAGACACATTTCAAGCACTGATGTCTGTGTTTCTGTAAAAATATAAAACCAAAAAGTGCTACTTGAACTCTTCTGCAAGTACTACAGTATTTTAGCATCATATCCTACTTCCCACAAAGATGTGTCCTTGTAACACACATCCATGCTACACAAAGCTGTATCACTATTTTTTATCCTACTGCCAGAGATGGATTTTCAGCCTTTTCCTCACTGATATTCCCACTGACCACAAACAAGTTGTCGTGCAGGCACATCACAAACACCCTGCATAGTGATGTATAATAAATGATACATAAACTATGAAGTTTACTCCAATTTCAATGGAAATTACAAGGAACTTCTCTCAGATACTAAACTCAAATATCAAAATAATCGATCATGTCACTCTCAATTGCCAAAGGGCCCCGATGTGATTAGAGAAACACCTCACATAACGCCAAGTAGCTTCAAAGCACCAAAACATACGCTTCCAAGGTTGCAGGAGTATGTCTCCTTTCCTGATAGATAAGAGAACTTCTACATGAAACAGTCAATTCTGTTCCATCTGTTGGCAATGAAATTGATACACTTCCTTCTGGTGGTAGCTACACTCCAGCCTCTCCCCCTCTGATTAGCAAGGGACAATGTGAAGACAAAGGTTATGGCCGTGCCATGCATAACGACAGCAGGATCAAACAAAATTAGGCTCAGCCAGTCAGAGCACTCCATGCTTTGAAAGGCAGTGTTTTGGATACAGTCTCAAATAAAGGATTTTGAACATGCTGCTACATTTGAAGCACATTATTTACATCTCGTTTTTAATGATTCAGTAACATTACCTGAACAGGTGTTCATTAGCCAATGGAGAAAATGCAATATTCTAAGCATTCTGCCACTGACTGAAGGAGTTTTTGAACAAACAAAATGCTGAGTTAGATTAAAAAGAAAAAAAAAGGAAGAGGAATTATACGTAATTATTCAAGAATTTAATCTGTAGATTGAGTCTCATACATAGAAATCCCCCTTATTTTACAGCATACCAAATCTTTGCAGTTTAAAGCATGTTGGCACATAAAGGAAAAAGTTAATTTCTTTTCCATTAGGCATTACTACTTAATCTTATAAAGGGGGAAAACATAAAATTCATTCAATTTCTTCTCAGGAAGTCTGACAAAACAGTATATTATTTCTGGCTAGCAGCCACTGTACTATCATACAGTTTCTTAAAGGTGTAACACTGTGCATTCTTCCAGGTTTGAAAAAACACTGGAAGTGTAAAACAAACAGAAATGCCCATAAGCTAAATTCACTCTAAAAAACAAATAGCAAGAAAACAATAGGTCTTTAAGGAAGACAGAGGGTCCTTGCAGAGGCTGGTAAATGCTTGAAGCCAAACTAAATCCATAGTGCTAACAAACCATGGCTCTGCTCTGGCATCACCAGAAGGCTGTTTTTATAAAGACAGATGGACAGAAAGGAGGCTTTTCATCTACAGTTCTGTCAAGTTAAACTACTACCAAGCAGAAGTTTAAAAGTGGTTTCCAGTCAATCATATGAGCTCCATGGAATCTCAGAGCCCCTTTTAAGGTGTCTCTTTTAAAAACAGAAAGACAGATACACACATGTGGATTAGACTCTACATCCACTGTGGTAGCTCCAGCTGACACAAAAGCAACCACCACATTTTTTGGAAATTTAGAGCCTGAACAGCAGTGTTGATTGACAGGAACCATTAGGCTTGTTCTTTTCATATGCTAATAATGACATCATGCCTTATGGCCTGATACTGCAACCACATATTATCATCTTATAAAGACATTTTCTCCAAGGAAGTCCAATACGTGAGCAAACAGCTCACCTGCCTATAGAAGGAATGTTTTTCAATTTGTCCATGACACAGATTTCCTTCTGTACCTTAGCGCTGTGCATAACCACTACTGAAATATTTATAAAGGTCTGACTTACTTTTTATTGAAAAAGTAAGAAAACAATATAGTTGTTGGGGCAGAAAAAAAAAATCTACAAATCTACAAATTTTGGAGCATACAGGAAGCAGTCCTGGACATCAACAAAGTGAAGCAAGGTAAGGCCCCTGATGGTGTTTCGGGTACAGGAATGATTCGGGGCCGAATCTCTTGCAAATATTCTAATGCAATGTAGTGTAGTGCAAAGACTGTGTCACACAGCACCCCAGAAAAGGGAGGGGAAAAAATAATTAAAAATATTCTCTCCGTGTTCCTGACATAAATACAGGAACAAAATAAGCGATAATAAATTATGTAACTCTATTACTGACTACATATACCACACTCTCATCTGTTTTGGCATCATACAAGCCAAAAGAGAATTTCATTTTTCTCAAACACCCTGGTTTGTAGTGATATGCACTGAAAAGGTTAAGAGAAAAAACCAAAAACGTACTAAGAAAAGAACAAAATCTCCACATCAACAAACAATCCACAGAACAGTGAGGACACGAATATAAACCTATTTTTCCCACACACATACTGTCATTGTGCTGTATTTCGTGCATACGGGAATAGAAACACATATAAAGTCCCCCTGTTTCGAAAACAACACGCTTGAAAACTGCGGTGATCCTTCTTCCCCACCACGGACAGTGCTATATAGAATCTGGAGAACAGCCTTATACATAAATAAATACACTAAAAGGCGAAGGGGGACAGCCCGGAGGAAATAAACGCGGCACACAAAGTGCTGAACGCCTTCCCCGGGCAGGAAACCAGTTATAATTTAATGGCCCAAAACCGACTTAAATTAAGCCGAGCGGAACCCTGCGGGGCTCCGCGGCAGCGCGGCGCCCGAGCCTCCCGCATGATGGGGCCACCGCGGCGGGCGCTGGGGCGAGGAGCGGAGTCCCGGGGGTGCCGCACCTGCCGCGGCCCCGCCGTCACCCGCGGAGAGCCCCGCGCCGGCCCCGCCGCCTCCCCAGCCCCGCGGGCGGCTCCCGCGGCCACCGGCGCCCACTCACCTGGCCGAGGCGCGCACTGCGGCTCCGCGCCCGCGGCGGGCTCCGGGCGAGGGCGGCTCCCGCTGCCGCTGCGGAGCCGGGCGGCGGCCGGAGTCACCCCGTCCTTGCGGCACGCGGCTCCCGCCGGTGGCGGCGGCCCCTCCGCGCCCACGGCGGGGCGAGCGCCTCCCGCGCAGGGGCGCCCGCGCCGCCCTCCGCCCCCGCGCCGTCTCAGCGCCGGGGCCGCGCCCCCCGCCCCTCCGCCAGCCCCCGCCTCCGCGCCGGCATCTTCCCCGCGATCGGGCACGGCCGTGGGTGGGGGCGGCAGGGCCGGGGCCGAGGCCGCAGCCCCGCGGGCCTGGGCGGCGCCGGGGCCGGGCAGCCGATAACAAAGCCGCCCGCAAGGCAGGGGGATGCGGCCGCCCAGGCCCCGGGTGCAGCGCCCAGCGCGTCGCAGGGGACCCCGGCCCGGACCCAGATCCGCTCGGCGAGCCCCGGTCAGCAACCCCGAGAATGAGCGAACGGGGCGGGCGGGTGAGCAGCGATCCCCGTGCGGAGCGAGGGAAATGCTCCTGCGGCTGCTACATTGTTACCGCTATTGACGAGCAAGCGCCACTGAGGTGGTGCTTTGAAACGCCGGGGTGGGTTTTTTTTTTTAAGTCACACACAGTTATCTGCACTGACGGCTATCGGTGTCATCAGCCGTGAGTATGAGCCAGCCTTCCACATCCCCTCAGTGCCAATTACCCGTCTGTTTCGCAGCAGTCAGAGCCGACAGCTCTACATTCCCTACTTTTTCGGCAATTTCACTTCTGCTTTGTCCATCACAATGAATTCAAGATTGTTTTCACAGGAAAATGTGGTTACAAAAACACCACAAATGAAATGAAAACTTAAAATACATGAATATGTACAAAACACGTAGTAATCTAGAGGAAGAGAGATGTGAAACACTGCAGAATTGCAGCCCAACAAAAACACGGTAATGTCAGTAACAGGAGAAAATTGACATATTCTTACACTATCAAGGTTATGGTTATTATTATGAGACAGCACCTCATGCTTTGTTCTGTATATCATATTAAGATAAAATATTCCCACAACCACGGAGCACATCAGTCATTGCTACTTTGTATTCCACATCTGTTTTCTATTATATATAAATAAAACAATAGATGGGAAACTACATGGGTTTCTGTATTCTTTCTACATAGTTTCTGCAGAATATGTATAGATGGCAACTATATTAAATTAATGCATGTCAAAATAAAAAGTAAATATAGTGGATTCTCAAAGCCCTGGGCTCCAAATCCTTTCTGTACTGAAGCCCATGGCACTGTGGGCTTGGGCTTCAATAGAAGGAGGGAATTTGCTCTTCAGCCCTTCTGTACTAGAGGAACTGCTCCAGATACAAGTGTAAGAGGCTGGATTCCAAAGTAGGTCAAGCTATAAAAGTCATTGACACTCTTCCACCTACCTGAAGCTTTAAAACTTTGGTTTGTTTCTTTTCTGTGGCTTGCACACCGTTTGGCACATTGGCCCAAAGTAGTTTAAACATGCTTAATGTGCAGGTGATCAGTGTGCATCTGATTATTCTTACACAAATTTTCCCTGATTCCTTATGCTGAGGAGTGTACAACTGTCATGTGTAATTGCAATAAATGATTTGATTTACAGTAAAGGATCAGATTTGGATGATCATATATAGGTTAGTGTTTATTTGGACATTGTAGACACATCTCCCTTTTCAACAGTACCTTGGTTTGGCTCCAGGAATGTAACACTTATTTTACTTTCTGAAACAAGATGAAAATAGAAAAAAAAAAAAAAAAAGAGCAGTGCCAAGAGTTTCATAACGTTTATGATTATTTGCGCTTTGTTTTTGGTTATCATGACATATTTTTGATGTAAAGATGAGAAACCCAGAAGATGAAAACCTTTTGCTAATGAATTATTCTCAGTGGATTTGCAAACTGTTAAAGCCCTTTGACTGTATAACAAGAGTGAAGACTTTCTGTAACTTAAAACTTCTCATCTGTCAAATTAAAAAGTACATAAATCCAATGCATTGGATTTTAATGTTTATCTCCCTCAAAATGGATACTGAAAATTTTCTTGTCCACTCACTAAGCAAAAACATTAATTCATATGAATCCTCTTGACTTCCCCCAAACATAAATGGTGGCGATCACAATAGTAAAATCTAATGGATTTGTAGAAATTCAGCACTACCTCTTTTCAGTGCTTACAAACCTGTTGATTTCTATGCATGCTTTCCTGACATAGTCCCATTATATGTGATGCTACATGCACAGTCCTTTATTAACAGTTTCCACATCTTTGGTGTGAGTTGGGATTCTTTCCCGTTTTCCTCAGATGTAACTCTGGCTGCACCTGAATAGAGCGGGGTGCGCACCAGAAAATAAACACATTCCATGGAGGAATTGCTACTTCGGTCTTCGTGAGTGCCCACACACTGCACTAGCAAGCAAGAGGATAACTTTTGAGAGCCATGCACTGAGGCAATGGGTAGTTTACCCTCAACAGACTCAAAAAACCATGGAAAATGAGCCTGCATTTCTGTGGCAGATAGACCGCAGATAGACCTCTTTCCAGCTCTACTGCTCTCATCCAGCCCTCCCTGATCCTTCTTATCTCTCCTTTGCCAAAAAGTTCATGTGAAAAAATCAGAAACTCCTACTGCCTTCTCTAACATTCTGTAACAGAGATGGGCAGTACGCAACACATGGCAATACCTTTCCAGGCTGACAAATGTCTTTTCAAAATTAAGTTATGATGCATTTGAGGCAAAGCCACTATTGGGTGAAAGTTGGAAAAATGATAATTGCTCTCACCTGGAGATTAGGACATAAAAATAGCTGGAGTAGTACTAGAATACAAAAGCTTCCAGAAATGTTTTGTTATCTCGGTAAAAATTTCACTGGAGAAAAAACAATTTTTGGTCATCTTCAAAAATTAGTTAGGAAAACGCAGAATGCTATTGACTGTAGAAATCTTTTACTCTAAAGATAAATTAGACATCCAAAATTTCTAATTAATGTCCTTAAAATCCTGTATAAGAAAAGAAGCTATTACATACTGGCATAAGGATGCACCCCTTCCAACATTTTCAGCTGCTCTAACTTTAGACATTGGTTACTTAACAAAAGAGGACATATAATTAATATAATTCATAAGACACTAATATTAAAAATAAATATACATTTTGCTTGGCACTCTTAATTACTTTCCTCACAAATACTAAGGAGACAAGTACAGAAAAAGCAAAACACAACTTTTTGGCAAACCATGTATAAAGAAAATAAAGCAGTATTCCAGTATTTCCCATCTGCTTTCTTTTTCATTTTGTTATCATTTAGAAGAAACAAAAAGGACTTGATGAATCATTACTGAAGGTCACCACTTACCACCAGGGGATCAGCAACAGGCTATGAAGAACATGCCCTTTGAGGGGGTAACATCCCTATACCACAGCAAGAAGTGCTAAAAGACAAGGAACACTCTTCTACATTACACAAAGATTCCGTATTTCCTCAGCTAACCAACTCTTCACAAGGCAATGGGCTAAACAGAAAGTCCATAATAATTTCTTTGCCACAGCTATTAAAAATCCAGACATGAAAAGGCTCAAAGGATCAACCAGAAGAACATTCATGTGAGATGGAAATATAATCTTTCACAAGATTTCTGGATAAATTACTGTTCAGCAGGTGAAAGTATTAATTGAAAGAATCACCCTAGGTGCCAAAATCTGCAGGACATATTCCCTGACCTGTCCCACCTCTTTTGTGCTGCATAAAAGACTTAATGAGAGTGAAAACCATCTGCAGCTCCCCAGCAGGTTTTTTTGTAATATAAAAGAGTCCCTGAGTGACTGTGAAGTTGTACAGCCCATGAGAGGCCACACACCCCTACAATCTGAGCAGAGTGATGGGAAAGCGCAGCAAGGGAAAGCATTCCTGGGGTTTGCTGCTCCCATCACCTGCAGCTGGTGCACGGGCCCTGGGAGCCGTTGCCATCCGGTACTATCGGTGCCAGGGCAGGCATTTGTCCAGCCAGAGACTCGAGGGGCTCCACAGGAGCTCTCCACTCCTCTGGAGTATAGGGAAGGAACCCTCTGCACCAGGCCATCAGGGCTAATCTGGTTAGAGCTCAAATCTGCAGTCCCCAGTCTGGCAAAACTCCCACGGGTATCTTTGTGCATTTACTTGAGTTGGTCTTCTGGTCTTGGACTTACAAGAGTATTAATACAGAGAGCAAAGAAACACATGGCTGAGTTTTGTTTCAAAAACATTTAAACCGTTAATGAAAAGTATATTAATTGCCAATAGTAAAGTGATCTCCCACCAACAGCAATTTATGAAATTACTGAAATAGTTCCTGAGTGCAGAAAAGAAATCTGTGCAGCTCCTAATGCTTCCAAATAGTTACTGAAATGTGCATAAAGCTCAGTCATGATGATAAAACTAATTGTCAGTTTCTGTTGGTACTTACAGAGATTTAATTTTGAACTATACCCTAAGGCAAATAATATAGGATTAGACCCATAGACACTGCATAAAAAAATAATACTGAAATGTCACTTGTAAAACACACTTTCATGATCTCGCTATTTGACTTATAAATGTGCCAGTCAGACCTGCAGAGAAAGCCTGCAGGAGGCCCTAGTGAGGTAATAAGAATGGATCATGCTTTTGTAAAATCATGAAGCTTCCATAACTGAAGAAAATGACTGGCTCGTTTTTTTTTTTAATAATATTTCTCGCAGAAGCAAGTAAATAGAGTCTGTGAGGAAACAGTCCAACATCATGAGACAAAAGACATAAAGATTGTGAAGGCATCAAGACATTAGCGAGGCTGAAAAGAGGATCACAAACCTGTAACAGAACCCCGGAGAATTTAAAGATCTGTACTGACAGTAGTGGAACAATTCTTTGTTTTACCCAGTGAAGAGAAAGCAGAAAAGGCTCGAGCAGGTGGGGCAGAACTGCCACATCACTAATATCACTAGGACTAATATCACTAGAACTCAAATCTCAGAATATTTATCTAGTGCCCCCTTCATGTTTGTTGCACCTCTAGACAATGGTTATTTGAATTACACATTTAGTCAATAATTTGACTAGAATTTTTAAATTACCTCTTTCAGAATCTTAATGCTTACTACACTGGCAACACTTAGCATGTAAATGCACTCGGGAAACAAATATGGCAGATAGTAAGTGAGCAAGCTACCCTGCCCCTGATCTTTCTTTAAATGATTTGAAGGAAGCAGTAACTTCTTTGGCAACTAAGCAGCAGGTTGCCCTAGTGACATTAATTCCTTCTGCATCCTACATAGGATTGAATGTGGAATTAGCAGAGCTTGAAAATACCCCTGCAGCTCAGGCAGAAATAATTTTCTTCTCACTGTAAATGGAAGCTTCTCTTGAGGAGACGCTTGAGCTCCAATGCTCTTTATCAGACAGGGTAACATGAACATACATTTATGTATTTGTATTTGAGTTCACTAACAGCCATGATCAGCAATGGAAACTCAACTTAGGAACTGAGAGAGAACTGTCAAACCCTTGAGCCACATTCATCCTGCCACAGAAGAAGTAAACATTAATGCCTGAAAAATAAAGCCACTCTGAAAGCCCGAGGAATCAACAAAGAAGCTTCTTGCCTGTGCCTAATCCAGCTAAACCGTCTTATAGTCTCATTGAAAATAGACACTTGACATGATTTCCATCCACAATAGCTTTCTTACACATTCTATCTTTTTCCATTTATGAAAGGACTACAAGTTTATGTTTAAGAATCCAGAGAGTTATCTAAAGTACAGATACTGAAACTATTATTTTAGCTAAGAGTTCAATTCAAAATGGTGAGACTTAATAGGACTTTCTTTACCTTCCCAAACACTTTTCACAAATCAAGAGAGAACATATTAATTTAGGCAGTGCAAAATGTACAAATGATGGTGACTCTAAATCCAATGTTTAGTCAGATTTCTGTGTAGAAGTGTCACCGTACCACACCCAGCACATTTACAAAGATAATCACAAAATCCTAACAACCACAAATATAATCTTACTCCCTGCTCAGGCTCAAAGTGAAAGGAAGATCTTGTATTTTTTTATTTTTATCTTGTTCTTACTGCAAGGTGTTATACAACTACAATGTTAGCTTCCACCTGGCATTTTTGATTTGGTATCACATGGAAAAACAGCAGTGGTAAACCATCAGTTCACAATAATGGCAGCATTCATTCACAAAAATATATATCTAAGTTATTCTATTTATTTAATGAAGTGTAAGCTACCTGACCACCTTAAAATGTGAACAATACCTAAAAATAAGGGCTCCAAATTAAAGCCACAGTGACACAGATTAACATACCACAAAATCTGAGCAACCTTGTCTAGGGGAAGGTGTCCCTGTCCCTGGCCGGGGGTCAGAACTGGATGATGTCTAAAGTCCTTTCCAACCCAGACCATTCTAATATCCCATGAAAATGCTTTATATTAACCAAGAACCTAAATTCAAGTACAAACTGAACTCCTTAACTGAAAAGGGACAAATTTGAATGTGCACATCAAGTTAAGCCAGACATCAACAAGCAAAACCATTGCATGAAATCACACTGAAATTCACAAATTGCTCAGGAGTATGATGACAGAGAAGAATTGACAGTAGCAAAGGACATTAGAGGAAGTAACGATATCTGAACTTCTTCACACTGAAAAACAACAAATATGTATTTGAGTTCACAGAGTACATAAACACAGAGTATAAGAAATAAGGCCCAAATAAGAACCCCAGAGTGATGAACAGTGCAGGCAACTGCTGGGCTTTGTACCCAAATCTCTGTCTGGCTGTGTTAGCTGTGGAAAGAGAAGAGGTGTACACTGCTCAATACTGCTGACTGTGATCTCTTGTTCATGTCATCTCCATACTGGAAACTAAACATGAAATCCTCCAGATGCTTTGGAAGAGCAGACCCAAAAACAGCAATCCTTGAAACATTACAACCTCAAAGGATAGGAAAAAATAGGTAGAATAAGACTTGTCTGAAGTATGTCTACAGAAGTTCTCTAAAAACTTTAGCATGGAGAAAACAAATTTTTACAAGCATTCACAGTTTCAGATGTTCTGATAAGCAGATGACACACTGCTTAGTATATCTGGAGAGCAGCTGGAACACATCAAAGTCACTCTTATCCTGGCATAGTTGGATCAGGAATACCTGTCAGTTTTCAGCTAAGCTCACATCACTCTACTAGGGAAACCACTTAAATTCCATGCATGGTTTTGGGCTGGGATGTGATTTCAGAGCAGGAATCACATGGCAATCGTTCCAGGAGTACGGAAACCACATAGAAGTGTTCCTCTCACTGAGGAATGTGGGTTTGTTTTTATAGCAACATTACTAAGTTGAGGTAGGCAGCACAAATGTTCTACATTTGTGTCTTTGTCTACTTTGCTTTGTATAAAAACTGAAATGTTTTCTGTCTTCCTTATTCTGTGGTACAATTCAGAGAACAAAGAATTTTGCTATGTCAACACCCTGCTGCTGATTTTGATTCACAGATGTAAGCCTTAGTTTTGTGTTTTACAACAACAGTGGTTTTACAAGGCAACTTTTGAGACCTTTGCTTATACTCTATTTTACAAATTTCCTTTATTAAAAAGACTCACTTTCTAATCCCTGAAGCAAATACCAAACTGTGCCTTATGAAATTTGGGTTTACATGTTGAGAGGCTGGAGTATGGACATAACACCCCACCTGTGTGCTACACTGAGATACCCAGATTTCCAGAGTGAGGGTTTGCCTGCAGATGGACTGACAGTGTCACACAGTTGCAGCCTGTAAGAACTGTTCTCCACTGCTATCTTGTATGAAACACCAGCTCCCAGATTTAATGAAGTCTGAGTGTGTGGTACAGATCATAAATACAGACGTTTAAAGCATGACTCCAGAGAGTGCTTTCAGTAGTATTCTATGAAGAACAGTCCTGCAGTTACAGAGTGCAGTCTATACATGCAAAAATATATCTCACTCTAAGGGCTGTGGTTCAGGAGACAAAGATGCCATTAATTAATAGCAGAGACTGAAGGCTTTTGATCACGTGAGTTAGGCTATTACATGACCAGATTGCTGCAAGGTGAGTATTCTGCAAGGTGGGTATTTGCACCTGCCTTTTATTGGTGAATAGGAAAAAGGCTCTAAATTCTGTTCAAGGTCTGTTCTAATTAGATTTGAATAGCATACTTAATTCTAAATTAGTGCATCTCGATGAGCATGAGTGGAATTAATTTCCTAGCAAAAAGCTGAATGTATCAGGAAAAAAAAAGGCAATAAGGTTACTTAGCTTAGCCTTGATGGCTAATTAGGGTACTTTACTATACTATTGTCAAAGGTACTTGAATAACTTCAGTGGAGCTCTAGAATATCTCACTGCAGAAAACATAATCTGCACATAATATTCCTATGGATAACGAATGCTATTTAGACATCAAGCTATTGCTTTCACTCAAAGCTGTGACATTACTTCCCCAAAAGTAAGTATGACATAATGAGAAAAACAAAATACTCCAGGTAATAACTACTTAAAAACCATCATGATTACAAATTGGTGTATTTTGGAGAACACCATTACTGTGCATTTGTTAAACTTCTTAATTTGCCTAAAAGTGTACATGATTTGGAGAAGCTTGCTGAAGCTTGTATTAATTTAATATATTAGGACTATTTTTTTCTCAGAAGTGGCAGGTTGACACATGAACAGAAAGTGGCAGAAAAATAAACACTGTGTCTCCCACAGCAAGCACACTAATGTAAAGCTTAAAAATTAAGCAGCAGCAGCACATTTTTCCTCAGACCTTTGAGCTGGACCATATGGTTGACGTTCAATTAAGCAAAGATTTATCAGTCTCCAATTGGAATGTGTCCAGATCTCGCTATTTTCTCAAATCTTTGAACCAGAGGACCAGAGCCGAAGAATTTTATTGACTCATACACTATACCCCACACTTTTAAACCTTTGAATGAAATGAGGAAAATTTAATGTATTTTTTGGGAGGTATGCCTTTTTAGATTTTAGAATTAAAATGTAACATGCTATAAAAGCTACAAAACGGCAGCTTGATCTTACAGCTTTAGCCAAGTCAACATCTTACCACTCTCAAAAAGGTGAGGTCCAAATCCCTATCAGCTCTCCTCAGGCAGTCCCATCTCTTACTTTACATCTGCTTCAGCAGCCACCAAACTGCATGGCAAAGAAATAGTCCGTTCACTGAAATGACAGAATACACACACAGTAAAATGTGCGTGGTTTCTTTCTAAGTTGGCAAAAGGAATGGGTTCACTGAGCAGTGCAAGTGGCACAAGATCCCAAGTGACAGACAAGATCCTGTGTTTGGGAACAGACAGCAAGGAGAAAGGAATGAGAATGTCTGTTTGAGAGCACAGTGCAGTTGTTTTGACTTCAAATCTAAATATTAACTCTTTTCTGCTTCCTGGACTCTTGCTTACTTCTTTCAGCTGTCTGCTCTGTAAATACGTTTTCATCACACCCAAGTGCAGCACTAAATTCCTGAACAATAGACAAGCCCATGACTTCAAGTCTTCAAGTCTAAGAGTGGATTGAGAAATAAGAACTTTCAAATGAACCCAGTCAGAATTTTATCTAAGTGAGTATTGGAACGAATATTAAGATCTGGAACATAAAAGGTCGTAGCTGCATAGAAAAAGATGTAACTTTTTCATTCAAGACTGTATATTTCATTCATTTCAAAATGGGCTAAAACACAAATACAATATTAGACAGAATTAGGTCACTATTTTTTTCCCATCAGACTATTGGAGGCCATAGAAATGTCACAAGAAACTTGTTTACAGTAAAAATCCTAATTCAAAATTTGGCAATAATTAAGTCAATCAAACATAAAGCTGTTACGCTGAATTGTAAAAGCTTAATTTTAAATTCCATTTAAAATGAAACTCTGTGGTTAAATTCTGATTTTATAGATAGATGGTAGGGTTTTTTCTTTGCTTATTTTTATGAATGTACTTGAGTGCATCTATTCAATTCACCAAAAAAAACCCTGCAAACATAATTTGCAGTATTCTAATCCACAAGGTTTAATTCCTTTGCAATTGCCATTTCAACGTAGCAGCTGATTCCAGTGTCACTATTGCTACAAAGGGATTAACCTTTCCCTACTGATTTTTTATGATGGGAGAAAAGAATGTAATTGAAGTGTTCAATTTTTGAAGTTTTGAAGGTTTTTGTTTAGTTGTTTTTCTTTTTTATAAGTGTGACCTCATCATTGCAAGTTTTCATGAAGGCTGGAATATCCTTCTGCTATAATAATGCTATAAGACATTTCTGTAGTCCTGCTTTTTGTAGAATGGTTTAGATTGGAAGGGACATTAAAGATCATCTTGTTCCAACCCCCTGCCATAAGCAGGGACACCTTTCACTAGACCAGGGTACTCAGAGCCTCATTCAATCTGGCCCTGAATATTTCCAGGGATGGGACACCCACAGCTTCTCTGGGGAATGTGTTCCAGTGCCTCACCACCCTCACAGGAAAGATCCTTCCCCTAATATCTAATCTAAACCTACACTCTATCCGTTTGAAGCTATTCCCCCTTGTCCTGTCACTACATGCTCTTGTAAAGTCTTTCTCCATGTTTCTGTTAGGCTCCCTTCAGGTACAGGGGGGCTGTAATTGGGTCACCCCTAAAACCTCATGGAATAGTAACTAACTTCTAGTAAAGTGAGTATAATGGTGAGATGAAGAAGTATAATGGTGGGATGAAGGACAGTACTTAAAACTAACTTCCACTGTAACTTTACTAGCAACACTACAGAAAAAAAGGTATATTTACAGGTGTTCACAAAGATTACAGAACCATACTGGTGCATTGCAAATCATGGCTGTTCTACTTTCATCACTTTTCCTGTGTGATCCCCCAAACTCTTTGATCAGGGAAGATGCTCTTTCTTGATTTGACAGATTAATGTAAACTTTATTACCTTAACAGAGAGACTCAGTAAAACTTGCCTTCTACTCTGCCATTGAGTTTTTATCATAATTATTTTACACCTATAGTTCAATTAAAGAAGCTTCAATTATTTGGGCAAAACACTGCCTTGCTACACTGGTAAAACTGTAGGAGATGGACAGGATTCCTAGCTGTGTGTATCCAGGGGCAAATGAAGAGGTAAGTGATTATCTGGAGTTACTCACAAAGGAGCACCTTAGCTGGAACCCAAAAATTCAGCTAGACTCTCAGCTAGAACACTGTGTTCTTTCTTTAGTCTGTTTGTACTGTGTATTTTCAGATCTTCCCTTTTTGTTGTTGTTTGGAAAGGATTGGAAGGAATAGAGTTCATCTAGAATATTTTTTCCAAACCCTTTTTAATACCCAAGGACCAGACAGTGCTTCAGGAAGAAAAATCTGTGAAAATGTTGGACTCTTTTTCTGGGTACGAAGGCATGTGATAAATATTTAGCATTTAAGCAACTGAAGTTTATGAATTTAAATGTTACCATATGTATCATTTTCATTTAAACATCCATTAAAAATTATAATAATAATATGGCCTAATTCGTGACTTAGCCTGTCAAAAGTCAATTACATACAGCTCCTAACTCACATAAAAATCTATTTGTATAAAGTTTGTTTTGCTTTTTGTAACTGCAATTCTTTACATGTGATGGGGACACCATCTCTAGGATATCCCCATGGTCTGTGGGTTGTGAATTTACTCACATAGGTTAGTCCAGCCTTCTGCCCTAAGGCAGAATGAAATATGACAGAACCACTTCTGAGGTATTTTACACAGGACATCATAGCACATTGTCAGAACTCTGCTTTTGGCCACAAATTCTATAAAAAGTAGTGATTACCTTGAAAATGCAGTAAGATTGCAGCATACACTTTTGGTGTACATAGTTAGGAGTTCTGATTACAAAATATTATGGACAAAAAAGTCTGTCCTTAGAAACTCAGCAAGTGCTACAGACCAGTAAGAGCCAATGTTTCATCCAGCCCAATTTTCCTCTGATTCAGTAATTTTGACCGTACAGATAAGAATCTGTGCTTATTGTGTCCTGCACCCTGCCAGTTTGTGAAAGATGTCCCAACACTCAGATAGGTTTTTGAATGGTCTGACACTGCCCTGTTGAATGCAATTGTGCATTCTGTCCAGAGCCACAGAAACCTTTGTAGGTATCAGGAAAAGCCCTTTACAAAGACTCCAGTGCTACAGTACATATCTGTCTTTTTTAAAAAAGTCAGGAGAAAAAAATCAAATTCCATGTGGTGTCAGCACCTGACAAAGGTAAATGTTAGCAGAAGAGTTTTAATGTTCTCTCTAAATAAGTTCTGTTTATTCATCAATACTCTTTGTTATGAGCTGGAACCAGGACACTGTCTGCAGTTTGACGTAGAGAGTTAAGAACATAAAATCTGTCAGCACATAAGGAAACAAGGTCAGGAGAGAGAATAGTGTTTTATAAAGCAGTATTTAGGGCAATTGCATTTTAATATAATTAAGTAATGCACCACTGGAAGTAAAGCAAATGCTGCATTGTTTGTAAATGCAGTAAAGCCTTTTAATCAGAACATCACCTTTTCAACAAAAAAACCTTGTTCAACAATAAAAATGGCAGCCAATGGATAAAAATAAAACAATTAATAATAGAATATTGCTTTGAAAGGTTGACTTTAGGATGTTCAAAATAATAAGCATTATTATTTGTATTATATATATTTTGCTGAATGTATTAAGTTTTGAATATAAATCAAACTCTGCTACTCAGTATAACTCAACAGGTCAGCTGCATTAATACCTGTAACTGCTGGAAATTGTTTTAAGAGATGCGAGACAGGATTCTCTGTGTGGAACTGATATTTTGCATTGCACTCCAGTGTCTCCATTAGACCCCAGTGTAAAATGGATGCTAACAATGGAGGTCATGCTCCTCCTGGTTTTCCCTGCTGCTGGAATAAATCCAGGCTCAAATCCCCAGCCCTGTGGCTCAGTCCCCACAGGTCCACTATAAATTTGAAGTAGACAAATGACCCTTTCCCTCCCACTGATGAATTAATTCTGTACAAAGTGGAGCCAAGAATTGGAGGTGAAAAAAAGGCAAGCTGTAATCTCCTTTTGTGAATGCATCTGGTTTTACAGCAGATCAGTCTGCACCTCCCAGGAAAGGAGCCATGCAGCAGTCCTTGGTTATTCACACAAAAACAGCACAGCACTTCAAAGAGTGCAAAATGCAGGTTTAGTATATAACAAGAAAAAATCCCTCCCAAAATTACACGCTGACTTTTGATTTTATGCAAAAAAGAAAATGTTCCTCTTAAGGGCTGCATAAACAAAGCCTGAACTCAAATATAAAATGTTAATTAAAATTTAATGTATCCCGTGTGATGCCTTTCTTTGTTCTGCATCTCTGGTTAAATCTGAGGCTGGTTATCTTACTGACTAATAGGGCTCTCCTGCTTTTCCAGTCACTTGTTATGAAGTAGAAGTCGTTCTTCCAGTAAACACAGCAGTCATTTACCTCGGCTATCACGTCAGTGTCTTACCCTTAGAGACTCTTCCCTTCAAAATTAGGCCAGCAGATACATTAAGCTTATGTGTCACTGGCATTAAGGCAAGAGGAAAACCCTTACTCAAAATGTAATTCTGTTTATAAAAATCACTTCAATAGGATTTACAGCTTTCAATGTTTTAATTTAAAAATAAGAAAAAATATTACTGGGACCATTGTTATCGGTTTAACAATTGGAACTTGTGATATTACTACTCTGACTGGAGATTTTCAGCTAGGTAGGCACAACATGTAGAAAGTCATAATGGAAAACAGTAAAAGATATAATATATTTTTCAGCATTCTTGCAATGTTTTTTCTTAAATTAAAAATCAACATAGCTGCTGCCAGCTCCTAAAGCATGAGAAAAGACAGAACTCTACAAAGAACTGATCTTTCCCTTCATTCTCACAAAATGTATTCAATTGTTTCACACTGTTGAATTACATAGATGTAACGAAGTAATGTTATTGTTTGTAGGAGTACTACTGAGAATCTGTTTGAAATGGATTCAAACACCCAGCAGAATTCACTCTGCTCTTCTTACATGAAATACTGTTTCTCAGCAGGAGTGCAGGTCACTATTCCATAATCTAAGGGCACCAAACGTTCTGGTATGATTTCATTTGATTTCAGTGAAAGAGCTGCAAATATCAACAACTGAAATTATAGCAAACATTTCTGTCACTGCAGGACTGTCACGTTTGACTACTTTAGATTTAATTTAAACTTGTAATATATCTTTAAATCTGTTCAAATTTATGCATTACCTTGTCAGGTACAATGACACTTTGATGACATTTTAATTCTGTATTCTTTAGTTCAGTGCCTGAAAAGAAGATATTTGACTCTGAAAGGTAAAAAGGAAAGAATGTCTAGTGCCACATTAGGTTTTTAATCCTAGAGCCCTGAAGCCTTGGAGCTCATTTGATAAACTGGTATGAACTAATTAAGGTAGAAGCTGGTACCACTCTCACATCTTGGAGTGAAAATCGTTGTCCTTATTTCTTATGCTTCTGATTTCTAAGTACTGTACACAAGTTAGAAATGCACTTGCTCAAGTAAACCTGAGTGCCATAGGCACATTTTTATTGAAAGCAACAGGACTTTTAGATACTCCTAAAGGAGTAGATGCCACCTCATACTCTGTAGACTTCTCAGAGAAGAGTTGGACAGCAAACTGAGACATTTTCAAGATGCTGATTGTCCCTTCAAAAAGTGCTTTACAGCCTGTTTCCTATTTCCAAAAGTGAGAGTTCTGATTCAAAATCAATATATCACTTAAATTGCCACCTTATCTGACCCTTCTTCAGGTAGAAATAGAATACAGAAAAAATGCCAGTTTGTGTGTATGTGTTCCACCCCTCTCTTAATTGTATTTACACACCAGAAATATTATCTATTGAAATATTCACTACAATGAAGTTTGAGAAGAAGGTTATTTATTCTGCTCACAAAATTGCGCAGAAAAGACTCATGTGCTCAATATTTTAGAGAATATGAGTGTTCAGAGCCAGAATATTGTACAGGATGTATACAAAATATTAACTGTTTAATTACTGAAATTTAATTATTGAAAAGAAAACAAAAACAGGAGAGACATCAGTCTCATTTTTGCAATATTTTAACTAGAGACTGCTTATGTGCCTACAGAGTATAGAGAGAATACAGCTGCAGAACTTGTATTTATATTTCAAATGTGTCTGACAGTGTTCTGAACTACAGTTACTGGGGTTTACTGTGAAAATAAACTACATGTGAGAATCAATCAGATTAGTATTTATATACAGCCAAAGTTCAAGACTTCTTTTGTTTAAAGCTTTCAGTCCTGGCTCAGCAACACACAAAAAAACCCCAAGTCTTCTAGGAGAAATCAACAGGACAGAAAAGTACTGAGTAATTCAATAAATGTTATTAGTTAAATAACAACTTAGGTACAAATTTATTACTCTATTTTCTGCATATATATGCATACACACACCTATACAGACAGAACCATGTCCTTTCATGTTTCTTATTAATGGCCTAAATCTTCATGCAAAATCAGGGTTTAGTTTATTTGGTCTTAGTGTCTATGTCCTTAAATTCATAATTCTCAGTGTAATGCTTGCCATTTTAAAGATGCTAAAGTTATTATGAAAATATCTCAGACAGGAAAACAAACAGAAGAAATTAATCATACCTGTTGAATTCTGTTTTCATAAAACTGAGCTTAATAACAAGAAAGTTATTCAAGAGGAATAAAATCATCTAACACGTTCATTTTCCACGTGATATGTGGAACCCTATGCCCTAAAAATTGTACAAAATCTTCAAAATACACTAAAACTAACCTAGTTATAAAACAGCCCTTAAAATACCCCTAAAAATAATAAAAAACACACTTAAAATTCCTAAAAATACCATAATAGTCCTAAAAAAGCTCTAAAAATACCCTAAAAAACCCTGAAAATTCCCTTAAAAGGCCTAACCTTCAAAATGTCCTAAAAACCATAAAAAAACCCTTAAAACACAGTAAAAATACCCTAGTTGTAAAAAGCCCTTAAAACATCCCTAAAAATTAAAAAAAAACCATAAAAAGTCCTAAAAATACCCTAAATAGTCCTTAAAAAGTGCTAAAAATACCCTAAAACTCCTTAAAATGCCCTAAGACCCTAAGATAAAAATTCTCTATAAAGGATGGCAGCTCTGAGACAAGTAAGCATAGAGAGATAAAAACAAAACATTGTTCTTTCCATGGTACACTAAATAAAGATTATCTATTACTCTCAGAAAAAAAAGAGGAAAAGTACATTGTATAGGACACTTACAATGTTATATTATTATGTAAAATATCTAATAATATACTTACTGTAAAACGCCAGAGCAGCTAAGAACCCTAATCCAGGGATGATCTTTCCATGACACTCTACTCAGAAGCTGGTCTGCAGCTTTCCCAAATATCTGATATCTTCCTATAGAGAACAGCAGATGCAAATAAACTGAGCAGTACAAAGTGCAGACTTACTGCCAATAAACCATCACAGTGAAATATATTGACAGCCTGAATTCTCATCAACTTTTGCAGATGTGACAATGTAGAAGAGTTTTAAGGACAGATAAAAGAACAGTTCTTTTGGCAAATTTATGTTGCTACCCATCACAGTGTGTAAGTGATGAGAATTAGTTAAAAACTCACAAATGTGCTTTCACAAGAATTAAATTAAAGTGTGTTGGAGTCCAGTAACATGGGCCAAGCAAAATCAGAAGTCAGTATCTCATTAATGATAAAACAGAGCAGACAGGATAAGTAAAAATCACAAAGGGTTCTGAAGAGAAAACTTCCAGTTCACAATTTCCAAAACTTGCATCTGATGCAATTTTAAAAAAGCCTTGTGGAAGAAGGGGATAAACTAATTGAAGCAATGCTCAGAGAAGGCAGAGTTACAGCAGTGACAGAATAGTTGAGGCTCTTAATCCTACAAAGTATCTCCCTTTGTAGAATGCTAACCTCGACGGACAAACTGATCCGATTTAGCAGACTTAATTTATCCCACCTCTCAATTCAAACTTGCAAGTTCCACCTACTGCTGCAGCATTCTTTCATGCCACCCAAGGAATCCAAAATAGAGATATTTGTAATAGAGTTTGCTCTCTGATTTACCTTCACCCCAAAGTCTTCTGCATAAGCAAGTAACTGAGTGAGATGAAAAGGATTCTGAAGACAAGCACTGCCACAGTGCTGGCAGCTCAGGCTCCACCTTGAACAAAGACTTCAGTTCTACCTCAAAACAGCTGAAGGAATTCAAAGAAGATCAATGCAAGGAAAGTATTTTACCTAAGCTGGAATAAAACTTTGTTAACTAGTGACAGTTGTAGCACTTAATTATCTCCAAACACATGGCAAATCTAAGCAGAAATTATAGGATGTTGTCAGAATAGCAAAAAAAAGCTATAGCTAAAGGAAATGTCATTACAAGAAAGGAAAAGGCAAAAGTGCCTTTAAGCAGTGAGCTCTACTGGAACAGGGAAATACTTCCCAGGAAAAGCCCAATGCCCTGAAAAATTTGAAATTAGACTAAAAAGCTAATTGGAGAAAATACCAGAAAAACCCCAAACCTGGAGCCATAATGTTACAGCAATAATAAAAACATTATATTAATTGTTTGATTTTTTACATATAATTTACATGAAAGCTTTACTGAGATATGAGGTGCTGTACACATCACACAAAGCACAGGTGTAAGAAACAAAAGTACACTTGTGTTCTTAACTACAGTGGAAACATTCTTATATCCCATTTTAGCTTGCAACTTTGTACATAATTCTACCAGGCATAAATGTGGCAAAGCATAGAGCAAATGATACTGATTTGAAGAAAAAAGTAGATGGGCTGTCATCATGACACACCTGCCCACCCTATCTTCTACTGCCATATAAACAACACTAAAAATAAAAATATTATTTTTAGGTTATTTTGACTACTTCTGTGAAACTGTTGGACAGGATATTTGGAGCAGAAAAGAACATCTAATTGTGTAACTTCAACTTTCAACACTCATTCCTTTGATCACAGTAATCTTAAAAGTTTCCCATGGAAAACATGCTACAGACATTTTGATGTACATGTTTTACTCCTACTTTTTTATACGAAATAACTCTTATCAGACTATACACCAACTTCTGAAAGTAAAATTACAAATGGGAACAAAAAGCTCAAATCTAGCAGTTTTTCTAATGCACACTAAATTAAGTACTTGATCTGTTTGTTTCAAAATTTATCAAGTGCTGTCAGAATTAGCCATCTTTCTGACAGATAGTGTTACCCTACTGCAAGGATCTCTGAAATACAATTTCTATTTGACCCACATATCAGTGGCTCTTCTGCGTTCTCACCTCTCACACTATTCTGCATAAACCAGGCCTCCCTACATGGCCATTATATTAAAATCCTCTCATTAATGACCTAATACAACACTAACAGTTATTGAGAAACTGTACAATAAAAACAACACTGTTTTTGCATCCCTTCCTTAGGTGAGGAACCTAAGAGTTACTTCATTTATCATTTTAATCTCCTTTCTCCCAAGTGATTTTTATATTCCCTCACATCCTACATTTCTTCACAAGCCTCCTAGCAACATCCCCCAGGCAAAGGCTTTCTGGAGCAAATTCTCAAGTGGAGCAATGACATCCTTACATCAGCTGAGGATCTTTTTATGACATACACAGCACTGATCAAATGCAGTGCTGCCCTGTCTGCAGCCACCCTCTGCTCAGAAAAGCTCCAACTCTTCCTTCAATAAACAGTCATGCCAAAAGATCCTTAAATCAAAGTAATTATATTCATCGGTAAAGTGCAAAAAATTCAGCATTAATGGAGAGCCACCAGCTGCAGTTGCACAAATTCTAAAATGCAGAGTCACCATATTTAGAGGTCCTAATAAATATCGTTCCTCTCTGCTGCCATCTACAGACAGACTTCAAGTTTTTTTAGAAATCTATTTTTCCAGTCCAGATATATATATATTTAATAACAGCATCTCAACATGCCCTACAAAACAGTTCACCCTGAACATATACTGTATCAATAGTATTACCTCAACATATTAGAAGCTTTAGGAAAAGCTGAGCCCAAGTGATGGGTCCCTGAATGGTACTATGATGGTGTTCACACTGCATGCTGATCCTGAGCAAAATCCTCAGCTGGGAATTAGTGGCTCATGGTCCCTGTCCAATGCATGGGAAGAGTTGAGTCACAGGTAGATGTCCCTCAGAAGCCATATGAGCTGCCAAAAGTGAAAAGGAAATTCTAAATCTCTAGGATAGCCAGCTTAAGCACATTTGCTTGAGTCCCCAGAACATCTAATGCTTAATGGTTATAGCATTACTACTTGATGCCTACTTCAGACAGAAGACGTCCCAGTTTCATCACAGCTGTATGGTCTAACCCAAAGGCTACAAAATCGGTTTCCTTCTCTGCATAAAAAAGAAATCCAGTACCAAAAGGGGTACAAATTTAAAAGCCCCACACCTCAGATGCACAGTGGAGACAGAGTAACAGAGTACAATTGCCAGACTGTGTATCTGTATTAAACGACTGCAAGCCATATGGGTGCAAAAATGAAACATTGTGCTTGCTTAGGGCCCAAACTGAACATAGAATGGATTGGTTTGCAAGAGACATTAAACATCATCTCATTCCAATCCCCTGCCATGGGCAGGGACACCTCCTACTGGACCAGGTTGTTCAAAGCCTCATCCAGCCTGGCCTTGAACACTTCCAGGGATGGGGCATCCACTGCTTCTCTGGGCAGCCTGTGCCAGTGAAGTTTTCTTCTTAGTATTTAATCTAAACTTACTGTGTTCCAGCTTCCAATCATTGCCTCTTGCATATAATTTGACATGAAATAAATTAATTACGTGTGAAAATAACCCTTAGCCTGAAGGTCAGAAGGCTCCTGTGGCGCAGCTCCCCCGGGAAGTGCGAGCCTTCACACGCTGCAAGCCGGAGTTAGAACCCCTCAGTGTTCTGCTGTGAAACGCTGCACGGCGAGTGCCACCTAAGCAGCGGACAGAGGCGAATTTACATTTTCATGAATTTACACATTTACACAGCCCTGCCGAGGGGCTCGGGGCCAGCCCAGGTCCCCCCTCAGCAGCACCGGGGCGCCCCGGCCCCGCAGGGCGCGGCAGCCCCGAGGGGCTCCCTCATGAGGCGCCGCGGGCTGGGCGGGCCCGGCCCCCGGGAGGGGATGCAGCGGGCCGGGGACAATACAAAGCATAGCCAGCCCGTCCAGGGCGGGGATTATCCCATCCTACTCTGTGACGGCCGTGTCCAGTGTTGGGCGCCACAACATATAAAGAGGCATTTAGCTGTTAGAGAGCATCCAAAAGAGCGACTTTTTGACGAGGATGGTGAAGAGCTTTGAGGAGAAGCCGTGTGAGGAGCAGCTGAGGTCACTTGGTCTGTTCAGCCTGGAGGAGGCTGAGGGGACACCTCACTGCAGTCACAACTTCCTCGTGAGGGGAAGAGCAGGGGCAGTCACTGATCTCTGCTCTGTACTGACCAACGACAAGGCCAAGGGGACGGCCTGGAGATGTGTCAGGGGAGGTTTAGGCTGGATAGCAGGTTCTTCACCCACAGGGTGGCTGGACACTGGAACAGGCTCCCCAGGGAAGTGATCCCAGCACCAAGCCTGACAGAACTCAAGAACTCCCTGCTCTGGGGCACAGGGTGTGATCCTTGGGGTGTCCCGTGCAGGGCTAAGAGTAGGATTTGATGATCCCTGTGGATCCTCTCCAACTGAGAACATTCCCTGATGATGTGAGGGGGAAGCAGGAGCAATGCTCTGTAGTGGCCACCATGGGCTGTGCCTCAGCCGTAGCTGCTGCAGGCCCCTCAGGCATGCACACAGAGTAGATCAGTCTTTCTCCCTTTTCAGCTTCAATCATTTCAGAGAGTCACAGCTGGAAGGGACTTCTGGAGATCATCTAGTCCAATCCCTCCCTCCACCCCTTCTCCAGCCAAGGCAGGATCACCTGGAGCATGTTACACAAGATTTCCCACTTAGCCATTAGCCCTGTGCAGGCCAGGGTAGCAGGTGTGGGAGAAAATACACGGTGGAAGAGCTGTGAAACATTGGTGAACCACATGTGTCAGTTAGAGTGCTGTTCTGGCTACAGACAGGAAAGGAACTGAATCCAAAGAATGCAGGTAGTAAAAGAGCGGGTTTATCACTTCCCTCTTCCTTTGCACTTGGCACTTCATTACCGTTTTAACTTGTTCCCATTCCATTATTTCTCACTAGTCTATGTCACCTAGATCAGGATATTTGAAAAGCTGAGTAAAAGCTCAGTAATACTGTGCTACCAATGCTTTTACCATTTAGTTTTTACAGTGCTGGGAGTGATAACCACTTTCGTACACTGGAGATCTTAAGAAATACTTGGCTGCTAATAAGGTCCTAAAATCACACTGCTAAAACAAATTAGTTGAAACATCTTTTGAATGTGTGTCATTTGATAATCAAAGTTTAATTTCTACAGTAGTTAGTCTGCAACATATTGATATATTTTTTCTGCTTGGCACAGAACTCTTTTGTCATATTCCTTAAAATAAAGAGTAAATCAATAGAGCCTTCAGAATATTAAAAATGTCATGCTTTATTTGGTATTCTTTATTAAGTTATTTTAATTCTGTCCATGCCTTCTTATTCTTCTACTTATTTTTTGCTCCTCTGTTCCCTGTTGTCAAAGGTTTCTTTCATCTCTCCATTTCTGTTGGCTGTGCTTCTAGGACAGTGGCCTTCTTGTGGCCATCTGGACAATTGTAGTAATTTGAGCAGCTGATCCTAAAAATAAGCTGGTCTTGGAGGAATTTATGCCATTTGAACATTTTACTTTTTAAAATCTGTTTTAGTGTTTCATATAATTGAAAATTTATACCTGAAGCAAGTTATATACCAAGAACTTTTTGTTGTTGTTGTTGTTTTTGCTTTGTTTTCCTACAAGGTGGTGACTTCTGTTCCTTTTCCCCCTGTGTGCCCAGCAGCAGGTGCAGCTGGTTCTGGCAGAGCTGTCCATCAGCAACAATAAACTGACCTGTGACCAAGTACTTCCCAGTATCCTATTTTGCACCTCAAAGGAGAAACTTGGCTTTTATTAATCTAAGGTAAGGTTGTTTAATATGAGCTCTTTGGGACATCATCTGGAGAGAAGCACTTATTTCTTTTCTCTACTTATTTGTGTACTGACGAACATGTTGTAAGAGAGTTTTGTCTCAAAATTATCTTGAGTTCTGCTCATGCTGCCTTCAGGAGTCAAGATATATCTCTAGGATTTGGGATAATTAATTTGTTTAATGTGTGAAAACAGCAGAATGGCTAAGAGCCACCAGGGGGCATTAAAACAAAATAGATGGATCAAAATTGGACACATACAAAACTTTATTAAAAAAATTACTGATTAATAAGGAGAGAGGCACACTGTGCTGGTAATGAAAAACAAGCAGGAAGTAAAGCTGTACTTCATAGTGACCTATGTCATAGAATTTGGGACAATGGTGGAAAGACTTCCAGCTTTCTTCAAACAGCACAGAATGCATAGTGATAAGAGAGCAAGAAAGCTGCAGTTATGCAATAGTTCTGATGGTAGTGACAGTAGGATGTGAACAAGACATTGTACTTAGATTAAAACTAATGAATTGTTATCTTGGAATTATTTTTATGGTAAGAAAAATTAGAAGTGATTCCTGTTTCTTCTGCTATGAGACTCAGAGAAAACAGTTGCTCTGGGTAAAGAGACATTGTCACTTCCTTTCTGTGTTCCCCTTTAAACAATGCCGTTTTGTTTCTGCACTAAAAGCAAGCTGAGCTGTTTTGTCATCTCTTTAAGACTGAAGTGCAAAAGCTGGATAACAAGATATTAATTGAGCATATGCACCAAGTAAACCTTTCAATCTCAGCTATAATCCTCTGGTGAAGAGTGAGGTGCACAGGTGGCCTTTCAACTAAGTGGCATTTATCATGCTCTAAAAGAGAAAAAGGTTTAATTTTTTTTCTATAAATCACTTCAATTTAGTGGGGTTTGTAGAAACAGCTTTTGTGACCCATAGCCTATTGTTTTTACCAGGCTCAAAATATCTCTTATCCAACCAAACAGAAGAGTTGTGGCCAAGTAAATTGCCCCCCTGTGCTGCTGTTATGTCACTGTGTGTGACATCATGCAAAACCACCACCACACCCTCTGCCCCCAAAATCATTTGTCCTTGCATCACTTTGTCCTTGCACTGCTGTATCACAATATCCAAACTATAATAGCTTGCATGGATTACCATAGTAGGTTGGTGTGAAAATCTAAGGGATTAGTTATTAATAGAGTATGAACCAGCATGAAGTAAAATTAAAAAAAAGTAATAAAGGTGCCCCAGCCTCAGGTCCTACATGCTGCTTTATCAGTCCAAGTACTGCTCTATGATTAGAAAGAGATCCCAATAGCAAAGGAGTATTTCTATAGCACTTGTCAGGTAAAGTCAGTCTGCCCTCATTTTCTCAGGAGTTTGTGGCACTCAGCATCTGTTTTCCCCCTTTCCTATGCCTCTGTATTTTATGCTGTGTTGGGGACACATGTTAATTTCACCACCCCTCTAAGAGAGAGGCAACTCTTTTTCACAGCAAAGCAAGAGAGCATCACGGAGCTCCTACTCCTATGTACAGGAGAAAAATGTGAAGGGTGTGCTGTTCCTGCCCCTCACACATGGAACACAGCACATGATCACTGTTCTCTCTGCAGTTCTAATTACACCACCTTACCTAGATCACAACTGGCCTAGAAGCAGCAACTCACCAGTGGTTCACATCTAAGTTTGACAGCCTGCAGCTTCAAGTTCTGAAAAACGTTGGCCCAAGAAGAGAGCAGCTCCCAAAAGGAGGCAAAAAAAGCAAGGACATTCATTTCAAAGAGGGCAGCACAGAAAAATTACCTGAGTGGTATTTTGAAGGCTGTTTTAAGTCAGGATTTCAGTTTTCTTGACTTTCTTTTATTCCTTACACTCAGTGGTGGAGAGCAGACCTCCTGTTCAGGCTGAGTTTATTTCCTCCCCTTTTGCCAAAAGACATACTGAAGCAGCAAAGAATATTACAGGTACAGGAGAGTTTCAAGGGACTGTTCTGTACTTAGAAAATGTGTTTTGTACACACTTCATGCCTGGTTGACATTGATTAAGCAAAGAATGATCTGAAAGCTAACAGCTAATCTTTTTTCTTCTGCATTCAGCTCCATGTCAGTGGTTTATCTTCCCTTGTACACACCCTCTACAGATACCCTTCTGAAAACCGTGCTTACCTTCTTTGGGTAGATTCCTCAGCCTTCTCCATAATTAGTTCTTGTACAGCCATGTAATTAACTTTTTAGAGATGCCAGTATTAAAATGCTAAAACTTCTTGTTCAGTAATAACAAAGATTTCTCAAAGAGTAATCAGCTTTGTAGAATAGTGCATCTTTTCCCAGGAGGAAAAGCAAGGAGCCTCACCCTCATACCTCCCTGGACACACAGGGCAAAGAGCAGGCCTCCAACTCACCCCTGGAGAGGGCCACGTGAGCTGTGCAGGAAATGAGCTCATCTGACTGGTGATTCCCAGATCTGGGAGAGCATCACCTGCTGCCAGGAGACTCCCTGCTAGCACCCAGCTGTGGAAGAATCTGGCTCTTTACTTGATCTGACAGATACATGTGAATTGCTGAGGCCAGCTGCCAGGGCACCCATCTATAAAGAACCCCTAGAGATGAAAAGAATTCTTGTTTAAACCCTAACAGATGATTTGAATTAACTCAGGCTTCTCAAGTTGTCTTCTTGACTGAGGTTCTTTGCATTATGAGGCTGATAGTAAAATTACTATTTGCAACAAAACAATTATTCTTTGTTTGTAATTTGTTGATAGGCTACATGTTTGCTTTTATCCCTTCTTTCACCAGCTTTGGACTAAGGCCTGGCAAAGACTAGTTTGCAGAGGGTTCAGGTGAATTACTGAAGACAGAGTCATGTGCCTGTGGCTGGATTCTGACGTGACTGGGGCAGGGAGGAACTGGCAGGACTGGCTGCTTATAATGGGAGATGATAACTGGGTCATGAGAGAACATAAGCTTTGGGCTATTTCAGGAGCATTGAAGGAATTCATGAGGTGTGTGATGTTACACCACACATCACCTTACCTTCAAAAGAATTAGTGGAATTTGTTCAACTTGTTCTACTGTGGCACAACAGACTGGGAAAAGGGTAGTTAGAGCAGGAGACTTATGTCATGATATGCTGCAGATGATTACAGCATGGACAGTTTTCAAGACCAAAGATCAGCTCAACTTCATCATGGCCTGTTCTTTCATGTACATATTGTCAGTACAACCTGGCTTCAGGACAGGTGGTGTTGCACTCAGACCAGCTTCAGCAGAGCTGCTCACCACCTCCTCTGTGACCCATGGCACTACTGGTCCTGTGAGACTTACACATGTCATTTGTGATACTTGTTTAGTATAGTAGGGAGAAAAGTCTTGCATGCCTCTGAAGCCTAGGAATAGCCCAAGGAGACTCTGGAATTGTCTCCTTCTGTTCCTCCAGAAATTTATATGGTAATTTAAACTGTAAATTATAAACTGTAATTTATATGGTAGGACTCCAGACTAATCCAAGAGCCTCTCTCCCTTGAGGCAAATGGCTGCTCTGAGCACAAAGGGGTCGCTCTGCACACCAGCACACCAGCAAACCTAAACACACTTGAGCCTCATTAAATTGTGCTGCTTAAAATTAGGTGTGTGCCATATGGCTTTAGGTTTGTCCTATTCAGTAGGATATATGTTAGCTGAGAATAAGTAAAACATCATTAACCTCAGAATTTTTATTATCAAGTTCAGAGAAAGAAAAAAAGTTATATTGATTTAAATAAAGATCAATCCCCTTAAATACAAAACTGCTTAGAATATGAACTCCTAGAAAACTGAATATTTTAAAGATCTTGAAATACTGAATCCTTCATCCTCTAGGATGCTTCCACATTATTGTAACTGAATGCTGCACATTAAAATACCCTCAACACCAGTGAATATGGCTTCTTCAGCAACTTCAGTGGTAATTAGTTGAAATACTGCACACTATACATTTTCTCCCCACTAAAAGCCCAGTCACACTGGGCCTCAGCCTTCACTGTTTGATTCCATATACAAGACTGAATGTATTTAGAGTGCACCAAAGGAGAAGAGCTAAGAGCCCCACTCGTGGGCACATCAGGGGAATGTTCAGGATGGCCAGTTCTCACCCACATGTGATACAGTGCAAATGGCAGAAGAAGTCCACAAAGCCACAACACAGCATCAGCCACGTCTCTGACCCTCTGCAGAAAAGTTGTACTTAAAACCAGCTTCCCCAGCACTGCATAATGCAAAGTTCAATCCAAAGGGTATCAATTCCACCTGCACAAACCTCATCACACAACTGCATAGGTATACAACATCTTCTGAGCCATTCTGGTATTCCCACTGCTCTGGTAAATGAGTGACAAGTTAAAAGCAGTATCTCTTCTCAAGTCTGTTTGATCAGTTTCTATTCCCTGTAAAAATAATGATTAAAAAAAGTTATCAGTGTGCAAAAATAGTATAAAACTGAAACATGAGTAGCCATTACAGTGGAATCAAATTACATATTCAGGGCCAATAAAGGCTCTCAGCTGTATGGAAACAGAAAAAGTATTCCTTGTGCTCTCTCTCTTTAAGGAGTTTCCACATCATGTCGTTAATCACCAAAGTTATAAAATTTCAGACTCCAAACATTAGCTGTAAGTTAAATAGCCAGCTTATAAACCAGCAAAGTACTACCTTAATTTGTCTTTGTATGCTAAGTATTTGTTTCTCCAACCAGAATGTGAATACTGCCAGCATCTCTAACAGGGTCACAAGACTGCTGCTCTGAACTCTCAGGGCTGACTAACACCCACTAAACACTTACTTTACCAACACTGCCCATTTTCTAAACACACTTGCAATATTTCTACCTAACAATTCCACAGACCAGACTTGTAAATGTATGATGTGTCAATTAGGATCCAATACAGATCAATTAGAATTAAAATATGGCTCAGATGCAATTAGGCATTTCTAATACTGGTCCATCTTGCTCCAGCATGCTGTTTTATAGCATGGGTGAGTATACAGAACTTCCAGTCATAATTCATTGCAAGTAATATACAGAAAGGTCAGCTACTTAATCAGGAAAAGTTGTTTGCAATCCTTTTTGCTGCTGCTTCAGCCTAATTTTTTAATTAATTAATCTTTGAACTTAACACGTTTAAATACATTATCAGGTGACAATCAGATTTGGGCTTCCAATGACAAGGAATTAAAATAGAGATTAAAGGAGATGCAACTACAGAGATTTTTTGTACCTATTTTAACTATGACTAAGGAATGCTTCACATTTTCCTGACTTTATTCTCTGTCCATAACTTGCAAAGTTACAGTACCTCTAAGGTGAGGGGAGGAAGTTCAAGTGCTCTTTGGTAATAGTGGATTGCCAGGTGCAGCAATCCCAGCTGGTGCAGGCCACGGCCTAGGTTGTAGAAGGACTCCTGGCATGGTCCACGCAGATCCAAGTAGCGGTGAAGGAAGGAGAATCCCTGTAAGAGAAATCAAGCACACAACTTTTTACTCCCCTCCTGTGCATTTAATTTTGTTAGCATTTTGACGTGTGATGATTGTGCTGTAAACAGAGAACCTTCTTTCTAGGGACTATGCTAGTCATCAGAGAAGGTACTTCCTTCAGTATGAGGAATTAGTTCAGACACAAGCAGCTAATGATCATAATTTAGGTCACTGTGGTTGAATTACTAATTAACTATCATAGCAGCAAGAAATGATGTAAAAATCACTGAGTATAGTAAGCAGGAAATGAGAAGAGAGAGAGCTGGGAACTGCATTGCCAGAGGGTAACATAAATAGGACATTGTTCAAGAATGGTATAAAAGCAAAACAGGGCAGTCCCTGTAAAAAAGGCAGGTTGGTTACAGAAAAAAAGTGGATAAAAATATTAAAATTAGGACAACATTTGCAAGTTCAAAATGTCTTAAAGTTGGACACTGTCATAACTGGTTTTGTGTTACAGTACTTGGGGACCTGTAGCTTTTGTCAAGATTAAAGGAAGCTACAGTCTTCCAGCAATTTCAGAGATCTGAAGAGCTCAGGATCCTCACCATATTGTGCTGACTGAGCTCAGCAGCTACAGGAATTAAAAGGTACTTCAAGTTAATGAAAATACTTGGTGTAAAGTAGAGGGAATTACTTTCGAGATTCTATTTGGGACTACTAAATCCATGGTTTGTAACTGGATCTCACAGATTAAAAGAAAAATGCAAATAAGGAAGCTGATAATTTGAAGGTAGCTAAACTGGAGCTCACAAGATCTACAAATAGAGTGGAGAGAGGCACCTAAAAGGGGGAAAGGAAGATGGAGAAAAACCCACTGTCCAGGCCTGTAAAATTTGCTTCAAGAATGCAGTTTATGAGACATATTGACAAAGGGCACGTGGCAGATTCCACTCTACAGCAATGCAGGCCAAAAAAAATTTGAAAGAAAATTCAGATTACAACCACCAAGAAATTAGTAATATATTCACAAACAGCTGGCAGCTATTACCATCAAGGTGAGTAGCAAGCTACCTTTACCCATAAGGAGAGGAGATTCAGACGGTGTAACTATAGTTCAAAAGCACATTCATCTGTGCTCATGTTTTGCCACTTCCCTCTTTAGAAATGCCATCTTAATTATGAAAAATTATTTAAACAGTGTGTTGCAGCCATAACCATCTGCAAGACACAAAGCCAGGAAACAACATTCACACTGCCTCACCTGTACTAGAAGAGCATGCCGTTTCAGCACATACTTCTGAGAGGCCATGTGGATGAAAGTCAGGCCAATACAAAGACTGTACAAAGGCTCATCTGGGTTTGCACGGAAGGCTTGCACATACTGACCTAAAAGCAAATAAATGAATCAAGATGTTGGTTGTGAAAAGCATTCCTTAAGAAGATAAGTGCAAGAAAGAAAATATTTGAAGTAGAAATGTGAACTACGAAAAGAAACAGTTTAATACACATACATCAAAATACACAGGAAAAAATTGTGTATTTTCAGCATCCACTGGATTCTGAAGGAAGAATGCAGATTGTGATGAAAAAATGGAAGCAGAAAACAATCAGACACAGAAAGCAAACATGGTCTTTACTGGGATTTAAATGTGACATTTGGAGGACTTGACTGAAAGCAGCAGGTTTACTTCAAAGGCCTGCTTAAAACATGCAACCAGCTGTATTTGCTGTTTAAATTGGGCTGGTTGTCATTATTATCATCATTAGCCTCCAATTATCTTTGCAAGTTAGTTATATTTGCAATGTGTGCTAATCTTGAAACATTCCAGCTTAATTTTTATTAGTAAAACCCTTCAGCAATGCTCTGATTTGTGTACAGAATAATTAAAGCACCAGACTAGCATTGTGAACCTATAATTTTCTGATGAAAAAAATCTTTCTCTTTTTATAAACTTTCACTTGTTCTATTTGTTGATATTAGAACATGAAAGATATTACCAAGAGCATGCTTGAAACTGCCAGACACGAAGGCATTGTGCCCATTGAGGACACACAGCACGTGATTGTCAGGATTTTTCAGCATCAGGCGGAGACAAAAGCGATGGTGACGGACATCCTGAGACTGCATAGTGACTTGGTTGAAAATGTTCCACAGCTGGGGCTTATTGACATTTTCCATGACCATGATTCTACAGAATGAGAAGTGTGCAAAAAATTAGTAAATGCTATGTATTATAAGATATACTGTATCTTCAATAAAATCTCAGCAGTTTAGGGAAGATAACAAAGAACAGAAACTCAAAGAGAAGGTCAGTGACTGAGGCAGAGAGTGAAAAACAGAACCAATGGTTCTAGCAAATCAACCAACCTATTGGTTGATTTATTGGTTGGCATTTATGGAATCTGAGGCTATTGGAAAGCTCCTTCAGTTTCAGTAGCTATCTCTCATTTAGCCAAGGATGGAAAACATTGGTCTGCCTACTTAGCATCATCAGCAGAGTGAGTACAGCCTCAGTGGAGGCAATTACAGCACAGACTGCTCTGCCTTCTCTGCAGCCCACCTGATATAGTTGTAAGCTTTCCTGAAGTTCTTGTCCAGAATTGCGGCAGAGAGCCCAAAGTACTCCAGCTCCTTGCGCTTTTGTCTATCCTCGTAGAATGAGTAATATTCCAGTGAGGAATCCACAAGGAGCTCTGCCTCCTTGTACCGGGAGAGATCACACAAGGCATATATGGCCTTCAGGAGGAGGTTCCACCAGTCATCTTTTGTCAGAACGCTTGTGAGACCAGCAAAAATTGCTAGAAATATTGGAGCCAGAAAGTTGAGAAAAATTAGAACAAGAAAGATAAATTTTTACAAAATAGGTGCATACATCAATCTGATCTTTTCAAAGACTGTTGTCTTTGAGTTGTAGCACTAACAGCTAACATGAAGTATTTACTTTTTTGTAGTTTAAGGGCAGTTCATAAAACACCAGCAAAAAAAACTCACAAAGTGGGAGCAAAGGGAAAGAAATACACCTAGTTCAAGCTGTAAAGATACTACATGAATGCAATAAAGTTCCTCTCCCTAATTTATCCAGTAGTGCTTAAGAACATGTAGTCTGGCTCAACCAAGCCTGGGCCAGCTAAAAAAAAAAAAAAATCACACCATTTCTACAATGTATTTGTATTACGTTCTAGATTTGCATGTATGATACTTCCCCTGAGGAGAATGTTGGCCCATAAGATCTCTAGAGGCCCTTCTCAATCTGAATTATTCTGTAATCTTACTATTTTTCTCTGAATGGAGACTGTTCACTTAAGATACATTATCTTCAGTTTTGCTGCCTTCCTTGCCCTAGAAATAAAGCAATGTTAACATGGACTGCATGGATTTAGCATGCAAAATAGGAGCATGTTTATCATATTTCAGAACTATGGAGTTCACCTTGTTGCTTTGTTTTTAATAAACAATCTGTGATTTGTTACCTTTTGCATCGCAATTTGCTGTCTCTTGGTCATCATTGTCAGAAATTTTATCCCTCGACACCTTAATAAGATAGAGGTGTCTCTCTCCAGATTTGGAACTAGATATCAAACACACCTGAGCTCTGCTCATTGCTACCTAGAAACAAATTTAAGGGCAGCATTTCAGATTATGATATAACATCCTATGACAAAGGCAGCTTTATGGCCAATCCATCTTGCTCACGTTGAATCCCAAAACAGTCTGCGACACCACCATACAGCAAGGTCATCAGAGAGAACATTCCCAACAGGAATATCATCTCTGCATTGTCTCGTGCTCCAGTGCAAACTGGGCTAAGCAAAAGCAAGATACAAACTCTTCAAGCCACTTAAAAAGACTTCTCTTGGGATTGGAACATCCCTGGGTATATTGAAATCATGACTCTTTGCATAGAAGTATAAGAAGAACAGTGCCTTTCTCTATCAGTTTCAGAAGTTTGTGGATAGTCACCTCTTCAAGCACTATAATACAATAGCCAAGGTGCTGAGCAGGTGGGTAAAATGGAGGTCTAAAAATTCCCTTAACTCATGCCTATTATAAATAAATAAAAATCAATTAACACAAAATTACCACCACTGTATTTACTGGCTAAACAAATTCTTATTTTGTCCTTTCATATCAAGAAAATAATAAAGAAAGAAATTTAAAAGAAAATTGTTAAAATAGAAGCCAGTATCAACACCTCAAAAAAGCTCTGTGCTGAGTGTTAAAAAGCCAAGAAGCAGCTTTAGAATTCAGTGGGTTTTAAGCACACTGAGAGCAGCGAGTTGAAAGTCACTGTATCAATAATTATACACACAAACAGCTCTCTGTTCTGAACACTACAAGCAGGAACACCAGTATTGCAGGCTACCTGAAAGATTACCATCTAACAAAATTATGAAACCACTTTATAAAAGCCCACTAGCTTTCCTCCTGAGTTCATTCGTTGTTTGTCTTGACCCAAGTCACAACTGTCCAATTTCTTACAGTGCAGCTGGAGAGACTGGCTTACCTTCAGGAGCATGGCCAACATTGTGAGCAGCGTGTCAATGTAACCGTACATTTTGCCTTGGGAATACAACAGCGTGGAGCGATGCAGGAGTAGCTTTAATTCCTGGACAAGGGTGAACATTATCACTCAACCTCCTGCACATAGTGAGTTTATAAAACAAACAATTTTGACTCGGTACAGTACTAATAGGATTGTAAAAGCTTCCAGAAAGCTGTAAGAATCTGTAGCAGCAGGTAAGCTCTCCCTGAATCACTCTCAGGAGTTACTGCTCCAAATTCTCCAATTTCAGGGAAATCTGGCATGACTCTCGCCTAGGGTGATGGTGCTTCTAAAGAGGGGATTCAGAACCTCTGCTTACAGTCAACAGAGGTGAAACCACATAGTTTATATGTAGCAACTGCTGATCAACTTGATGTAGAGTCATGACTGGCTCTCAGTGGCCAAAAGCTTGTGCATTGCACAGAAGTTATCAGGTGGGACTGGGGAAATGCAGAGAGAATGGTCAGGGAGAAAGTCAGGAGCATGTGTCCCTGATGCTGTAATGGTAAGCCTGAATCCCTGGTCCTATGCAGACATATTCAACTACTTTGGCAGAATAATACATCCTAAATGGAAGCACAGAACACTTTACCCACCTGCTGCGCAGCGTTAGCATCCTGAGCCAGTGTATCTGGGTCATACATTGGTTCCAAAGCCTCCAGAGCTTTCTCAGGCCGGCCCAGCTGCTGCTGAAGTGTTGAAAGTGAGATTCTTGCATCAAGATGCAATGGAGCAAGACCAACAACTTTTTCATAGCTCTCTGCAGCACGCTCCATGTGTCCCAAAGCCTTCAAGCACTCTAGAAATACCATAAGCAACGGGAGACACTTAAGTGGCAGAAAAAGAAGGTTTCAAAATTTGCAAATAAATTGACATACCTTCTTAGTAAAATCACCCCAAACATGTATTTTCAAGTGAAAATATTCAGATATATATGAATTGATGAATCCACAGCTTCACTTCAAACATCAGCAGTTGACACAGGATGAAATGTAGAATAGGTGCTGCTTCACTTATATAAAGTACTTTTAGCTGATGTAAATTTCAGTGTATATGAAGAACAAAAAAATGCTCGACAGAGCTGTCATGATAAACTTCATTCTGCAAATACCAATTCTCATTCAACCAGTCAATCTAAAATTCCTGTGATCTTGGATAAAGGTCCCTGGAAAAGCTCAGCTTCGTATTATCATCTCTCAGTCCCCCATGTTCAGCAGTCCTGCCTCTTCTCACCTGCATGCCGAAGCCACACAGCAGCCAGGTTGTATCGTTCTGAACAGACAAGGGAACTCAGGAGAGGCAGGGCTGAGTTGTATTCTCCAACATCCAGAAAAGCCTCTGCGACATCCAAATACAAGTCACCCACATATTCTACATTTTGTTCCACCAGAGTAGTCAAAAGAGGCTTTAAGGAAAACCACACAAGCAAAGACAATCAATGAGAACATCTCTTTAAGGCATGCTTATTGAGAGCTTACATTTTTATCCTATGGTTTTTATTCTATTTGCATTCTGAACTACAGTTCCTTTATTGAAATGTTAGTTTAGAAGTGAAAAAATAAATATCTGAAATTCAGATTTCCTGAAGAAGCCACATCTTTCTATTCTAGATGCTTCACACATCCAGTGGGTTAAAGTGTCCACCAGTGAGGAGTGTCCTTTATGAAAGAACAGCCTTCAGATTTAGTATGGCTTTAAAACAAAGTAAAAATGTGTTCCCTAGTGTTCAATAACTTTTCAATACGGTCCTGGGCCTGTCACAGGCTGAGACTTACTGTGCTTTAGTAATACTTACACTGCATAATTCTAACACTGAGTAATTTCTATGGGCAAAGATATTACTTCTGCTATTATAGGCCTGTGAGCTTTCTCTCTTGGAGTGGAAGAGAAACAAAAAGAATCTCCACAGCTCCCTCAACCACCTCAGTCTACGAAAACAGAAACAATTACTTGCTTTTGCAATTTGTTAGAACATTCCCCTCCTTGTGAGCTGGTTTCCACTTACACTGACTGGCTCCAGGATGTTCAAATGAATCAAGCACACCATCAACTTGACCGTGATGTCTATGGGAACACCCTCAGGTATGCAGCAGCTGACTTTCTCCACAGCTGTGACAAGATAAAGAATTTCCTTCTGAACCCAGAGAGAAAGGTTTAAGAAGCACTTATCAAGCACCACATCGCCACTAGGCCATGCTCAGAAACTGAGAAAACATTCTTATCAGCTCTAGCAAGTGTTTGTCTGTCCTTCTCTTCCTCCTCCTCCTCTATCTTTTCCAGGAGCTGGAGCAATGTCTTCCTACTGTCTCTGAGACTAATAATTCCACATGAGGTGAAGTGCTGTCAGTCTGCATCAACTTCAACATCTGCAATACCCAGTGCAAGGGTAGCTATTCCCCTACTGATATATTTTTACAAGATGAAAACTGGCTGGCTGGGTTAGAAGGAAGTTCTGAGTAAGTTCCTAATCATATGGTCAGTTCACAGACTTGTCGGAAATTAAAAAAATAAATTACTTACCTGGAGCACTGGATTCAGCAACTGGATGACTCTGATTGTCAGCCACTGCCTCCTGGCTTTCCTGAGTTTCTACTACTGCACCTGTATCTTTTTTAAAAGATTATCAGATTAACCAGTAGGACCAGCTAAGCCAACACTTACTTGACTTTGAATCCGTAATTGATTGGCAGCTTACTCTGAAAAGTGAACTGGGTTTCTCTTGTTTTAGTTTGGTGGTTTTTTGTGTTATATTGTTTTGTTTTTTAAGGACAGCAGAGCAGGAAGCAGTTATAAAAGTTATAGAGCAAAATAGGGTGGAGAACCAAGCTCTATTTTAGAAGCTTTCTCTCAACAAGTGGCACATAGGAAGTAACTTGGAAACATTGTGTTCTAATTCCTAGACTCATTATAGTTTTGTTTCTTATAAATTACCTGCTTAAAGTCTCCATCAGGACAGTTGTCCATAAATCAACTCTATTTTTTACCTGGTCTATCAGAGCAAAAAGCCAACAGAAGTATATTACCCCTATATTAGGCTTGGGTCAGACTGCTGAAACCACCAGTTTAATCACAAAACAGACTACCTGCTTATGGGTGCTGTGTCCACTCTACAGCCCAAATAAACATTTCCAGATGAAATGACTTTGATAAAGCACGTTTCTCAAAGACAATCTACTTCATTGAATTACAAGCTAGTATGCCTAGATTCCAGTTAGATGGTTAATAACAGATGCAGGATGTACAAAGAAAATTACTCTTAGGTCAAAGGTTGATATTCTTGAGTACAGTTGCCACTTTTTTTTAGAAGCTATTTAGCTGGTAGAAATAGCTGGTATGATGTAAACTCTCAGAGGAATGTTTAGAACTTTAAGAGGCCTCCAGTTGCCTGGAGAGCAGTCCTTGTCTTCAATGAGTCAGCAGGGCTATGGGGACACCAGAGTAACTTCTTACAGCAGGCTGAGGTCATGCCGTGTAACTCACTAAGAGCACCCACAGATTTGAATGAAGAAAAGGCTCTCAACAATGCAGCAGAATATACCCAGGAGTTGAAAAGGTAAAGGAAAGATGTCATATACATGAACAGCAGGGTCACAGTAACCACTTGACAGCTACTTACCCTTTTTCTCCTCAGCTGCACTTTTTTCTGGTATGTTTTTTTCAAGTACAATTCCTGTATAATCTGTAATAACCTAAAACAGAAAAGTAACTTGCATAACTTCAAAGATTTAAAGCCTAAATGAAGCAACCAGCCAATGTGACATTTTTAGACATCACAAAAGTTATCAGAGGAAAAGCTGCATTCATCTACCCAAGTAGAACCTTTGAAAAGAAACAGGGAAACAGCTCTGTGACTACAGTTCTGCTATATTGATAAATCCAGTAGCTAAACACTGTGTATATAAAATTGACTGATTGATGTTTAAGGAGGGAAGAAGTACAAAAATGGATCAGAATTTTTTGCAGGCTCATGATCCTGTGCTCTGACAGAGAGCTGAATAAAATCTAAATACATGAAGAAAAAAAAGCCCTAAGTAATTTAATATCAACAAATAAGAATTTTTACAAGAAGAAGTTCCAGCTTACAGTGTCTTTTCAATCTATTTTTGAAAGTATGACAATGGCCAAATATCAACATCTTCCCTCTCAAAGCCAGACCAAATCAATTTGGAAATATGTCTCAAAAGTGAGAGTTAACAAATCTGGACCAGGTAAGCAATATTCTCTAACTCCTGATGCCTTAGAGTTAAGATGCATTGTCTTTCTGGAATGTATGCTTAGTGCTTAATGCATAAATTATTAGTTGTAACACAAGTCTGCCAGATAAATCACAACAATTTGCATTTGAACCATCAGAGCATTCAGTGTAATGGTTTTAACCTTCCACTCAGAGAATGACCTCTGCTGGTATTACTCACAAAACCGGCCTGAAGATCTTCCCTGGCTGTTAAGATTATGGTCACTGCAGAGAAGAGAGGAAGGATCCCAAAATTTTAAACCTCGAACAACATACAAATCTATCAGCCCTCAATTAATTCAATCCAACCATTCATTTAAATGCTAATTACTACAGAACTAATAGCAAGCGGTCTGTTTCTGCTGACCTCTATCTTTACAAAAGCAGGACCTCATTTTAGCACTGCAGGAACAAAAACTATGAACATGAACCACCCATTCTGGCTGGCAAAGACGTGCTGAGACTGACACCCAAATACACTGAACTGTTCGTACCGCCAGAGCTTTGTCGTACTGCTTGGAGGAGATGTACAGCTCAGCTGCAATGTTAACATCCTCCATGGAAACAAGGTTCTGGTTCTTGGTAAAGGCCTCTTCCACTATCTCAATAGCAGAGGTCACATCATTGGCTTCGTAGTAACTCCTATAAAATACAGACATGAGATACCAAGTAATTCACATAGCTGATCATATGTACTTTTAATCAAAGCAAAAGGATTTTCGTATTTCTCTTATTTTTGCTTATTAGCAAAGGTTTTCATTAGCAAGTAGATGTTATAAAAGACAGTGAGAAAGGAAGTATTTTTTCTTTCCTTACAACTGTTGAAAATTTTTACGTACTTCAAATAATTAACAATTTTTTTCTCCCCTCTTAGTTAGGACATTACTGGAGTTTTCATCACAGTCTCCCACATTAACCTGTTTTTAGAAACCTTCACTAGTAATAGTGTTATAATACATATCCTTGCATTTTTTGCTACACTTCCTAAATACCATGATCAAAAGACCTTAAAACTGTTTTGAAACAGGCGAGGAACAGCTTTCAACAAGTAGCTCACAAGGTAGTAAAAACTGCTGTGGGACAGCTACACACTTAAACCACAAAGCTCCTGTGGCAAAGCAAATCCCAGTGTTTGCAAACCCAGCTCACTTGGCCACGTCTCGGGCCAGCTGCATGAAGCGCTCCCCCTCGGAGGGACCCAGGAGGTTCAGGATGCGCCGGTAGCCATCCATGGCCATCTTGTGCTCCCCCAGCTGCTCGTACAGGCTGGATCTTACCCCCAGGTACCGCACGTTGGTTGGGTCATACTTCAGAGCTACAGGAAGAAGCAACAGCATAGGAGGAGTTCAGGAAAAGGCAACAGTGGGCTTCACATTCATTCCCTTGATTCGTGTTAGTGGACATGCACAAGGTTTTTGCAAGGACGTCCCATATTAAAGATTCATTAATTCAGAAAGAGGTATCAGAATCTCAGCACCCTGAAGCAAACTAAACTAGAAATGAGAAGAAAACAAAATGATTGCCATTAGCGCCTAGCATTAATTTTAAATTATTAAAATGTTTGCTACGCTACCTTTTGTGTAGCAGAAAATAGCCTGTTTAATATTGTCCTGCTCCAGTGACATTTCTGCCAGTCTAACCCACTCCTCGGTATTGCTGGGATTTAAGTGAGCTGCAATCAGTCCAAACTGTAGTGACTTCTCCATATCACCCTGGTCTTCATAGACCATGGCAAGAGTGGAAAATGGCTCGTGAGCAAAAGGAGCTGTGAAAAGATAAAAAGAATGAGTAAGATTTATTGTTTAAAATCCAGGCTGGAAACTAATAACTTTCCTTTCTCAAAGAACAGGTACCAGAATTCTATGAAACATCCACATGTGCTATTTAAATTCAGGAAAAAACTTGCACAGAAGTTTCTGATTCCTTTCTGTAAACTACTAAACAGCTTGACTGAATCAAACAACTATTTATAGTATTATTCTACACTGCATGTCTTGCTGGTTATACCTTTCATCTTACAAAGACAATAAAAGCAAACTGCAAAGCTAAGCCAAGGCCCGTGCCTCTGCAGAACTGGGGTGCTTGTTTCTTTCTATATTCTATATATATTTCTATATTCACTACATATTCTTAATTCTCCTCTTTATACCCTGACTTTGCTTGTACTGTTCATTTTCATCTTCAGTGAAGCCACACTGAATCCTCCTCCTGCAAATGGAAATCTCAACCCCATCCTTAAAGCCCAGAGGTTTTCCCATTCTCCCATACCTTGTCGAATGATTTCCATGCACATCAGAATGGCCTCCTCACGCTCTCCTCGAGCAAATCTGATGTTGGCCTCTCCCATCAGACCCCTCAAGGCACGGGGAAGCTTGCTGCGAGGTCTTTTCTCCTAAATGGAAAAGGGATGTTATTTCTGCCCAAAGTTGAGTTGTGCCCAAATTCAGGAGACACCCTGCTGTGCTTAACACCACCTAACACCAAGCTGTTTAAGTATTAGCAATATTAAATGACCAACCAAAAGACTTGCTAATATTCATAGTTTTCTGACACTGGCAAAAGTGATTTAATGACTTCTGAAATCTTTCAAACAGTGAAACTGTAAACTACAGTGCTTTTATAACAAAGACAGTGTAACAAACACCAGCATAAGCAGGATTATCCTACATGGAACAATTTTCAGGCAAATTTCTCAGTAAGCAGCTAAAAGTCATGTGAAGTGGCATTTTATGTACTATGGCCAAGGGACACGTGGAAATTACATGAAAGTTTAAATACTTGCTTTCATCATTTTCTTGGTCTCTCGATTAAGAACCATCTCCAAAACAAAAACATCTCCAGCTGTCAGCTGTTCAGTAGTTTCTTCTTCCTCCTCTTCTTCTTCCTCCTCTTCTTCATCCTCCTCCTCTTCATTTTCCCCAAGCATGGACGCAAAGACCCGATGAACAGATTTACTGACCCCATCTGCTGTTTCTTCTGGTTGAGAAAGAAGTAAAATAGGTTTATGATATAATGAAGAGGACATGCTGCTTCTCTGGACAAGTACAGAGAAAACAGCAGCCCACTTGAAGCAGCTACTCTGTAAGAGTGCTGCCTGCAGAAATGCAGAAAAACTATTAACAGCCTCTTTGGTTTTAAAGCTCTGCATTATTCATCACCAATGCTTGGTACAGCCCAGCCTGTAACATCTTTTGGATATCTGAAATGAAAGCAGGAAGGAACACAGAGAATGAAGCCACAGTTTAATTAACATTTTTCTCAATCCAGAAGAATATTAAGCAATTTTCAAGCACTGAGCTGGCCGGCTGCAATAAGCTTTTCAGCTGAAGAGGCTGTAAGTGAGCAGAGGATTCTACTACACAACAATCCAGCAACCAATTTTCAGTAGTAATTGAAAACAAGATGTTGTAACCATTTCACCCATGACAACAAGTACCTTTTAACATGTGTAAATGCAAAATCCAAATTATTTGCATTTCTCTGGAAAAAGAATAGAATTTTTTAAAATAGGTAAGAAAATGATGCTAAGTACTCGGAATCAATATGCTTAAGGCATATATTTTTAAAAAATTTCCCATTTTTTATTTACAACTTCTCATTACGAAGTGAACTCAGGGTTATAACTGACCACAGATCTATATACAAAACTCCAAATATGTAGGGTTCGAAGGTTTGAGGTGGGGGACTGGATGCCTGAAGATTTGATTTAAAAATAACCAAAGTATCAGGCAGGGACTGAAAAAGAAATTGATCGTGTATTGCCTATATAGAAGAGGAACTTGGGGATCACACTTGGGTTTATGGTTATATTTTTAGACTTGGATAAGTTTGGTTATTTTTATTCTGACTTGGATATTGAGCATCTAAACACAAGACTGTTCCTACCCTACCCCCGTCTGAAAAAAAAGCATAATTGTTAATTACTTTTTTATTTCAGTCCCTGCAGAGACCAGGAGGAGAAAAATAGAGCCAGTTTTTTATGAAGTCAGTTATCAAAAAGTAAATGTTTCCCATGCCTTTTCTAAATACGAATGATTATGTTAAAAACACCTACCATCAGTTTCATCCTGACTTTGGGATTTCCCAGATGCTTTTCTGGATGAAGATGGGGCCTCTACATCTCCCTCATTTTCCTCAGCAGACGCATTTTCGCCATCCTACACACACCAAAAATATAAATTACTACCTCTGTAGTATTACCCATTTTTATTTCCCCCATATATTTACAGTTTCCACTTGGCTTCCACTGGCAGTGCAAAGGCTGGAAACAGGTGGGTTAAGCACTGCATTTTTAAGTGAATAAAACCTAGCATTATTTGCTTTCAAGATATTTATGTTCTTATCAATGTGGGTGACTCAGACAGTGACTGTTCACACTTCTTCTGACTGAAGAGACCAGTCCATTGCTTATTTAGTATTACAGTGAGGTGGGATGACATGGTTGACTGCATTAGAAAAAAATCATATGTGGCAGAACAAATCCTTCCAGAAGCCTGTCAGTAACAAAATAGCACTCATTAATCCGGTAAGAAAGCTGCCCTGGGATAATACTTCTTCCACAACAGCTGAGTTCTGCTGAATTTGCTCTCTGAAGACCAAGAAATGTAGAAATTCAGTAGCACCTTGACACAAGTACAGCAAAGTTTAAAAGAACTGCAACACTCCGACAAATCATACCTGTTTTCTTTTAATCACACCGCCTATATAGCGTCGGACACAAAACTGTGTCTCCCCATATTTACTGCTGCCGACAAGTCGGACGAGGAGCCGCACTGGCTCTCTCCCTTAGCTCTCAGATGCTGGTGGGGGAGCTGTAGGTGCATGATCTGGATGAGTTCATCCCAAACCAAGCACCCACAGCCGCGGGGCGGGCGCCTCCGCCCGCAGCGCCGTGTCCTGCGCTCTCCGCACACAGCGCCGCGCCGCCGCCGCCTCAGCGGGACCCTGTGCTGATCTCCACACAGAAACTCGCAACTACGTAGCCGCAGAAGCAGAGAGCGTGAGCCCCTCCACACACACCGAGCAGCGACCCGTGCCCTGCCAGGCGCTGTCGTGAGGGTGGCGGCCCGCGCCGTGGGGCGGCCCAGCGGGGCAGACTCACCTTCTCGCGGCTCTTGCGCTCCTCGCGGCGCTGCTCGAACTCCTCGAAGGAGATCTTCCCCTCCAGGTACTCGATCAGCTCCGGGCTGAAGCCCGACATGGCCCCGGCGCGGCGCGGGGGAACGCTGTGAGGGAGGCACCGCGTCCGTCCCGCTCTGGCGCCGCCGCAGCCCGCGCCCGGCCGCGCGAGTTCCGGGCGTGGCGGCCGCGCTCGGCGCTGAGGGCAGGCGGGAGGGGAGCGCGGGCAGCGGCGGGGCCACAGCGGCTTTACTGCCCCGGCACCTTCGCCACGGCCGGGTTCGTAACTCCACACACCGGGGGACTGTGCACTTCTGACCAGGGCAGGGTCAGCAATGGGCGTGCGGGGCTGGCGTGAGGCACAAGCAGCCAGAGAGCCACCAAGAAAGGTGGTGTACCAAGAGAGGATCGGAACTTGTCACAGAACACCTTGGGACATCGCGTTCTTATAAAGTGAAAGGGAACGTTTATTTAACGGCTTTGAACAAAGACACTTAGCATTACTTAAATGCACGCGGTTGCACTCCTCATTTATTCACACTTAAGCACAATTCTGCTCACAAACTGCAGTAGCCAAAGAGCACGCATTTGTCAACAGACAGAATAATGCCCAGAACAGCAGGACACCAGATTCCACTGGCAGAAACGGTGACAGTGAAGAAAATTTTGAATTGTCAGGTAACAAAAAGTCAAAACAGTAAAATTTTGCTGTGAAGTTTTCCACTTGGTATGGAGTTCTGAAGTTAATACCTGAAACAGACAAAAAAAAAAAAACCCAAAAACATATATGTAAGAGAAATACAGAAGTAGCCATATGCAACCAATGTGTGATCCAGACCAAGATGAAAACTGTCTGGACCTCTGTTCCCACAAAATAGTTCTAAACACTGAAAATAACTACCATGACCATCCTGAATTATGCAGGACAAAGAACTTCCACCAGTCATTTTCTCACTGCTGCTCTGACTTATAGTAGAGCAGCGCTTCTGAATTCACTTTTCATTTATTTTGCATGCACAAAATACACATGCTGTGGTGCTTCTTTGTTTTCCTGACATAAAAACGCAGCAAAAAGAGAATTTAGTATTAAAATTTGAGTGCAGTCTTTATTATGGTTCATGATAATAAGAATAATAGAGCTTTGATTTTGATTACAAAGGGAAAAGGGGTTAAGCAAGCTGAGAACAGGAAAGAGATGGGAATCCTAAATTAAGTATTAATTACAACTTAAGCACTTTAAGATACTGCATAAATCACCAAAATGCTTTGAAATTCTTAACTATTTGTAAATCGGAAGAAAACTATTTACTGTAAATTTAAAAGACAATGTATGCTTTGTTAGTGCAATAACTTGTATCTAAATCAATTTTCTTAATTTGCATATATCACAAGAAACCTTGATCTCAATTTATAATCTTTTTGCAATTCCTTACATAGAACTCAAATCCCTTATTTATTATCTGTATGTTTTCAGTATTCTCCTCTACATGAAGGGAGAAAAAAAGAGAAAACAAAAAATCATGGTATATATAGGTCTACACAAGCACCATCTGTTATTTTACCTAAGTAGCAATTACCTTGTAAACCTTTGCCTCAAGAATTTTAAAACCCACTTCAGGTAAGGGTAAAGGTACTACACTTTTAATTCCTTCTGGGAAAGAAGTTGCTTTTATACTTCAGTCAGAATCTTGTTACATGTACCAAAGTTAGAGAACAAGGCATCCCCTTTTACCTTCATCAGCAGAATCTTTCAGCCTTCGAAATAGTTCTGAAAAGATTTTTTCCTTTCTTCATAATCTGCAAATGCAGAAGCAATAGGATCTGAGTAGAACATGACAGGCCCTGGTCCTTCACTGTTCACAGGGAAAGTAGCTGGGAACTTTCTGAGATCGAGACCCCTGCCCAAGAAGTAAGCCTGGAGCGTTCTGAAAAACTGAACATATTGAGGATATGAAAACAAATAGAGCATGACTGATGGAGATTAATTATTTCTACTGACACAAAATAGATGTAATATTTGTTCCTCTGTGGGGTGAAATCCTCTATTCTGATAGAGTGTAGGCAACCTAATTCAGACAGGCCCATTCCATCCACAGCTTGTACATCTTAAGTGAAGCCAGAAGACCAGCAACTGTTTCCTGCTCATTTATGCTCCCCACTGAATCACAGGGGCTGTTAATAGGCACAGCCAAACCCCTGCTGAGAGCAAACGGGACAGTTCTGTAAACATTTCTGTGAGAGTCAGCAATGGGCAATTGATTTGAACCGTCCCCCTACAGTCACTTGAAAGGAGAAATTAAAGATTCTTAAAACACTGACGAAAAATTACGGGAAACCCAATTCTTTTCCTTCACAAATTCTTTTTAAGACTGTGCAAATGTTCTCTGAGTGGTATTTTTGTAGCTGTCAGATGCAAATTTATTTGTACTTCCATTAGCTGAAACAACATGCAACCAGAGAACACATTTGAAAGAAACATAGTAATCATTCCTCTTCTGTTTCATAAAACAAGTAGCTGTATAATCAAAAAAATTTTTTTAAAATGAAAGCTGCTGGATGGAGATATAAGGAAGTTTTATGCACTACTGTGCTCTGAGAATGTCTCTTCAGTTAAGGGGTACATCTTGACTGAGAAGTGGTTATTGACTATACACAGTGCACATCTCCTAGACATTACCTCTAACGGGCCCCTCTCGCCTTTAAATTTCGATGATAAGGAGTCTCTTCATGAAGAACAAAAAAACACACAGAACTTCAGCTCTCTTTCTTGAAACATTTCCTTACCAGGTCTCTGTTTCTGGGGTTATCAAGAGGCTTCCATTTCTCTTCTGGATGGAAAGGAGCACCCTTTGCCAATCCTCTCACAGCCAATACTACATACAGACCCAGGAGCAGCACTTTCCACATGCTGGAGATGAACAGACTGTCTGTAAGACGGACAAACAGACATACACCTTAACTCCTACAGAGCTGTCACTGGGAACACACAAATCGTGTGAATCCAAGGAAAGTCTGCCCACTGCAGACTATCCACGTGCTATTAACTCTTTCTTTTCATAGTACGAAGGTACTTGGAAGAAAAAATTATTTGAAACAAATGTTTCCCATACCAAAGCTATTTCTAGACACTGGACTCTCTTATGAGGGACCAGTAGAGCACTCAACACAAAACATTACATTTTTAAGTTTACATTTATTACATACAGCTATTTTCAGTGGCTAATACAGCACCACAACTCTGTGTGCCACAGAGAGAATGCAAAAATATGGCTCAAGATCCAGAGAGCTCACTTTTTAAAACTGCATTAAATTTTACTACATATAATAGTAAGTGCAATGGTATTTAATACAGCCTGGTCTAACATAGTAGAGATCCATTGCACAACTTGGCTCAGGGGGAGAAAAGCAATTGTCCCTCTCACAGTCTTTAAAATAGAGCTTACCAGGGAATTTGGCTTTGGCTTGCCCCTTCTTGGTTGGTCTCCTCGTCATCTGTGAACAAGCTGATCTCTGCACTTATATTGCTAGTAGACTGTAGGTGGGTGTCAATGACGTTAGCAGGAGTTCAAAAATACAGTAATGATTCTGTTTCCATCCATGACATAAAGACCCTTGAGAATTTCATCCTTGATGCTCTTCAGACCTGTTGCTATTGAACAGTGCAGTACAAATTCCTCCCAAGCTGTATTGCAGAAAATTGGTAGTAGGCAAATAGGAAGTTTAAAACAATTCCCAGGAGAAATAGCACAGCTTTATCAAAATATTATTTTTAGTTAAAAGTAATTAGCCATATCTCTAGAATGGTGACTAATGATTTTCAAGGAAATGAGATATGGATCACTTTCTTGATGCTGGAAAAAAGATGGAAAAGTAAGGTCTGCTTCAATATTCAAAATTACAGCATTTTAATGGAAGCATTGCTTTCCTACCCTGATTTTATCAGCAGTTAATATCCTTCTGTCACACTAGAACCTAAGACAAGGGCTGCAAGGAGGACTCTGCTAATTTACCTTGGCCTTAGTACATAGCATTCTTCATACCAAAGCTGCTCATATTTTTTGTTTATTGTTCCACTGCACTCTTCTCTCAGCTACATAGATGATACATGATTTAGTATCACGTCAAATATATCTCTAAATTGACATATTAAAATGAAAAATATTTGACCATCACCTTACTCCAGAGTATAGATGTTTATGTCTGACTAGAAACTTTACATTTTTCTTTGGTTTAAATTTTGAAAGCAAAATAAAAATGTACCACCACCCTTCCAAGAAGGTGAAGTTTCGGACATCCAAACATCATTAGCAACACAGTAAACAAAATCTTAGCAGTGTTATTTTCATGACTACAATAGTATATAAAAATTCAAGACAATTTATCCAGCTTATTATTCTGCATATTTGGATTTTAAAAAAAAAAATCATACACACAAAAAAGAAAATCCATCAAGCCCCATCAACATGACACTCAACTTCCATACAGGGTACTCATCAAGAACAGAGCAGTAGCACCAGAATAACTTGAAAAAGGCAGGTCCCAGCATAAGGGAACTGTCTTTGTTGATCTTCTAGGTAGATACTTATTTTAGCTAGAAGTAGAAAAATGCTCCTGTAGATAAAATGACAGAAAGGGGAAAAGGCAAGATTGAGAGTTTAGGATTAGATTTTAGTTCCTTCTTTAGCTTTGGAAAGAGAAGAGAATTAAAAAAAAAAAAGGCAGAAGAGCTAGCAGTTTTCTTCTACCTCTTTTCTTCCTCCTTGAATAATTTATTCCTTTGATTTCTTTACAAAGAACTGGGGATATGCAGCATATTCAGCTAGTAAAACATCCCAAAGTCATCTTCAAATACGAAACAAGCTTTATTACTGGAGGAACTCAGGCAATTTGGATGACTGATGAAGCATGCAGATATGCAAGAGATTTAATTAGCATATATTTTCTCTGAACTGTCTAAAAAAAAAATATCCTTACACACTTGTATTGTTGCTTCCTGAGCTAAAGCTCTGAGAAACTGTTGGAGCTAAAAAGTCTGTTTAGACCTAGCACTCATTTTAATGTGTGGGTTGGTCTTTTTTTAGTGATTTCAATTCTTTCCTTCAGAGAAAGTCAAATATAAGCAGAATACATTCATATTAAAATACTATTAGTATACTTACACTGACTGAATTAAATTGCATTCTCGTTTTTGAGGACAGTAGCTAAGTTTAACAAATGCTGTCAAAGCCATATGTCAGGATGCTGCCTTTTTAATGCATCCACATTTAAGCATTGGGTTTTCTTGATAAACATCTTGAATAAATCAAGTATTTTCAAAGTGTCTATACTAATTATATAACCTTTCTGGCACAGTAAGTAATGTTCATGTATGTTTGAATTAAATTGCTGTGAAGATGAAAATACTCATAGCATTGCTTGCTCAGTTCCATGCAATTCACCTCTAAATGGTAAAATTTAAAATGCACTAGTTTAGCTGACAATGGGTTTTATACATATAATACTCTATATAAACTGTATTATTCAGCAAACACTTTGAATTTTATTGCATTTCCCATTCATGAAGCCTAAGGTGTTGGAGTTAAGGTACTGAGCCAAGCTTCATCCTGCACTGTCTTTATTGCATTCTACTTGAGGTGTGAAAGAAGCACCTGGTTAAAGCACTGCTCCAACCACAAGGCTTTTGTTTACTACTTTTATTTTCTGTTTAGAATCCCAAGAATTACAAGTCAGAAGGAAAAGCACCAAACTGCTCCACATGAGTACCTGAGCCAAGACTAAAGGCAAATGTCGCTCACAACACTCATCAGCATGTTTGTACAACAGCAGTACAGGTAACAACACTCCACAGGGCAGCAATGGGCAGTGGCACTTTTTGTGAATTACAACCATTTGTAGCAATGCAAGCACATTGGAATACCATACAAAAATATACAGAAGTGTTTCTTTAGCAAGGGATTTGCTATACAATGTACTTCAAGTCATGCACACTTAGGTTAAAAAAAAACCAACAAAAACAAAACACACAAATAAAAAAATTGAAGTATACACTGTAGCCAGGGAAACCACCAAACAAAGTAAGAACATCCCAAAGTAGCTCCCAATCAAGTTGCCCTCAACTACAACAAAAAAAGCATCTAAATGTAGTTTTTAAAGACTAAGGTTTCATCTTTCAGTAATTACAACATTATTTGAAAATACCTCTTCAAGGTTTTCTCAGCATCTCACAAGACAAAGACTGCCAAAGTTTATGGTACATGGCATGGTCTGTAAGAACTTAGTTATAAACATTTTTATAAGCACAGTAATTTGCTATAGCATTATTCAAACATTTATAGATAAGACCCTGCCAACATCTCTAAAAACCTGTAAATATTAAGTTCCATATACAACATCAGATTTATGGTAGCTACATAAGAACTGAAAATAGAGGAAGAGTTAAAAACTTCTAAGACAGATTGCTTGAGAAGTGATAGGATTTTTCCCAAAATTACATGTTTTCTTCAAAGTTTTGAGTCCTTTTACAACCAACAAATCCTTCCCTCCCCACTAATCACCCAAACCAGGTGTTTTGGCCAACATTATTCTTTGTGCTTGAAAAAACAATTAAAAGGTCAGTGGGAAATCAAGTTACAGAGTTTTTCTCGAGTTATCATCATACATAAAGGCCTTAATGGTAGTTCTACCTCCTTAATGGTTGCAATACTAGAATATTCCAGTGGCTAGAAAATCACCAATGGCTAGGATTGCTGAAACACCATCACAAAATAAAAAGTGAGGTGACTGGAATGAGTTTTAGAAGTCCCAAGCCAGTAGACATTAGGAAGCAGCAGGGAAGACACAAAGATAGTGTGTTCTGGGTTGTGCCACAGCAGCAGCAGCCCTGTGGCACCCAGACTGAAGATGGTGCTCAGTGAAAGGAAGTTCTTTGTAACTTTGCTGTGTGTTGCTTCAAAGCAGCTCTGTGACCAGCTGATGTGCAGTCACTTGTGTGCACGTCTAAATACCCACAGTACAAGAAGCTCTGAGATGGCATCACTTTCCAAGGTTCAGTGCTATGTGGTGCTAATATGGGAGGGGAGGAAGTCAGGATTTGGGAAGGTTTGTTCAAAACACACAAAGAATCTTCTAGAGACAAGGAAAACCGCTGGTGGCTTTTCCTGAGCTCTTTGTATTAAAATATATACGTAAGAAATCCTTCTATATTAAAACAAGATTTTAAGATCTTAACTATTTCTAGTTTTCTTTAATGAATTAGGAAAAACGTTATTGTTTTTTCTCCAAAGTAGTTTTTCCTTCTGCTTTCCAAAAAACCAGAATCTACATGTGAATTTTCAGGGATTTCCGTATTAATATTTTCCCTAAAAAGTAAAATTTAGTACTGAAAACTTCTGGAGCCTTAACACAAACAATCAACCCCACCCCTGTCTAGTTCTCTTCTCACAGTGGTGAAGATTTTGCTATTCAATGGCTTAAATACAGTATTTTGCTTAAACTACAATTAAGAGGATCTTTTTTCTTAATTTTTGAGGACTAAAGATCAAAATATTTAAAAATAATTTGACACACAGACTTCAAAGCTGAGACAGGTATCTGCAACTAGTTTTCCTTCCTTGTTTTTCTTTTGGTCACAACAGAAAGGCTTGAAAAATTCAGGTCATCTGAAGTTTTCTGACTTTGGCTGGTGTGATTCTAAACAAAAAATATGTCCTGGTTTCTCAAGTGTATAATGGGGTCAAAAGACTTTTTAAAGCCTTTTTCCAAATCAAGTTTCAGTATGATCCACACAAATGTTTTTGGTCAACTTCAAAAATCAAATATAAGGCTATGGAAGTCCACAGGCTACAGTTAGAGTGTATTCATTTACTGGTTTAAGGCACAGTATATATATATATATATGTTTTTTTTTCTCAAGAAAGCTACAACTTTAAAGTCACAGTGAGGAATTTCACATCTCAGTTTTGGTCTGGCACTCTAATTATATGTGTCCTGTCTACTACCTGTAGACTTCTGTGAAGTATATCCAGCTGTCAGATGCTGCAGTCTCAAATCCTATTTCCAAACTCAGAATGAAGTAGGTGGAAAATACTGAAGCCTGAATTGATCCCGAAATAGTGCAACTAGCCTTTTGTAAAAATAAACATCCACACACTTGCACATTTGATACTTGGGTATACCCTGAAATTATTTAAGTTGGAGGGGTCTTGGCTGGTATTTCAATAAACAGAATGAGTCTACAGGACACAGCTGCTGCACTTCCTCCCAGGTCAGCCACAGTTCCCCCTGCTCTGGAAACATCCTGCTTGGCACTACAGAACTGGAACACTGCAAACCAAAGACAGCTGCAATGATTTGCCACAAATAAATATTCTGATGTTCACCATTCCTGGTTTTTAGGAGGTTTTTAGTTTAACTCAGCTGACACCACACATTCCCACAGAATCCAGAGCACAGCCTGCCAATAACTGTAGAGGCCATACTTACAAGGTTTGTTTATGACAGCATGAGTAGCAAAATCTATCTACATTTAAGAATGCAGAAAGAAACCTTAAGAAAATTAAAGTAAAAATATCACAGCTCAGGTTTTCATCCTACAAGGCAATAAGCACATATTTGAGGCAGTTATGTGCTTGGACTCATGAAAAAATCTGCTGAGCATATTTGCTTAAGTAAGAGCTATGGAATTTTCTCTCTAAATGCTTAAAATTCATTTTTAAAAGCATCAGTGTCTACTAATAAGACAAAGTGTATGCTTTTTACTTGAGTTTGAGGATAGATAAACTGATTACAAGCTTTGAACACATTCTTCCATAAATAAAAATATATATCAGAAGGTACAGTCTTTGCTAAAGGTTTTCCAATTTTGAATGACTTTATGGATTCTGGTATTCTGGTTTAAAGTTCTGGGTCTAAAAAAATCACAATCTAAAGAAATGGCACTTTAAAAAACAGATTAGTTTTGAATTGTCCTTCACTGTCACACATTTTCTAGAGGCTATACAACAGAAGTATGTAGCTTTGGTGATAAAAATATGTCTCCCCTAAAGGAAAAGTGATGAAAATTTTATATTTTACAGTACAGTGCTAAATTTTTACAAAAGCTAGACTGGTTATCTCCCAGAAAAAAAAGTCAAAGCTGTAAATTAAGTGAGAAACATTCGCCATGAAAACATTAAATGGAAAATAGGCATTAAGAATTCAGTCCACTTTACAACAATTTTCTAGTAGCTTAGTGACTTAGAACAGCAGCATAATTCTGTACAGACTCTACAACCACTTCCAAAAACATTTTCATAGCTCAGAATACTAAAGGTAAGTAAATAGCTGGTTTCATTGCAGTATAAATCCAACAAAGGTCTAAACACACTCAACTCTGTATTGAAATAAACTTGATTCAAATGAAAGTTTCTCAAATGTTTAGATTTATTAATGGCTACATAATGGACTTTATTCTGTGCCATCAGATGTATCAGATTTCAAAAAAACACCAAGTGAGTTCATCACTTGTTACTGGAAACACATGGAAAATTAGATGTATCAAACACTGACATATGGAATGCTTCTGAGGTTAAATGTCAATACATTTTATTTTCCTAATCACTGACTTTAAAGTTAGCCCAATTAAGTTTTAGAAGAAAAATTCACTTAGACATACCAGCAGTCTCTATGCTTTCTCCAACGTATTACTAATGTACTGCTTGGGGTTTTGCCATTATTCATCTATTTGTTTTGAAACATAGCAAATTAATATTAAGAGTCATTTGCTACATTAATTAGCTCACTCAAAATCAAAATTAGGGCAGAACTCTGAATGTCAGAAATAATATTAACTTAAATTCCAGTTCCTGCAGGTTTCTTGGAAATAAAACATACAAAGAAACTTTCCACCAAAACCCCCCAAATCAATTCTCTTTCAACGGGATGCTGAAATGTGACCCACTGCAACCAACTTTTAAATCACAACTAAAAGGATTAGCTTTGGACAATATTAATTTTCTCAGTTCCAAGGTACATTTGGTAATTCCAGTGAAGATACGAGTTTGTACTTATCAGACACATGGAGACTTTCTATGAAGTGTTAGCTACATGTGTCATTGGAGCACGATGAGACTGTGAGGAATACGTTTGATGACATCAAGCAGAAAATATTATAGACTTCAAGAGTAATTTCAAGGCATGAGGCTATCACTAAAAGATTTTCATTAAATCCCTCCCTGTCAAAGAAAGATCCTGCTGTACCAAAAGTTAGTGGCATTTAGTATTTTAAGTTCTTACCCTGTTTCCTCATTTTGTTTCTGATAGCTTATTAAAAAAAGAATTTATTAGATTCACATAAATAGTTCTTATTTTGAATGCATCCTGAGGTCTAAACCCTTAAAATTTGTGCCTTGATCTCCTCCCACATAGTCTAGCTAATCTAAAATTTGAAGAATAAAGTGGAATTTTCATATAATTAAAGGTAGTAAGAGACATTATAATGTACTTGCCAAAAGCTGTTTTATAAATGCACCCCACTCATAATAAAGGATATTTCAGTAATATTTACATCTCCTTATATATGCAATTAACAGTATATATATATATATATTGGGTTATCCTATGTTTCTGCTGAAAGGATAACTGTGAACAGTGGCAGAACTACAGATTCACCTAACAGAAGCTTCTTGTCCAACAATCATTGTATTTCACCTGAAAAACAATCTCAGACTGTCACAAAATCTAGTCCTTTTCAGAATGACAAGTAGGATAATTCATCCTCTCTTAGAATGGGATGAATTCTTGTTCTAATCCTATTACCATCCATTGACTATATGGCAAATCTAATTGGGATTAGACTCCTAATCTGCCAAACAGCTGAAGTTGTCCAGTCCATGATCACTGCACAATCTGAACACACATCCCTGACGACAGTTTAAATCCATTAAATGGCACACAGTGCATTTAAATTCAAAATAGGAGTAAGACTTCCCCTCCTTTCCCCAGTAAAGGTAAACCATCTCTGAGAAAAGGGAGTGTTGAGGGAGATATGAAAAACTCTTGTCAGCTGAGATCTCAGACTCAGGACTATACCTATTCCTAACTCCAACTTGAAAATCAGGCAGGAATATATACAAGATACTGGAACCCACTTTATAAAGAGTGCTAACAATCAACAATAGAACTGCAGCTAAAAAAAAATCATTAAATAATAATAAAAAATTGGTGTTATCCTATGCTTTTGTAATTCAGTAGGTTTCACTTTATGGCCTATTTGGAAAGTGATCAAAGATACTAAATATTGAGTCTATTTAATTTCCGATACTTCCAACAAACAGATTCCTGCAGAAAGAAACTGTTAAGGTGGCAAAACAAAACCAGAAGCAAAATGGAGTAGTAAGCCAAATGGACCATGAAAGTCAAGGAAAACTATCTTCCACAGAAATCAGACCCTTCACATTTCACAGCCCTTTGCCAGCCCTAATGCAGTTTTGCCACAATCTTTCATTCACAGCCATTTGCAAGTACAATTCTAGTCTTCTATGTCTGAACAGCAATTTCTAGTTAAACCAACTGGTACATTTAGCTACAAGTATATTATGTCACACAAATGATCTTATATACGTACACTGTAGCATACATTTGATTAGAAAATATCAAGATATAATCTATTCAAATAATGTTTCTGATTTACAAACACTAGATATATAATCTAACCTTATTTTTTAAAAAGGTTAAGACTAGAATACCAGCACATAGATTACTGATAACAGTGACAGTGATTTGGCTAACTACAATACCCTTACTCAGTTACAGCACTTTTAATGACTTACTAATAACTTGAACTGCTGACTTGGATATAAGCAAACAAAACACACATGGCTTTCTTCACGTTTGTCCTTCATTTTGGAAAGTCACTGTGTGAATTGAGTCTTTCCAGCCAGCTCAAAGGAATTGACCCTAACAACACGTTAGAAATAACTGAGGCACTTTAGGCAAGATTATTAGGATATGATGGAATTAATGGGCCAGGCTGGCTGTACTATCAAGAGTATACTTGATTGACTGTGAGCAGCAGATTTCCTCTTGGTATTCCTATAAGATGATTGAGCTGGTCTAGTATTTCCAGATGAAGGTAACAGGTATCTCAGACACAGCAGAGACAGCTAACACAGAAGCAAGTAGTAAAGCTTATCTCTACACAGGATCAATACATCATTTAAACCTAAGGACTGCTGAGATTTCTTCTGTTGGCAAAACACATGACCAGGGGACAGAATTCCTTACACATAGCTATTGTAGGCTTTATTATAAATGGCAGTCACTGTAGCATCTAGGCACTAAGATAAAATTTATAAAGAGCTAATAATTGTGGTCAGTATTTCCCACTATTACTGCATTTGTCCACATGCAGAAGCTAGCACTTTATGGCAGGACAGGAGTTTGCAGGGTTATAACTATTCCATATTCACTTTATGTATTGGAATTTATTAGGAGATGGTTGATTCTCTGTTTACAACAGTAAAAAAAGCATGCCTTGTCTACTTAGAAAGAGTGCAGCAACTGCACTGTTTACTCACACCATATCTCAATGTTTTCTAGCTTCTACATATGGACAAAGTCCAAGGATTAATTTCAAAATTCCAGAGAAAACTGACAATGTTTTAAAACAACATTACAGCAAACTGTTTATGAATCTGCTGGTATCCTTCCTGAATAGAAAGCTACATAGAATACTGTTGTTTTCTCACTCTCACAAAAAGTAAAATGTGTAAGACTTGCAATAATCTCACAAATGTTCAACTCACACTGTTTGAACAAATGATTTGATAGAAATAACAGTTCTATATAAGCAGTACATTCTAGTTTGTCTAGACACAAATATGGCAGCTTTTGAATATAACATAAAATAATTCAAAGTATACTTGGCTGTGTGGTTTTTGTGATAGTCACAGTGTGCTTGAAATGTATTGAGTTTTAACCAGCATATTTTAGACCTGCAAGAGATGCAAGTTCAGAACACAGACACCGCATGGCACAGTGAGTAAAAAAGGTCTTTTTTCACAAAGCAGTATAGTGAAATACCCAAGTGTCTACAAGGCAGAGTACTGAGATGTTGCACTGATATGAGTCATGTGCTTATACACAGTTAAATCACTCCATATTCAGAAACACAAAATAAACACCAGGAAAAGTTTTCTAAACAACATGAATAAACCCATTATTTTTTTGTGAAGTATTCACAGTTCTGTCCTCTTTCCCACATAATGTAAACTACTGATCATATTAATTTAGGCATTTCTGTGTTGCAATTTTTCCCATCTCGAGTGTTAAGTTTCTAGGGTGCATTGTCTTATATATGTCCTATACAGAATGAACATTACACAAAACAGCACAGCACATGTAGAAGAAGAGAGAAGGTTACAAAGTGTGGGACTCTGTATAAATGCATCCGTCCAAAGGCCAGCATTGCAACAGACAAAGGGAGTGGAACTTTGGCTGCAATCTTCAAGAGTTTACTGTAAGAATACAAAGAAAAAAAAAATTATCATTTTCTTTCCAGATATGCAGAAAGTATGCAAAAGTTTCATTTCCCTTTGCAAAATAATTTATATTTCAAGACTTTTTTAACCTTTAAAACTGAACAACTAGGTCTAATAGGCCATAAAAACTGATGCATAAGCAAGAGAAATTATTCAAAGAGGTTAATGTCCTTAAAAATATTATATTAATTTGAAAATTTGTTCTCCGTAACATAGGAAGACTTAATGAATTAGATCACTTGAGATAACAGGTACTGGTCAAGAGGATAAATGACATTAATTATTATTGACTGTCATTCATGAGGCATTGATTAATTTGTATTTCAACAAAAAATATTCTGTCAGCTAAACCAAGTTCTCAGAATTTCTTAATCCACTAAAGAACACATTATATTTCTACTCCCATAAGGGAAGCTACAAGAACGTAACTATAATCCTTCAGAATTCCCTTTTCTTTGTAACTGACAATAATTGCTCAATGTATTTGGATTCTGTGACAGTTGAAAGGATTCAATGAATCCTGAGTTACAAAGTCACATTTCAAGAAGCTGTTATGCAGCCAATTGCCTAGATAGCACATACTTCATTTATTTCCATGTGGCAAATACAGGGGATATTTTCCTCTCAGCTGAACTAGGGGTACTTTGCACACACTTTAGCTCATCTTTTAGACTTAACCATACGAGTTCATAAATCTCTATAGAGGCTGGACAATTACAACATAAATTAGTTTAACACACAAATGGCAATTCACAAAGAAGCAGGAAAGCAAAACTAGAGCTTGGGCTACAGTACCTTGATTTCACTTCAGAAGTACTTGAATTCATCAGAATTTCTAAAATGCATATGAGGATAACAGCTGTAGATCTACAGGGATCAGGATCAAGTCTAATATTGTACCTGCAAAGAAATGATTTTAGAAGGTATCACTTCTAAACTAGGCTTCCAAATAATATCCATGAACTGATGACAAAAAATACACATGAAATCTATATGGCATCCCAGCCTGATTTTATATCTTTTCTGAAATATTACTTTCTTCAACATATCACTGATTCACTTAACACCTATTTACACCACAGTATAAACCAGATAGGCTAGAGAAAACAATAATAATCAACAGAAGTCTTTAAAACTGTAAGGTAACTAATAATGTAAAGAATCAAACAAATTTTTATTATCTTCAAAGGTTCCTGTAACTTTCTTCCACCTTAGTGTCAATTTAAGAATTTACCTGAGATTTTTTAACCAATAAATTAAAGATGGCAAGCTGAGCAGCACAATCCACGTGAATAAATTAAGGATTGTAATGTGCATCTTAAGACTGTTAACAGCTTCAGCAAGTGTTTTACTGTTGGAAGGAGACTGTGTTGCTTCTGGAATGCTGTCCACCGAACTCTGGGCTTTGACTGTGTGTGTACTGGAGTTCTGCGAAGTTTCTTTTGAGAGGCCTGAATCCTGGAAATGAAAGGCAGAAGTCACAAAAATATACACAGGCTTGTAAGAAGCCATGCTGGGGAAAGAGGAGGGGAAAAATATCCTAATAGTATCACACCAGCTGTGATTTAGGAAGAAAATCTGCAATTTATGCCCCAAAAAAGCCATCAAAAGCAAAGTTCAATAGTTCAAGTTTAAAGTATCTACATTTAACCAGAAATTTCTCATACACTAATAGTTCATATGTCTATGGAAGAAAAGAATGGAGAGTGTAGATGTCCTGACACCAATGAAATGAAAAGGTGGTCCTGGAAAGGGGAAGAACAAAATAAAAGGAATAATAAAGCATAAGGGTGAAAAATCAGAGATGACCATTCACAGGAAAGATATAGGAAGTAATGCACCTGGGAGTAAAATATCACCTGTAGGAATAAATAGCAAAGATAAAGAAATGAGTTGGCAGCTAACTTCCAACGACAGAAAAATATCCCACAAATGAATCATAAACTTACATAGAGATGAAAGGAGAGAATTTTCAACTAAACACATGAAAAAAAAACACCCGAAGAAAACTTTCAACAACTTTTTCTGTCAGACTGCTTTGTTCTATGTTTGCATAAAAGAGCAGGTAGTTAGCATGTGCTGTTATCCACACCTGCTTCCATCTTTGATCCTATACCTTAAAGTAACCCAGAAAATAAAGTTCACACTGCTTGAAATCAAACACTTCTTCACTGTGTTTTGAAGAGCTCCCTATTTACTGCAGTCTCAGTCCATATTCATCCAATACATCCTATTTGTCACCTCTGGACCAAAAATCCTTAAACTCCACAGGCTGCCTCTCTAGAAGAAACAGTTTTACCTGCACTATAGATTATTACTAGACTTTTTTTTTTAAAGATAAGCCATGCATAATCAAATACCAAATTTTAGACAAATTCTGTGTGTATTCAGAGACAAGAGTTTTCTTCTTAGTGACATGTTCACACTGCAGAAACTTCAAACAGCAGTCATGTGTGGTGGAGTAGGCTCTCATGGCCTGGCTGCTCTTTCACATCATAGATGCAGCAAGTGAACTACAGCTGCCCAGCCACTGAAGCACAACCTAAGAGTAGCAAGGCAGAAGTTTGCCGGACAATTTTTGACCACAGTTTGGAACAGAAGCAGGAAACAGACTCACCCCGTTGTGCATGTTTTGCTCTGCTCTTACAGTCACCTGCAGTTTTACAACCTGTAAGACAAGCAGTTGCTTGTTTAGTAAGGATTCTTCACACCAAAGCTGTAGTATAGGAAAAGAAATTGAGAACTCCTTACTCTTCAAGTCTTTGCTTTTATAATATTGCCTAGCTATAAGTTAAAATTTTCAATTATCTACATTGCTGTAGTGGGCACATGGGACCACACATTGCTTTCTGAGAAGACATTAACAAAAGAAGAAAAATTCTACAAATTACAAGATTATGACACTGATAAATTAGAAATGCCTATTTCAAGTATGAGAATAATAACATTTATGTATGAAAAAAGGCAATTTGGATTTTCGCTTTTAACCTGGGGTTAATTCAAAGCACCTGAAATTTTCAATTCAGTTACAAATACAAAATGTTTAGCCTTTTAGTACCTTGAACAAGTATTGAAGATAAATAATAAGTACAGCAAATGCACCACAAGTGGTCCAGCTAACCAAAGCAAGAGATATCATCCCACAGAGCCTTCTAGGTGTAATCAACTTATCTTGTTGAAGTACAGTAGGTCTAAAAAAAAAACCAAACAAACCATAAACAAAACTCCTGTTGTACTTCTTCCCAGACATCAATTTCTGCTTGCTTTCAAACCCAGATATCTAAAATCATGTATAAATTCACTCTGACCAGAATTCAGTCTTGCCCAGCATTAACACAGAAGCAAACAAACAAACAAAAAAACCGTCAGGGTCAAAGTCATCTAGAAGAGCATAATTATACAGCATCACATTGCTTTACCTAATTAGAATTAACCATAATGAAGAGAAGAGTCTCAGAGATGCAGAGAAAAATATTCCACTCCAGTAGGCAATGCCTGTCCCAAAAAGAAATAGAATCAGGGACACAAGGGGGAACCATGCATCCTGACTACTCAGTACAGCAGCATCCACCTCTGGTAGTGACAGTGATTCCCATATCTCTCTAAACCAGTTAAACCTGCCAAAAACATGAAAGCAGTATTATTTATCACTTCCAATTGCTCTTACAGTTAGATATCTATCAACCATTCTTTCTATTACAGTCTTTCAAGCAAAGTAACAGTCAGGTGTTTACAGTGACTACATATAAAATAATATTCCTCCCCAGCAACAGTTTTACTGAAACTTCTGTTTTGGGAACTGCTTTAAACAAATAAATGATGCAAACTCACCCCTGCAGAAACACAACAATGCTTATAAGAGGTTCTACTTTGTAGGGCTTTGCTGTCCTAACTAGTTCGAGGGAGAAGTCTGAACACTGGCCTAGAATCAAGAAAGGAGAGCATCTGTAGTTACTGTCATGTCACAAACTTTAACAAAGATCATCCAGAACAAAATATAAATTCAGACAAGGATGAGTTGACTTGACAAAAAAAAAAAATAACCATATCTTGTAAGAGTGCTGCAAGGCTGCACACTTCACCACCAAGGCCCTTCTCCATTGGGTCCCCCAAATGAAGGTAATAGGGCACATGAGCTTCTACAGACATTATGGAGTTTGTTACAAACACCCTCTGAATTCTAATAAAAATGCCTTTTGTCTGAAGATGTGGCTCAAAGCTGTTATGCAAATCTCATCTTCCTGCAAGAAATAGTGTTTTCTGCACTTTAAACTTTTACACGTATTTTTAAGTAGACTTCTGGTAATTCTTAACTACTGTGCAACACCAATATTTCACAGAGAAGGGACTGCAATTTAAAATAATAAGGAAATACTTTTCTACAACATAACCCTGAAGAACTACCAGCTGAGAAAAAATGAAAATGAAGAGTGCAGATACAAGTATTTCCAGAAGTTGAATGATGTTTAGCTTTAAAAATTCACATCTAGTCTTTCATCAGTAAATTTGACAAGCAATTTCTCTAAAAACACTTGTGACAGATAAAAATATGCAGATTTTTAGAAAGCTACCTGTTGCTCTCAATGTGCTCAGTTGTCCTCCATAAGTAAGAAGAATATTAGAAACAATATAGACTGGAAAAGCACCAGCATGGAACCTTACTATCTGAAAGACAAGGATAAAGGGATGATTTCACTTCTATCTATAAAAATGTATTTTAAAAACACATGCACAAATATTATCATGAAGTCAGAATGATAATGAGATTAGAAAATCCTTCTTAAAAAGATCCAGTTTATAATTTTAATGCATATTTGATAATCTCCAATAGCACTTAATGTTATAGATAGAAAAGGCTAGAATCTCTCGTAAGCAGCTAATGAAACAGGTTTGGATAAATGATCAAATTAGAAACAAATGGGGTTTTTTTCCAGTCAAGACAAGTATTAAAAAAATCAAGTATCACATTTCAGTAAAGTAAGTTTAAAACAATTTAAAGGCCACTTTCCAAGCAAAATCTGAATATAGTTATATATGCTTTCAGGCAAAGAACTTTTGGAAGCAATTATATGCATGAATTAATTGGCTTCCACTCTCCCAAGTCATAATTAATATACCAGTAGCCTGTAAATTCTTGTAAAATAACAACAAAATGAAAAAATCTTTGCTCTAAATGCATACATTCACATAGAGAACCTTGCCAGTTTTATTCCAGCACTACACTTAGGTGCCTGCAAATTAATTACTCTTTAGATCCAGAGAACTGCAGATGGCCAGTCTATTTTTACTGATCCCCATGTCGAAACGTATTCTTCATTGATAACCAAAGAAGATTTGTTGAAAAGGAGCATATGGACCTACTTAGACTTTTTCCCCCAATTTAATTGATGCCAAATGTATTTTAGAGTTTTAACACCACTGACTCATCAGGCAAGAAAGTTAAAGTGACCTACAGATATTGAGCTCACCACAAAGCCACATGCTCCACATTTAGAGCAGCTCTTTAGAGCTAGAGAGCTTTTCTGCTCCTCTAAGGACTGGGGCCTGACATTCATCCAGCAGGGATCCTTGCCAAGGGACAAGGCTGCAAAATGATCACTGAATAGTGCTCCTCTTGGCATAAAGAAGGAATCTGAACTGCCACAGTAAGGAAGGGAGGAAGCAAAAATTTCTATAGATGCTTCTGACATAAAAAACCCTATTTATTAGGTTTTCTTACCTGTCCAAGAACCTGTAGAAGTGATGTCTTCAGAATTACCTTGGGGAAAAAAAAAATTGTTTCATACAACAGTAAGCATAAGTACAAAATACTTTAATTTTTAAGATGCAAACTTAAGTTTCAGAACACAGAAATCCCACAACAAAAATGTACAACACCTTACCACTGATAATTAAAATCAAATGCTTTAAAGTTTCAGAATCCAACTTTCAGTACTAAACCAGCTGTTGCAAAATACTTGTAACACACACTACATGTCAAAAAGGCCAAACAGCCCACCTTTAGATTTGCTTAGTATTTATTTAGATTAATTAACTACGTTTTAAAAGACTGAATTATGCAAAAATTATCCAGCAATGCAAACTAGCTATAAAACAAAACCGTTTTACTCACTTCATACTGACAGTCTGGGGAAGAGTAGATGTTTAACTCTGGCAGGCTGCTGTCGTTGGGAGGCTGAGCAATGTGAAGTCTGGCAGAAATCTCAGCATGAGATGGAACTCTGAAACAGCAACTTACATGGTCACTGCTGTCCTTATAACCAAGCAGAAAAACCAAATGTGTCTCAGTCTTCAACAAGTGCACACAAAGCAGATCTACCACACCAAGTGTCACCACAAGTTGTGAGCAAAATGGTGTAAGGAACTTGTTTATCCTGTCACAAAGAACTATGTAATATCCTCAATTCCCTCTCCTCTGAATATCGAGGGACATGGCACATAGGAAAGCAGACGGGTTCAGTGAACACACTGCCTCACAGAGCATGCAAATATGCTGAGTGCCAGAAGTGGGAAGAACAGATCCTCAAGAATACAATTCCATTTCCTGCAAGTATTATGCTGTTGGAAAACACAGGGGGTTGGAAATTGTGAGGTATCCTTAAGACTTCTAAAATAAATTAGAAATACAGTTTTCCTACCATCTAAAATACAGTCAGGTTGTTCAACTTCCAAAGTGACAAACGTATTTCAAGCTGTAACATTTGATTTTGTCAGGACTATGCTGCTGAAGCAAACACAGGGCTGCTGTGTAATCGAAACCTTGGCTTCCAGGAGGAAGCCAGCATACAGAGCAGCCACTGTTCTCCACTCATGAGGGGGTCAATGATTATCCTGAGAATTTCAGACCAGCATATCTGACTTCTTTTTCAAGAAAATTAGTGAGGACCAGTAAGCAAATGATTAGTAGGCATTTTTACTCTAGGAAAAGTCAAAACGACTTTGTCGCCAAGGGCAGAAAGGTAAATGAGGAAAAGATGCAGAAGTCAAACACTTAAGACTGGAGAAACTGTCACACATCAGAAATATTACCGCAACAGGATGCAAATATTCTTCAAAAAACATATCAAAGAAGTTATTAATTGTCAAAGTTCTTACTTCGCTACAGTTATTGAGTCTTCATATGACCAGGGGATATGAAGTCTGTAAACACTAGGTTTTCTTTCTGAAATGGAACAGCATTAAAAAAATATAAACTTGATTAAGAACTGACATTGCAGTACAGATCAGAGAACGTAGCAGCAAACAAAAAATGACATTTTTAAACTCAGGCTGTTACAGGACAAGACAGTGAGACATCAGTGTTTAAAGGATGAATAGTTATGAGAAGAGTTTTGCTTTTTGATATGAAACAAAACCTCAGTCGAATAAAATCCATCACTTTCCTTTTTTTGAAACAGGGTCCTTTAGCAACCCGTCCTGTTTAAGCTTATGTAGCTCAACATTCAAATTTGAGTCCCATTATCAACAAATAAAAGTCCTAGCCAAATATGCTTTTCTCAAGTAACACTTTCAATATAAGGCAGAATCCTGAGGGAAATTCAACTTCCCTTTGCTGGGAAGTAAGAAAAACAAACATGTAAGGACTAATTCCTCATTTTCATTGATGCATCCTTCTTAAAGTGGGAAATGAGAGATATTAACAGACACATTTGAACAGATTACAACAGGATGGCCTAAACTCTATTGCATGAGAAGACTTTAGTTTCTACAAACTTTCAACAATTTGTTTTATAAATTTGTACTTTAGAAGACTTCTGTTTACCTCTGAGTGACTGGCAATGGCTGTCTATATAAATTTTGAAAGCTTGATATATCTAGAACACAAAAAAATAGCAGTCACTCACTTTTCTCCAGACAAACAGTTGGTCACATTACCTTAAAAAACTTAAGTAGCATTCTTACTTGGTTGAAGTGTAGGAGCTGGACATTGTAAAGCAATCCAGTTGAATTTAATAGAATTTTGCTTGAAGAAAGCCCTATAAAGGATGTAATATTTTCACTAATTAGATAAAATTTTCTGAGAACTCAGATATTTTCTCTACATTTTCTCTTTTCCAGGGGAATTACACACTTCCATATCTATTAGTCTAAACCCCCACATTTCTTATTTCTTTGTTACTAACAAAACCTGTGTTAGCTTTAGTGAAAACAACCCCCAAAAATCTCCTGACCTGACTTTTTTGGCAAATACATTATCCAAAGGTTAGTTATATTAGTTTTCCTTTCTTTCCAAAAGCAATATGCTACACTTACCAAATGAAAAAAGATGTGTTACAGGGAGCTGTACTGTTCTGGAATCCTCTTTGAAGAATTCACAGCCCAAAGTATACTGCAATTGAGGATATTAAAAACAGATCTAAACCAAGCACAAGACTAGAAAACCTTTGTATTTGCAAATTACATTTCCCAAGTGATCTCTATCTTTGCTTACCCTGAACATTATGCATTACTAATTTCACTGCAAGATGCCTCTGTCACAACTATCTGAAGATACACTCAGAGAAGAACATCACGCTCACTTGTGCTGTGAATAATTTCTTGGATCATGGATTATTATACCAGAAACTCAGAGACTGCATTTGTGTCACAGAAAGCAATGTCAGATCTGATTAGACTGGAAATTCCAATTCAGTATTCTGCCATTTCCAGGACTAACTGGAAATGGCAGATCCAGATGGATCTACAGAAAGGTCTGCCAGATACAGATGGGTAACACACTAAGATTTCAAATGTCCCTCTTACTGGGATCCTGAGAGCTCTTGATGCAAAGATAACCATCTCATTTGTGAGACTCAAACTGTTGAACTCTGCACAACTCAGTCTGCTGCATCTTCTGTGGCTTAAGAGCTTGCAGAGCTATCTGATCTATGCTTCCCAGAATCCAGGTGTGGTGCCTTCAATTATCTATATTTTCTGCTAACCTGGGTAAGAGAAATGACTGTTCAAAGGTATAAACATTCAGGAAAACAATCAGAGTATTAAGAGAAACAAGGAAGATTACCATTGGAATCTCCAAGAACTCTAAGAACTGATTTGAGAGCTGTGGCTTTGTATGTATTTCAAGTGCTATTCATGCCTTGTTGTTTGGTATTTTATGAAAGAGTTTCTGAGCTTACAGAAGCTAACAAAAGCTTTCAAACCACACCACAGTGTGGGTCTACGGTTTCTCAAAGAAACTTAGCATATGTTTAATATACTTCCTTTTCTTCCTCTCATAGCACCTCAAAGTTATGAGTACACATAGCAAGCAACTTCTGAATGTCATATTTTTTACCTTATTGCCAACTGCAGGTGGCACCTGAATGACAATGTGGGACAAAGAAGGATAGTCCACAAGTTTCAGCATTACAACCTTAAAAAGGGAGGAAAAAAGAAAAGGAAAGAAAGAAGAAGAAAAGTCATTACTGAACATACTCCTTAGCTTGCCCCTTGCCGGTTCCAGTTGTACCCTCTTGTACCCTCTTCCCGTGGAATACAGCCTGTTCCAATGCTCCTAACAGAACAGCTCCTTCCCCTATGACTTGCAACCACCCCCTGAAGCACCTCTCCCTCCTACAAATCAGGTACACACTAACCTTGGTGGTTGGAAGTAACTCAGCTCTCCAGGATAAATCAGCAGCTTCCAGGCTGTAAAAATTAATGCACATTAAAGGATGAACATATTCATTATGCAGGCCCAGCATTATGGCAGTGGATTAATATACCAGCTTCTCTCTCTCTCTGAATTAACATTTTAAATTGAGAAATTTGGGTGTGCTGCCACTACAGTAATTTATCAAACTACAAATTTCAGATAGTGCAAATTTTGTTTGTGCAAAACCAAACCAAGCAAAGGCTCCAACCCTCTCATACAGAAAACCTGAAGCACGTATTAGCAGGCAACTTCAGACACAAAAATGTAAACTTTTTATGAGTTAAAACTGCACTAGCATTGAATTATCATGTGGTTTTATTAGCATCTGTTAAACATCAAAAGCACAAATTTTCCTATGGAAATACTTAAAATATACCATATAAATAAAATATTCTGTTAGCTGTTAAAGAGTTTGCAGCAGTTCTAGAATGTGTTCACACATTGAACTGCAACACAGCCATTCAGTCACTTCAAGTTTTGATTTTTTGAACACCAGAATACTGCTGCTTCTCTAAATAGCGTTCATGACCTCAGGACACAGTCCACAGCAAACCCACTACTATTAGATGAGGTTTAAGTAGCAGTCCTGAACTGGGCTAACATACACTTCATGCTGATCCAAGTTATACAAAGGAGTAACAGCCAACTTCTTGGATCAGGAAAAAGTAATTGTGACATGTGGCTATCTGCTGGAGGCAAGACTCTGGCTGTACACTTCAGTGATCCCAGAACAGATAAGTACTTTGCTAGTTCAATTTTGCCTGAAAGCTTTCCCTAATTTGAAGAGTAGATTGAATTTACTTTGAGTTTGTTTTAAAAATGTAAGCTAAGACAATGTTTTAAATCCATTTTGTAATGACTGTCATAACAAATAACAACTAAACCACCCACCCTTCTAAATATTTTTATGACAGTAGCAATTTTGAAATAAGAAAAAAAGATGCTTTAATCCACTCCTTTGAAGGCTCTGTGTAACATTTGACATCTTTTGTCACAGGATTCCAAAGAAATAGAATGTCAGAGTGTTTTGGGTTGAAAAGGACATTAAAAACCATCTAGTTCCAACTTCTCTGCCATGGGCAGGGACACCCTCTACTAGACCAGGTTACTCAGGACCCCATTCAACCTGGCTTGGAACATCTCCAGGGATGGGGCATCCACAGCCTCCATGGGGGAGCTGCTCCAATGCATCACCACCCTCACAGTGAACAGCAACTCACTAATATCCAATCTAAACCTGCCCTGTCAGTTTAAAGCCACTACCCCTCATTCTGTTACCTCATGCCCTTGGTGAAAGGTCCCTCTCCAGCTCTTGCTATGGAGGTCAAAAATACAGCTCCATGAAGGAGAATATCACCTATTTTAAGAAAAGCTATTCTTTCCTGTTTTCCTGGTGATATAGAAAGCATGAATTATTTACAAGAACAATTTTACTTCCCAGTCCCTTCCTACCAAGGATAATTTATACGCTTTAAATTCAAACACAGTCTCACAAAACCTATTTGAATAAAGAACTGGAACTATTCATACTCACCACATTGATGAATTAGTGTTCATGCAGCCATAAATCCAGCTACTTGTGTCCTGTAAAGTCAATACCATAAAATACTACATTACCTATGTGTGATTGCATTGATAAATATATTAAAAATACTGATTGCTTCAAACTATGCAGGGGTTAAAACTGATGATAATTAAAGGACTGATATCATAATCTTGCAATTATAATTGCAAGGACAGAAAGGTGAAGCTTTAGAGGGAATGGTGGGGGTTTCCAGGAACCATTTGAAGTAACTTCCATTTGCCACCCTTTGTATGAATAAATACAAGGTTAAGCAAACAAGCTTTCATAATTTCTCTTTAAAAAATATCCACCTTACACATCATGTTTAATCTCTTCTAACTAAAAGAAACATCTCAAGATTCTCTTTTAAGCAGTAGAGGAATACTTTAGGTATTTAATGTTCTACTGCTCTGTCCCTTGAGTATTTAAGTGTTCTGATAGCACCATGATGCAGCTCTCAGAGACTTGTTTTGTACCTCCCTCCTCCTCTCAAGCTGTACTAGGCATGTGTTTCAGACATTAGAACAAGGGCAAAAGTTAATCTAACAAAGCACAGCCAAGATCACAAGATAGGCGTAAGCACTGACTGTGCCACTGAAAAGGACAATTAGAAGAGCACCAAGCACAGACAATTGCTCACAATGGCGCTGTGAATGCCATCTTTGAGGGGCAACAGGGACAGGCAGAATGAAACAGGAAAGCATCTCAATTTTCTTGCTACTAATGTAAAATACATGATTCTGAAAAGCATATTTATCCAGCTTTAATTTGCCAAGTGATTAATTTCATTCTTGTATAAAAAACCAAACAAACAAAAAAAAAACTTGGCTGAATGTGTGTGTCTCAAGATAAAAATACAAGAAATGCACATTATGGTGCTTCCTCTCCATAGGAGACAACTAAGGTGATGCTGTCTCCTCATCTGTCTTCCATTCACTTTGCCTGCACAGTGAAAGATCTCTGTAGCCTTTCAGGCTCACTTAAATTTTATTATGGGAAAGCAAACCTATAAACAGCTTTCCTAAATTAGAAGTATGGCAAAAACACAGCAGTACTAAAAACAACTTCTTTCAAAACCATCAATACAGAACAGCACTAAATTAAAGGACCCAGTAATGCAGAGCTAAATTGAAGAGTTGGAAAGAAAACATTTGAAGTTCAGGTGGCACTGAAGATTTCAGATCTTGAATACTAAGTGTGACACACTAAAGCAGGTAGTACCTCTGACATGCATTAGGCTGTGATTGTAAATGGATGGCAGCAATTTCAACAGCTGCTCATTAACTGTCTTAAAACTGCAGCAAATGGAAGTTAAAAAAACCCACATCTTTATAAACCAGCTCCAGACATTAAAGAAGTATTTTCTCACCAACATACTATTTTCACAGTAAACATGACTGTATGATTTTCTGTGGTTTTCAAGAGGAAATGAGAAATATTTTCCATCAGAATCCTTAAAAAAAAAAAAGCTCATTAGTAAATGAAAAAAACCACCACAACCCCCTCCCAACAAAACAACCAAAACAAAAATAAAAATATAAACATAAGAACACAATGGGGGAAAAAATACTTACATTGTAAACTGAATAAGTCCATTTTGAGCCTTTGACTGTAATCCACATGAAAGTTCCTAAAAATATATATTTTAGTATGCTGCACTACAAGAATGATTGTCCTTACATCCAAAATCTTGTATTTTACTGATCACCAAGGTCTTATCTCCTATCTCAACATGGATATAAACTTTATGTGCTTCAATCACCAGAGGATTGCTACTGCTTACAATTACATGCAACAGTTATCATCAGTTACATAGGAAACAATAAAGCCCTAGGATCCTGTTACTAATTACTAATGGCAAATTAAAAACCCCATGGATCTTGAAACAAAATAAAGGCAACAAAACAAATAAACCAAAAAATTATTCGTGTAGTTATAGGGTGACTGATTAATGATGAGGCAACATTAGAAACAGTCCCAGTCTTTGTTCCTGTCTGAAGGACAGAAGGGTATTTTGAAACTTAGTGAAAAGATTTACCATTAACAAAGGAGTATCACTGAATCCTATTTGAAAGAAAACTGCTGCACACCTGTGAGGTTTGTAAAAGCTTCAGGATTTTCCTCAAACATCTTCGCAGGGTGTCTCACAAAGTGGTGATTCAGTACAGACATTCTCTTTTTGGGGTCCTCAGTTATCTAAAACAAGAGCACATCATCAATTTTTTCCCAAAGTGTGTGACTTAAGATCATCTCATGATCACAGCTAGCAATACAGTTTTGTGGGTGGAAGGCAGGAAAGATTGTTGGAAGTTATTGAGCCCCTTTCTGTCCTGAATCCAATACTCTATAGTGCCATCAATAGTCAATCACTGCAATACAGAAAATCTACACATTATAAAGCACAGCCAAAACTTTCGGGAGTTTTACATTCTCACCAACCTGTAACACCAGGAAACCATTCCATTAAACTTTACTTATAGACACCGGTGCATTCCTCCTGAAAGGACACTTAGGCCAGAACTTAAGAAAAATTCTCACATTTAGGCTAATCTAAGTTCACATATCCAGCTGTATAGCTACACTGGGATGCACTTTTGTTTGGGGTTGGGATTTTTTGTTTGATGGCTTTGCTTCTTCCAAATAAACCTTCCAGGCCTAATCTTTGTCTATTCCACTTTCCAAAACTGTGGCCATTACAACTGACTTCTGAAAAGTTTTACCCTCTAGCACAGTCAGTGCTGCAGAACAACTGTACTCCTCTTTTTGTCTCTCTAAATTACACATTGAAGTATACATGAAAAACTAAAGGAGTCTTTCCCAACCAGCTTCAGAAGGAACACCTGAAATCCTTCCTCTTCTGCATCTTGCGCTCTGTTCTTATGTACACATTGAGAGGTCAAATTCACAGCTACACATCTAACAAAATTTGTTCATCCTGGTACAAGGTCAACTGAACCTGCTGCTTTATGGAAGAAATCTTCAGCCCACAGCTCAACTATATAGCATCAAGCAGTCAATAATGAAAACTGAACTAGCATCTTGTTGTTTCTGACTCTTTGGTCAAACACCACAGAGGGATTTTTCAGTGATTGGTACAAAATGGATGCAATTTTCTCAGCATGACTTAGAATAAGCAAAAAAAAGTTTTCTGTATAACAGGGAAATATTTCTCCTGATTAAACATTCTGAGATGGGACAAGAAAGTGTGATGGGTAAATATACAGACCTGCCTTGTGTTTTCATCTATGAGATCAAAGAAAGCTCTAATAGTAGCCAGGATCAGTTCTTTGCACCTAGAAGACAGAATAAGTAAAATTAAATCTATAAAGGAAAGATCCAGGGTGATAAAACTGGTCAGAAGAGACTTCACCATAATACTAAACTGAAGTTAAATTATGGTAGAAAGTGATAACAGTAGAGAAGAGAGCTATGCACAGTCAGTCAATTAACCTTTGTTACATTATCTTACCACACTATGGAGAGATGGTCAGTTGAGGCCCAAGCTCTAGGCACAGCTGAGCTCTGTTTAGGTGAAGAAAAAGGTTAAGCTTTTGTTAGTACTCAACATTCTAAAATTATATGGAAGCCTTTCCCCTCCTTATTTAAACGTATTTGCACAATTATTATAAAAATCAGCCTTTATCTTAAGAGTTTCAGGGCTTAGGGTACACAACAGAATGACTTCTTCAGTCACCAGTCTTGTCAGCTTTGATGCATGTGACAAGATGAAAATTATAAAACAAAATTACCAAATTATCTATGTTAGATAGCAGAGACCAATGGTGAAAGAGCAGAAAATAGGAGTGGAGGAAACTTACCAAAAAATTCTTCAAAGACTGCTTCTATGACTAATCTTACTATTTTAATAACTGATCTTGGCACACGAGAATAGAAGCATACCAACAAAAGCTGCCATTGAGAAACCAAGGGCGTCCCCAACAGAGAGAACCATCAGAACACCGCAAAGAAAAAACTGGACAGTCTGAAGCTATAACTTGGCTTTAAATGTATTTCATATATTACATTTTAGGGACTAACAATATAAAAAAAAAAAATCTCCACAAATGGAACTCATCAACCTATTTCTCAATGTGAATCAAATAAGCTATGAACTATTAATGCATTTCTCATGGGAAGGGAAAAAAGCAAACTGAACAGCAACAACCACAACGCAACCTCCAAAACTAAACAACAAAAACCAGAAAGAACTGGTACCACTGCTCAGGAAATCTCACGCAAAATTCTGGCCACCAACACTCAAGAGAAATGAAAGTAGAGCAGATGCAGAGAAGGGTTACTAGGACAAAGGGAATGCAGAGTTAATCCTCTAAGCCTAGCAGGATCTGAGCTGAGCTTATTTATAGACAGCTTTCTGTACAACACACAGGGAAGTAAACACCAAGGGAATGACAGCTATTTCATGTAACATTTTAAGCAGATGTCAGAAGAAAGGCATTAAAAAACTGGCTTCTGCAGTAAATGGAAGTTGGAAATTACAAATTTTCCCTGGTCCTATGAGGGTTTTCCAGCTTCTCCATGTAGGGAACAAGTTGATGCAGAGGGGATGGAACAACAAACCTAAATACTTTCTGATGACCCTTAATTAATTTTGGAAGGATAGATGCCTCAAAAAGCAGAAAATTTGACTTGATGATCCTCTACATCCTTTTTATTCTTAAATTCTTTTAAAAACAACAAATACAAAAAGAAGATGCCATGCCAGGGCTCTCTTTTATAACAGAACACTCTACCTCTATAGTACATATTCACCTTCCTCCCTATACACATCTCTTGCAAAAACATGGGGAAATAAAACTTGAGTTCTGGAACTGAAGAAGTGCAAGCAGGTGGTAAGAAGAAACAGTACCAAGTGATAGATTATTCCAATCAGTGCCACACATACTCCTCCAGTGGAGGCTCACTTAGACTACATCAACTATTTATGATTTTATAACCAAACAGTATCCATTTAGTGTTTTAACATGCAGTATTTTCATATTTATTTACACTATGCTGCCCATATAGACACTGATGCATGCATTACACAAATAACTATCTAACACAGTTCCATGCAAAACCAAAAAAACAGTTTTCTTTTTTACCACAACAGATAAGGCACTGTCATGTTGACTCAATCTTGGTAGAAAAGCCAGTCCTGAACGAACTTGGTAATCTCTGAATCCTCCCGCCACAGAAAGGGTAGTTAAATTTCTTAAATCTTGGGCCTTTAGAATCCAATGATTGTTTACAGCTGTATAAAAATCTATAAAATATATTAAAATCAATCAAAATTTTCCCATAAGCCTATTTGATACACAAAAAAGAGCTATATAAACATTAACTAAACGTTTCTGTAAGCCCCCCTGGAGATATTTGAGCTCTGATTATCACTTGATTCATGTAAGAGAGGAAAATGATTGTTTTAACATGAAGAGGTAGCGGTTAGGAAAGACAGATACATTTTCTCTGTCAGCTGAGCAGATATATTGTTAGAGCAGCAATCCATAGGTTTATTTGAAAAACAGATACACATTTACTTGAAGTCCAGAAACAGTCAGTAAGGAAGAAGCATTGCATTGAAATCAACTGTAGGATAGAGAATTAATACAAGCACAATAAATCAAATCCAGCAGCTAAAGATAATCCATTCCTCTTGGGTGTCACAGAGAATAATGAGAATTAATGTCTGTTCTCTTTCCTTCACCAATTCCCTCAGTACCTACATGTAGCAGCACAATTATCACTAAACACATATTTAATCAGTATAGTTTAATCAAATCTAGCTTTTCAGGAAGTGTATAGTACACGTGTAATGATTATACTTTATTTTTATGCCACAGTTATTTAGGTGAGGGAAAATATGATCTTTCTTTGTAAAAATTTAAAATATGTAAATACATCTATATTTATATTCTCACCTCTACAACATTTGGGTATGAAAAATATTACATTTAACACCTTCTACAGAACTAACACTGTCTCATTCAACAAAGATAAAAGTCATTATAGAGGTCAAGTTTTAAAAAAGGAGAAAAAAAAGAAAGAAAATATGTCATTCACTGGAAAGCTTACAAATTTAGTAACATGCCCTGCAACTTATTAAATTACAAATTATTGAGAGCTCCAGGCCTCACACAGAAACTCAAGTCCACATAATCCATTCTATATGACACTTGACTTTCTCTGAGTATCCTGGCACCCTCAACTACCTGAGTAACAAAGTAAGAGATTCATTACAGTAAATAAAGCAGCACATTTTCCTGTTGATTTGCAAGAATCTCCCCACTAAAGCTTGAGAGGCTCAATAAAGAAATACAATGTGATTAGACAACTGCAATACTCACCAGTAAGATATTTGTCTAAAGGCATTACAGGTGCAACGTGAGGTGTGGCTTGTGTAATGAGCAGGTTTATAAGTTCAGGCTTAAAATTCTTCAGAGTGAGCAATGCTCTTGCAACAAGACCACCCATGGAATGCCCAACTATTGCTACACTGCTCGGTGCGAATTCTCGATCCTTCAGCAAAGAGCAATCAGACACATCAGAAACAGATCTGACATTGAACTGTTCTTATTAGCTGTAGATTTTATCCCCCCCAAATTAGCTTATGATCTTTCAAGGACAACATTAATTAGCATCAACTTAACAAGTTTACAAACTGAATAAAAATTTAATTGCTATCTCATGAAAATGTGCTTAATATGAAGTATCCAGCTCAAAAGGAAACATTGTGTAGCTAGCTTGTGTAAGCTTAATATACTTAAGCTTATTAATTTCTGAGACTTTTAGGACAGAGGACATCAAAGAACTTTCCCAGAGAAAACTGGCTGTAAGGCAATGCTACATGAATATTTTAATAAGCCACAAACGTTTACGTCTCTACTAGAAAAAGGCATCCATTGTGCATGGACTTATTTAGAAACACAACACAGAACCTTACCAAAGCTTTGGGATTGTCACAAGTACTAAAAATCTCTTAAAGAAAAGCAATTCTCTATTGCATTATTGTCACCTTCAAATATCTACACACATTTTAAAGTCTCCCTCCCCTACTCATGACTCTTCAGTTTTGCAGCAGGAAAGGCAGCCAGAATTCCATTCCCAAATGGAATTACATCACTCAGCATGTGTCACTACTTACCCTGTACAACTTCAGAATTACTTTTATGCACTCATGCACAAACTTGGTCTGTCGTTGCAGGCTACCACCATACAATGCAACCAACTCCTCATTAAAGTTGACACTGAAGAAATTAAAATGATACTTGAAGTCAACATCTTCTGCTTTTCTAAGTGCAATGGAGCCAAGGGAACGTACTAGGAAAAGAAACCACATCAATTAGAACAGTCCAACAGCCACTGCTTAGCACCGTTTTAGCAGAAAAACACATAAATACATAATCAATTCAGAAACAAGTACATTAAATCCATTGTTGACCTCAAGCCATTTATAAAAGACATTCAAAACCAAACTATCTCTTTTCAGCTTACTGCTGACTACAGAGGTATTTTATGTCAAGAACAAATTTTTACAAGCATCAAGGATTGTTCCACCTTAGGGCTGCTTTTCTTATCTCCCTTGCACCTTCTTATTGCCACCAGGACAAGAAGGCATTCTTGATTTCAACTGTAGAGGCATTCCTACTGCTATGCTTTCCTAAAACTCCTTTGAAGGCCATCAACCCTAAGACAACATTCCCAAATACCACTAAGATAAGTATGGAGGATTGCAAAACCAAACCCTAAAGGACACTTCTCCATCTAAAACCTTGAGTGAGAAAATGTTCACTTTCCAAGGTCTTGCCTCTGACCTGTCTTCCATGTCTAACCCTGGCCACTATCTAATACAGCCTTTAGTGTCCATAATTGTCCCCAAGTTTCCATGGAGACAATGCAGGATGGGAACAATACCAGCTGCAAATAAGAAGGCACGCTAGCAGAAGAAGAAAATAAAAGAGAAAGTTCCAAAAGTGCCTATATATAATAACAAATGATGGTCATAAAGGTCTGCCCAAACCCAGCACATAGGAGCAAGATTCTCCTAGACGACAACAGGTTGAGAGAACTGCAGAACCTTCCATCTCAGATCATCTTTTACTCAAAGTCTGAATTTTGTGCTTTTTACAAATTTCATTTTAGTGTCCATGAAAGATGACAAATTACCATCACTTTCAAAAGTGCCTGCAACACATCAAAAACCCCTGAAGGTGGGTTGTGAGTGAACCTCTTCTTTCAAGTGAAAGGACAAGAGGATGTTCCCAAGTTGCACTAGGGAACATTTATATTGGATCTTAGGAAATGTTTCTTCCCAAAACAGGTGGCTGGACATTGGAGCTTGTTGCCCAAGGCAGTGGTGGAGTTGCCATCCCTGGAGGCATCTAAAACCCATGTAGATGTAGCATTCAGGGACATGGCTTAGTGGTGGGCTTGGCAGTGCTGGGTAAATGCTTGCATTCCATTATGTTAAAGGTCCTTTCCAACCTAAATGGTTCTATGAAAATAACAAGGCCAGCAAAGGCAGCAGCAGCAGCACTTGCCTTCATTGCTCAGCAAATATGAATATATTTTAAACAACTAAAAACTACAATAGCAACACCTTCTCTACTCATCTAGGCATCAGGATACAACCCTGTTATCTCCCAATAAATTCTGAACAAAGTATGAATTAATATGAATTTATTTTAAGAAAAGTTTTGCAAAATACACAGATGACATATTGCCACTGCAAAAAGAACATTACTAAAATATGTATTGCTCCTATAGCATGTGGTACTTCTACTCACCTAGCTTGTTTGTTCTTCAGATATTTCCTTTTGATTCCTAAAATGCCCTGAGAGTACCATTCTATTTCCTGCACAGTGATGTACTGCCGTGTGTTTAGAGACAGCATTAATTCACAGATTTGCAATATTTGATGCACAGTCACAAAAGTCCATATGGCACCTCTCATAATCATTATGTTAGTAATCTTCTTTTGATGCTATTGTGCCTGGAAGACTGTATGGGTTTTCTGAAAGTACTTATTGGTAAAATATTTAACACTGTTATAAGCTAAGCAACTATGCTCTCAAAAAATCCCAGCTCTCTAAAGGTTCTCTGAAATTGGGAAATTTAATCATCAAGTTTAGTGCTAATATAAGGAAAAATTATCACAGTAAGACATGAGGGTTCAGACTGTGCCAGTTTTCCCCACACACACACATCCATTTTCTAACACCATGAGAGTGTTATTTACTGTTTCAAAGTACATTTTAGGGAACAGAAATAACAGTCTGACAAACCCAGACTGGAAGGAATAGCAGGTACCAAAGTAAACACTGAAACACAAAACTTCACATACCATTAGCTTTGGTATTCAGAGTGAAAAAATAAAAATGCTTTAAAAATATTACTGCTCTTCATCTGGATTCTAGAAATGTAAGAGGGAAAACAAAGAGGCTATATGTAAAGTAAAGACGATGTTAAGGGAAAAACACCACTAAATAAAGATGTAGGGAATAATGAAACTAGAGGGCAAGCTTAAATGATGCTGCTTTCTATAGCATGTAATTCCTTTACATCACAGATGACAGATGGTTCAGTTTCTCCTAATCAAATTCAGGTCATGCTTTATTTGGCATTAACTGCACTAAACATTGTTCAAATCAACACCAGCTAGATGTTTACAATCAAAAGTACAGCAAGGGTGCAGTGCTGCCAGAGGACAGCATAAACTGTAATATTTCTGGCTTTCAAAAGGCTTGCTCCAGAGAAATATTATAGCTTAACCATTCGACTGATTTCAAACAAAAATCACGTATCTTGACTGTTTGAAATTAAACAGACATTTAATATGATCAACCGTTATGGCTCTGTCTGGTATTATTTCAAACAGAAAACTACCTAATGCACAAATCTGAGAGGTTTTTTGTAACAAAGCTATAACTCAGCAACACACTTACCTTGTTTATAACTGCCAGCATTCCCGGGAAGAAAGAGAACTGGAATTCCTGTCAATAGGAGATTTTTGTTTTCTTCAGCATAGTTCCCTTCCCCATAGAGATACAGCTCATATGCTGGGTATCGTCTGGCTGTCTTCTTGGGTAATTTTATTTTCTATTGCAAAAGTTAAAAAGAAAACAAACACCTTGTTTATAGTGTTACAAACAGGAAAATGCAGTGGCTATCCAGCCATTTAAATGATCTGGCTTATGTGGTTTTATTTTTATGGTTGTAAATTCCAGTCTAAAGAATAAAGATTGAAAAACTGGGTTTGGCTTTAAAAAAAAGCTAATCAAAAATGGAACATCAAGCAAACTGTTTAAGTATTACTGGGCAAAATGACTGGCTGCAGTTACTCACTCTGAACAGTGATTACTTACAACCAGCTTTGAAACAAACTTCAAATGAATGCAATTATATATCTGTCAAAGCTGCACATTCATAAGTAAATCCATCCTTATAATGGCGGGGGAAGAGGGGAAAAAAAAAAAAAGCATATCAAAACCCCACCAATTCTCCCAGAAGAGGAGAAGCTGAGACCAGAAACTGGGGCACATGAGTGATGCTATTTCACTATTCCTGAGGCACGGGAATGGTTCTGGAATCCCTTCCAATGCCGTGGATCTCAGAACAAGGATTGGACAAGCTGAACCTGGAGAGCAGAGTGGTGTGGGTGACAGATGACACCTGTTACCTCAGGGTAAACTGCAGATGCCGTGGGAACTCTCTTAGCTGATTTTTACAGAGACATCACCTGCAGTGGGAGTTTGAACAACAGCAGTAACCACCTCAACACAGCTCAGCAGATAAAGCAAACCCTTGGTACTTTGTGGCTCTTTCTGTTTCATTTTCAGAGCTGGGTCTGTGGTCTGACAAAACCACCTGGTTCTGCAACAACCCAAGCTCTAACATACATGTCAGTTGTTCCTTTAAAGGAGGCTATATTTCTTGTGCTAAAGACAAAAACAAGTAACCCCCTAACCTAGCACACATCTGATTCACAGGATTAGGATTCCCAAAGAGAAAAAAACAAGATCTCTTTGATCACAAGGGCTAGGTGAGGATTAATTTTACACCTGTAAGTCAATCTCTTAGAGTCACATGGCACTGTCTTAATTAAATGTGTTCTTGTTTACTACTATTTTGGTTTAACACCTGCATAGAAGCTGATTGGTTTATAACTCTGAGGTTCTAAGATACAGATTTTTAAAATTTTATTATAAAATTTGATGAGTGCAAATACACTTGTTCCAATGTTTGATTAATTATGTTACAACAATTGAGAGAAAAATAAGATAATACAAAAATAAATGTATTTATGGTGTAATTCATATTCTAAGGAAATGCTTTTACAGAATCAGGTCAAGACTAAACTCAGTTTTGTATCAGGAATCTCCTGTAAAGTCTCTCTTAATTTCTTCCCTGAAATAGAAGTATCTTTAATTCAAACGATTTATTGTTTTCTCTCAGCTGCACCTACCACAGAGATTCTGTGGTATATACACAGAAATCTGTGGATTTAATTCTGTGTGCCCCCACATTCCTTCCCTTCCCATGTTCTTCTCTATCTCTCCTCAACTAATGACTGTTTTCTTTCCCCCTTGGCCTCCAAAATTTTTGGTATGTTGGTTATTTCCAAACTATTTTCATGATGTTTTATATATATATATATATATAATATTTCTATTCTATGAGATATATCTATGTGTGTGTATTATTTACAGTATTTTCATTATCTTGATTCATTAACACAAAAGAGAGTGCAAGGGATTATGTCTTCATATCGTCCTTTGGTCTTTTCCCTTTTTTCATCATCCTGCCTTTCTAGCTCCACCGACTTCACTGTCCCATTCTCATTCTTTTCTGCTGTTCCTCTTGCAAAGTCTTTCAAAATTACGTGAAAAATCCTTCAGCAGTTCCCATTACTAAACTAAGAGTGCCATCAAGATGTGCTTATATCACTTCCTGACAGATCAAATCAACTGTTCATCCACAGAAACTTCCTGTTTCATTGTCTTTTACCTAAAACTTTTATGGAATGCAAAATTAACATGCTGTTCTTCCTTGGGGCAATGTCAAACACAAAAACTCACACAACCCATGAGAATTGTACTGTCAAAATACTGGGGGATTTTTTGTAATTCACAGTATTTAAATATTATAACAAAATGGCAACGTACAACTCCAAAGAAAAGAGACATTCATGTTCCATGACAGTGGGTTTAAACTGCGAACTCCCAAGATACTGCTTATGTAATAAGTTGTAGCAAGCTACAGCAACTTTTTAAAATGTCAGTGCAGGCTTCGTTTTTCACCCTGGTTCCATAAGAAATTAGGTTTTTGTGAACAAGTCCTCATTACTAACTTCTGAATCTCTTGCCAAGTACAGCTGAACAGGACAAAGGCAGGTTAAATTCAAACACTGCAGTTCTAAAACTCATGCAAAAGAAGATGATCAATTACTAGGCTGACTGTGAGCTAACCCACACCGATAGACGCAAAAGACATCACACCTCTTGTTTAATTGCTCAAGCAGTTATTTGTTCTATAATGTGACACCAATCCGGAAGCAATGACAGGTACCTCCCACCTGAAACTCGCAACCTGCAATTTCCTAGTGAAGGCAGCACTACACAGACACCTGCAACAACAAAAGGCTACTAATAAAGTACAATACCTTAGCAAACCCAAACGAATTCCCCATTTGCCCCTCAATCCAAAGTACCGTTTTCTGCACGGTAAAAGTGATTACCCAGGAAACAGAAATATCAGAGGGCAATGCAGCCAGCTGTGACTTGCATCTTCTGCACACAACTACTGCTCACCTCTAAGCCTTGCATCCCGCCTAAAGATGTTTGGGAGTTTAAGCCCTTACATAATGAGTAAATACAAAAGATGTGGTGGCAGACGAGAGTTTCAGGCACCCGCCAATAACATCACACGGATTTTGCCAGTACCTTCCTGTTGGTTGGCTTCAGATTGAAGCTGAAGCAGGTTTTGGCTGCCAGGAGATCCGAAAACTTGCTGCATAGTATTTAAGTACTTATGATGGCTTAAATGAATTTGTTCTACAGCACTGACAGCCATACGAAGGTCCTCTTTTGTAGGCTAAGATGGCTATATCAAGGTTAGCAAATTAAGGTTAATAGATCCAAAACTTAACTTTCTATTTCATTATGAATTTAGACACTTAAGTTTTGCTTTTAGATCTTCTTTACTGTGCAAGCCAGTTTTCAACCTACCTCTGAACTGTGTTATTTAGAATAACTACTATTTTTTCCAACATAGATTAGACCTCAGAAAATGAAAAATTAATGTTCAGAAATCAACCAGTTATAAAAGAAAATGCTGTAGTAAGAACTACTATCAAAAAGAGAAATTGTTTTCTAACAACTGCATGGTGCAGCGTTAGCAGCAAACTTACAAATACGCATTTACATCCTTGCACTACTAATCCAGAATAATGTGTGGAAAAAAATAGTTCCAGGAGCAGTCCCCTCTCTCAAACTGATCCCAGGTTTTCAAAGAGACTTCTACAAGGCTCTGTTAGCAAAACAAGAGGGACCTCAAGACAGATTTACAAACTCTACCGTGTACATTGTGGGACATGCCACCTCCAAAGTGCTTATCGAGAGGACTTTGCACCACTGTTCACCACCTCGGGAAGAACGCTAATGGTCAAGGCTCAGTTATGCGCTTTTTGGACACAATGGTTACTTCACACTCCGCAGTCACGGAAAGGGCCACGAAGTGCAAGGCTCGGCCTCCTGGGCACTGGCAGTGCTGGGAGTGCTGTCAGAGGAGCTGGCCCAGCCTCTTCCTCGGCCAACACCTGCGTGAGCTCCTGCGTTTCACAGAGCTACAGGCAACCCCAGGCACCGGCAGCTTCGATCGCGGGCAGGTTTTGCACCGCTGGCAGCGCGGAACGCCCCGCTGGGTTACAGGTGGGCGGCTCTTCCACCGCTCTCTCCCCGAGGGGCACCGCCACAAGAAGCGGGCACGGCAGCGCGTCCTGCCAGCCCCGGCCCCGCTCACGCCCCAGCTGCCCGTGCCCCATGCACCGCTCTCGGCTCCAGCCCGGCGGAGAACCCCGAGTTAGGGGCTGTTCTCTTCCCGGGGGAGCTGCGCCTCAGGCTCCCGGCTCCGGGCTCCGGCCGCGGCGGGGCGGGCGGCAACGCCCCGGGGGCGGCAGGTCCCACCTGTTACACCCCGCCGCACTCACCAGGTACTCGGGGTACTCGTACATGTAGGTCATGCTGCACCGGTTCTCCTCGTAGAGGAACATCACGTCCCGCACGCCCAGCAGCACCAGGGCCGCCAGCGCCCCGTAGAAGAGCGCTGCCAGCGCGGGCAGCCGGCGGCCCGCCCGCCCCATGGCGCCCCGCGGAGCGGAGCGCTGCTCCCCGCGGGCTCCCCGCGCACACGGGCACGGCGGGGCGGGGCGGGAGCGCCGCCGCCCGGGAGGCGGAGCGGGAGGGCGGCCGAGCCGACGCCTCAACCTGGCCGCCGCCGGCGCCAGGGGGCGGCCGCCATGTTGGGGAGGTCGGGCGGCCGCTGGGCCGAGGGGCCCGCCCGCCATGTCGCGGCTCACGGGGGAGGCGTGTCCGCCATGATGGGGAGGGCGCTGCACGGGGCCGTGAGGGGGCGCGGCCGTTCGGCCCCGCAGCGCTCCGGGGGCTCGGGGTCCGGTCCAAGCCCGCCGGAGCCAGCCGGGCCGCGCCGCTGGCCGAAAACAAACCCACACACCCCGCTGGGCACGGACCCTGCGCTGGGGCGAGCGGCTCACTGATAAACATCCGTAAAGCTGCAGACACTCACCACCTAAAGCGCTGGGGGGCATTTGTTTTCGGGGTTTTGTGGGTTTTTTCTTTTCCTTTTGGATTTTGTTTGTTTGCTTTAATTCGGGTACTTTTAACACCTTACCATGGCTATCTTTAAGTTTTCGGCTGCATTTTTGTCCCTGTGGGATTGCTGCCCCAGCCCGCTGCAGGGCACGCCCAGCAGAGCGGGTGGTGCTCGCCAGGGGAAACAGTGAAATAATTAATGACTGAGCAAAACCAAAATTGCGGCTTATTTTGCTCCCCCACTTTCCCCGAATCTAAATAGAAAACAAAATCAGCTTTCCAGGGCAAGGGGTATTTATACATGAGTATACTTATACATTTATAGATCTATACTACGAAATAGTTGCATTTTCATTTCCACTGCTAAATACCTACGCCTCCCCCGCTCCCCCAAAATAAACAAAATTTACTCAGTTTTCCATTGTATTTGTACCATTTTTATTTGTAAAAATAACCATCTGAATGCACTGCAATAGTAGTTTACAGTTAGGGCTCTTTATTACATTAATACAGCATTCAGTAGTTTAAAAAGTTACTAAACTGTGCTTGAGAAGATTCAGGTTGAATTCCAAGTCATTCAGTGAATTAAGTTTTTTTTCCTCATTTCATATGTGACATTTACCCAAGTTCTTAAACTTCAATTTACAAAAGCAAACAATACCGACAAAACCCCACTGCAACCATCAAACGTTTTTATATCGTTTATTACAAATGTTATGCAAAATATAACACTGGCACCAGATGCGTATCACCATGGTTTGTAAAGATATATTGCACATGCTAAAGCATAAAATATAAGACAAAACCTACAAAACATAAGATATTGGCTTTAATATGTAGATCACTGCATAAGAAATGCATAAAATTACATTTTATACACACACTCAAGATTGTCACTAGTTTAAAACGCCCTTTCCTATAACACTGACCTAAGTTTACTTTTGTGTAATAAGAAAGCATTTTCAGCACTGCAAAAATTATACATTATTCCTATAGAAATTTAGCATATTAATTTTCATTTCAATGCAGGTAGAACATATGAAAAGAAGAAACACTTTATACATTCAAAAAAGGTCTGAAATGAAAATTTACTGGTAATATATTGCTTTTATAACACTCAAATGAAAAAAAAAAGAGACAAGTTTCACAAAACATTTCCATTATACACAAATATAAAAAGGCACTCTAATAGTTCTTACATGACTAAGAATAAAAATCACAATTTTTTTTTTAAAATCATCCTCAAATACATAACCAAGTTTCTCAACAGTACAATGGATAAACAATTCATTTCATGTGTTTGTTCTAATTCAATAACCTGGCAGTTGTTGACTGCATAAAAGTACCAAACACATTATGGTGCCCTTTAGTAGCGATGAACAGAAATCCCCTGAGCTATTTCACAGCAATTTCAGGCAGTCCGGAGGTTGTGACTCAGTATTTATGAGAGGCTTGGGAGCCCATCCTGCTCTGGATTCCACCTGCAGCTGTGGTTAAAATACAGGATGAAATGATCCTGCCAATACACCTGGGTAGGGAGCTGCCCTTCCCCAAGTGCCCTCTGCTGGGTGCAGACACAGAAGTTGTCCATGTACTGTAAGCTGCAGGATCCAGGGTTAAGTGCAACAATTCTGTATGATTACTCTTGTAAGAAGTCCACAGAAAGGCAAGGAGATTATTTACAAGAGTAACGTTACTCCCATGCTTAAATTCCTGCCCTAAACTACACATTTATTCCTACATGTGATAAATTACAGATTAATGTGCTAGCATACAAAAAAAAAAGGGATTCTGGTAACTCACATGAGATGTGGGACAGGGCAACACTGAGCACTCCTGAGCATCTCGCTCGTGGCACTTTTCCTCCTAAATCCAGCACTCTCAAAACAGGACCTGTGCAGTGCCCTGGAGGTGCAAGCACAGCGTATGTTCCCGTGCTTTTTGGAATGCTGCATCCTGACAGCATGGTAGGGTTTCATGGGTAAAGGTAAGAATTGGTTCCTGGAAGGACCAGCATGACTCAGAAATAAATCACCTCTGCTTCTGGGATGCACAAAGAGGCAGCAGTTGTTGCACTACACAATTACCAGTGTTACGAGGTATCGCAATTAGAAAAATGTTTTTGTAACTGTTTGGTAGCAGGCAAAAGTACTGAAACTTTATAAATGTCTGCTAAAAGTAATATAACAACTTTTCATAAAGAGGGCTGGTTTTGTCTTAATGAAGCACTGTCATGTAGGATAGAATAATTTTCTGTATTTCAGGGTGAGACTTATAACTAATCCTGCCAAGGAGCCTGCCTACATTTCTGCTTAAAATAAGATTAAAATGCTGATTCTGCTGTTAGACAGGTGGCAGCTATTTTCCATATGTTTGTTTTCAATGCCATCCTTCCACATAAAAAAACCCAAAATTTGGGATTACTATTCATTTTGGAACAGGCACCACTGAAAATTTTAACAACTGATCTCTCTTATTTTCAGTGCTTTAAGTAAGGTGGTTATTGCTATACTGCAAGTTTTAAGAGCAAAAATGCTGAGAAAAATCAATTAGAATTTTATTTCACACTATATCTGAGGAGAAAACAAAGGTTTCAGGTTCTCTGTCATTCTGTAGAAACTACAGAGTTGAGAGAAAAGAGGGGTTTTTTTGTTGTAAACTTTTGAAAATTGCTAATGTTCAGGGAAAAAATATGCAATTTTAGTAAGGCAAAATAAACTTAATATATAAATATTTTTTCCTAATTAAAGAACTGAAATCTGCCAATAGATTTTCAACAATTCAGCAGAACAGGGCTAACAACTGCAACTAAAATTCAACTCCTTCCTTTTCCTTTACCCTGCTGAAAGCGAGCACTGGGGAAGCTCATTTCACCCTCCCAGCACAGACACAGGCCTGAGACAAGCTGAGTGTGAATGACAGGGACAGGAACACCTGACTCCATGCTCTGCCACAGCTGCATGGGTTTTCTCACCTGTTTGGCAAGGGGCTGGATCCCTTTCTTAAGCTCCTAAACAAAGGAAGGTGTTTTGCTTTCTGCTTTTTCCCAACACAGCCAGTGGACCTTTGCATTCCGTACAAGATGGGCACTTTCCCAGAGTGCATCCACCCTTCCTTTTGCTACTCAGGCTCTCGGTCTTGCCAGATTCACATTTCGTTTCAGTATGCATGAATGCTAACTAGGAGAACAAGCCATAGTTGTTTTTCCTGGGCATTTGTTTCATTTCAAATAAATAGAAACACATTTACATTAAAAGTATATGAACATATTCTTAAGTCTGGGAAAAAAACCCACCTGTGGTCAACACATCATCAGTTAAAAATGTCAACTTGAAACCTGTGTCATAAAATGTAAAATTCAGCCAAGACTACTCAAACTATTACCTTAAAAGTGTATATTTTTATCATTTAGAAAAAACTACTTCATTATGTCACTCACATTTGAAGAAAAAAATAAAAGTAGCAAAGTCTTCAATTTAATTACTGAAGCATTTTGGTCCTCTTGGTACGGCTGGTTAGTTCATGATAGTTTTTGTTTGTGTTTTTTGTTTTTGTTTACAAAGTCTCATTCTTCCTTTTGTACATCTGTTGCAGAGGAGGGTCGGGGTCCATTTGACCTAGAAACTTTGGCAGAAGGAGTAAACATATTCACAAAGTTGACACTGCTTTAAGAGCTGGTGACAAAAGGCTTTTTAGCATCTATCTCTGGTCCCCTGCACAGTACTGTTGTGTTTCTGGTGTTTGGTATTTCAACTTTTGGTGTTACGCTTTCATTGCTTTACCTTTGCTCTGTTAATCAAAACACTGGCAAAAGTATTTTAAAATTCAATACTGTTTACAGTAAAAATAAGTTATTTAACCATAGAAAAGGAAAAAAGTGCCATTTAAATTGGCAAATCATTATAAACTTCTACATACACCTTTGTCTACACCTGATTTCTCCCCCTCTCCCTTTTTCTTTTTTTTCCTGGTACTGGATTCATGATTAATGGCTCAGATGACAGAAACATGCCATGACCCTAATTCTGTAGTGCAAATAAACCATACACATTTGTGCTGAATTGAAAAAAAATAAGGGCCAAGTGATTAGCATTTTACAGAAGTGATGTTCATGGGAAAATATGGTGAGATGAGCAGAATTTGGCCTTAAGAATTAACAACTACATTTTTCTAATTGTGTACTGCAACTAAGAACTGTAAAAAGTGCCTTCTGTATGTTTAAGTGCTTAATACAGGCAGAATGTTAAATGTTTTATTTCCTGTAGAAAATAATACAGGCATTTTTAAGATTACAACTTTACCTTTGGTTTGTGTAAAAAAAAAATCTCATTAAGAGAGCCCCTGGAAGCAGGAAACAGACAAATGTAGGAAAGGGGTGGTGCTCAAATCTGTGAAGGCTATGCTGGAAATAGGATTGTGTACTAAAGGTGCAGCTAAAACATGAAAGAACTCTTTATGAACAGTTCCCTGTTTATTTGTGCTGTCAAAAAGAAAAAAGGCATTTTCTCTTTTTCTACTTAAAGTAAGAGGTAGAGACTTTCCACAGGGGCACTTTGGGCCTAAAGAAAACATAAGGAAACTGAAAAGCTGCAGAACTCTAGTAGGAATATGTTCCAGTAAATCCCTCTAATTTTGTTATTTAAAGGCTTGATTCTCATCAACACTACAAATCTTTCGATACCGACTTGTCAGGAATAATAGTTAAGAATATAACTGTGGGATTTAAGCTGTTTAAAAAGACAAAATTTAAAGCTGAAATGAAATAATAACAAAAAAGTTTTTCTAATACCAATGAGTCAAAATGTTTCAGAATCCGAATCATTTTCATTGTACCCATCCTCTGTTCCTATGTTATTACTCAAGGGCTTATTGTAAGAGTTAATGCTACCCATAGCGGAGCCATCGCAGAGGTGTGTCCTGCCCAAATTGTCTTTTTTAAAACAAGTGAAGTTGAAAGCCGTCACTGAACTGGAGGGAGAAAAAGGCATCATGGTAGCCAAAATGAGTGCCAGGCAGTCAGCCACGTCTTTGTTAGGAGCACAAGCCAGGGCTGGCGTATGACCTGGGCACAAACGCAGACAAGGCAATGGTTAGTACTGAGGGCACCCGGGGCACCCAGCATTCCTCAGGTACATCTCTAGGGACACCGTGGGGACATGGATGGGGTTACACATGCCAGGCAACGGGCGTGTTACTCACTCACACGGGACATGCTGGGAGAGACACTGGGGGCACTGCAGTCACCGGGACCACAACAAGCACTGCTCGTGTGAGACCAGGCAGCAAACACTGCACCAGTTCAGTCAAAGCACTCGCTAAACACACTTCTACAGCACAGACAGCATGGCTGATACAGAACGGGCAGTACAGCAACAGGGACAGAAACTGGCATCGCTTTCTGCATGTATGAACGAGTCTCATTCTGAGAACAACAACTTTCATTAAATGTGAAAGATAATTAGTTTAAAATATTTTTGATTCAATAAGCAAATGATTTTAAAGACTGATCAGTTGAGTATCTACTCAACTTGGCAAGCAGTTTATTTAGGAATTAAATTATAAAAGAATTAGACCACTGCAGGGGGTACGTGAATAGCAGGTGCAACTGAGTACATGGATGTTTAGCTACCCAAATGTACCTTGTGTTAGAAGAATAACAGCTGTATTCAGCAAGCATGGCATACACTTCAAATACAGAGCTGATATGACTCCAATGTCAGTCAAAGGAAGGACTGAGGAGCTATTGGAAGCTTGTCTTCACTGCAGTTTAACTTGGCTCCAGTCCAAGCACTGTCCCTAAAGCAGCTCTTCATGTACACGAGCCCTGGAAGCCAGTGTGCTCATTACACTTACTGTCTGTACATTTTACAGGCTGCTGTGCAGAACTCCAGCATTTCCCAACAAATCCTACTTTCATGCTAAGAGCTGAAAAATTATTTTGCAGGTGGTCAAATCTTCAGTGCTGAAGCAATAATAATGTGAGGCAGTGGCCACTTCTGGTACCTACTGCCTTGAGGAAGCCAAATCTGCAGCACAGATGAATTTGGTGGGCAAAAAGAGAATACAGTTTTGTTGCAAAATACCCACATTTAAGCACTGATTGCAGTCAGTGCATTTCCTCTTCCATGTTAGTTCCATGTGTTCAAGTGTTAATATTCTCTAGATCTGTAAGTACACTGAGATTCTACTTTTAACATCTTGAACATCTCTCTTTTAAACTGTGCATGCTGTTCCTAGGAAAACTAAATTTATATAAAATTTAAACTTAATTGTCATTTGTTACATACAAATTAGCTGGACCTGTATGTACTATTTTAAGGATAAAATCTGTGGTTAGAAGCTAGTCTGGTTCATTTTGCTGTCCCCTATTTCTAAGTGAGGTTAGGGTCAGATGACTTCTGGGGAATTCATTCTGGCAAGTACAGCTAAGTAGCATTTGGCTTATAGCAAATACCACTCATTTTCATCCATAGATTGCAAATTTCTTGCAATGATAGGTGAGTAGTTACTTCATTTATTGTTTCTTTACAGATATGGAAAGATGGAGGTACCAAATTGTTACATTAATGCCATGAAGTTAGTATTGTAAGAAAGACCAACTTGTTTCAGGAAGGTATTTTTTAAAACTATAATTGTGGAATCACATCCCTCTATGGTTCCTCATAATTTTTAGGGAAGGACTTCGTTGAAGTCTGAAACAAAATTATTCAATTTAGTAACCGATTATGTATTTTATGAGATAACAGTAATTTAATTGCATATCTTGGATTAGGTCAAGTAATTGGCAAGCACAAGGTTTGATCTCAGAATGAGCTGGGACACACTCAAACGTATGTTGATGGTTTTCTTCCTACCCATTAAAACATGCGCTGATTGAATGCAAAATCCTTAATTCTTCTGCAAGGCGTCAGAATTATCCGGTGCCACTTGCATGTTTAGGAAATTCAAGTTACCACTGCACTCAGGCATTAAAAAAGACTAGCTGTTGACAGTACATGCAAAATGAACAGTAAAAGGGACCACTGTGATGTTTAAAGTAGATTTTTATACTAACAAAAGAGCATCTTAATTTTTTTTTTTAAATACGTACTCACACAACTCATTGTTCTTGGAAGGATAAAAGCATCAATGAAGCCTATCACCACCTTTTAAGTCTACTGCTTCAGTCTGTTGTAAAATTACCTGTTGGGTCCTACTGAAGACTGTCAAAGTGTATAATTTACTTACCATTTTCATCTACTGCCAGGACGCAGGCCCCTTTGGCCAGCAACTCTTCAACCACCATCTTTAGGCCATTTCGTGCAGCAATGTGAAGAGGTCTACAAAAACATAACTAAATTCAACTTCAGTTTACAACAGATTTTCTAAACAAAGTAAGGCAACGCTTAAACATACCCAGCATCTGAAAGAGAATTGTTTCCTTCCTTGGATCATAAGAATTATATCCTAGACACTAAATTTTATTGCAGCCTTTGAAATAATTGTCATGTTTCACATCTATAAAACAAGATATTTTTTTTGTGCAAGCACACAAAGACTGCTTAATACTTTCCAGTCTAAAGACCTTCTTTGAAAGGTTCTAATTTTTGCACTGTTTGCAGCACACAGTCGATGTTTTAAAGGAAAAGGAATCCAAGACTGAAGAAACACCCGTGTTCTGTCCTTAATTCTGGCTGTTCAATATCATTGTATTGCCTTTTTATCCTTGAACACTCAATTGCTAATCTCTGTTAGTGCAGAGCAGCTGGAAATTAAAAATAGCCCCTGGTTTGCTCCTTTCCTGGCCCAACACCCAATTCTCCAGTTTGGGGACAGCTAGCAGGACAGGAAAAAAAACATTTTCATATTGGAAGAGGGGAAAAAAGGACTAAGATGGAATGAATTCTTCTGCAAGCTCTAGGTGATCTGCCACCTCACCTGAACTCTCCTATGGTGGGATTCCCCCATGCCAACAATTACAGCTGATAACATATGCTATGGATAGAAGCTCCACATAAAATATCGGCTAAAAAAAACACCTTCTGAGAACTAAATGCATCAACTAAAGCCTAAGTAAGTCTAAGTAAATTATTTAAATTTAAGGTGAAGCTCAAAAAGCTAGAAAATGCCAGAGGTATACTTACACATTCATATGGTTAATAGACATTTTGATGTAGTCTTCATATAAATGACCTCATATAATTTTTCCAGCAGATCATGCATAAAAATGGCATCAATAGAATCAAAATTCAAAGTAAGAATGCAATACAATTTGGGTCTTTTTCAAGGGAAAGCATTCCAAAAGTCAGAAATTAACTTTATTATTCTATGAAGTAATCTGAGCCATGAATTTGAAATGGTAAACTGGAATATGCTGGTAAATCGACCAAACTTGAGAGGATCAGGCTATACTTACGTCTGCAATGCATTATTTTTTGCATTAATAAGGCTCTGTTCTTGGATCTTGTCAAGTATTAACAAGGCACATTTTTCATGACCCTGTAGTCAGGGAAAAAAACCCAAAAGTGTTAATTTGATGAGGAGTTTGAAATTGAGGCAAAAGAAATGTTACATAATAAAACTGAAATTTAATAACTCAACTTGAAATACAAAAGACGCTGCTCAATAAGGCTGTGTATGTAGAAGGTGAGCTAAGCAAGTCTTAAAATACCATTTGTGAAACACCACTGCTGGGATGTTTTAGCACATTTAGAAATGTAGACATTCACCTGTCTTTCAACCCTGCATTCATTAAATATGAATTCACTTTCTCAGCTTTCAGAGAATGCTGTGTTTTCTCTTGAGTGAGAGTTCAGTGGATGATTTATCAGAACTCCACAATGACAGAGAATGCTTTCATCTCAGAAACGAATACCACACTTTGTGGGTCTTTAAATGCCTTTCTGTATTATTAATAAACTACTACAAAACCTCTTCAGTGTCAGAGAGCTCTCACAATGGAACTTTGGGAATAATACAGATCCGGGCCTTATTTCTGATCCTGTTGCAGCACAGCAAGTTGCAGATGCTGAGCCTACAGTCCTGGCAGGTGAACAGCTGCCTGAAGGACCTTGAGAATTCAGCTCATGTGTCTGCAGAAACTGGAGTAATATGATCACACTGGAATCCAATCTGTGGATAGGAGCAAAAGAAAAGGCCCAGGAGAGGGAATCCTATGGGCATTTCTTTTTGCAGAAATAGCAGTAGAAATTTGAATTAAGAGGAAGAAGGGTTAGGAAGAGACACCATTACCCATCTAATCAATACTTCTGGTTTCACTCCTGCTTCATTAAGGGAAAAATTTGTGCTCCTTTCACAGGAATTGGAGATTAATAAAAAAATATTTTATTTTTCTTTGTTACTGAACCTGTTAAACTGTTTTGCAGTGAGATTATCTGGTAAAACTTTAAAGGGTTTCCTTTACTTCTCTTAGTGTCACTAACTTAAATTTTGGCTGTCATAAGAGCCATCCCTATTTCTCAATGTACAGTACCTTAAAACAGACTAGAGAAAAAGCTTGGAACAACTTTCCCTTCCTCACCACAACCTTGACCACCGCATCTCCACAGCAGAAAAAAACTTGGGAGCATAATCACACACATACGTTCATACAGACTGATGAGAATAAAAACACAGAGAGGTCTTCAACTTACTTTACTGCTAGCCAAGTGCAAAGATGTATTCAACTCCTTGTCTTTTAATGTCAGGTCAGCCTTGGCAATGTTCACCAAAAAGTCTGAGGTATAGAGTAGAAATCAATGAACAATCCCAATGGGCAGATGAACATATCAAAAGAGAGGAAAAAATTACTGTTTCAATATACATGTGCACGGATGTTATACAATTAAGTCTTTATATGATGTAAGTCTTATAATAATGAAATTAGTGAATGAGAACAGACTAATCTTGTGCAGTTAATCAGCGAGCAAATGCAGAGCTAGCAGCTAATTTGTGGTGCCCCAAACTCTCAAACAAATATCGATCTTAATTTATTTATGAACTTCCTTACATGCAGATCAGCAATTTTTGCCTGTATCACCTCCACCTGAGAACAACTGTAAATCCCACTTTGAGAGGACTGAGGGGATATAAAGAACTTGGGGTGCAGCCTGTGCTGTTGAAGTTGGAGGAAAAGGGAATTCTGCAGAGTCTGTAAGATCTCCAGTCTGTGTGCCTGTGGCACACAGTCTAGCCTGGAAAAAGCGGCTGCTGATAGCTGCCTTTTCAAGAATGGGGCTTCCTATAAGGCAGGGCAGGAAAAGGTTATATAATCCTTTTCACACATGCAGCTTTACTTCTCCTCAAAATCAAGGAAATAAACAGGAGAACAGAATTACTTCTGCCCTCATGCTCTTTACAGTGTGCTCTTGGGAGGAAGTAAGACTCAAATTTGTCATTGCAAATGTTCACCAAGACTGCAGAGAAGAAGTATTCTTTAATGGATGAAAAGCTATTTCCTTCCAGAAGGGTACTATCCACATAACCTATTTCCCTTGCTCAGTTTCCCAGGATGGCAGGGGTTAGCCCCGTGGGGCAGAAGTACAGGGTCGGAGGCTGCACTCACCGACGGCGCCCAGGTGCCCGCTGTGCGCTGCCATCATGAGCGGCGTTCTGCCCGCGCGGTCGGCGGCGTTCACCTGTGCGCTGTGGCTCAGCAGCAGCTGCAGGCACTCCACGTGGTCGGCGAAGGCTGCGGCGTGCAGGGGTGTCCTGGGGGAGCGACACCCACACAGCTTGTGCTAAAGAAGGGCAATATCCCAACCTCCCCAAGAACCTCAAAGTGCAAGAGATTTTATTTTTCTTCCTATCAAATTTGAGTTGTCACCATAAGAAGGTTGTGGTAGTGGCAGCTGGAGTAAATGAAACAATATTTCCAGTCTCCAAAGGTGGGTATGATAGTATGGAGATATGATATTGTGACGAATCTTGTATTAGCAGCCTGTTTATTTTAACAGAGCATATTGTATAACATGAAAAGCAGTAAAATCCCTCATCCTTATTAATCTGATTTTAGCTTTTTTTAGCAAGCCTCAGTTGGGAAGAATTATCAGAAAAAAAAGAGATCTGTTATTTAAAACAAATTAAAATATTTTGAATTGTAGTCAGAGATACTGCAGCAACAAGCCACAAGTAACTGCAGTACTATAAAAGGCAGAAGGAATTCAATCCCCTTTGAAGGTTATCAGTTTCTACAAGACATAGACACTGGAATTCATTCGCTGTGGCTCTCTGGCATTTTGGGTCTGAAGGGCGACTACTAGACATGAAAGATACTTGGTACACAGCCCAGCTCAGTGCTGCTCCTGTTTTGCTTATCAGCAAAGGTGAGGTGCTCTTACCCCCCTCACAAAATTCAGTAATCACTGCTACTGAGGGTATAAAATTTGTTTTAATCAAAAACAATGAGTGTTCAGTTTTCAGAATCTCAGCAATTTTAATTAAATATATACATATATGGTGAGGAGATTCTCAATGTGACAAATGAAGGATTGGCCTGAATGCTCATCTCTTGCTGTAATAGTTTTATTTTGCTGCATAGATATTCGCAGTTGTGTGCCCTGAGAATGCCAACAACATGAAAACCATTAATGAAATACTTTTCTGTATGTACATAGCATCACTCCATTTAGCAAAGATAAATGTGTTTCAACATTTAAGAAAGAAAACGGGTCCAGGGAAACAGCCTATAGCCATAGCTGTTCTAAACAAAGAAAATACTATTTCTATTATATTTTTTTCATATATACTCTGAATACTTCATATTCTTGCTTTAAGTGAGATGTCACTTAGCTGTGCTGCAGTGTAAACTGCTGTCTGAAAGAGTCAGCGTGACATGTCTTAGCTCAACCATAACAGATAAGGATTAGTGCGAGAGGTTCAGAAAGAACTATGAAAAATACTGAATGGAGTCATGAAATACAATTTGTTCAAGGAACTTTTACCTTCCTTTGTCATCTTCACAATTGACAATGCCAGCGTCGATGGCTCCGATGAGTAGTGATGCACAGTTTTCATGATCATTGATTCTGCCAAAGAAAATACATCTTTGAAAAGGTCATGGCTACATATTTTTCCACTTTCCAATATTGGTTTACTTTACTTCCCATTAATATTTCTTAGTGGTTACTTCTAAGTTACCCTAATATGCCTTTGTCTTAATGCTTTTAGTCACACTTCTGCATATTCATCATCTCTCCATTTAACCAAACTGCATCTACGATGGATTTCAGTCTCTAAGTTGGTCAGCTAAACTGATCCTTAATTCATTATGCACAAAGGTAATTTCAAAGTCCAGAACAAAGCTAGGATTAAAACCCTAATATCTTAAAACCCTTACTCTCAATGTCAAACACACTTGGGCTGGGAAAGCACTCAGTCATAGACACATGAAGACAGCTTTATTCTAATGTTTAAAGTACTGAAACCCACATCTCTTCCAAGTCACACATTTAGCACTTTGATTTGATGGATGTGTTCAATTAGTACTTTTTCTGGGTTTTTCTTTAGGAAAATGAACAGTATTTAGTAACAGTAATGGACACAAAGTATAGCTGACACACTTCCACAATGGATGAAAAGCTATTTTCATCTTAAATTTGCAAACATGTTTAAATTGCACACATTTTAGTGAGCTTGAGAATTGCATACTGGTTTAAAATAATATGAATACTGACATGTTTTTCAAAGCTGTTACTAGAAATTCTGATTTAAAATAATATGTTTCAGTCACAAGGAATTGTATTTCAAGTGATCAGCTTTAAAATCATTTGCTCATGCAAATAATTTTCAAAACAGCTTGCTTTATTCTCATACTGCTACTTTCTGTAGACATATCCTAAAGCAGCATGCAGTTGTTACTGGAGATTTCTACTTACACGGCACAGTGCAGTGGAGAGAAGCTATTACCATAGAACTTGTGGAAAAGTTTTTGTTCCAAGAGTACCTCTATGCAGTTTTCATGCCCTATGAGAGAGCAGATATTTCACAGTGTTGCACAAAGCAGATAGTTGACTTAATTAATATTAGGCTTACACAGGTTGGAATTTCACACTTTTAAGTTCAAAGTTGAACATGATGCGTATATGAGCTCTTATGTGATAAATCAGAGAATTTTTAAATTTTATGGCAGCAGCAAGAGAGATACAGACTAATTTTAGCATTTATTGAGCAAAAAGGAAATAAAAAAAAGCTCTTTTTAATGTGATGTCATGTATGTTGCATTACATCCAAAGCTTAAATGTCAATTCTGAGAAGCTTTATCCTTATATTAAGCAATGAGTTCAGATTATCTCCTTTAGAATAATCAGTTCAGTTCAGAACATCCATCTATTCACACGTTCTCTTGCACCAAGAGCTCAAAGGAGCATTCCTGGTCTCACAGAAATCAATTTCAGCATGGACATGAATAAAACCAGAATTTCATCCTGGCTTCTTGTGATTTGGAGCAAACGAGCCGCAGAGTCCCTGGGAAGTAGCGCTGGAATTTCCCTGGCTTCTGAACTGAAGGGTGCACATAGCAAATGCTAACTACAGACAGCAAACAGGGATAATTTGCCTCTTCATTTCCAGCTCCTCCACCACATTTCCCCGCAGCTGAGGCCACCCTTCACCCAGGCAGTAGCTCCAGGAGAGCCTTACCATTGTAACAAGCCCAGTGCAGGGGTGTGTAGCCCTGGTTGTCTTTCAGGCTGCAGTCCTCCTCGGAAAGAGCCACCTGCAGTAACTCGCTCAGCCACGTGGCGTGACCCCGAGCTGCTGCAAAGTGCAGAGGTGTCCTGCCTCTGGCATCTTTACACAGAATAGAGACTTCTTTCTCTAACAGCATCTGAACACATTCTTCATGCCCAGTCATGATCTGGTAACAAAGAAATGAGTAAAGAGATTGACATAACACAGATTCTTGACCCTGAAATATGGAATGTGATTGATGCCTGTGAACGTGAAATGGTGTGGATGGGATTCAGCAAGCAGAGATGAGAACCCCTTTGCTCACCTGCTGAACTGCTCACTGCAGTTATCAGAGTTGTGTATAAATATCATCCCTTGCATCAGTTCCATATTGGGTAAGAAGCTAGACTTAGCTAGGAAAGTCTAGCTTAGTCAAGCTGGACTAGAAAAGATTAGATCTGCCTCAAGTTTCACTGCCTCTAGAAAAAACTTACAGGACTTACTACTTATTTAGCATTCCAAGAAAAATGAATGTAACTACTGGTCAGTTCTTTCAAAGAAATTATTTTCAAAATTCTTAAGTTGCTCAGTTACAAGAATAATGATTGCTATTATAAAGTGTCTAGAGATAAAACCAACCAAACAAAAAAGTGGTCTAATCATTATTTTGGCTAATTAATTAATGCAAATGTGAAATAAAAGCAAAGCATCACTAAGAGCAGATCTATCTTGCTTTGTGTCTCACTGATTATGCTTGGTCATGTTTCCAATCATTTACAGTGTTCTCTAGATTTAAATATCCCTGTACTTATAAGTGAATTGTAGTCACAGCAAAACAAATAATAAAGGATTATAAAAATTAAGTCACCCCTCGATGTAAAGCTGTGCATCCCAGGAGATCAGCTGCATCTACAGATGCTTCTTTTTCAAGTAATAAAGAAACAGCATCAATGTGCCCATATGCCACTGCAAGCATTAGTGGAGTTCTAGGGAAAAAAAAAAAGAAAAGCAGAGCAGTGATAGCTATAAAATGGCATTTGTCCCTGCTAACTTACATAGAGAAATCAGGAAGCCCTGCATTTCTTGCCACTCCTACCCATGAACCTGGTTCTTTTCCCCACATTTATACATGACACCCGAGTGAAGACCTTTTGTATGAAATTATTAAGATGTTTAACAACCAACTGCCATGACTAAAATAGTAACAAACCCACTTGTAAGCAGTTTACAGAGCAACACCTTTCAAGACAATGTGTTCTCTTAATTACCTATAATTACTATCACCTCCAGTGACACACGAGTTTTACAATACCAAGTCTTGTGAATGCATGTCCCTGCTAGCTACCAAGATGACAATGACCCTAAGTATTTATTTTGCAAATGCTGCACAGTTGCTTAAAGGGGATGAAGTAACATGAGGAAATATTCAAGCTGAAATTTGGACTAACATATCTTTCATTTGTTTCTGAAAGAGATCTATTCTCCATCTATTTTTAGGCAGACTAATACCATTTAAAATTAAATATGCAGACATTATACGTACAACATTATACGTTCCAGACACCCCAAATGAGTTTCTTAAACCATTCACATTTTCACTTTAAAAATATGTCTTATTCTCCCTCTATAACTGCCATTTAACAAGCAGTAAATTTTTTGTAGGAACATCTCAAATGCACGTGTCACCTCAAATAGACACTGTGTGCTACTGCACAAGTCTAATGTACCAAATAAACCCTAGAATAGCAATGTTTTAGAAGGAAAAAGAATCTATAGAAACATCTCAGAAGCTTGTTAATTTTTTATTGAATCTGGCCCTCCACATCTATAAAAGATTGTTTAAAGTATGAAGCAGAGGCTAAGATTAATGGTTAGTCCTTTCCACATGGCTTACATCAACTGAATGTGTACTTTGTAATCTCTGCCAAATTCTGTGAGCAGAAGTGCAGGAAATACAGTATTTCAAATAAGTACTTTTTTGTGAGAAATATGAGATGCTATTTGAATTACAGAGCTGGAAAAAAAAAAAAGCCCACAAAGAAAACTTACTGTCCTTTGGCGTCTGTCACATCAGGGTTGTCTGCAACTTCCAGCAACAACCGTAAACAAGGTGTATGGCCATTAATGACTATAAAGGAAAAAAATTATGTTTAATTTCAGATACTTTTCCACTGGAATGCTTAGGGATAAGAAATATCCTTATAAACAAGGAAAATACTCCACCATATAAGAGATCCATATTCCCTCAATTTTCATTTAACTTGTGCCAGTGAAATGGTGAGCTGTTTTTTCCTTGACCTCACAAAGATTAGGATTAGTTCTCTTAGACATAAAAATCCCAAAGGAGTAAAACAGAAATTGTGATATTCACTACTGAGAAGATTTCTACTAAAGCAGACAGCATTTCATAATTCCCCAGACTGAGCAGGCAGGCAAAGCTTTCTGCATTCAGGGCTGGAACACAGTAGGAAGTACATTGTCAAGGCTCCTTCATGTTATGTGTGCTGCACAAGTGAGTACTTCAGTGCTACTATGAAAAAAAAAAACTGCAAAGAATGACCAACCATACAAATGTCATATTCATAAAAGCACATAACACCAGAGACTAAAATCACCTTTGAGTTTATCCATTTTATCAGAAATGAAACTTAACAAAAACATTTGTGTTTGGAGTTTTGGTTTGGATTTTGGGGGCGAGGGGTGTATTTTGCCTGGTTTTTGGGTTTTGTTGTTTTGGGTTTTGTTGTTTTGGGTTTTTTTATGTAACCCATTGCTGCTAGGAAACAGCTCTGAGTTACTGCATTCTGTAGGGCCTGACACTGAACCCCATCTGTGTGTCGGCTGGCTTTGAGGCTTCAGACTTTCATAGGATGAAGAGACAGATATTTTCTTCTTTGAAAAACAATTCCTGTGCTCAGTAGATATATGTTGTGTTCTTATTACAGCTAGTCATGCATTCACACTGCCTACACCCTGTGGGCTGAGGCAAAACCCTTGGACACCACCTATGTCACATCATGCTGGCAGAGAAACCGGTGCACATCATCACATTTAAATTACGCATCCAAAAATAATCTTAGTTGATTTACCCAGAAAAATAAAAAGCATTTTTAGTTATTTACCACTAAGTAATGACATACACATAAGATGTAAATGGTTCAGCAGGGCTGATGATTCACTGGCTTCAGGGGGGGAAATAAAGGTCTGTTCTTTGTCCCAGCAGGAGAAATAGAAATCATAAAAACATAAAGACATGTTCACAAAGATGTGTGAAAATGATTTTGTAAACAAGTTTTAGAACAGATACTCCAGAAACTCTTAGGAGCTGACCCAGTGATGGCTAAGCATTTACAGGCCCTGCAGGGAATGTTAGTTTTGCCAACAGACCCACAGCACTAACACTAGGGCAACATTTGCAACAGATTCCCCAGGGTAGCCAGAGGAGAGGCTGGTGGTAATAAAATTACATAGAGAATGTGTCATTTAGGAGAAGGAAATTCTCCATGTTATGAGGTCAGAGGAAGTCTATTGCTTTCTGGGGACAGACAGAAAAAAGAAACACTTCATTAGGTGAGTTCTATACTCAAGTCACAAATCCCTTTACTAACACAAATGTGCAGAATCCTGTCATCCACCGCTTAAGGCCTCCTGAGCTCTGTGTTCAGCAATTGTGCCGGTGTAATTAGGAGGAATGAGGGCAAACAAATTTAAGGGGATGGGTGCACATTGCCTTCTTTGTTTCCTCCCAGGGCACAGTGCTGCATGTGCAAGTGCTCACTTTTGGCCGTGCAAATGCACACTGGCACTCAAAGGAATAACTCAGCAAGAATTCAGTTTGATTTCTCAAAATGCACCTCTTGAGCAGCCAAGGGATGAGCAGCAGCTGCCGGCCGAGTTCCCAGCAGGTGGCACCAGCCCTTGCTGAACGCTGCTCACCGGAGCGCTTCCTTACCGAGCGGCACATCGCAAGGAGCTGCTGATGGTAGAAGCTTTACTCCAGAGATCATTTCATTAGAACTCTACAGAGCTCTTGAGAGGAAGGTTCTAAACGTAGTCTTAATGGATATTTACTCGAAGTGCACTTCACTCACATTTGAAAGCTTTCAAATTCATGACAGTGGTGAATTTCCTTTACTGAGGAGCTCAAATACTCAACCCGTCTGTGCATTGCTTTCCCTTCTGCTCAAGGTACATGTTCTCTTTTGTGTCTCATTCCTGAGTGTAGGATTTTTTTGCCGTTTTTCCTGGTTGGGCTTTTTGTATATGTGGTTTTTTGTTTGTTTTTAACACATATTAGACTAATTTTGCTTCACTGCAAATTTAAAGAATAATTTAATTGCACGCCTGGGAATGTTTTTTAGTCTGAGAAGCAAAAAGCACCATGGACCAGAAAAATCTGCAATGAATCTTCCTACTGGTTTCACATGGAAGGCACTCAATACTACAGTGATGGAGGTGATGAAAAAGCAAATTAAAAGGGGGCAAGGGGGGGGGAAGACAATTTGAATTTATATGACAGTAAGAAAGGTGTGTATTAAAATAACATCTCCTATTCAACAAATTTACCCAATTTACTCAACGGATTTATTCAACAGATTTGTATCTTAAGTCAGAGCTGCTAACAAAAATACAGCTTTGTTACCATTCACTTTTCTCAGTACTGAAGAACCTTTACAGTTCAGTTGTGACAACTAGAAACTTATGTCACTATAACCACATTTTTAAATAAATGCAAAACTTTGCTATAGTGATGGTGTACCAGACATAGTCACACCTTGTTCACATCAGATCCCAAGATATGTTAGAAATAACTACAGGGAAAGTTCTTGAACAACACAGCTCAGTTTTGTGGTAGCACTAATATTGATTTCAATTAATTAAACCATCAGTATTTATCATGGGGAGAAATGTGCTGAGTTCTGATGCAAAGTTTAAGCAGACAGGAAGTATTTTTAGTATTCAGTGTGGATCAATGGCAAGCATTTCCTTCAGTACTGCAGACAAAATTGATAAGTCTATTTGACCTGATGTTTCTAGGTTGCACTTGCATGATCACACACAGGGAATAAACTGATACTACAGAATATATATGCATTTTTGCAAGATTGAAAGATAAGCAGAAAGACAATTAAGTCTGGTCCTGAATTAATTATCTACGTGGTATTAATTTTCCTTCCCACTAGAGGCCACTGCTAACCTGTACCGAGCCCCTCCTGGGGCAGCAGAGGAGACACATTCCCTATGGCACCTCTGCATATTTAACTGACAGGTGCATGTCAAATAATAACCTTCAAATAAATGACAAAGTCTACATTTCTCAGCTAATTTTGCATGTTACATAATTAACACCCCACACAGGAGGAAACGAGCAGGCTGCCAGCAAGTGCAAGTTCACAGGCTGGCTCAGGAGGAGGAGGAAGCCCGAAAGAGGGGGGTGAATTTCTGTGGTGTTACCACTGCAAATGGCTGCAAGTTCTGAACACCAGAATAATTTCATTGCCAATCAGAGCCCACATCTATTTTTCAACCTTTCTTCCAAAGGAGAAGCAGTGAGGCAAGTGTTCCCTCCTCCCCTGATGATTTGGTTGAAGAACCAGCAAGAGAAGGTGTCATGAGGGAAACATCACACCTCCTGAAGAGCAGGCAACAGAGAGAAGCAAGCAGGTAAAGAGCTGAGCAGTAGTGGTGTTGCAAAAATATGGGATTCTGTATGAGGGAGGACTGAACCACAAGGATAGAGGAAAAAAAGATGAATGAAAGGGAAGAAAAAGGGTTTAAATGTGCAACATCAGCAAACAAGTATCACTCCTCAGGACATGTGAGAATTTTCTTCCCTTTAGAAGAAATGTGCATAGCAGCAGCAGGTAAGTGAAGGTACCTGCTTAGGTGTGGGAGGCTTTATACCACAAGGGTAGCATAAGATCACACTCACCTGAGGCATGGAGGGGGGTCCTTTTGGTGACATTGTCCTTAACGGTGACAGAAGCACCCTGGCTGATGAGCGCTTCCACACATTCTGCATGTCCTCTAAACGCAGCCAAGTCCAGAGCAGTGCGTCCCTTCTCATCCCTAATATCCAGATCTACCAGAGATTGGAGAAGCACCTCCAGAGCTTGATGATGACCATTATAGGCCTAGAATTAATTATGAAATGTGTATCGTAAAGAACACAACTCCTGTCTTTCAAAGACCTTTCCCATAAACAGTGAATAAAATCCATTCCTTTCAAAATCTCCTAAACACAACAGAAACCAGTTTTCTTGATTCCTTATGATTCTCTTCAACCTGAAAGAATTTTTCCAAATTACATGGTACCCAAGAAATTAAAAAATTCCTAGTGTTTAGGAAAAGAAATTATGATTCTTGATTTGCTCTAACCTTCTAGTACAACTTAAAGTGGTGAAAATTCAGGCAATAACTTGCCAAGCCAGCACAGGTGAATCAGCAATGAATTTTTCACATGCTACAGTATCTGACAGGGAAACATTTGCTTCAAAACCTAGATTCACTAGAGAGATCCATGAATTACCACCTAACTGGTGCTGAATTCAACACATGTGCCGGTCTCCAACTAAACAAAAGCGATTCTCAAACCAGATTTTTGTGCAAATACAAACACAAACTTGACCTGTTGTTTACAGCTGATGCTTCATGGAGAATTCATGCCAGCAGGATCATTTGGTAGAACAACTACAGTGGACACACAGATGCATTTCCAGACCACAGCCACACTGGAGCCAACAGCACAAACACAGGTGGCATTGCAGAAACCCAGTGGACAGTGCCAGAAACTGGAAATGTTTTGTTCAGCTTAGTAGAGCCTCCCCTCCTCTCCTCATTGACGTACTCAGAGCATCCTTTATTATTTACACACAGTTGTATAGTTACTATTAGCAGAGTTGAAGCTGTGAACTCTCCATGCCTGAAGACATTCAAAATGTGATGGTGCACAGCCCTGAAAAAATCTGCTCTAGCTGATTCTGCTTTTACCACGGAGGTGGGACTCAATCTCCAGAGGTCCATGTCAACCTCAGCCATTCTGTGATTCTGACAAAGGAAACTGGGAATAGAAATCTTGAGCTCTTGGGACAGGGGAGCAATTGTTATCTCTGAGGCCACCTCTGCTGGATCCTGTGTGATTGATATGCCAGTCTCTGTAGCATTCTCTGCTGCACTTTAAATGCTTTCCCACACCTTGCTGTGTACCAAACAGTTTTTTTACACTGCACCTCTCCACCAGAACATCAGAGAATCTCAATCCATTATCAAAGATCCTAGGCTCAAGCTTTGGCCTCATATCTTTAAACTAGTTCTAAATACAAGTATGAATTTCCATTTAATTTCACCTCAGTGTCTGCGTCATCTTCTTACCCAAATGTTAGAGTCAGGAAGAGCCAAGAGCTTCAACTGCCTAAAACTTAATTAATGATTCCAGCCCAGAACCTGGCTTTGTTACATCTAGGCCTGCATCCCTCCCCGCCTTTATCAAAACAAGCCTACAGTTAAACTTGCTTCAAAGGCAGAGATTAAGGAACTACTCTAGGAGATGCTGCTCAAACATTTTACACGTCTCATACTTACAGCTAAATGCAAAGGACTTTTTGTAGCTGCAGAATCAGATTCCTCAAACATATTGTTTGTTTTTTCCAGAAGCTGGGAAGAAAAAAAAATAAAGTCTTATGACATTTTAACATGAGACAGGTTAAACTTTCATGGACTATAAATCTATAAATCTATAAATCAGCAAAATTGTATTTTGGCCACAGTAATTATTGAAGGATTGCATAGTATTTTCAAGTTTTTCTGCAGAGGGTAAAGCTATAAAACCAGTTTAAAGGCTTGTAATGAACATCCTTACCCTGATTAATTAGTTTCCATGAAATCCTGGAGCCTGCTTGGGTGAGAAAGGAGCCCTTAAAACAATGGATTTGTGGAATAGAGCCCTCAGTAAATTTACATTGGAGAAAGCTCAGTTTCATGATTACACAGCATATGCAAGCCATGTCTGATACAGTGTTTTGGGTAATTCTCACACATAATTAGCACTGGGAATAATTATAACTGAGCTATGAATCATTGATAAATTATAAAATTGACTGAAAGAACAATCTGCTCCTACAATGACAGTCTTCCAAAATGCAACATGTCCCTGAACTCTTACAAGCATCCAGTAATTCTAGTAACAAATTTGTATAATTATCTTTATTTTATGGCTTAAAACCAAGGACATTTTGATCCCTCTAGAAGGAGGAGCTATGGAAAAGCACCACTCCACAATAGGACAGGAACCCTGACAATTTATCCAGCTGAGGTGGCAAAGAAAATCATACACAGCATCAACAATGCTTTTGACAGTTCAACATTTGTTGAGTGGCACTGCTCATGTGCTCAGCCTTTTGCTTAATAATTACTCAGAGTTGGCCTCCAAAAGCCTTTTGGGACTGGAAATTAGCATTTTACAGAAAATCAGTAATGGGGGACTGTATAAAAGAAAGAAAAGCATGACAGTCAACTAAAACAGACTTGTAATGTTTCTAAGGCCATGAGTAAATTTTTCAGTCTTTTTCAAGGTTTTTCCCTTGCTTGGTTGTCTGGTTTGTTTTGTTTTGTTTTAATAATAAAGAATTAATTAAAAGATGAAAAAAATAAGAAAGGAAGTAAGTTTTTTTGATAATCTGGACAATTTTAGGCATGCCAACATGGAAAAATCTCCAAAGAGACCATGAAAGGCTACAGGGGGGCTTGCCTGTGCTGCAAGATGATGGCATATTCCTAAACACTGATGTAGGCCTGAACTTCTGGTGTAACAACTTAGTCTGCAATAGATCTGTATCAATGATAAATTGATCCAAAAATCAAACTGGAATACAAATTAGCCTTAATAATGCAATAGGTGTTACAAATCTCTTATTCAACAAGGATGCTATTCTGAATCCTATGGAAAAGCTAGAAAATTAAGCAGTGATTTAATTTCCTTGTGTATTTTGTGCCTAGCAATATGTCAAGACTATGTGTTGATAAAGATACCAATCATAAGCAAGTAGATGTGTGTATTAACAGGTAATGCAAATTTTGACACTTCCTTACAGCTAAGGGGAAGAAAAAAAAAATCAAGCCTCCCACCAAGTTTCTTGGTAGGTTTGGGGCAGAGTTAAGAAACACATTTGGTGTTGCCATGTGGAACCACCTCCAGTTAAAATAATGTTCTTCTCTTATATAAGAGAGCTGTGAACAGGATGAAGCAGTAGCCAGCTCTGAGTATACAAATACATCTGATTTTCTCCAGTGAGTAAACAAGCTAAAAAAATCCCACCAAACAAACCCAAGCACTAAGCCTGTTCTCTTGCCTACCTGGTACTGGCCTTTAGTCTGTGTCCTTGAGGCCAGCAGGGCAGACTAATTTAATAATTTTTAATTACATTTATCATCACATGTTGAAATTTCAGGATCAAAATCATAACAAGTAAATATTTCCCTTCACCTGTCAGAAGGCTCCAAAAGTCTCCTGGAACAAGGCACATAATTGCCTTTCGAATAGATGAAAAAAAAACCACACAGAAAATTGACAAAATTAAGGCTGTAAAGGCACAAATTGTGGGATTGGAGAGCCCCTCACAAAAGGCATCTCCATGGCTTAGAGTCAAAGCAGCTTAGGCTAGTGCAGACCAGGCTTAATGAGCTTATTAGTCATAAGGCTGAATATCTCCATCATAAAGTCAAGCGCAAACACGAATTTGATGGCAAACCTGGCAGCTCTCAGAAACAGAGCCATACGCTGCAAGAGGAGAAATTATAAAGGAGAACAAGAAGAGGAAGATAAAAGACACAGCACTAATAACTTTTTAGCATTCCTTGTCGAGCATTGTGTTCTAACAATTAAGTCACTTGGATGATAAACATAATGTACAAAGAGATAAAAAATACTAAGTCACCAAGAAATTCTCCAGTTTTGCCAGTGTTTCTATGGTTCTGTGGATGCATTTATAGTAAATTACATATACTCACTATAATAACACATAGAACAGTGTGTCCTTGGGGGACTCTATTTCCATTATACTTGGAAGAAGCTATGCATAGTTGCATCTCTTTTTAAAAAGGTAAATTTATCATTCTGAATCATTTGTCCTGGCAGCCATGGGAGCTTAAATTCCACAGAGCTCACAGAGCAATCTCAGCGTGTCTGCTGTGCTGCAATCCATACCTGCCTGTGAAGCTGCATTTCACCAAAGACAGACAAATAAGCATTAATTAACAACAGTTTACGGTTACTGGTGGCTGACTGGAGAATGTCCCAGCTTATTGCATTTCTTATTTTTTGAGACTATAGAAGTTTGCCTTGTAGCAGATTGCATTTCTCTGTATCGACTGCCGCAGATTTTAGGTGGGTGTCAGAACTGTGCAAAGACCCTGCATGTGAAACTGAGGGGCACTCTTCCCTGTGGGCAGGTCAGAACCTTTGTAAAGGCAAGGGGACCCTTCTTCTCTGCCTCTTGAGAATTCCCAGCATGACCCTTTCACTTCCCATGACAGCACCGTTTAATACTGTAAGTATTAAATTAATAGTGTAAGTATTAAATAATTATTTTATGAAGTCTTCTTCAGACTCAGAAACAGGAATGTGAGTGCTTTGGAAGATGCACACTAAGATCAAACATCAATTATTCAGTTCTAGTCTTACAAACTAACAGCACTAGAATATTGCTATTATAAACTTTTTCCCAATTCAGCATGAAGATGAATAACTTTTACAGTTCTCACCATTTCACTTGTGCAGCAAAGGTATTTAGAGGCATAAGAGGATTTACTGCTTGATTTCATTCTGTGGTTATAATAAATGACTATATAGCAGGATACAGTGTGGGTTCCCCCCTTCATTTTTGGGGCATTCAGATATGCCAGTTAATGAGTCAGGATACTTCCTGTGATTGCCCTCATAGACTATAATATATTCTAAAATTCTAAAATTCAGCTCTGGTAAAAAAAAAAAAAAAGGAATAAAAAAAGCAAAAAAAAAAAAAAAAAAGCAGCTTCATGGAGCATGTCAGTAATCTAAAATTACCATTAAGCAGAAAAAGAGATAATACTTTCATCATGCATAAAAGGTTTAAGCTATGCTTTTCAAAGCAGAAGTCAAAAGAAACTTCAGACCATAGACAGTGAAACGATGGGCACTATCTCAAACCCTAGACAAGAACAGAACGTGTGATCCTGTCCAAGCCATCATGCACAGGCACCTCCAGGCACAGCCATTTCAGTGCACTCCCAATAGTTATGTCCCAGGTTTGTGCTGCCTGGCACTGAAGTTAAAGGGACTTTTCTTTGAGAGTTTTTCTGTTTTATCAAGGCAGCTTTGACATTCCAACACACACACTGCCAGTACTGCTGGTGAACCCCTGCAGTTTGGTGCTACTCATGCTAACTGTAAAATAGCAAAGCATTAGATTGGCTGTGTATATTCTAAAAATGGCCTTTACTCTGAAAAGTTATTCATCTAACAGTGTTCAGAAATGTCCACACACATGAAGAGCTGATCAAAAGGTAATAAAGCCAAAAGGAATAGTTGGACACTGCTCTTACGCAACAATTATGCAGCGATGCTGCTGATCACTTACAAGGTCATTCAGAAGTGGCAATTAGTCACGATTTTTAATGTCACTTTCAGAACTGAATACAAATATATGAGCTAGGTGTCACTTTGCATCTCATATTTCCTGATAAATTGCAACAGATAATCGTCTCTGCTCTGGGAAAACATGCCACCAGCAGCTTCTTTTAAATAAAGGCCTTTCCAGCAAGTAGCCAGCACAAGATTGAAAACCCTCATCAGTCGTTTCTGATGATATAGAAAACAGCAGTAAAATGAACCTCTGAACTACTTTATCTCAATCAGGGAAGTACATTTTGAAATCTCAAAATTATTCCTGATTGATGAAAAATTCAAAGGTGAAGTGGCACAAATATATCCTCAGGGGAACAAGCAATCCTGTAAGCTCTCTCCATAGTTATGATCAAATTATTTTAATTTGACCAGGTTAAAACCAATACCCCTCTTAACCTAGTGCTGAAGCTTTACTAAGATTGGGCTTTAAAAATCTGATTCATCAATACTGCCATCAGTTTCACTTACATGCACAGATAGGGGTGAAGTTAAATTAAGCAAGAAGTATTTTCACAGGAGGCTGGCTGAGCCTGAAGAGATACGTTAGTGCCTCTGTTCAGCTCCTCCAGTACAAAGTTTAAGTATCCAATACCCACCAGAACAGTCACCACCATGCAAACAGGACACTTACCTGGCATATAAGAGAACAATATTCAGGTCTTTAAATGTAACTAAATCTGCAACTCAAGCAGGCCTCCATGCCCCAGGCTGTTCTCAGCCTGGGCACTGATCTGTCGGAGCTCTTCCACTCCATACAAAATCATTTCATGTTAAGCCATAGGAGTGCCATACTCAGTGGGTCATAGACACAGGTGATTGTCACCCAGTGGGTATTTAAACAATGCAGAACAGCTCCAAATGAGAGTGAGGGATCACCCCCAGTACCAGTCTGAATAATATGTTGGTTACTCCTAGGGATGTAGAAGTCCAATTCCTTTGTCAGTCAGAGCAGAGATTTGAACCTGGGACTTTCACACTCAAATCACACATATCACGTTTCTTTGTGGTGAAAAAATTCTACCTCAGAGGTTCTGTAAAACCTCACGCTTTGCTTTAAGGCCTCTCTTAGCCAAATAAACTTTTGCAAATCATACATGTATGGAAAAGGTATAGGAAAGCTTATATTTAGAGAAATTATTATCCTTAGAAGTTTCTTGAGGACTTGTGAAATACAGTGACAGTCAATTTTTAAAATGTTCATTTCAGTGTTATTTTTGCTACTCTCCTCTCATTTGAGCCTCCACTCTGAAACACACCAAATACTTTTTAAATTCAAGCCCACCTGAAGCCACATAATTTACATTTCTTCTCCAAAACACTTTAAAATTGGCCACAAACTTCCAGAGAACAGACAAGTGTGGTTCCATTTCACATTACCAAATGCAAAGTTACTTCAACATCCAGGGAAGTGTCATGCCAGCCAGGTACGTGCACTGGACTCACAGCTCCTAAGACTGACTGAGGAGAAGCAACAGCCTTGAGCAAAGCTGGAGCCTGCAAGCAGCAGGGAGAAGGAATTCCAATGGAAGCAGAAGCAGCACACATGCAATTGCTTCAAGTACATGGCATGCTGGTTATGAGCTGTGACTCTTCTTCCTCAGGCTTCACCAGAGTGATTACAAGGATTTGCAAAATACTAGGAAGTTTAAATAAAAATACACAACATGCAATCACTTTTCATTTACTCACTATATCCAATGGAGTTTTGCTTCCAATCTAATTAAAAATGTCAATTAGAATTAGAATAATTAAAGACAGAAACACTCAAGTGTAATTGTAATCTGAAAATGTTTCTTGGTTTATTTTTCGTGAACAGTAACTGCATTGCACGCAGTGCCTGAACAGAATCACGGACCTGACCCCATGTGCCCCATCCCTACACTGTGCACACCCAGAGGAAATACTCCTGGAGCAATGGCACCACAGCCACTGCAGAGAGATATTGGTTACCTTACTTCATCAGGAAGGAAGGAAGAGAGGAGAATAATGATAATGTTTAAGATCAACATCCTCAATTGACAAAACAGAGATCAACAGATACATAACACACACACACACACTGTGGAATGCTTTGCTTAATGAAGTGAGATTGCTTTGTAAACCTACAAAGACCAATGAACCAATGACAGTTTCTGTTTGAAAGTCTGCTCATGCAGGCAAGCATCTTGTCTTGGATAAGTAAACCTGACTGCACCCCTAAAATCCCAGTGACCACAGCTCTTTCTGAGAGCCTAATACTCTAATGCAATATACCATGATCAAATGTCTTTTTCTCTGGATTCAGTAGATTTTAGGGAGCCAGATATTCTTCACACATAACATTTAAACACCACACACACAGATGCACAGAAAGGTAGTTAAGACAACAGCAGAAGTCCGTGATCCCTTTCCTAACTGAAGGAAAAATGACTCCTGAAGTTCTGCAGTGGCCTTGTTGTTCTCTGTCAGAAGAAAGCAGATATAAGTGTCTTGCTTCTCCACCCCAGGAAAATTAAAATACAGACTAAAAAAGACAAGAGAGACAGAAAATAAACCCCAGAGATGCTAAGCAATACTTTATCCTACAAGGCAAAGTGCCAGCAGAGTGCCAGGGCAAATGGTAAATTCCTGCCCTCATCGATTTCCACAGCAGTATTAGCTTTTCAGAAAACATTTTTAGAATGCAAATTGTCTAGTTTCCAAAACATAAAATCTAAGCCAAATTGCACTTCTATAAACTAATTTGTATCAGTGTACCTAGCATATCTGGTCTCCTACTGATAATTTAAACAGAAACAGTGGGTACACATTGCACAAATGCTGACATCAAAACTCAAACAATTAAATCAGTCTACCATGATTTGGGGGATTCTGCAACTGATAGACAAATTAGATGTCTTAAAGTTATTTTTGAACAATAAGCTCCCAAGTTCTTCTCCTTTTTAGAACCACTTAAGTTAATGACTTTGTGCTTCTCTGCTCCATGTGGGAAAAGCTCTCAAAGACACAGGTACAAAGTAATTGATCACACAAGACACTGCTGCCTCAGCCTCAGACAAAATGCTCCCTTTAAGAAAGAGGGTGTTGGTTGTGGAGACAGACAGGCAATTATGAAGGAGAAAACCCAGGTTATATCCCCCAGATAAAGAGATCTGAGTCAGAAGCAGGCCTAGGGGCTGCCACTGGACAAACATCTGAGCCAAATCCCCATGTGTAAAAAAGATCTTTAACACCTATCCCAGCCACTGCTGTGATTCACTCATCAGTAATTACCAGTGTCCTGCTCTCAGATGGATGAATGAACACATTTGTGTTGATAGGAAACAGGTAATTAGCAGCAGCCACATCCAAGATTTATAGAGTCTGTGATTTCAATTTTTCCACAGGTTAAGGAACCAAGTGTTTGAAGGCATGGCTTATCTGCCTTGCAGTGCACAGCTGCTCTGATCAAAGGTATTCCCCAGCCTCTCCATTCCCAGAGTGGCCTTGTGCTGGCCAGACACCTTCCTCTGCCCCTTCTCCCCAGCACACACAAAGGGATTTGCCTTTTCTTCTGGGCACAGCTTTTGGTTAAACCATTCTCTCCTCCCATCCTCAAATGATTTAGCCTCTGTGACAATTCGATTTCTATCAGTCAAAGAGGGAATTACATTTGCTGATGGATTAAAGAGAAGAGCAGATTAAAAGAAAAAGTATCCATCAATTCTTAAGGTCAGAGAATAGATTTCACTACAGAAGACAGGCATTTAATTCTGTTTGGCCTAGCATTGCACAGAAACCTATTTTTATCAGCACAAAGTGCTTGACTGTGTCTCCAGATAGAACTTTAATGTGAAATTACAATTTAAATTCCCCTCTCTTCACACCAATAAAGATCTTGTGATAAGAGATAATTTCAATGTGAAAAATCCACAATATTTTCCTTTTTTTCAGAGGAGTTTGGTGATGTGATCAGCTCTAAAATACCAGGTAGCAGTCATGACTGGTATCACTGACTACCAACAGCGAAGTCAGCCCCAGCCTAAACAAACCTAAGGTCATCTCTAGGAGCAGGAAGGCAGGTGGGAGTTTCAGTGGCTTGCAAGCACACATGCCCACCATTCAGCCTTCATGAATGGCTCCCTACAGATGGAGAAGCAGCTCAGGATTTGGCTTCCACTCTTCAATATTCAGCAACATCACATCATTCACTGCAGGGCAGCTGCCCCACTAATATTGCAGACAGCCTAAAGGTCCTCCAGGAAAAAAGCTTTGCTTGTTGAGCTCTGTGGTTAAATACACATAAACATAAATTTTGTTTGGGTCAAATATATGACCTTTTTGTTCTTAATCCTTATTTCTCCTAATACCTCCCCACAAAGAAATGTAGCTAAGTTCCAGCCAAGCTATTGGGCTTACAGTAAACACAAAAGTCAAAGAATGAAAATATGTTTCCATAGATAAACCAGCCTTTCCCTAAACTGCATTCAAATGTGTAAATATTTTATAATGCTGAGAAACTGTGGTGCTTATAGCACAAGCCAAATTGCCCAGTGAAAGAAACTCCACTAGAGACTACATCTTTTTCTTAGGACTTACTTTTTAAAGGAACATTTATTTAGAAATAAACTCTTTTAGATAGCTGCTAAAAAAAAAACAGGGGAGGAAGGCAAATAAAAAAATAATCTAACAAAGTCTTTTATAAACTTGACATATTCTGGAATACCAAAATAATTCCCAGTCATTTTGCTGAAGTTTAGTGTTGTGCATGTAGAGAAATACTAGTAATTATTATTCATAGAAAAACAAGATTATTGTTGCACCCACCTTGACTTAGTTTTGACCAGAACTAAAGGTCCATATTTCATGTGAACTCTTTCCTCTAACAAATTTTAGGCCCATAAAGAGCTGTCTTGTTCTAGGCAAAATAATTCCTAGATATTTTCATGTATCAGCTACCAATAATAAACAAAAAATATTTACCCAGGGGATAAAATAGTAAAAGAACAGCTCATATGGCACTGAAAAATAATGGTTTGTTTACATAATCCCACCTGACTTTGCTTGCAGTCCTTTGCCATCCTGAACCCCAGCATTGCAAAGAAATCAGTGTAATGGTGGTGCCTGTATCAGCTAGTTAGAGCTATCAAATGTAAAGTTGCTAAACTAAGAACTCAGTAAGTCATGACAAAAAAACTGAGTCAGCTTCTTCTGACAGTGGGTGCAAGGGTGACAGATCCTGGTCCTACTGTTGGACAAGCAGAAATGCTTTCTACACGTTTAGCCTTTGTATTCCAGAGAGAAAATGGCATGCCTGCTACCCTCCAAACACCAATGGAAAAATTCTGCTCCTCTCAAAACTTTCAGGCTGGCACCCTAGTGCACACCAGTGGTCCTGCATGCCGAGGGCTAAGATCCATGAAGGCAGAACAGAACACAGAACAGCTGTGTGACTCTAACTCTGTAACGATGCTTGGCTTGCAGCTACAGTCACAAATACAGGAAGACTGACAGGGAAAAACATGGAGTTTTTCTTTCCAGATATAGAACTCTCGCTGCACAGCTGTCTCAGGCCCACAGTTTGCATTTTACCCCTCCAGATTAAAAGAAAACCCAACACCTCTGACATGTACTGCATTCCCAGCTCTTCCTTTTGTCTGCCCAGCCTGAGCAACGCCAGGATTTGACAGCAGGTCATTGCCTGCAAGTGATATGGCAGAAAATGTACCCAGCAACAAGTACAGGCAAAGAGAGGGGACCTTGCTCTGTATCCAATCCATGCCTCACAGCACACAGGGACTGCAGAAGGAGAATTCCCAGTGAAGATGCTCCCCCTCCATCCCCACAGGCAGAGTCACCCGAGATCAGTGCTAGGAGAAGGCAAGGCCAAACTCACTGCCAGGAGCAACAAAGGAGCAGTGCTATTTTAAGTGTCCTAAATATACATGCTTGCAGGTGGGAGCTAAAAAGGCTTAACACCCCACCTGAAATTCTGCCCCAGGCCTGCCCTGGCAGAGTTACTGCCCCAGGTTTCCAAGCTGCTGGAACCAGCTGCAGGCCAGCTGCAGCATTTTCCTGTTGTGGCCCATGTGGTGTGAAAGCAGCAAGTGCAGATCTCCTTCTCAATAACTAAATACTTGACTCTTCAACACAGAAAGAAAGAACCAAACAACATATAACACTAAACAGCACACAGTGTTCTCACTAAAGCATGGATATCTATACAATTTTCCAACTGGAGCTTATTTCCTGGAAGCAATTAAAGGCAATTTATATGCAACATATAACATATATATCATAGTATGTATAGTATCTATAATGTATATAGTAATACTACATATATATTATCTATATAAAAATTTTGGATCACCCTGTATATCAAGCAGTTAACACTCCCCTTTATGACACTTTAACAGGTCACATATGTCTATAAGCCTATTCTATACATCTCCCAAATCCAGTAACTGGCTAAAAATTCTTGGCTTCTTAGAAGCTGCGATTACTAATCAGTCAGACCCAGAATATTAAAAAAGGAATAACAAAAAAAACCCCAAAAATTCGCAGCAGCTTTGCATATAAGGTTGATCTTGATTATGGTGATTGATCAATGTTGCTATTGTTTCACCAGGGACAAAAAGAAACTGCAGGTGTGAAGCAAAAGTTATTTACTCCCTCAGTATGCAAGTCCGATAAAGTGCAGGTGGATCAGGCACATTCACTGTCATTTAACAGGAACTGTCCCTTCTCCTGGCACTTAGGCTTACACTGGGAATATTTTGATCAGGCTTAAAATTAATCAAATTAAAATAATTTGTGTATACATAAACTCCATTCAAAGACAACCCTTAAGCACCAGGCTGTTGAATAAGGACTTGATTACCAAGATAAAGATATTTTTAAGATACATCTGGGTGCAAATATTTGAGTTTACTGCCCCATGTTGCAGGTTTTCACAGATTTCTTATTATCCAAAGAACTCCAATAGTAGCCCTGAAGGGAGTTCATTAATCTGGTACATGCATATTCAATGTCAGCAGACAGAGACTTCCCGAAGCGAGCACTCACCAGCTCCAAGCACTGCCGGTGCCCGTAGGCAGCAGCGTAATGCACAGTGTTGTACCCCTCCTTGTCCTGGATGGATGGGTTGGCATCGTTCTGGAGAAGGAACTCGAGACACCTGTGGACAATTCACTGGGGTAAATGTGGGCTCACAATATTTAACAGGCTCATCCCTTGCTGCTACTGGAAGCGGCACTGAAAACTGGCAGTGAATCCTGTATTTTGAGCAGCACCTCAAATCACTTTTCACCAATAGCTCCTCACATTCACCATGTGTTTGAACAGAAAATCCCCAACCGTCTTTGAAGATCAACTTCATGAAGAAAATCTTCAACCTAACTCTTATGGCTACTCTATATTAAAAAATTGATTTTCTGTTACAAAGCCTGAAAGATTCTGTACACGTGATTTAAACAGCCTAGAACTGCTACTTCTCACATAAAAACTCAGATATCAAACCATCAGCCTCCAAACATGCACAAGGGCAGGCTGGAGAAAAAAGATTTAACTGAGTTATATGAATATATTCTCTTCTTTGTTAGCTTTTTTTTTTTCAATCATGCTTTTCAAAAGATTTTTTTTGCTCTTTCTAGCTCTTGCCACTTTCTCTTACACCATCAAGGCACCATCATTTTCTTATTAGCCTAGCCTGTAATCTGGAGTGAATGCAAGGCCATTATATGACAAAGGGGATTTAAAAAAAAATCATTAAGCAGATAGATGAAAATGTTAATCCAAGTGAATGCATTGAGAAAGCCATTGGCTACTTCTTTTTACAACGTACAGACTATGCTGTGCATGACACTAAAGACACTGCGTGATACTAAAGCACATGATATTAAAGAATTACACAATTACTAAAGCTGTACATTTTCCATTAAGAAATGGCAACAAGAACAGAAACAGAAATATCAGGGAATACGTGCACAGAGAAGAGCGTGGAGCTTTTTTCTTTATGTTAGCCTTCACTGGAGCCAAGCATTGTTTTTAGGAGAGCAAAAAACAAGCAAGAGCAGAGTGTGAGGCTGCAAGCCAAAGCTGTGGCATTCTCCAGGAATGAAGTCTAACTGCTTTTGTGACACCAAACTTACAATGCAGCTTCTTTTTCCTTCATCTCAGTGGCTCTTTCAAGTTCTTCAGCATTTTCATGGGAGTTACCTAAAATATTCTTTCTTCTTAGCACAGAGGACAGAAAAATGCAACTTATTCTCAAAATACCACACCGATGATTTTGATGCAGTCTGCTACCCACCCCCAATCTCCTTTTCAAGAAGCTGACTTCCTCCAGTCAGCAATGAGGAGTGTACAAGGTAACTTGGGCACTGCATGGGTCTGCAGGCAGTAAGTGTTGAAAACTATGGAGACCACCATAGTCTGGTAGTTTATTGTCCCACAGGTCAATACCAGAAGAAAAAAATATTTTAAATTCTGGTTTCTATCAAACACAGTTTGACCATCGCTTTCTAGGATTCTTCTGTTTCAACCACAGCAAGGTTGTGCACTTTTTTACTTTTCAGAGAGTAACTCAGGACTACTGAACCTTGCTTCCTCCTGCAGTAAGCTGCTAGGTCTTCTCTAGCATTTAGGATTTAGCACAACTTTAATCACTTTATCTCAAATCTGCACTAGCTGACTTGCCTCACTTTCTGTCAAATATCTTGGCAACACTGTGTGATCTCTAGGTCAGGTTCTTCTCCCTGCTCATTAACTACCCACATCTACAGTTAATGATGAATATTCTTTGGAATGAGATTGCCTGACCTTGGAAGGTTTTTGACATTCAGCAGGGGAAAAAAAAACAAAACTGCTGACCCATAAAATCTTGGTCTGCAAATAGCATTTCATCTATGTAATAGGGCTTCTTCCAGAACATCTCAAACTGAAAAATTTAATGAGAAGACAGCATCACCACATCAGAATCAATTTAGGTTTGGATTGTGAGGACAAATAAAAGCCATATACTTCTTCCAAAGTTCAGGATGTGATTAAAATGCGGTGTTTTTTTTCCAAATGAGGGATAAAAGTAGATATATCCTGGAGTTAACCAAGAGCTTGTTTAAATGCAGGAACTTCACCTACCAAGAACCAAAAGCTGAAAAACACACACTGAATCATCATTCTCAACCCCCCCAAGTAACACCTCACCCTGGTAAGACAGGATTAGAAACAGCCAGTGGTGAAAGCCTTCCTACAAGCCTACACTGATTTTCATGCCAAGCACATATCTCTGATGATCCTGCCTACTTCTTCCCAGCCCTGTTCAGGTTTGAGGGTGATGGGGAAGACATTTTTTATATCAGTATTATCACAGCAAATGATTAAGTTCTCGAGGCTCTGATGTGGCATTCAGAACTCTGCCATAAAGCTAAACCAAACTTCCCCTGCCATGGCTGTGAGGTAGTGTTCTGCTGGGAGAGATGCAGCTGTACCTTCACCAGACCTCACTACACAAGAAACCAAAAACTAGATCCTTAATGTCTAGAGACACTGTGAGACAGAAAGGCATAGGATGACATAAAACACATAGAGGTTGCTAACAGTTTTAAGAGACAATTAACAGGATCATTGAGTCTGGTTTATACAGTATGTTATAAGGAAGAGATTGCCAGAATGTTCAACTATCTGGGAATTAAAACTGCAGTCAGTAACCACAGCATTTCTAAGTTTTGCCCCTTTCTCACAAGAACAACACTGACAAAGGCTATTCCTCAGACCTCTCTCTAAAAAGGCACCCTGTATGAACAGGGTTTTTATCTGCTCTGAGAGTAGAGTGAGACTGATGGTTAGATCTATCCCACCTTTCCCACAAATCTGTCAAAATGTCCAAATGTCTGTCACTGCAGTCCACCTCAGAAAACTTCCCCTTCTCCTGTCTCTTGCTGTATTCCTTCTGATGGACTTGCAAAGCAAATGCAGAAAATTCTCTGAGCTTAATCTTGTGAGGAAATCACACAGAGGAAAACAGAAGACATAACACTGTGAAAATAGTTCTGTAGGGCTGCAAAACTGAGCGTTCCCTCAGAGGTATACCATGGAGCTGCAATGCCACATCATCTGGGGGTTTGGCTTCCAGTCAGAGCAACTCACTGTGGAGCTATGCATATATCTGAGAGAAATTCCTCTGCTAGTGGGATCATTTTTTTGGCTCAAATGACACAGCATCATGAAGAGACTAGATACTGATTTAGCAAAACACTCAAGGCAGGAATTCCTCAGAGCTCTCTTACTTTCGGTCCATGTCAGAAGCAGCAGCATAGTGCAAAGGGGTGCGTCCCCAGTCATCTGTTTCATTTATATTGGCTCCTGTTGTCACCAGAGTCTCAATGCAGTGGAAATGACAATTTGCAGCTGCATAGTGCAAAGGTGTCCTGGAACATAAGTGGCAATTTGTTACCTCATATTCCAACATGTACTGAGGAGGATAAAGATAAATCTTAATTGCTGCATTCCTACAGATTTCCAGAGCTTTAATTTATGGAAAGTCAACAAAATATTGTGTTAATAGGAAGTTCTGGTGCTGCTACGAAGCCTAATAGGTTACAGAGCACCAGTCTGTGTCTTGCAAACAGCCAAATGCCTGTGAGAGCCTCTGCTGTAGCTCTGCAGACACGCTACTTCTCCCAGCTGGGAGGCAGGGCAAAGCACAGTGTCCAGCACAGCATCTTCTTTAGCTGGCATAGCAACACCCATAGCAACGCTTCCTGTGGGGGGAACCCTCTAGAAAGCACATCCAATAGCAGCTATCCTGCCATCATAACCCAGGTGAGGTCTTGGGCACAGCAGCACAAGAATTTCAGCCGTAAGGAAAAAAAGAAAAGCTGTGATATTTTTAAAACAGGAAACTCAAGAGGGTGGGATGGCTTTAATGTATTTACTGAAGCCTGCACCTGGCTGGCTGGCATGTAACTGCAGCAGCAAGGGTTCTGCAGAGAAGGCCAAACTACCTGATTTTGCTGCCATTTTTCATAGAACATGTGATTTCCAGTCTGATTTCCAGGCAGATTTCAGGCCTTTCTTCCTTGCCTTATAGATTCTTTTTTAAAAGAGCTTTGTAATTTACCTACCTTCCACATTTGTCCTTCTTATTAAAATCTGCTCCACTGCTTTGCAAGAGTTTTATACATTCTACATTACTGGAAAGAGAAGTAAAGAAAACAAAACATGAATAAAACAGAAGCTTACACCTGCATTGCCCCCTGTCCCCCACAAGGAAAAGTTAGTCTAGTTACTTTGGTATTATTTGCTGTGCAAAACCAGGGTAGAGCTAACTGTAATGTGAAGTTCAATCAAACAGAAAGTGAAGCTCTAAAAATAAACTGTTTACTTTTTTTTTCAGTAGAAAACCTCAGACTTCTCTTCTGCAGAAGAAAAAAAATATTACTTTTCTAAAGAGAGCACAGTAAATATGATCAGTGTTTTTGGAGATTTTCAGTGGCAGCTGTACTGTAGTGCTTCCCATTCTGACCTGGTATTTTATAAAGGAACTTAAAAAGAAATTTGTTGCTAGCTTATAAAATGCCAGTCTAATAATGAAGAGGTGACATTTAACGAAATCCACCCCCATTCAGCAAAGCATTCAACAGTAAGCACTTTGCTCAAATCCTGTTTATTTAATGAAATATAATCACATGAGTCACCTTTAGGTTTATTCTGATGCGATTTGTTGACTACTGATAGATTTTAGCCCATCTCCAAGTGCTTTGTTAAAAAAGGGGTGTGGCTGTTATAGTGAATGCCACATCAACACTGCATTAATGGAACTGGAGGAGAATTTACCACATCCTGATGTTTCTTCATCTTGTTTAAAGCCAGGTAATTTTTAATAGAAAACAAACCAGCTGCATTCTGACAAATTTTGTCATTCAAGCAAATAAATGTAGGACTCCAAGCCAGAAAATGACAGAAAGAAATGCAGCACTTTCCAAGAGCACTTGTCATTCACAGGGGCAACAAATCACCTGTGCTCACAATCAAATGAGCAGACCTTTGAAATTCTTTTCCTAGCACCCATGCAACTCCCATTAATGTAATGGCAGTAACAGGCCTGTGTCAGGAAATGAGCTGATGGCTTTTGTAGATCTCCAGCTACAGAAAAAAAAGGGGGACTGGATACAATAATGCAATATTTTGGTGTGTGTCAATCCCAACTCTAAATTTCTGTTGCATAAAATAACTACAGAACACTCACCACAATGCACTAAAAATAAAAACACTTGTTAGTGAAGACAATCACAGTAAACAACTGGAAAAATATGGTTTATTTTCATGAGTCACTTTTGCTTCTTATTGAAGCCTCTCCTCTTTAGGATTTCCAAGATGTTCTTATTATCATTCTGGGTGCAGCCTTATCAAAGAGGTGGCATCTGAACCATATTATAATGATCTCCATCCAAGCAACTGTCATACCTCTTATATTAATGTGAGAAAAATATCAAGATGAATAATACCAATAATAAAAACAATTTGGATCAATTTTATTAGGGTTTGGGATTACCCCCTGCCCCAAGAACAAAAACTTTGTGATATAGATTTTGGTTCACTGAGAAGAAAAAGCAACTTCCAGAATCACTGCCAAATATTTGCTGTGGATGAGCATTTCTGCTTGCTATAACCACAGAGAATCCAAGGGCTGCAGCCAAGGCTCTGTTTCAGCTGTTTTCTGAGCCATAAAGTACTCAAACAGAAGAGTCAAAACTCAATGCTTGCCAAATGTTGCGTCCTTTTGCTAGATTAACTTCACAGCACTTCACTGACAATTATATTGAACTATTCAAAATAACTGGATGCTACATTTACACCTTAAATTGAAGCATTTCAATTTTCACTTCGATTTCTTTTTCTGCCCTCCCACCACTTTTCAGGAATGCATCACCCTGAGAGAGGGGCAGCCTTCTCACTTTCTAATTTGGAGGATGAAGGTTTGGTTTTGGTTGGGTTTTTGTTGTGGCTTTGGTTTGTTGGTTTTTCTTTTAGAAACTTAGACTTGAACCTGAAAAACAGGAAAGAGAGACGAGCTACATTTGGACTCCAAGGCTGCAATGTTGCAGGCACTGCTGCACAGCTGCATTTTTGGACAAGGACACGGTCCAGAGATGGAGGCCGGGAATAACTCCCCTCCCAGAAGCATCCCAGGAGCTCCAGCTCCTGCTCCTCATTGGATATTCCCTAGGGACTGGTGTTTTCCTGGACGCTGCTGGCCCTTGGTGACTGTTGTGGCCCTCAGGGAGGCCTGGGCAAGAGCAGCACCCCTCTGAAAGCTACAACAGCCTTCTCAGGGGCATGGAAAGGAAGAGTTTATCCCTTTGCCATACTTCAATATCAACCCAGCTCACCCTACACAAGGGCAGTGGCAAAAGAGAGCCTAAAGTGCCTCTCATGATGGCATCGGACTGCCTTGCATAGCAATAAATTCCTCTGTGGATGGCACAGCCAAGCTGGCTGGCCCCAACTATGCCCCAAGATGCCTTGGAGCAGCCCCAGAGCAGGTACTCACCCTCCGGCAGCGGCCGCGTGCAGGCACGTTCTTCCGAAGCTGTCGGGGGTGTCTATGTCAAAGCCTGCAGACAGCACGTGCTCATTACTAAACAAGGACACTATGCTATACTTTTGTCCTAGTTAAACCACAAGAAACATCGCAGAGACAGAAAAATCAGTTAGTCGGGGGAAAAACAGAACGCAAGCAACTACAGTCAGAGAGAGGTTGTCACGGGAACGGCGAGCAGCTGCTCCGATTTGGCAGCTCTATAAAAAGAGCCGCGAAGTTGACGAGCGTCTATTTCCGCATCCAGCTCCTCCACATCCCTGTCTGCAGCCATGTGACAGGCGTTGAGGAGGAGAGACTCACCAAGAGGACTGCGACAGCAGGACAGGAAGACAGAAAACATGGAGACATGAGGATGAGCTGCAGAGTCAGCCTAAACATGAATTGGGGTTGTTTTCATTGCGCGTGGTTGTCGCGTCGGGAAGGGGCTCCCAGCAGCGGGTGGGGATCAAGATGCTCATCAAGATGCACAAGGCCAGAGGTAACAGCCTGCCAGTGCTAACTCTGGTCACCCAGAGTGTTTTCCTATCTAGTGCCAAAGCCAGAGCATACCAAGTCTTTGTATAATAGGGTATGTAATTCCATTTTTCACATTTCTTTTATAGACCACAGGACTCAAGGGGAAAAGTAGTTGTAGGACATTTTACATGTTAAGTAATGAAGGAGTTTTCTAGAAAACTCATATGATCTGGGTCAGGATTTTTTAACTCATAGCTCTCTTGCCTGGAAAAAGCAGAATTTGGGATTTGGCCACTGATTATTGACTCTCTCAGAATGGTTCATAAGCAAGCTCTGGCTTCTTCCGCTTTGGGCTCTGGTGAGGATCCCAAGCCTGTTCTCTTGACATTACGCTTCCACTCATTTTCCCTCTCATGCCCCCAGCCAGTTTGGCCAGCCTAACTCCTTAACTACAGATTCGGAAACACACTTTAGCTGCATGTAAAATATATCATCATCATCAGTGAGATGTAAATAGCTGTGCCAGTGCAGACGGCAAGGAGATAATTTCAGAATTGCTCCTTTGGTGGGCAGAGGGGAAAATGCCCAAAACAAAACAGGATCTCACATTCCTGCTGTTTGGAAAGGGGTCCTAAATTCCCTCCCTCCCCTGGTGAATTAGTCTAAATTCTCTGAACCTGCCAGGAATAAAGAGCTTTGGGCATGAACAACACAGGAAGTACCAGCATGGCTTTGGGAAGGCCTTGCATGCTCGGGTACACCGCCCCACACAGCACAGGAAGCCTTTCATTAGAATAATTCACAAAAAAGAGTAGAAAGGGGCTGCAAGGAGCAGAGACAAACACTGTTTGAGTTCCAGGGACACTGGGGGTTTTACTCACCCGATGACAACAATTTCCTGCAGCAGTCTGAGTGGGCATTCAGCGCTGCTAAGTGTAAAGGGAACATGTTGTGGATCCCACACCTGAAAGTGAGAAAATGCAGGTTACATACACACACAGCTCATCAAAAGCTCCTTCCAGAAAGGCAACATTTTCTCATGCTTTTCTAGGAAGAGTCTTTCTTGCTGCCTGCCATTATTTTTATCTATATTTCCTTAACAGCCTTCTTGAGAGTTAAAAATATTCTGATGCAGCAAAATCTTGGCATTATGCTTTGAACAGAATGTGGCAGGATGGTTTGCAAAAATTCCAGGCAAAGCCAAGGTAAGTGAGGAAGTAAGAGAGCAGATACTGCTTGGAGTCAATTACCCAGTGAGCCACAAATTTCTGCACCAGCAACACACATATGGCAACTGCCATTCTGAGGGAGATGTAAATGCCAAAATCTTCTCTATATTATTTCTAAATACTTTTTTTTCTTCCCGCAGATGACTCTTCACACTTTCCTTTAGGCTGCCATGTCACAGCTTTCTTCCACAGCCTAAGAACTAATAATCTAATTTTCCTGTTTGCTCCAGCTACTCTCCTCACCTCCCCTTTCACTTTTTCCTCCCTTTAACACATGACTCTCTCTTCAATCACACAATAAACTTTCAGAGTAGACATGATGGATAAGAAAATAAAGGTAGCCATTAGATTGAGCCTATCTAAATTTAGTCTAAATCCGTATCAGGCAAACATGTAGTTTTCAAACAAGCTGAGCACTCAGCAACTTTAATTAATATCAGAAAATCATGCCAGTTCCATCCCTAGGCATGCCACTGCTTACTGTCTTAGAATAATTTTGGGTCTGGACATCTTGGTGTCTTTCACTCAGCATTATTTTGTGTAAATCATCTTGTTATTCTAGAAATATTATCCTACTGGCAGTTCTCCAAGTGTACATAAACACAGAGCCTCTGAAACCTAGCTTGACAAGATTATAATCTACTGCCTGCTCCAGCAGATTTTTTTTTTTAATTACCAACTCCAGAACAATAGAAAATGGATTCATATCAGTCCTTCATTTCTGCAAGACAGTTGGTGGATGGGAGAGAATGATCACCTCATGGAAGAGGATTTCAGATACAGACCCAAAGACAAAGGTCTTTCTACACCATAGATCATAATTAGTTAGGAAGCTGAAGACAATAATTAATGTGGATGTTTATACATATATCTTGCTCTCTCCAAGATTTTATACATAAATGTATTTAACTAATTTGGGTTTGTTTTCAAAAAATTTATTATTTCCAGAATCCACCGGCCTGTTCATTCTTTCTCTTCTTCACATTAAAAGTGTCCTCCTTGCTGCTTCACTACACTGACTTATGCTGCTGTACAGATTTTAATTTTGCTATTAGCAGCATCTATATCTTAGAGTAAATCTATTAAGAGATGATCTGACAGCCTGTTCTTTGAAGAAAACATTGAAAGCTCCACTGAGCTCCTGCATCTGTACAAACAAGTTGCATTTTCTAGCTGTGGATTCATTTCTTTAAGGTAACATTGGACATTCTGTTTTGCTGTGGTTCTCCCCGCACCCATATCCCTCTGTCTCCTCCTCCACCCAGTTATCTGATGAAATATTATTCATCTTTTTGGTCAAGATTTCCATCCAGCAGATGTTTTGTCTGGTTTCCACCAAAATCCACTATCTGCACATTTGCTAGCCAGTGTCCCACTTCTACAGTGCTGTTCACACTGGTTCCTCTCATCACTTGCACACTTTTCCTCCCAGTGCATTGCCTCAAAGACTGGCTGAGCTGTCTGCTCATGTTGGGAACAGTGCTGCAGATTTTTCTTTCCTAAACCTGTTTGGGGAGCTCACCCAGAGTTAATGCAGCACATATTGAAAGCACATTTAGCACAGGCAGTAGCATCATTTCCATCTGCCTGGTGTCTCTGAGCCAACTTCTTATTTCATTTATTCCTGCTGCTGGAAAAAGTATTTTATTTGATCAATGTTCCAGTCACCCAACTGTGAAATAGAAATTTCTAACTGGATAACCCTGATTCCAAGAGTGGAGTGGGCTATCCCAGTGGATCTCATTTTCCCTTAAAACCTCAACAGACAGCAACTGACTGTACTGGAGAGAGAGGAAAAACCTACACCACTATTAAGACACCAAGATCTTCATGCTGACTGTAGTAATAAAATCCAGTGACATCAGCTGAAGCCTGTGGAATTGCATTATCCATGCCAATTGAAGATCTGTTCCACCTTCTGAGTTTGTAAGGTGTGAGTTGCACTCAGAAAAGGAGAATGGGAAAATCTGTCACTTGCATAAACACCATCAAGTAAATAAACAAAATACTGACAGCAGCAATTATCTCCCAAATTCAAACCAGTCATTTGCATTTGAAAGCAGAGTTTCCTAACTAGGTAAATCAAGAGATGATGGCAGGTTCTATGGAGAAGACAAATTATATTTTGGAGACATGTGGAGGTAACTGCCAAAAGCTTATATTCATGAAATCAGATGCTGCTCTGAAACACCTGGTACAGATAACCCTCATGGCACTGCATTACCCTGATCTCATACCCCTGTGTTTATGCCCAGGCTTGCTATTTCCTTTTGACAGACCCTAGGAACCTGATCATAACTCAACAATACTCAAGTACTCTCTCTGTATATGCACACACACATGCGCATATATATATATATATATATATATGTGTATGTATATACACTACTACTACATGTACATTAACAACTGATAATAGTTAACTATTAACTACTACTTCGTGTACATTAACACCACTGTCCCACATCAATGCTTCAGGGAAAAGAAGCAGTACTTATACAACTTGTAATCATGCAAGTGGGCACAACAGGAATTTAGCAGAGTTTGCTTCCCCTCCACACTTCCCAGTTGTTCATATTTTAGTCTCATGTCACCCAATGAAGTACAGTTCAATTATGCTTGTCAGTTTTGACCTTCCCACTTCAGAAGGTGAGGAGTAGCTGTGTTTCCAGGCATTGGACAATAACATTTGATCCTTACAAGCAGCTCCACTTGAGGCACCTACTTGGCAGTATCGGCTCCGCTGGTTATGAGGGTGTTGATCAAAAGCTCGTGTCCGTATCTTGCAGCCACGTGCAGAGGGGTGTTACCATCCTTATCAACACAGTCGATTTCCCCTCCTGCAGAAAAGATTTTCATAGTTTGACACCAAAAAACTCAGCATGAACCAGGGACCACAAGTGCTACTTGTCTCTAGTGACAGTACCATGAGCAGCCCAGAGCTGCTCTCTCAGCCACAGAGACACTGAATTTCCCAAGCACACAGCAAGCTCTCAGCTGTCAGCCGTGCTCTGGCAGCAGCACTTGCACCTCCCTCTCCACCTGCAGTGGTGGGGAAGAGTGGTGGGAACTGGATGACAAGGGTCAAGTACATGATTTGGATTTGCTGCCTATCTAAAGGTACAAATGGGTGCCCTGAAATAAACTACAAAATAACCTGCTGAAACTGTACCCTCATTTGTAAAGGCACTGCCACTCAACCTTATCTGTACAACAGTGTTAAATAGAGTTTGCTCTGGAGGCCATCAGGAACACACTGCAAACAAACGCATTGTGTGCTTTTTGTCTTAACAGAGAACAACCAAACAGTGCTTGTGTAGAACTTTTCCTTTTGCAATTTAAACCTGGCATCTTGTGTTTTAATCACATAAGCAGGAAAAATGGATTATTTCTTTAGATGGGTTACAGACAAGTCCCTGTTTTCTTTTTGGACCAAGAACTGTAACTTTTTCAGTCTCTCCTTGCCAGTCAGGTTTACTGCACTCCAACTATTCTCTCCTTCCCCGAGTCCTCTCCAGCTGGCCTCCATCCTTGTGGAAGCACAAGCCAAAACCAGTACTACAGCTGACATCTCCCAGTGCCGAGCTGAGCAAACAGGATTACTTCATGCCTGCTGGCCACACTCCTATCTGTGCACTCCTGGGCACTGCACAGCACCATGTACATCCATGACACATTTCTTTAAGCACCAAAACACTGCTGACTTGTGGTCAACAGCCTTCTGATCCTCTACAAGCCCGAGACTCCTTCCTGAGGGATTGCCACCTACCTGGCTGTTGCCATTCTGAACTTGTCCAGATGATACTCCTGCTTCTCTGTGTGATTTTTATTTTGCTTTGCTTGCATTCCAACTTCTGTCTCCAGTTCTACAGGATCATTTTTTACTCTGACTCCACCTTCTGCCAAACTGTCTCTCCCAACCACGTTTTCTTTCTCAAAATGTTAAAAGCATATTTTCTATTCCGCTATCCAAGCTTTTAATGAAAATACTGGATAGTTCCAGACCCAGAAGGGAAATTGAAAACTCCCTCACTACACCTTCCATTTCAACAACAATTCATTTATTACTAATCTCTGAGTGTAGTTTTACAACCAGTTATGCACCAGCACTGCAGTATTTTAATACTCTGCCAGTTTGCTGTGAGAATACTTCCTGAAAGCATGTAAAAAGTCTTGCTAACATCAGGATATGGTAATATTTACTGCATATCCACTATTCACAGGTGATAACAGGGCTTAATTGCAACAGGAAGAGTTCTAGTAAAGCACTAGACACCACGCCCTGAGAAGCTATGGATTCCCCATTCCTGGAAGTGTTCAAGGCCAGTCTGGATGAGGCTCTGAGTAACCTGATCCAGTGCAAGGCAAGCCCTCCCATGGCAGATAGGTTACAACCAGATGATATTTAAGGTCCCTTCCAACCTTTCTAATTTCTAATTTTTTAATGGTAAACAAAGGTCAGTGAAATGCTTGAACAAGTTCCCTGGGCAGAGCATTCAGCAGTGGAGGTCTCCACAAACAGAAACTCAGAAACAGAGGTCTGTGCTGTGTTCACAAAGCCTATTAAACTGCTGTAGAAGAGAAGTGTGCTTTCCAGCTTCTTTTACTCTTGAGAAAGCTATGCAAGACATTGCCCACTGACCTATATGACATTCCCCAGCATTTATTTTTCCTCATTTTTAAAGAAAGGCACCACACTTGCAGTTTTCCCAATTTTAAGGTAATCCATTTTTCCTCTACAGGTTGCTAGAGACAACAACCAGAAACTGAGACATCATTAGCCAGCTCACTAAGTACTGCAGAATAAAACTCCATTGCTTTAAATGCTTGACATTTCTCTTTTCCCCAAGACCCCGTGGCAATGAGGCACAAAGTCAATTGCAATGAGATCTGTGTACAATACTAAAATTAGAGGGGAAAGAAGGAAAGAAAGAAGGAAAGAAAGAAGGAAAAGAAAGAAAGAAGGAAAAGAAAGAAAGAAAAGAAAGAAAAGAAAGAAAAGAAAGAAAGAAAAGAAGAAAGAAAAGAAAGAAAAGAAAGAAAAGAAAGAAAAGAAAGAAAAGAAAGAAAAGAAAGAAAAGAAAGAAAAGAAAGAAAAGAAAGAAAAGAAAGAAAAGAAAGAAAGAAAGAAAGAAAGAAAGAAAGAAAGAAAGAAAGAAAGAAAGAAAGAAAGAAAGAAAGAAAGAAAGAAAGAAAGAAAGAAAGAAAGAAAGAAAGAAAGAAAGAAAGAAAGAAAGAAAGAAAGAAAGAAAGAAAGAAAGAAAGAAAGAAAGAAAGAAAGAAAGAAAGAAAGAAAGAAAGAAAGAAAGAAAGAAAGAAAGAAAGAAAGAAAGAAAGAAAGAAAGAAAGAAAGAAAGAAAGAAAGAAAGAAAGAAAGAAAGAAAGAAGTGAAACCCAAGTAAGTGGAAGAGTAGAGAGGCGTGAAGGACAGATGAAGAACAGCCAGTCCTTTCACACACAAATCCAACAGCAAACAGACAATGGCTCTAAGCCTGAACATATTAGACTAAACAACTGAAAACTGCAGTAAAGCACAGTTTCTTGCATTTTGTCCCAACTCCCCTTTATTATTTCTATTTTATTTATCCCAGGAGAAAGATAACAACAATTTGCATGATGACCTGAAAGAAGCATGATCTACTGGAGACCTCCATTTTAAAACACAGTCTTGTTTAAATGTGTCATTACATTTAAAGCACAATTGTTCAACCATCTCCAACATTCCACACTTCAGTTCCAAGTTTGGGATTTTGGAAAACAAAAAAACCAACCCAACCAATGAACAAAGTCCAGACCATCCTGTCTCAGATAGTCGGCCAAACTGGGAAGCTTAAGTAAAGAATCAGTAACAGCAACCTCTGTCATTCAGAAACAGGCCTCTGACAGATTTCCAACAAGAATAATTGCTACATTCTATAGTATTCTTGGACAAGAAAGATGCCTGAAAAAGGACTGATAATCAGGAATCCTGGCTATGCCAGAACAAACAAGGTAGTAGTACTGCTCCTACCTCCTGAGTACATATTCAACACTTAATGAAGACAGTGGTAAGAGATGAGCTAAGAGAGGTGAGAAAAGCACAGCTGCTGAGTGCAGAGTAGAAAAAATGGTTTGAGCTCTAGGAACACTAGGGCTCCCAAAGGAGGACAACTAGAAAACTGTGCATCCTTCTCAGCAGAAAAAAATACCTAAATACACCTCTGAACTCTTGTTTTCAGGTTAAGAATCTGAATAGATCATCTGGACCACTGTCAGATGGAAGATTATGAAATTTTGTTAACAACCAAAATCTCAGGTTGTGATGACATCATGGAACGAGAGCTGTCAGTTCAGCTCAAAGCCAGAAGTTCATGGAGCTGCCCTCTGGGTCAGAACTGAAAACTGCAACAGGGGATGTGCCTGATCTCTTGGAGAGCCACTCCAGAGGCACAGAAACTCACCGTTCTGGATGAGGGTCTGCGACCGCGTGAACCTCCCATGGACAGCTGTCATGTGCAGGGGGCTCTTTCCATCCTTACTCTGACAGGAATGAAACAGAACAGCCATTTAGCATGTGACGGCTAAGCAAAAGCACAATGCAAAAGCAAAGGTACAATGAGTAGAGAGCAATGTTTTGGGGTTTAGAGAAAGAAACTGAGACCAGGAAAGACGAGCAATGAGAAAATAGCATGGAAGTGGCATCAGCCTCTACTCACATCACTTCATGTTCATTTGCATGGGGTTTCACCTTCATTGGCAAGCACAATCCCTAATTTCTTAATAATTCTGAGTTTAAATACTGCACTGACTACTTTACTACACTGATCTTAAGGGACTTGCCAGAGGTGCTAAATGCTGGAAGTTAAATGCCAGTTTCACAGATGGGAAACTGAAACACACAGAATTTTAACTAAAGTAGTCAAAACCTTATATGAACTCAGAAGACCTCAAGTCTTCTGATGCTTATACCAGTACCCTCTGTTGGATAAGAGCAAGTTACTTTCAGCTTCATCAAGATGTGTAAGTTGTGTATTCAAGAATATTCAGATATCCTAAGCAGAGTCAGACTTTGTAAGCTAGGGCTCTAAAGTAGGTAACAAGTTACCCTGGAAAGGGAACTTTCTGAAATCAGGTTTAATTATACCCATATTATACAGGAAAGAAAAATACCAGAAAAGAATAGTTCTTTGACTTAGTACCATTCCCTGAAATAACATTTTGACAGAGTTCTTGGGACTATATTTTGGTACTTTTTCATGCCTTCATGAAAGTGGCTGGCCTAGAGTTTAGAGTTCTGATTGTATATATGAAGGCACTGAGAGGTCCTCTGCTGGGATGCAATCTCACCCAAACAGTTTCGTGATCAACATTCTCAGCATCACTCCAGTTCCATCAAGGATTTAAAGCCATGCTGTACTTGTTATAGTTTCCTCCTGAGCTATGCAAAATAGGATAAAGTAAAACTGTAAAGCTGGTATTTAAGTTTTACCTGAATATTAACATCTGCCCCATTATTCACTAGTAGTTCGAGACACAGTGCTCCATGAGTGGAGGCAGCAGCAAAATGCAAGGGGGTGAATCCATTGTTATTAGGCTGATTTACATTAGCACCATAGTCAATCAGCTCATTAACAACAGAATCCTGACCATTGTAACAGGCAATGTGAAGTGCAGTATTTCCATAGATGTTCATCTCATCAATCTAAAATGAGATAAGGAGACATAGTTAAAATTACAGACATCAGCTTAGCATTTTACGTAATGCATCACACACTGCAAATGGAAATAGCTGGAGGCCTGAACTGTCATAGGGCATAGCTCTCACCAGCACATCTCATCGACAAATTATACTGCCAGACAGCTTCACTTGGAATGCTTTACCTTTCCTATTATTAAGTTTTTTATCCTACTAACAATTTCTAAAGCCAATGTAATGACGATAATGATGGCAAAAGTCCTAACAAGCTGGAAAGCTTTTCCATGTAAGTGGAAAAGCACAATGAATAAAAAAGCTCACAATCTTTATATTTAAAAATATTACAACAGTGGGTAATGTGTTTTTGTGAACAGAACCAGGCATAAGAGCTGTTTCCACAGTTTTATTTTGGATAGGGAAAGAAGGTATCTGAGTGAAAGCAACCTGAAAGTGCATAGATATTTACACTTCAATAAGTAACCACTATCAGTAGCTCACTATTATAAAGATGTAACTAAGATTAAGTTACTTCTTGATGACCAACTTAGTATTCAACTGCTGTTCTGTAAAACAGGACAAGACAGATTGTACAAAAGACTCGGGAATGGCATGAACAGCCTTCCATGAAATATAGGCATCTCAAAGATCATATCCCCAGTAGTGGAGAATGTGGAACTTAAAGGGATTTATTAGCATACCACTGTTAATAACAGGAAACAGCTATTCCCCTCCACAGCCAACAGCCTATGAACATGAACTTCTGACAATTTTCTGTCAGGTCAAGTCAGCTGAAAATGCCATGGCAAAAGCAATGGCTTTATTTGACATCTCTGATTAATTGTCTGGTTAGGCTCCTGGTCATCTCACAACTGCTTTGAGGAGCTGAAAATAACAAGAAGTCTGTTCCCTGAAGAAAAGTTATTTTCCAGAGTGAAAACAATCTATCTGCTACAGAGGAAATACAGGTCTGTAGACTGAAACAGCCTGAACTGCTGTTTAGTGAAGCAGTGTATGTGTTGAGAACAATCACTCATCGTATCAAAGGAAATGATGACCCAAGGAAAATTTCATTACTCCCATCTTCTTCTGCAGGAACGGGATATATCTCCTGATTCCTTCAGCAAGGTGGCCACAAATTTACTGTCCATAAGAGACTTTCTTTAATAAAGAATGTGTCCTGACTCTTGAACCAATAAACCACATCAAGAATAAGGTGGTCTGGAAAATGGAACCGCTTTTCTTTCGAAGTCACTGTCTTTAGCAGCATCCATAAGAAAGAAGAAAAGACTATCTCTAAATAGAGAGAAATAAAGTGCATATTACCACATACCTCCACCCCCAGGTTAAGGAGTTGTTTCACAATGTTAATCTGCCCATTGGAGGCAGCTGCATGAAGTGGGGTGTAACCCTTCTTGTCTTTACAAGTCACTTCTGCACCATGATTAATCAGTAAGGCAACAACTTCCAGGTGACCTTCAAAAGATAAAAGAGTGTTATCAATAATGAGTAGACCATCCTACAGCATCACTTCTCACAGATTACCGCTTTCTTGCTAACACACTGACTTTTCACTGCTGTTTCAATGTGCTCCCACAGTTTTACAAAGGAAGAAAAAGCATTTTCATGAATGTTTCTAATCCTAGCTCCAGGCCTTGTGAAGAAATCCATGCATTCACCTTCTGCAAATGTGTCAGATTGCTCTTTACTGAATTGATTTTCCACTTGCCAAAATAACAAAACCACACCTCTTTCCATTCATTTCTCTCAAGCTAACGGAGTGTTTTATTCTCCCTCTTACAGAGGACAGTGTTACAGTGAGCAGAGGAGCATGGCAATGCAAGCCTCCCAAAACAGCATCCTATTGATGTCACCTGCAAACACAACTGCTAACACCTCTTGGGTTTCCTTATAGATAAAGAAGAGCCTTAATAAATTATAAAATTAAGAGGAAGAGTCTTATTGCTTCATGCTGAGACAGAACTGTCTGTCTTAGAATTAAACATTTATTATGTCTGACACCATACAAAGTTGTGCTCCATCTGAGTTGCCCAGCACTTTCATGACAGGGGCAGCTCTGGTCATGTGCAGGAATGAGGAAGCCATATGTACAAGGTCCATAGATAATTAGTGCCCAAAAAACATTAAATATTCCAGAAACGCTGTGAGGTTTACAGCTCTCATCTCATTATCTAACTTCTGTCTAAATTGCACTACAGACTCCATTGCTAATTTAGGCCTTAGATGTTATCTAAATACTTTCAAAAGTACATCATGAATTTCTGAAAACATTTGAGTGGAAAAGAGGCATGGAATTGCACAGCACAATGTAACAGCCTTTCAAATCTAGAGAGTGAAGTTCAAAGCTCGTTAGCTCAAAAGCCACATCACAGTTGTTGGCAAGAGCCTTTCCATCTGTGTCTGTGTATATCAAAAAACCACACAATATGCTTTTCTCACAGTTGGAAATCTCCTATTATCTCATTTCTAAATGTGCCAGGATTAAAATCAAGATTTCTGACAGGTCAAATGAAGGAGCTCCTGGCTGAGGGCACACAACTTGCCACAATTTGTAATCTGAAATATACAGCCTGGCCAACAAAAGCTCCTGAACAAGCATGACCACTATCACAGGCAATCTTGTATTTTTAAGTTATAATGTCCCACTGTAGGAAATTTGCCTTTAACTTGAAAGGAGTGATAAGGCAAACTGTTTGAATTAAGCAGTATTTGGCAACAGCAATTATTTTTTGAACAGACATTTGGTTGCTCTCGTCCACTCTGGAATAAAAGGTGACAATTTGCTCCTAAGAGGAAGTGCCTACTGTGCATTTCCTAAGAATATCACAACCTACCTACTTATAAACTTCAATTAACAGCAAAAATTATGATCACAGTTACCTGCATTTCATTGAAAGTACTTTTGAGCAAAAAACTGAAACAAATATAACCTGGGTTTTTTTTCTAACACAAATATAGTTCAGGCTTGACTTAGAGTCAGAACAAAAAGCCCCAAATGAAAAAGCAACACAAAAAGCCCGCAATTAACTGTCTTAGAAAGGAAATCACAGCCAAGATCTCCCTAGCTGCAAACCCATAAATGGACAGTGTTTATTTAGATCAGCTGAACCCTTCCCTCCTCAGGGTAATTACAACACTCTCTTTTCATGGCCAGGTCTGTTCTTGTCCATTTTAAGACATGCTATCCATTTGTGAATAGGAAATTAAAAAGGAGCAGCAGCCCAAGCCTTACCCATGTACGCTGCCCAGTGAAGAGCTCTTCTGTCCTTTTTGTCAAAAGCATTGATGTTTGCCCCCTTGGCTAAGAGCAAGTTCACCATCTAGAAGTAACAACAGCAGGTTAAACCAACCCCCCAGATCACACTCTCAAAGGTTTATAACAAATCAATCTTGCAATAAAGCTGGGATCACAAGATGCTGTATTTGAATGACTGTTTCTGAAATACTCCATCAAAAAGATTTAGATTATGAGAGCTGGACACAGGCATTACTATCTCTTTCCTACAGTCCAGTGTTTTAAAGGCCAAACACCATCACAATTTTATAGGAACTAACATTTCTCTTTCTTCTTTTAGTTACAGCTCATCAACTTTAATTGACAGACACTTACTATTCCAGTCTAAGAGTTTTTACTCCATATCTAGATCTTCAAGTGTGCAATTGGAAAATGGGGGCCCTTTAACCCAGATTTAAAGACTAGCAAAACTGAGGAGGAAAAACTCTAGGGGCTTTGTTTACATTAGCTTTTCATACAGTTAAATAATAATACTTGAAAGGTTTGCCTTTCTATAAGTAGGGAAAAACAGAAGCATATTTTCTAGAAGGCCAATTAGAAAAGCAGAGTGACTGGATCTCTGCTTCACAGCTGCATGTTTCTTCAGCGTGAAATGAATCCACCAGTCTTCCCTTCTTTCCATTCTGTCACTCTTATTTTCACAGGCAGTCCAGCTCCAAAGAAGTAAGGAGACCCTGGAGCTGCTGGAAGCGGTAGCACAGCCAGCTCTCCAGGAGTGCCTGCACACCTCCCTCTTACCCTGTCTCTACACAGGTTCCTTCCAGCCACTGCTGTGTTCCTGCAGGCAGGGAACCCGTCCCATAGTTTGGGAAGCAGCCGAGTGACAGGAACCCTGGGGCTCAGGGACCTGGGGCTCAGTCTAGACCCAGCCAGAGCAGGTGAATAGGAGTAAATGAGACAACAGCTCAGGCAAGCAGCTCAGAGCGAGGCTCGCAGCGCTCACCTCGACGTGGCCGTTGAGGGCGGCGTGGTGAAGCGCCGTGCGCCCGCCGCGGTCGGACACGTTGACGCTGCTCAGCAGGGGGATGAGGATCTCCGCACACTTCACAGCCTTGTTGGCGGCTGCCACGTGCAGCGGCGTCTGCCAGTTCTTGTCCCGGGCATTGACATCGGCCGAGTGCTTGATGAGCACCTGCACGGCTTCCTGCAACGGCAGCGCAGCCACAGCCGTCAGCACGGCCCTGCTCCTGACAGCTCTGGCTGCTACCCGGCTGTGTTCCGCACAGCACGGGGACACGGAGAACAACATCCCTCCGAAACACCTGCCAGGCTCCTGGAATGGCACTGTCCTTTCAAATGGCCCAGCACACATCGCTCTGCTGGCACTGAGAGCAGCGGCCTCGCAGCCAAAACTTGCCAGGTGGATTTGGGGATGTCCTGCCTGCACGGAGCCTGTTTGGCTGATTAACCGGCAGTGCCTCACAGCTGTGCTTTCAGTGAAGAAATGAATTCCCTTGAGCCTTTACTGCCATCACTGATGGGCTCAGCCTTGGCCAGCAGCAGGACACTCCAGGAGCTGCCAGGTGCTGGCTCTGTCAGACATGAAGATGCTTCTGGCAGTTTCTCACAGAAGATGCCCCCACTACCAGACCCTTGCCACACAAACCCAACACACACTGCTACAGGAATCATCTACAAGATGAAAAGCACATCAAAATAACAGTAAAGTGCTGCACCTTTTATTTATAAACAGGAAAAAGGAAAAAATAAAGAAGAACACGTAAAAAGAAAATTTTAGCTTTGTGAAAACATGAGAATGTTGGTGTCCCTAGCTTAGCATCAGCATTCCTTTCCTCCCCAAGGCCTAAGCATGGGCCAAGGGTCTTGACTGCAATATCCATTCTGTCAGCCTGAGACCAAACAACATCTTTTAAGGTTAATTTTGTTGGTTAAAAGTAAATATTTCCCAGTGAGAAAATGTACTCTTCTCTCTTGAGAGTCCCTCTCTTGCTGGAGAATTCACAATCAGTTCATTTCTGCATCTACTCATACCTCTGCCATTAAGCAAGTCAGATAAAAACCACAAATTCTTCTCAAAATTGCATTTAGTTTCCTCTTCCTTTTTCCCCCCCACAAACAAAATACAGACAAACTACTGGGACACAGTAGCATTCAAGCAGCCTTGTCTGATAAACACAACTCACATCTGGTATGTAGGAGAGCCATAGTCCTACATAGTACCTTATTCTCTTTCCATAAACTGCAAAGTTTTCTGTTAAGCCCAGCCAAAATTTTATTACGAATAACAAATGCACAGTGTGTTTACATAGTACTTTTATATCTAGAATGGCCCAGGAGAGTGCCTGCAGTCTGTATCACTATTACATATACATACTGGGATTTTTATGTCTTTGTCCTCAACTGATCTCAGCAGTTTCGTTTTCTACAGCAGTCTCAAAAGCTATCCTCTAACAGATTTGTTCAGTGCGTGACACTGCATCTCCTACAGCACCAATGATGATCTATGACTGCTGATGTCTCAATAGGGTTTTGTTTTTCAAATTATAGGCCTACTATTTTAAGAGTCATTTAAATGTAATTCACTGGAGACCTACCCAGCTGGGACATGAAGTCAGCAGGAAAATTCATGCACTCTTAGTGAAAGAAAGAAAAAGTTAAAGGATAATTTTTAGAAGTAAATAATAAGGACTGAATACCTGAAGCTAAAAATATTCAAATTTTAAAAGAAAAACATTTACACCTTTTTGTTTACATCTGCAGTCTGCTGCTCTTTCTGATTTGGGATCAAAAGTTAAAATCCTTATGGAAAAGTTTTAATTCTATTGTTTTTGAGAGCATGAGCTTTACCCTTTTATTATAGTTTCTCCATATGCATGCAGTGCCCAGCTATAGTGTAAGCCTCTGCAGTCAGTGTCTCTAGCTATCCCAAGCTATCACAGTGAAATGTCTTAACTTTTTCAAACTGTTTAGGGCTGGAAGGTGATATATCCATTAACAATCCTACACAGACACCCTAAGGGATGCTGATTTGTAAATAAACATTTGAATCCCTAAAGCCCCTGAAAAATCATCAAGACATAAGTAAAGAAGTGTCCAATATTTCAATCAACATATAAAAGGATTCAAGGAAATAACTTCTGAATCCTCTGAAATCTTCATAGTAAAAGATTGATAAAAAAACTTAGCATTTGTTGGTGATCATTCTAAAAACAACTGTGCTTCCAAAACTACACAGAGTCCTACTGGTCAACTCCTGGACCAGCAATTCATCTTCTATCAATGGGAACTTTGAATTCACCTACTGCTGTCTACTACTATCACCATCAAATCTGCACATTTGTTCATTTGAATAGGAAGGTAAAAAGCAGCACTAAAAGAGCCTCGAAAATAATAAATCCTGTTTCCAAATTGTTACCAAAAGTAGCAATTATAGTATAAATCATGAAGAAAAAATGCCAGGAGGAGAAAGTTTAATGTGTTTATGAAACATACCATGAAAAGGGTTTAAAGGCTGGTGTGTCCCCCTGTTGCCTCACTAATGCACCTGGGTGCTCACTGAGAGGTACCAGAACTGCCAGCACACCTTCTCATTGTGCTTCAGCTGACAAAGAGTTAAAGATGAGACACAGCGCCACAGAAAGACATACATTTTCTGTTAGGACTGTCACTGATGATAAAAATCATGTACTCTGACAAATCCAAAACCAGAAACCAAGCACACTGCAATTCCCGCATCAGAAAGACTGTGGCTGTTTTTTAAGGTTTAAGCCCGATCTTTGTTTTCCAACATGGCTTTTTGTATTTTGCCTCATTACAGCATTCACAGTCTCTCAGATATTCCTTTCAGAGGGTTTCAGGGGATGCCAGCAGCTGGGAAGCTCAGCCAGCAGCCAAACAATGCCCGAGTTCAGAAGAGAGCCCAGGATTCCTGCCTCCAGGCTTGGCAAGCGCTGGACTGTTTCGGAGGTGATTCGAGTCCATCAGGCTCTGGAAGACAGCCACCCTCTGTCTCCTTTACAACCCCTCCCCTCATCCCCAGCAGCCAATTCGGTCTGCAGTTGGGCTCACTGTTAATGAAGTATTGGGAGGGCAAAAGTAGACAGGGAGGTCCCCAATGGAAAGCCAAGAATACTGGTGCAGTTGAAAAGAGTAATCCCCGAGCTGCATTCCCAGTAGTTACTGCCGCTCCTTTTAAGGTAGCAATGGAAGAGGTACAACAGGATGGCAGAGGATTTCTATTTGTCAAGCAGAAGAAATATGGGCAAACCCTCCCTTCTGCATGAATCAAATGCATTAACAGAAAACCTAAGGGATGCCTTGAAATGTAATTAACCAAAACAAATTATGTGGTAATGCATGTTGGATCACATCCACATCCACTCCCTTCTGGCACACACACAGCATGCACACACCCACAGGTATTTATTCCTCTTTTTTCACTACCTGAAGGTGATGTGGGCACTGTAGACCACTGTGGACTCCATCCCATGTCAGTACTCCTCACTACTCCCTGTGACTTGCTATGGCAATGTGGAAATCAAGCACACGAAGGCTCAAGAGCAGCTACAGCTAACTTGTAAACACTGGCCTTCAGCCGCAGTGCCCTGCATGCAGGAAATGCCTTCCCTCTTTGCACGCCCATGCCACCTACCATGGCTCTCCAGGGTTTGCTTTTCCCCCAACATGTTGATTATGTGTAAAAGCAGGGTAATCAAACCTTACTCACTTCACTTCTTGAAGCAACTGCTCGATGGAGCGGAGTCAGCCACATATTGTCCTTGGCATTGACACGAGCGCCTGCAAACGAACAGCAGAGGTTACATACACGCCTTGGGTGTGACACTGAGGGCCTTGCCCAGCTGTTTCACAGTAACCAGAGCTGAGCACTTGGTACTCTCAGCGCTTCCCAGGACTCTCCTGGCACCACCTTCACCTTGAAAATACATTTCCAGATGTCAGATAGATAAAGTGGGATTGGGAAAGAAAGGAACCGGATAGATAGGACTATTATTAGGAGTTGCTTTGTTTACAGGACACACAAGAAGCAAGATTTATTGGAAGGAATTACATATGTATGCATGTACACGTGTGTCTATGCAGATGCATTTTTTTAGATCAACTGATACAGCTGGGGGGAACAAAAGCACCCTTTCCTCAAAGCACTCTGCTATCTACAGACATGATGAAGGGAACTAGCCTGAGCATCTCTTGTTTCCAGCTCCGTCAGGCAGACCATCAAAAAATAACCACTTCCCTGCTCTGCAAATCCTACTGGGGTCAAGGAAACAGGATCAGGAAATGCTCAGGCTGGAGACAAACTGGGCATTTACTACATCACGTTCTGTGGGTGTTCCTGGGCAAACAACAGAAGAGCAGGGACGAAGAAGACCACTCATCTACCTCCAGTGCAGTTCAGTGCTAACAGGTGCTCTGACAAGGGCAGCTGGGCAAGAAGATGAATTTGGGCTGGCTTGCCAGAGAAAAGGATAAAAGAAGAATATTTGACAGCTACAGTGGTTCTGGCTGACTGCAGATCCCAGATTTATTTTTTTTTAAAAGGCATCCTGTACCTCAAAAAGACCTTTTTGCAAGAAATACTAAAGCTATCCACTGATGTAATACCTCAAGAAGGAAATCTAGTGATAAGGACTAGAGAAACTAATTTTTTAAAAGGCTTAACCTGAAAATATTGTACCTCACAGGTTTGCAGGTAGCAGTATTGGTCTGAGATGGGTAGCAAATGCAGTAAAAAAAAGGAGAGAAGCACAGGTGTCATGAGCACAGCCTGGGTGAGCTTCTAAACCTCATGAACAAAGGAATGCTTAAGCTTCATTTTGCACCCTGACTTAAGTGCATCCAAAAGGCTGTAATTAATAAATCCCACTCTCTGAATCACTAGTACTTTCTGAGAGCTGATTCTCAGGAATATTAAGATGCTTGCCTGTGAATCACAGTGGTTATTGGGAATCGTGTTAGATAATCAGAGAAGAAACAAGTTCTTGCATATTTCCACAAGTCAGGATGCAGTTTTTTGGCTGCAAGGAAAACAAGGCCACTTTCATAACTACTGCAACAATTCAAGGCAATCCTCCAAACTCACTTCAGAACCTGGTACCTGGTGGTACAACGTGCCCTATGGAAAAACCCCCTTTGGAAAAGACACAGTTTCGAAGAGTTTTTTAATTAATCTAAGCAAGGAAGCTTTTGCTGCCTTCTGTCTTTGTGCATTTGACACATAAGCATCCTGCCCTTTGTCTGCACTGTGTGAGGCTCCAGAGACCAATAAAACAGTAACTTGCTCCACCACCAAGAAGCCAACAGGACTTCAAGGCACCTTCTTCCATTATCCTGATTTGGGCTGGTAGGTGTCTTGGAGATGGAAACTGCTTACATTAATTCCTAGTGATTGACAGTAAAAACTGTCAAAAGTAAAAACTTTTTGGGTTTAGAAAATGGTTTTGTATTTACCTTGGGGTTTTGCCTTATCTTCTTAACTAAGGTTTCTTTTATTTTATCTCTACCCATTCACTAACTCCTACAAGCAGATGGTTACAAATAAGAAAGGCTAATATATAGAGTAGCAAAGCATGACCAACATTATTCCTCAGTATTTAACAACTCCAACAGCATTGGTGAGTACGAAGATGATGAGAAAAGCAAGAGAAGTATCTCCATCAGCAGCTATTCATGCCCTTCACTGATCCACTTACCCTTTGAGAAACTGAAATAGTTACCAAGAAAGCAACTGAAGAAAATAGTAAAAGGAAAACAAGACCAGTATAAATAAAATAATACACCATGCTATCAGCCTTTTCATTCTCAGCTGTTTTCCACATCCCTTTACCTCTTTGTGTCTCTCTATGTGAAACAGTGAAATTGCTCTTAGGTTCTAATGCAGTTTAATATGTTTGTGGTTTCTGTTTTTCAGGAGCTACACAACACAGCTGTTGTTATAGAACCTGCTCTTGTACATTTCCTGAGATGCACATCTTCTGAAGAGACGTTTCAAAGCATTTCCTCTTGTACTGCCATTTCCATCACCAAAATTCAGCTTCTGGGTTCGCAGCTGTTCTTTGCAGGCAATGGTTAACAACAATGAAAAAACTTCACCAGCACTGATGCACTCGTTTGGGGACAGGAAATACCTGTCATTTTAAGGATGATTGAACTGGTGCACTGGGAGAGCAATGCTCATGTTTTCAAAGGTGCCCTCTACACTCCAGGAATTTGGGGGCCCATGTTGTGACAGCCCTGAGGACAACCCTTTGAAAGTAGAATAACACAGAAATCCATTTTTAAAGACTAAGTGCTCTAGAACATGCTAATACATCTAAAATAGGCTGTGTACAAAGCCCAGAAGCTTAAATTTTCAAGACCATCCCACAGCATATCCTCAAATTCAACCAGAAATTCAGTGTCCCGCTCTATAGTCTGGACCAAGTACCTTAACCACGTTTCAGTGCACTTCCTACAAGACTCCATGAATTAATCTGTGTGTCTATAAGAACAAAGTGGGCTGAAAAACACTCAAATTGGTGTAAATTATGTCATTCATACCACAAGCTTCCTTTAAAATATACATTGCTTTAAAGATTTCACTTAAAATCCTTTCAGATAGCCACAGAAGCCAGCCATCCTATAAAATACCCGTTTAAAAAAAGAAGTTCTTCAGAGTAAAGCCTTTTCTCAGCCTCACCTTCTCCACCATCTCTTCCTGAGCTTGACAGAAAGGCTTAGCTGTAGGGATTTGCTTCCTGAGGCTGAAGTAGACGACGTAAGATATAATGTTACAGATAAAATCAGCGGAGAGGAAACTTTCTGTATTCTACTTCTCTTTAATATGGCTGTTCTGTAATGTTTGCCATTTTTCACTTTCAAATTTTTCTGCCAGAAGAGGAAATAAATCTGAAACTGCCTCTGTTCCTTTGAGATCTGAAATAAACAACTTGATGCTGGCCTTCAGGAATAAGGATAACATCTGTTTATCATAACCAAAGTACAGTTTTCCATCCAGCACATCTGCCAAATCCACATCTCTAGATTCCACCATCTAAATCTCCAATATTAGGGATAGTCAATGGAGGGAGAAAACTGTACTCTTTAACCTATTAATGTCTTTATTTACATGCACCTTTCCAACTTCTCCTGTAAGACACAGCAACAGACCCACCAAAATGTAAGGACAGCCTCTTGACAAGAAGCCCAGAGCCTTCTGAAAGAGTAAAGCAAGGTAATATTGCCAAGATGGCAAATACCTTGATGGGGAACAAGGGTAAGGGACTCAGCTCAAACATGATGCCCTCAGGCAGCAGCTCGAAGCCCAGGATGGGGAGAGACACTACCACAAAGGGGAATGCAGCTTGTATTTGCCCAGACAACTGTTCTTGCACATCCACAACTGTGGCATCACACAGAAATTGCTTCTGTGAGATGGCTACGTTGCTCCTCCTCCTTTCTGACAGAAATGAGATGAAGAAGTACTCAAAGCTTCCTGCTTTCATGTAGCCTGGAAAAATAAAACCACACAGCACCCTTCCCCAGTTTGAACCATGTGATTATGGATCAGACCTCAGAGCTGGTGTAAACCTATCTGGCTCTGACATTTAATGGGCCAGGGTGACTCACACCAGCTGAGGGATCTGGCACTGTCTCTCCTGTATCAGCTCCAAACAGACTCCAATTCAGTGGCTACCTAGAAAGCCATTCCTGGTCTGTCTCCAACCACCTGGGCAGAAATTTAATTCATTAGACATTACATTTATTTGTGCCACCACCAGTTTATGGACCACAAATCTCAGAAGCTGCATATTTAATTTAATTTCTTTCCTGAACACTGTACAAAATGAAATGTGTTGATACTCCTCCCACTTTCTACTCATGCTGAGAATATTGCTTGACACCAACAGCGTTTGTGTGCTTTCTGTCTGTGAAAACACCATCTCATTTTAAGTCAGACAACAAAGTTTTTCTGCTTATGTAACTAAATGTTATGTTCAGATTAATATTTTATGATACAGTTTTACTACTACCATTTGCTGACTGAAGAGCTGAAGCAAAGGAAGATGCTGCACTTGTCCTTGCAGCCTAGTTCATGAAGAGATCATAGTCACAAAGGGGTGTTTATAACAAGGCATAAACCTGCTCCTCCAAGCCTCAGAAACCTCCAAACCTGCTCTTGGATACAAGTACTCACTCATGCTCATCATGAGTAATGACACTTCAGATATTAAAGAACAATGAATAAGTAGAATATACAACACAAAATTAATTTTGCCTCATGCTGAGCTAGTTGGGAAAGACCCACACAGTTCCTGCAGACTGAACCTCAGCACAGTCCCACTGACAGTTTTTAAGAGCCCACATTATACATTTTTCACATTCATTTGGATATATATATAAACTCCCCAAGATGCATCACCCATATTTTATGCTGTTGATCAGACAAACCCTATCACCCATGGATGACATTCTGGCCCTGAGGTGCTGGAACTAAGTGTCCCAGAAGAACTCTAGAAAGCCTTCTTTCCTCATCAGGAGCATTCACTGGGACATTTTTGGATGCTGTTTGGGAAAAATGGGTGAAACCATTTCACCTTTCCCTTTATGAGGATATTGCCTGTGCTGCTGCTTGCCAAACTTGAAAAAATACATTGCTCCTGCAATCTCCTCACACACAATGGAACAGCAGTATGTAACAAACAACACACACTGCAAGAACACGTGCACAGATTAAATTTATTAAGTCCTTCCTCCCAAGGAAGAAAATCCTGCTTGCATTTAGCACATTGAAAACCCACCCAAGCATAACCTGTCAGCAGAGCACTGTTCTTTTCAACCATTCTGCTGCCATCAGGGATAGAGCAGAAAGATCTCATGTATGATGTATGTCCAGCTAGTTACCCTCACTAAGCAATTAAGCAACCCAAAATTCCCCCAAAATGAACAGAGGAAACACATAACTGCACCAAACTGGGTTCTCATTTTCTTCCTTCTCCAGGTCTGGCTAGAGTGGCAAGCCAAAGAAATATGATTGTGTGGCCTGCATGTAGCCATCAACAGCCTGATCTGAGATTGAAATTTGGTGCTTCAAGCAGAAGGCTGGATCAGGTCATCTCTAGAAGTACCTTCCAGCTTGAATTATTCTAGGACTCAAGGCTGGAAATCAGAAGGTGCCTTGTAATCAAAGGGCTGAGAATTCTGAAATAACTCAAAAAAAAAAAAAATGGAATTCATTTGAAGAAGCAGTTCAAAAATCTGTGAAACCAACTGCATAGCAAGGTTGCTTGCAAGGGGTTAGAAGTTTGTACCATAAGGTTCCTTTCAGCCCCACATTTTTAAATCTACATAAGCTTTACTCTTACAGTTCTCCAGTTTAGAAAAACACTGCCTTTGAAATCTGCAATCTAGGAGTTTTCCATGAATTATGCTCTCTTCTTGAGAGATAACTGCGTTATGCTTTGTTCTGACATATTTTGATCATGTTTTCTGTCACTACAACAGTTGGAAAACATTTTTTTTCATTTCTTTTGTTTAGATATTTCCTACTACACAGTTTCTAATATCCAAATAAACTTCCTGATTCTTAGAAACATGCTTCTAATGTAAATAGCACTTACAATTCATTTAAGCTAAGTTACAAATTTTTTTTGCTCTTATTCCATAATTTTTGCTTAACAGGAATTCTTGGATTGTACTCCAGGATATGAAGCCACATTTCAAATATGTACATGAGCAAGTTTCTGAATCACAAATGCTGTCAGTTTGAAGGCTTTATAAATTGTTAAAAGCCAGTTACTTTGTTTATTAATTCTGCTCATTTTCTGATTGTATCACCAAATTTAAATATAATTTCTAAGCTTGCAAGAAATGGAACCAGCTCTGTTAAACTCAGAAATAAGCAATGCCCAAAACTCCCTTATATACGCTTTGCTGAGTATTCTTTGTAGCTTTAAAATTAGCTGATTTACTAGTTAATAGCAGTGAGGGACTATACCTTACCTGACAAAATGAGAAGCTCAATGATGTCTGCATCCCCCAGGAATGATGCAACATGAAGAGGAGTTCTTTTCTCGGCATCCTACAAAACCACAGATTGTCCAGTTATAAAACATGCTCAGTAAGTGCAAGCATTGGTGTTAAAAGAGCAAAGGATTTGTATATATTTATTTTGCTGTGTGCATTTCTGTTTATAATTAGAAATGCAATCTCAGACAGTGAAAAAACAAAATTCAAGACCTCAACAATACATTTCCTCCCAATAATCCTCTATATTTTTTCACTCATTTCCACCAGACCTTGCCAAGACATTGCCTTTACTCTGATATCCTGTTACAGGTAGATGAAATCAAAGTTAAAATGAGCTAGGACAGCATCTTTAGTTATCTTTCAGAAACATTTTCCACTCGTAGGTATCATAATTATAATCCAGATGCTTCTGGATATCAGACTTTGTAATGTAGTTTGCATCAACAGTACAACAGCAGAGTCCTCAAAAGGATAACTCAGGAGAATTATTTGTAACCACACACAAGGTCAAGTTGCAAACTCCCCTTGGTCTGCAAAGGCTCTTGTACATTGTAGCCTGGATATCTACAGCAGCCCAAGATGGGCAGGTACACCTTGACTGACCTTTAAACATAAATAAAGTATTACCAGTCAAATCTGTTATTAAACTTAGAAGAATTGCTAAGATATTTTATTTTTATATATATATAAACTTCTGAAGTTATATATATATATATATATAAAGCTTCTGAAATACATCCAGGATTTTTTTTATTTCTGTAATTTTCCAAATTAAGGAGTCCATTTTAAGGATTTTTTTTTTATTATTTCAAGGGATATAAATACAGTATGCACAAAAGCCATTATTTTATTGCTTTATTCAGCTGATTTCAGAGCATGAGCCTTTAAAAGAAACTGCTAAATATTACGGTATGGGCAACAACAATCATAAGAACTGCTAATACTGCTCCTTGTGCTATTTGATCCCTGTTTCCAATCCTAAATATATTTTGTGCTGATTTCTGAACCACAAAAATAAGTTCTAAGAGACCTTATCAATCAAACTTATTGCAACCTACTAGCATTAAATATTTTAAATTGGTAACAAATTCAACACTTCCTGCAAACAATACCAACAGAGAAACCCTAACAATATTTACACCCTGTCCCTGAAAAAGATCTCTGAGCCTGTCGTGAAAAATATCACTTTCAACGTGCCCAAGCGGTCATTAACCATAAGCTATTTTGGAATATCTTCAAAGCATGCTATAAATGTATAAATCTGTGTAGCAGAACCATTTGTCACGGGAATGTTGAAAATTGTTTTCCAGCACTGAGAAGCACAGAGCCACTCATCACCAGAACAATTCATGTTTAATTTTTGTGTTTGTATGATTTTTTTTAAACATACATAATGTATGCAGTCCTCAAATTTTGCTGCCTTGGGTTTTGATCTTATGTATTGGGCATGCACATAAAACACACAGAACCCTGATTGTCACAGGTCAGAAGGGAAGATCTCTTACAGGCTTTCATTTTCTCACATGGTAGGCAAATTAAAAAAATATTAAGCAGTGTCCATGCAGCAGTGTTCACTCAGGAACAAATATCACATGTTCCTTTCATATGCTTCATTCCTAACACCACAGAACAGCTTTTACAGGCTACACAAGTGTAGGTGAGATCTTCCATAGTTTTCATATTCCCTGTTCTAAGGCTACCCATAACAAAAAATACACTGACTGATCAAACATATATATAACAATAGAACCAGTTTTATTTCTTTCTTAGTTTGTTGATACTAATGCATGAAGTTGTCTTTATTATAACTTGTACTTGTAATAGCCATTGTACCTGTCAGTGCAACACAGCCAAGTTCGGCAAGAGCAGAGCAGTTTGAAGTTGAATGCTAATGCAACAAGACCAAGCAATTTTCTGTATCATGGAATAAGGTTACCCAGTGCTTTGTTAATTATAAGCAATTTTTTGTACTAAACTGTAAATCTGATGCAAATTTGATAACTGAGGGAGGAAAGGATATGAAACAGAAAATTTTACTCTTCTGTCACAGGAATAACTAATTCTGTAATCTTTCTAAGCTTTCAGTTTTTAAAATACATACAATGTCCTATCATATTGAATGTGAATCAAGTTTTCAGAGAAAGATGGGTTACCCACAAAACTGAATTTAAGCTTTATTTCTCCAAGAGGGAAAAAACTCTAAAATTTCTCCATTTATCACAACAAGGCACAAATCAGCATTCATTTGCACACAGAGCCCAACAGGCAACGTTTTCAGGAGTCTGGCAGGGAGAAATCCACACACTCCACCCGCAGCCGAGTGTGCGGTTGAGCAACTGGAGGAGGAACATCCTTGAGTTCCTGTTGAGACTGTGCACAGCACTGATAGCAGAACAGAGGAACTGAGGCTGTCCCACCACAGCCATCGTGCTCCCCTCAGAGCCGCGAGCCCTCACAGCCACACCTCCTCACTCGCTGGCGCGGCGCCCAGCCCGCACCCCAACACTCTTTCAGCTCCAGACATCCTCGTCCTGTGCTGCTGGAAACAGGAGCACAAAAGTAAATCAGTAATGAGCTAAAGACTGGAGGCTACACACAGAGAGAGGGATAAAACTTGGCGTTTCAAGGAAAGGCTTGGCAGAACCCCAAACCTCAACATGCATTATCAAGGCAAGGAAAGCAAGCGGGGGGAAGAGATAATAACAGGATTACAAGGAGCATTAAGAGAAATAATCAGACCTGCTTCAAGTGCAGTTCTCAGAAGAACAGAAGGTCAGCAAGAGACTGTAGATAAGGTATAAACAATGGCTAGAAAATCATGCTGAGATGAGATAAACTCTCTTTCCAGTACCTGAGGGGGGCTGACAAGAGAGCTGGAGAGGGACTTTTCACAAGGGAGTGTAGTGATAGGACAAAAAGAAATGTCTTCAAGCTGAAAGAGGGCAAGTTTAGATTAGATACTAAGAGAAATTCTTTACTGTGAAGGTGGTGAGGTAGACACAGGCTGCCCAGAGAAGCAGTGGATGCCCCATCCCTGGAAGCGTTCAGGGCCAGGTTGGATGGAGCTTTGAGCAATATGGTCTAGTTAAAGGTGTCCCTTGTGACAGGAGTTTGGAACAAGATGATCTTAAGGGTCACTTTCAAATCAGAGCATGCTGTGATTCTAGGAAAACTGTGTTAGTAGCCTATATTAGTTCACGGAAAAGATGATGCTGCAGGCTAACATTATCTGTACACTTTTTTTCTTTTTTTTTTTAAATACAGATAAAAGAAACTAAGAATCTAACAGCCAGGCAATCAGGAACAGAAGGCCTCAGCAAGAAAAACACTCAACACATGCTTAAACTATTCAAGTGATCACAGGGGCACTGATAAGGCCCTCACAGGCTTAAAGTTAGACTAGTCTTTAAGTGCTTTATTGGATCAGAGCCTGGGGTACATGAAGATTAGCAGTAACAGTGAGCTGAATGAATCATATCAGCACACATAAAATAATCAGGCACATTAAGGAAAGGGCCTACATTTTCTCCTCAACACAGCCTACATGTCAAAGAAGATAATGGATTTGAATTTTGATATCAACTGCAACTGCTCAGATCAGGTGATGCTTAGTACTGAGTTATTTACTATCAAAATGTAAGTGCAACTGCTGCAGAAAATAAATGTATGTATCTTTTCTTTGTCACCAAACTGACTGAGCTGCTAACAGGAATAGTTGGAGTTTACAGAAGTTTCAATCCACCACAGAAACAGAGTTACTGAAACCTTTGGGTTCCCACCACCTCCAAAATGTGCCTGGGTGGCAGAACAAAGCATATGAATGTCTATAACTTCCACTGATCAGATCTAACTAAATAATGACAGAAACAAACCTCCTGCTCATTCACTCCCTTTACAGCTGTTACATCTGAGTACACCTCATTTAAATAGCACAACCATTAAAAAAATTTCAGATACAAGCTGATTTCAGAACAATTAAATATTGGGAACTGTTAGGAACTATGGAAGAGGCTAAAAGCATATGAGCACCTACTTCTTGAGCTATTTACAACTGTTCAGAGCCAAAAGCTGATGGTGTACCAAGAAAATCTCTGCTGCTTCAAGGATTTCCTCCTCCTCATACATTCCATTAAAGCCTGTAATTCACAGAGTAAATCGAAATGTTTGACTGTGGGCACTACAGGTGAAGGTGGGAGTCAAGCTGTGTAATTTATGCTTTGTGCTCTTTCTTCTGCATGTAATAGAAATTCTCATCTGAAAATGCAGATCCTTGTTCCAGCACCTCTCGTCCCACAGTCTTCAGCTTAGTCTCAGAAGGAAAGATTTTTCTGGACTGAGTCTTAAACTGCCATGTGCTCATGAAGCAGAAGAGGCAAATACTTCGATCTTCTAGAGCAAGAAAAATTAAGTTCTTTCTCCCCTGTCATCTACCAATTGCCTTCCATGAGGCTGACAGTAACTTCTATGCTAGAGAAGCATAACTTTAAAAGTTAATTACTAATTCCAGATTGAGACCATAGAAAATGTTATCCTAAAGAATGGAAATATTTTGATGCTTACAGGTATTCACTGCATGACTCAAAAGACAGACTTAAACAACTCCTCCATTTTTATAAATACAATATTGACTTTGGATGGGGGGTGTTAAGGCATGGGAGCACATGGGATGGGAAGGATGAGAAAAGATTTAGAAAATTCAGGTATTTTCAGGCTGATATTGCTACCTTTGAAGACAATAATGCAGTTACAGCCAAACCCTGCCATGGGATTTTAATGGTCTGTACATCCTTAACTGCCTCAAACTGATGAGATGAGTCACCAGCACAGATATATATAACATAGTAACCATTACTACACTACCACGCTGTTGCAACACGACCCAGAATATTTCAGACTCACAGTCTCTCCAGCAAAATCATCGTCACAGTGCAAAAAATTTTCTTTATAAAATATTAAAAAAAAAAAATCTAAACAGAAGTCATGCTAGTTGCTTTGCATTGCAGACATCAGTGTAATTTTATATTCAATTTTGCTACGTAATGGAGAATTGTTGATAATTTCTGTAGAAAAAAAAATCTCCATCACTTCCCACTTAAAACAGCATATTAAACAGCGCTACCAGAGGCTAAATGCCCACTTCAGCTACCCCAAACATGCAATGCCTTTCAGACTCACAACCCTAAATATGTGTCTATTTATACCCTCAAGCACTCACAGCACCTCCAAAAGCATGCTTGGCAATAGTACAGAAATATATAGAACTTGTGCTCATGTGGGAAGACCTGGATGAAGCCTGAATCCTCCTGACAAAGGCAGTCTTGTAAATCTATGTCTTTCCAAGAGGGATAATGAGGAAAAAAGTAATGAACTGCACACATACATGTGTCTCCATGATTTCCTTTCTGCCCTCCTTATCTCATAATAAACCACCCCTAAATACATGGTACTGCATGTATGGCCCTGCAATCTCTGCTGATGCTGCTGCCTGTTCCTCTGCAGACATTCTGCAGCTAGAAACAGGGCTCTGTCCAAGAGAAAACACAGCATTAGGGGATAAAAAATAAAACCAGAGAGAATGAAATGACTTGCAAACAACACATTAGTTAGGGGGAAGAATACTAGAAGGTTTTTTGACTTTTTTTTTACTTTGGGTATTTTGAAGGGAAACTGAACTGGAAGAATGAGATGAAAATGGAAATTTCACAGGAAGGATTTTGGTTTATAACACTGCACACAACAAGGAACTTTGGACTTTGCAGATGTAAGGTGCTGCACAGCGTGTGTATTATGAATCTCAAACAAGAAGGGGTAACAACTGGATCCAGATTAGTTCTGGGGGTCATTCTCTCCCTCTCTTCCCTAAGTTAAAACAGCACCCCAAAATATCCCCATCTACATACACATAGCATGATCACCCTGCTGCTTCTGAATGTAGCAAACAGCAAGTGTGGAAGATGTCTACCTGCAACTAATCTGGCAGTCTGGATTGTCCAAGTGACACCACAAATATCCTGGGAAACAGGCTGCTGAATGCTGACCACACTTCCCATGGACACAGTGTGTATTCAGTTCCCAGGGGGACAGAATTGCTCATTGCCAGCTAAATATAACAGGGTCCGTGCCCTCAGGGTGCACAAGTGGCATCACGTGCCCCCAAAGCACAGGTAGGGACTGGAGAGGTCAAAGTGATGATTACGGTGGCAGAATGAACTAAAACCTCATTTGTAATCCCAACAGATTTCACTTTGTTGCAAAACAGAAGTCACAATTACAGCAGTATCCAGAATGTGGTCATTTCCATCAACAAACAAGTCCTTGGCTTAGTAAGTTACTAATTATTTTACCAGACCAAAAAAAAAAAACTAATCTTCTAAACTTCTGATTTCCTCCAAACTCTTTCCTAAGCTTAATTTTCTCTTGGGAAGTCTGCACATGCATTCCTAGTTTTGTGCTGTTTCTCCATGCACTTCTTCTGTCTTCCAAATACTTCTCTTGATGGAGATTTAAAAAATCCCATTTTTTTAAACTTCAGAACTTCCCAAAGCTTGCTGCAAAAACAGAATTTTACTTTGTATCCCTGTCCTACCTATATTTGAGCTACTCCAGTGTTAACACAGCCAACCAAAATGATCAACAAAGAACAACTCTCTGCCAAACACTGTCAGAGCTTCCTCTCACATGAACAACCAAACGCTAACATGGAAGTAATTAAAAACACCCTTAAAATAGAAACAGAAGCATGCAATGCAAATTGCCAGCTCGAAGCACAATGAGGGGGAAATCTTTTCATCTTTCTTCAGTGATATTTTAAGCAATTGACACTTCCCTGCAGTCACTACTCAGAACACAATCTTCAGAGTTTGTGTTGACCAGCATCTTTCTAATTACTTCAAAAAACAGCTCTGAGTTTTGCTCCTGACGAGGCAAAGCATTCTTGGGTAGATTTTGAGCACTGTAAGCAGTATTCTGGGAAAAAAAACATTCAATGTCTTTTTCTATTAAGTATTATGGGACTCATCTGCAAAACACATATTCTTCGTCTAATCTTACACCTGACAGCTGAGAGCATCTCCTTAGCAACCATCACTAACACACACGCAGCCAAAGGATAGAAAAACATTGGAGAAACCCACAATAACCTCACACAGGAAATGCTATTTTGAAAATCCAGTGTGAAATACAGAGGAAATTTTGGGACTATGGTATTCATATACCTTGCTGAGGTTTTGTTTAGCTGGGTTTGGTTTTGGTTTTTTTTTATATTTATTAAGATCATCAGCAAAAACAAAGGACGAAACTCAAGGATGATTCTTTAAGGAACCGCTTTTAGGAACTTGCAGGAAAACAATCAGGTACTGATAATCACAGGGAAAGCTTAACATCAAGGTTTGAATAAGATTTAAAACAGTGCCATTTCTTTCCTTCTACTGGACAGCAAACAGGGTGGAGCCCCAGTCAACCAGATCTGTAGGATCACATCTCTAGTTCCTTCTGGCAGCTCTGAACAGGACAGCTGGACATCACTACCTGCAAAATCTGCAGTGCCAGGACCATACCAGACCAACTGCTGGCACTGGCAATGAATAAACTGGTGGTTTTACGTCACAGAAAGATATGAAGAAAGGGAAGGTTGATTCAAACCTTCCAGGAAACACCTGGAAATTATAATTCTGTTTCTGCTTTATATTCTCACCACTTTGAGAGGCCACAGGTTGTAGTCAGGACTGGCAGGATTTGTTTCTGGAAGTATGGATATAAGTTAAAACCAAAGAGGGGGGAAAAATCCACCCCAATTTCTGCAAAAAAGACTAAGTTGATTTGGAGATATTTTTTTCATTGCCAAAGCACTCAACTACTACTTGTTTACAGCTGCTTACCATTCTGGCTAGAATAATCCAATCTGCAAAACAGTAATTCCTTTGTGGGCAAATTGTGGCCAAGATTCTGCTTCCTTACTCTCACTGCTGAGAATTATAGTGAAGCTTTAGTTCAAGCAGAGTCAAATGCATAACAGCTCCTGATCTGCAAAGACTCTTCATAAAAGAAAACCCTACAGAGAGTAAAAATATGCAATTTTCAGCTGTTTTCATTCATTTTCTCAGTAAGAGAAGAAACAATGTCCCTGACTGACCTGCACATTTGGAATAATTACATACACTTAGAAAATTTGAAGTCATCTGTTGGAGACAATTACATTGACTCCTGCTTAGGATACCACTGAAAAATCTCTTACTTCACAATCATTTCCATTCTGTTATGTTTTAATTACTGAGGACATTTTTAATACTGTCATTGCCACAGTCCACAAGCATGGTGCACAACATGCCAAGTCACATACCAGGGCGTTGACATCCTCGGTTTTGTAGATCAACATCCGTATCTCTTCTGGATCACCGCTGAAAATCGCCTGGACCAGTGGTGGCTGGAATAAGAAAACAGAAGCATTACAGGTTTGTTTATTTTCAATTTAAATTGAGAGCATTTTACTCCTGCTAACAGTTGCTAAAGCTGCCCAGAGACATGGTGTGACCCCAGAACCCAGTCACCAGGAGTATCTCATCAGTAAGAGCTATCAGTTTGCTTGAGGATAAACTGAAATCATGAGCATGTTTGTGCCTATAATGAGCGTGTGTGTGCACAAACAGGGACCCCCATTAGAACGGCAACTTTTGTCAACAACATGCAATTAGCCCAGATGTTCTATGCAAGGGGAAGACTAATTACATCAGATAGTGCTGCCTGCTTGCTCTTGGCACAGATTAATGGTCGTGCAATACACATTTAGAAACAGAACATTATGCAGATAATGAATTTCTGGGCAATCACTAAACAACTTGTATTTTTTTACTGAATAACTACACAATGAGCGCAGTTAATTTTAACCACCCAAGAAGTGAAATAATTATCTTATTGTCTCAAGCCTGTTATTATGCTATTATGAATCAGAATGCAGAAATAAATAACCAGGCCCACAGGAGAAACAATGTGCCATGCTTGCTCCCCTCCAATGCTGGCGTCACCGCCGGGCAGCGGGAGGGAGCTCTGTGTGCACACATCGCTCCAATACCCAGCCAGAGCTAGTGACTTCAGTCCTTCCAACCAGCTTGGCAGCAAATATCAGTTAGTAAGCAAGCTGGCAGCACACTGAACTAAAAGAAGATAAACCATGCTGCTGGAGACTCGGGAAGAGAGGGGAACAATTCACAAAGATCTCCGTCCCATGAAGCACGTGGTTGAAACAGGCTCCACTTTCACCAGCACTCTCCTGAAGGCAGTGTGTGCCCCACAAGTCTCACTCCTGGTTGCCTCATGGTCCTACTGGCAAAAAGGAGTTTGTGATGCCATGCAATCACCAGAGTCTAAAATAATCCTGTAAAATGGCAGCATGCATGACTACTTCAGCGCATAAAACCACAACAGTTCTTGAAATTCTACAGAATTTGACTGTCTTGTAAACAGGCTATCTCAAAATTCACAAAACAGGCTAAAAGAACAAAGAAAATACCATTTCTTCCCTATCTTTTCTTATTCAAATGTGGAAAATACATTTCTAAGTTAATGGTGTCTATTTTAAGACATTAATCCCTTATGTCCTTGAGAAACCTTCATACTGGAATTTCATTCTTACCACTCCTCCAAAAGTGAAAAGAGCTAAAGCATTTTCTTTCATCACAACTGTCTATGTCTTACATATTGTACTGGATGTTTGAAAAAGAAATGAAAAACAACTGCATTTCACTTGAACTATTTAGCATGCTCCTTTCCCAGCCGTGTCACAACGGGCAGAGAATATTCCCCAACAGAGGATGCAAACACCAGACCCAAGCCTGTTCCCTTCGCTCCTGAAACTAACAGCTATTAAGAATCCGTGAATGTTTATGAAATTATGATGCTCACATCAAAATATTTGCATTTCCTGTACATTTATCATGCTTAAATGAAAAAAAAAAAAAAACACCCAAAAAAACCCAGGAGAGAACTCCACAAATTCAAACTGAATGGCAACACAATCCAGTTGCCAAGAAACAAATACTCCCAGCATCTTAAAATTATTCCCTGAACCCATTTGTAGGTATGCTCAGCACCTAATGAAAAGTATCAGCCAGACTCTGGTCACATTTATGATGAGTCCTCAGATAGAGGTAAGAGAAAACACCTCAAAATTAAAATCTGTTAGATTAAAAACAAAAACCAAACAAATAAACAAACAACAAAAAAAACCCCACCCCAAAAATCAAGTTCAAGTGCTGTTACAGGCAACGTTTTTCTTTTAAAAAATGAGGGAGTAAAGTATTGTGCATCATTCCATTAAAAAAAAAGGAAGATCTACAATAAGGCACTTTGACCCCTCTTCTTTCTGCCAGAAATCTGAATCAGACACTTGGTTTTACAGGAAATGTTTGACCTTTCTAATTAGCATCAGCTACTTTACACAGAAAGCAGACTGAGAATAACATTGTGTTCTTTAGACCTGTAACACACAGAAGATCCTCATCTCAATTTTTGTCCACTATACCGTGGTCACATCCACCTGCAGTTCCTTAGATCAAACCCCAGTGCTTACCATGCCTCTGAAGCAGGTTATACCTCCCATCACTGATACACATAACCTCTGCTGACAGGAGAAAGTTGCCATATACCCATTTCAAAGGCCTCATCCTTCAGACCTTTTTCTCCTCTAAGATTTAATTTTTATAAATTAATTACAATAAAATTATCTGTGCTAGTTGTAGCAGCAAGAGACAGAGATAATGGAGAATTATCAGAGCCTGCAAACTGGAAAGAGGAGATAAAACCAGTACAGGTTAATAACCACCTTGAGTCACTGCTGTGCAGCCTGCTCCAGCTGGCCATTTCTCTAACTCACTATGTCATTATTTTACTTTATTTTCAAAAGTATTTGTTTTGAAATGAGAATGTACTCTTGCTGAGGCAATTTTATCACATACTGAGACCCGTTTCTGTGTAAGAAGTGTGGTCAAGTATAATGACCTGTCCAGGAAATGCATGTCAGAACTATGCTGCAGCATTACTGCTCAGTTTGAGGTCAGAGCTGAGAAGATGTATCTGCATCCATCAGCACAATGGAAAAAGTATTGCTCCATTCAGCAGCTGAAAAGGATGCAATGGGGCTTGTGCAGTTACATACACATTGATGATGGATGTCCAATGACCCAAACAAATTGCTGTTTTGATCTTTAGTGATAACCATATTCATGGATCAATGACTTCAAACAACTTTTTTTTTTTTTAATTTTAGTTCCTGCAGGGTAGATAATGATCTTTCCTAATTATCAAAGAATAGTATATTTTTGGAAATAATCTGTAAAACTTGTGACATAATTAATGGGTTATTTCATTAACAGAAATATTTTGCTTTAAAAGTTTTCAAATTCAGAAACTGTTAAACTCTTAAAATAAAGGGGGAAAAAAAAGCACAAGCACAGATTATATATAACTATTATTAGAATTATCAAGGGTGCAAGGTTTTGGAATGATGAACAACTGTTTCATCAGCTCAGCTCTCAGCTTCCAATTTCTTAAAGGGAATTTAAGCTGGGAGTGTTCACATTTTTTTCTGAAAATAAACACCAGCAGCTAACAAAAACCTTCCCATGTTACTTTTTCTACATAGTTACTGTGATAAGTATGAAACTTAACAAGTTTTATTAGAGGGCTCTTTACTTTGTGCTGTAACAAGCATTTTAGTAAAAATAAAACTGTGTCTGCAGACACCTTCCAGTGTTGCAACATTCTCCTATCCCTACTGAACACAGGGAAATCATAAGCTGGACTTCAACCCACCAGGTAAAATTAACTTGTTGATCTGAAGGCACAATGATTTTTTCAGAAACAGAATTTAAACCCACATGGAAGAATGTCCTGTGGCTCAGTTGGATTCCACAGAGCAAACAAGCCATTCCAAAGGAAAAAGTCCATGTCTTAGTTTGAAATGACAGGTGAAATGGAAAATGTAAAATCCCCTGCCTCTGAATTATTATAATTTTGAAATTAAGGGGCTCTCAAGCAAAGATATGGGAGTTGGAATAACAGTTCTTTACTAGTATGTATAAATAATTAAAAAACCCAAACAAACTACAATTAAGAGGAAAATTAGAATAAAATGCAGTAGTACAAAAACCACTGACAGAGTCAGAATATAACCTGACACCCTGTTGGCCAGGGTGTTGGTAGCAGTCTGATTAAATGTTGGCTGCAGTCCTCCTGGAGTGGCAGATGTGGTTCTGTTGAAGCAGTGATCCTGTAGAAGGGTGTAGTTTTTCTCTGAAGGTCCAGTGGTAGTGTAGTTGGGTCCGGTCTCCCTTGGGGAATCCAGTGGACAAAGGCTGACAGTGGTGTTCCATATCTCAGATTATATCCAGGTAGGAATGCTTGGCTCCTCCCCCTGGGTGGAGCATCTCACACTGGGATGCTGTAATTTTATCAGCCATGCAGTGAGACTCAATGACCCATTAACAGAAGAGATACCCCTGCATGGGTCATGGAAGAGATAAAGAACACTGCCCCACCTGGTTTTAACAGATAAGAGTATGTACTCTTGGTTACATCTTGCATTGCCACCTAAGACAGTCCAACACTGGGAAATTCTCTTCCATAGGTCTGACTATTACCAAGGGGCATTGGCAGGTCTCTGACTCCAGAGGAGATGAAGCATTTAAGTGGAGTGTCTCAAGTATCATTTTAATTACTATGTCCAAAGCAGGTGCTAGCAAACCTCTATAGCAAAACCCCCTAGCAAACCACTTATTATTTTTGTTGAGTAGCTAGTAACTGTGACATTTACTGAACATTTTGCCTTGGTTTCAGATATCCTGACTCACTAACCAAGATTTATTTAAGCTAGATTTTTGTTTGACAGGAGGTAGAGGCAGATAGGGAAAGGATGATCGAGTCCCATGCCCATTTGATCTCATAGCCTACCATTTGTTCCTACAAGAGAAAAGAAGCTTCTATGTCAAAAGTATTTTGATCCTTTATTAGTTCAAATGGCATTATATCAAGTTCCAGGACTCAACACTTGGATATATCCATGTATTCATGTAACTAGCAATGCAATGAAGCAAAACACACAATCATTTCAAAGTAGAATTGATTCTGACAGTTTTTGTTTTGCCAAACACCTCTTTTTTTCTGAAGGTACTCCCACTAATAAAGATTACAAGGTTGTCTGCTATGTCACATCACATACACCTATTTCCTTTCACTGGCCAAACTGAAAGGCTACCCCTCATCCTAATTTTAGTTTAGGACATTCTCTCTCTGTACATACAGCATGAATGAATATCTGAAATGCTGTTTTAACTTAGAAGTCTGTATTAATGAAAAGCCATTAACTGGATTTCTCAATTCTTAGAGTGCATTTCCCTGATGCTTAATAGTTATGCAGTTCCATGTACAGAAATTACTCAATACTGATAATTTTAAACTGGCTTTGTAGTCTATTTCCCTTGCATCAGGGGTTAGCCTTTTATTGTGTTTCAGGTAAATACAAAAAAAGTTTGCTCTTAACTTGTTAATTCAAAGGGTGCAATCCTATGGTAGAAATTTCTATACACATTTCTGACAGCAAAGTACTTTCACAGACCTGATATTTGGAGAAGAATGCCCCTGGGTAGCTGCTAAGAGGTGTGACATAGCAATTACAGATTTTTTACTAAGCGACTCTTAAGGAATACTTGTCCAAGCTACTGAAAAGCCAGTGGAGAGAATCAAATCTGTAAATTGGTGTACTGGTTCCCTGGAAGCACTGTGACAAACTAACATCATTGTTAATTGAGCAAATGTGCTTAGGACATTTACACTGAGCAGATCAATAAATACCCTGTATGCTGCAACATTTCAAACATAGCAGAAAAAAGCAAAATTCAAGTCATTTAATTCTATCTTATTATGCCCTGCCATTTATTGGAGACTAGCCCAGTGATTTAAGTATTGCACATCAATCCTCTGCAGCAAGGACAGCATGCATGCCTACACATTGCTATTTATTTCAATCTGTTCCACTGTGTTTGAAGGACCAGCAAACTTACATGACACACAGAGGTATTCAAAAAAACACAAGTCAACACACCCAAAACTAAAAATGAACTTCTGCCTGACACAGGCACTTTCAAGCTGAGAGATCTTTGTGTTGTTTTTAGGCCAGCATTTAAAGGATGCAACTGTGCTCTGACACTTTCCCTGGACCAATGACTTTCTAACTTGCTGCCATGCTGTGCTCTAAGTTGCTTAGAGACACGTAATGGGCATTTAAGTTTTATTGCAAGAAGTGCTGGGTTTTCCTGTAATGGCCCCCATTTCTATCCATGTCATTTGTAACAACTTCTCCAAAGCCTCAGGCTGTGTTTGTCCTTCAGACCACAAAAAGGACTTCACATCAATGGCACAGGGCACACAGGAGCAGGAGAATTGATCACTGCTTCATTTGCTGTTATGCTCTCCTGAGAATAGGTAAAAAATTATAAATAAACTCCAAATAGAACATATGTTTAGCTTCAAAAGCAACTTTTACCTAACTTTTTTTAAGAAAAAAGAGCTGGAGGGGAGGTGTCTGCATTTGCCTGCACAACACAAGCCTGCAGCTGAAAGCCTCTCCCTCCAATGATGAAAGGCAACTTCATCAAAACACCAAGAAATGCTCAGTGACCATATGGAAAATATCCCAGTGCATGTGGCTCCCAGTATGGTCTAACCCTAAGGGACATGTACTGAATGGCACCCAGGGCATCAGGAGAGGATGTCTGCAAGGACTGTCAGTGTGGTACAAACAATGCTCAGTGTGCTTGCTGCTTTTCCCCCTCTCAGGAAGGCAGAACTGGTTCCTAAATAACTGTTCACAAATGTCTGAATAATTAATGCAATGCTAACATGGTCCATAGGTAGCTCCACGTAGCCAAACACTCAGCCTTTCCCGCAGCGGCTTCCCAAACAAAGACTTTAACATTTCCAGAAATATTTGGTGCAGAATTAGTTGGAATGCAGTGACTCTAACACGATCAGGAGATACTGCATTGCTGGTAACATTACAAAAACCTGAGATTAATCACTGGTGTACGTTGCTAACTACATGGCAATCACAAACAGCTATAGAAACAGAGCAGCTCCAGCCTTACTCTGCTGGAGAGCCAGGCAGCTGCTGCAGACTGCAAAGCCTCAGGGCAGCACGGCCCAGGGGAGGGAGGACCTGCATCCCACCCCTCTAGCTGAATTCAGCTGGGTGCCTGCTATCCAGTATTGACCAGCTGGAATTACAGCCTACCAAAACACCCGTCTGCATCTTCTGGATGGGGAAAAATCAATCCTCAGCTTAAGGTGAATAAGTATATTTTCCAAAACTCCAAGTTCCCTAATGATGTACAATAGCTGTAGCGGAGGAAGGAAAAACCATGATCACTGTAAAAGGGTTGAAGTAGTAGCTGTAGAACTGTCTGAAATAAGATTGTCTGATGATAAGATGACAAACACCTTCCGTTAGGGATCTTGTTTTGAACACTGCTTACATTAGGTTTGGAAAAGAACAACCTGAACTGCTTAGAGCATGGTTCAACCCTGAAAAGGGAGCAGGGCTGTCACAACACATCCTGCACCACCTGCTTTTAAATGATTTCCCTTCCAATACAGCTAAGCCTTCACAAAAACAAGCTGGGCTTGGGATTGGAAATCCAGGCTGTGCTCCCACAGGCTTTTGGCTCTCTGCTCCCACTCAGCAAGGCCCTGATGGCTTTTGCTTATACCCCACCCACAAAACTCCCTGTCTCTGGCCAGAAAGAGAAGACAATAGCTCTGATTCCATAATTAAACATAATCACAAATAATCATTTAGTAAGTGATGTGCAAATCAGACTGTACTTCACTGCACTTCTCCAGAAGCACACATCTTGTGAAGTAACAAGAATAAACCACCTAAACCCCTGCCTCCCCACCACCACCTGCACCTTGGTCCTTTCTGTGTTCAGCCCTTTCCCCTCTCCTATTTGCCTTCTCCTAGAGATTTAAACCTTGCTATCTCTCTCTCTCTCTCTGCTCCCCCATTTCCATGCTGCTGGAGCAGAAGAGCTGGAGTTCTTGGGTGATGCACACTTGAACACTTTTAATTGTAAATACAGACTATCAAATAAACACTTGTATTCTGAGCAAGTGAGAAAGAAAGAAAGAAAGAAAACAACATATTGAGACAGCTAAAACTTTAACACAGCATTCATTTAGTCTAGCTTCCACAATACTTAAAAAGGAAAATAGTCAGGATTGACCTCGCTTGTGCAATGCTGGACCCAGCCTGGTATTTCTGTTCGCACAATTTGTGATATGCCATTCTAGACAGAGCAAAACAAGCCTCTGGAAGATCTATTTCTGGTGTTAGCTTGGCTCTGGATTTTGGCTGCCTCCCATTTTTCATTAGGAAGCCTATCAACTGCCCCAAGAATTGCTTATGTTTCCAGGTGAAGCGGAGGTTACATCCTGCCGTTCCTGGAATCCTGAAATTCCTCTACACACTGAAAGAGTTGCAAGCTGCCTATGTTTCATTGAACTTATCCGTTAAAGGCACCAAAATAACTCTTGGCCTGTTAAATTTAGATCACTTCTAAAAAGGAAAAGAGCTCAGACTGTTTAATTCAGCTTGCCCAGTGTCATTTCCTTCATTCTTATTACTGGACGCTGTCCACCAGTCTTGATTTAAGTACTAGGCTTTGGCTTTAGTTTTGGCATTTGGGATTGGGGGCTGGTGGGGTTTTTTTAAGTGCCCCCAGATCAGATCAGAAAATTAGTAAATACTGTCCTGAAATAATGGTAATCAAGTGGAGACAAAGACTCAGCATGATGCAGACCAGTTAAAATAAGAAAGCTTTTTTAAAGGAGATAAAAATAAACATAGTAGCATAACATTTGTTATATTCACCAGCATTTGTTACCCATTTTAAGAGAAGAAAATCTGTCACAGACGGCATAATAATATTTGTTGGAATACCTACAAAGATTGAGGATAATTGATCTAATAGCACCCTGAATTCTCCTTGTCCTCCTGAATTTGTTTGTTCAAAGTTTCTTGAGATTTTGATTTGATCTAAACTGTGTGTTGTGTAATATCTCACAACAGACATATCAGTGACACCATTAAATAACAGCCATGTGATTGTAATGACAGTACCAAAAAAAAATCCAAGTCCTTATACATTCCCAGCAGCATGTGCTGCACTACTTACCCATTTGAGCAATTCTTGTCATATCTATATTTTGTTTCCCAGAGCTTTTGTCTTTTTTTTTTCCCCTCCCCCATAATCCATCAATCATTTAGTCAGAAGCAGGGAAGAAGTCCTGGCACCAAGGCAGTGTTTCTGAACAAGAGCAGAGAGTAAAATCTCTGGGGGCATAAATTCCAGCTGGTGTAAATCAGCTGAAGCCAACTCCCAAGTGAGAGGCCATGTGCCATGTTGCACCACCTTCTTTCCAAAGGTCCCTGCATGCTGTCCCCAACAGAAGCACAGCTGAGAGGTGGCCGAGGCAGCGTGAAGTTATGAACCTCAAGAGAAACAAAACCACTGGCAGCAGAACAGAGCAACAGCAACTCCAGTGACATGTCTGCTCCTTACTAAAGATTTCAGAATAAAGCAGTTAGGGGAGAAACTCACTTGAAAAACATCAACCCTGTCAAAAGCTTCATTTCTTGCTCAGTTGTCTTCAAACACATTTCAAGCAATTTATTTTTAACCAATTGTTTAGGTGTTAAATTCCATGAGAGAGAAAAAAATACAATTAAAACCAAATCTGTGTGGAGAGGAGAATGCTCTGAGGCCTGAAGGGGTACTTGCAGCTGCTCAACTTAACCTGAGACATCTCCTCTGTTCAGTGGCCTCACATCCTCTGGAGACCACTGATATCCTGCTCTCACCCAACTCTACTAGCAGCAATGGCAATCAAGTAGAAAAAGGAAAAAAGAAACGGAAATGCTGCAAGTTTATCTTCCTTCGGTTTATAACTTATGAAACCAAGACTTACCCCTCTTCCTTGCCAAGGCAAACGTGTGCAAGGGCTGCTACACACACTGCAGCTGGCTCAAAAAAACCTTTCCATACTCCTCTTGCAGTGCAGCAGCACAGCAAGACCTGCCTTTCATCTGGCAGCCTGGACACTCAGCAGGACAAAGTAATAGTCCAGTCCATCTGTAATTAAGTGCTCTATCTGATATATGCAGCACACATTGATACTCATCACACACGCTAATAAAAACCCTTTCATTTTTAGAAAATTAGTCCTGATTTAGAGAACTATAAAGAACTATCTGATCCTGTAACATCTTACTTGGTAAGACCAGGACTTCCGCTGGCTAACAGGGTCTGTTTTATATTACTGTATACACAAAGGAGGCAGCTATGAAACAGAGAGTGCCATAATAAATTTGCAGATACTTCGGAGTACAAGAGACTACACAAGGATGTTGGAGGGCAAGATCAGAATTTATAACCACCTTGACAAATTATACAAACAGCCAGGCTGGAGGAAGAGTAGGACACTGTTCAGTATGGAAGAGAACACAGCCTGCCTGTTAGTGAGAAATCCAGGGCTGTTACACAGCAGTTCTGCATAAGAAAGAATTTGGGACTGCTGTTTACTAACTGAATGTAACTGAACAACATTCTGAAAGAGGAAGGGACTTAAAATAGGACTGCAACTTGCAAAGCACACAATGGTCCTTCCACACTGCTCAGTACTGCATAGGCTGGCTGGAGTGAGACATTTAGTTTAGGGCACCACTTGACTTGGAGACCAAAACAGACCTCTAAAACATGATTTACAGGGAAAATCTAAACAAATTGGAGCCGGTCACAATACACAGAACACAATTTAAAGGAAACATGAGAACTATTTGCAATACATAAAAGGTTGTTATTAAAAGAAATCATCTGTGTTCCACATCCAAGACATACAGACCTTGAATGGCTGCACAAAAGGAGGATCCATCTCTGCTCCATTAAGGGCAACACAAACCAGGACACTGGTTACCAATTTGGCTGAGTTACAAACTGTGAACTACAGAAGACTGTATTTCAAAAATAGATCTAGTCCAACAATCACTGCAAGTCAAAGGTATTCCTTTCTGCAGGTTTCAGTAGGCAGAGGATTGAACATACGAAAGCAAAGGAAGCCAAACAAAATACACGCCACACTTATGTGAAGATAAAGGTTAATGCAAAAAGGGTAAGCTACAGCAGAAATCAGTAAAAATATATATTTCCAAAAGTTCAAAGGGAGTCTAGTGTCTTTGGGTAGAAGTACACTAACACACGGCAACAGAATTTAAGGTCCCATCTCATTCGCTCATCAAAGGTATTTTCAGCTATGGGGTTTATTTAACATGAGCTCATGCACAGAGTTTCTGTTAAGGACAGATACATTTTGCAATCACAATCTCATGTGTTCCTGAACCTCATCTTCCTCTTAACCGTGACCTGCAACACTTCCAAGGTCCTGCTGTCATGAGTATCTAAACCAACCAAGCCTCAGACAACAGCAAACCTCCAGGATCATGAAAACAACATTAGGGAGAGAGAAGACATTTTAGGGACTTGAGCAAAACCTGGACTATCTGATTCCTTTGTCCTTACCACTTATTTCAAGTGGATTTTGCTCAGGTTCCCTGTGTGTTGCACATCACACACACAGCCTCACCACTGCCGGTCTCCTACACACTGCAGTGCAGCTCATTCCTCTGGTCAGCAACTGCCACCCCCACAGCCACCCTCCTACCAGCCCCAGGAAAACTCAGAAAATCTCCCAACTCACCTTCTCCCACACAGACAGAGTCAAATACACTTTAAAAGACATTAAAGACTAACATTGATGTTTCTTGATTTCTCTTAGAGATTGTGGAGCTCACAGTGCTCTTGAAGAGCACCACAGTAGGTTATTACTGCTTTCATAAAATACTAAAATCCTTTGCAGATTTTAGTCACTGATATTTGCTTTCTGCATAGCTGATATAAAATTGAGATTAAAAATGTTTAACTACTGCAGCTGATGACAGGGTTATTTCCATTAGTAGCAGAGTAACTATGTGTGAACATGAAGATCAAGTTCATAACACCACTTCATCTCTTTCTTTACATTAGGCATGCTACAGTTGGCATGGAGCTGTGCTCAACAACCAAAGCAGATGTTTTACCTCTATTTTGAATCTGGAATAGATTAGCAAAGTTAGTTTGATTCAACATATCCTGATAATATCCTCGTTCTCAACTTCAACCAAATTATTGAAGCTGACAGGGAAAAAAAAAATTTAAAAAAATTAAAAAACAAAAAAATCAAGCTTTGCTGATGAGTGCTATGTCAGACAGCCAGGCCAAAGAAATGAAATGGAAATTTAAAAAGGTTTCATAATTGTCTTCACTTTAGAAAACAATTCAGTATCTTCAGAACATGAGCCATCTGACTGTGACAAATCCCAAAGTGTCAAAATTACTTTGTACAGACACAAATTAAACAGAAAGATGAGCTGGAAAGTTATAATGAGCTATTACACTCTTTCTCCCAACAAGTTACCATTGCAAATTATGAATAGCTTTGTCTGAATACCCTCTGAAAAGCCTGCAAAGTGTCTCTGAGACCACCATCACAGTTTTGAGAGTCAGTGTGAGCCTTCCCTTCATCACACTCGATCCCATGCATCAGACACATCTGTGTATCTGCACAAAGCTGACTTTGCATGTGCAGCAGCAGCCAGAAGGGTAAGTGTGTGCACTCTCATCAGCTGAGGAAGTGGGATGCAAATCTTCCTCACTCCGTTTCTTCTCAAATACCTTCCAGTCACAGACACCATCTCTTGCTGAAAGCCCTCAACATTGAGAAGGAAGGCAAGACAAGGGCTCAGCATCTCAGCTCCCAGCATGAACTGATTTTGTACATGCAACTGTCTCTCCATGCTTACTTCCAGCTCCTGTCATACAAACCAAGCGGTGAGGTTGGCAGTCAGACACAGCCCAGCTGTGTTAGAGACCCTGTCTCTGTCCATGTCACATCTAGACACACTGATCCCTCTGGTCTGGGATAACCATCACCCGAATGGGGCTTCCTTTTCCACAGAAAAAGGTTCAGCCTAGGGGAGCTCAGACATGGGTCCTGGCAAAGTCAATGCAAGCTCCCCTCTCTCCTCAGCAGTCTCATTAGAGCCTCTTTGAAGCAGAGGAGGGCAATGAATCATCCAGTGAACAAGAGGGAACACAAGAGTGGGACAGAGGACAGTCCACTTCAGACAGCCCTCTGCAAAACCAAGTGCCCAGAAATACCAGAGAAGAGAAAAAAAAACCCGCTTTTCACAAATGCCTTTTTAAGCCCAAACAGTAGCTGCCATCTGTAATCCAAACCCCATTTTTAATCTTGCTAGAGAGGCCATATCTTATTAAGGCTGAAAATTAATTAGACTTGCATAGCTTAACACTTCAGCTTCTCATTTATTTTCTGTGAACTATTCCACTTCAATAGTGAAAAGGTTTCTATTCTGTGTTGTTGTCATGCACTGTGAGTCTAATACCAAAAGAAATACTTGCAAAAAAGAGCACCCAAGCTTGCTAAAAAATAATTAGTTTGGGCTTTTTTTAAACAGTTTTTATATTAAAAACCAACAAATCTCTATCTTGAGTGCCTAAACACAGCCACTCAGTTCTTTCATGAATATTCATGTATTAGTCTTATCAAATTTAGCCCAATAAATATGCACCCTTACTACAAAACAACCCTTAATCAGCTAAAACATGTAACTGCTACTTGTCAGGACTGGGGCAATGTGCTCAACACTCATTTTTGTCTGTGCTGTTAAGCAGGGCATTATTCTCTACCTCTCTAATGGCAACAGCAGAAAAAGCTGGTGACAGCTTGATCAACCGCCTAATGAGATCCGGAAAGCTGAATTACAGTAACCTAGCTAAATGATAAAGCCAAAACAAACCAGAGGATTTCCTAATCCAGTCTGACTTCATCGTTCTTCTGCGATTCCTTGGCCACCCACTTTGGCCACACCACTGTGGATGCCTGTGGTATTTGAACACTTCCTTCTGACAGGGAGCTCTTCAAGTCGTGTTGCCCATCAAGGAGGAGGATGTTTGAGGAAGAGCTCAGGGAACTTGTCTATACTGCCACTAGATATCCCAGATGGCCTCTTGGAAAAGGGGATGTCTTTCTGGAACTGTGCTACTGGATATGAACCCCACACACAAACTCAAGAAGAAGCAGGTGTAGACTTTACAGTTTTCGTTCTAAATCCCATGTACATTACAAAACAGAGCCTGCAGAACTAAATTAGTAACCATCTCCACTAATTTTCATAGATTTTTACAAGTGACTCAAGTAATGCAGGAGAAGCTGAGAGCATCTAAGCTAAGCCCAGGCTTAGCCCTTCACTTAACCTTTTGCAAGGAACTGGTTTGGTAAACCACTGTTCCATTTTGCTGCATGGTTTAACCACTCTCAGGCTACCCTGTCCCTCTGATCTGCTAAACAAAGCAAATCTCTCTGTGTCTCACAGCCTCCTCCTCCTTGTCTTTCAGAAGCTCTTGCCTGTTTTTCACAGTGACGATCCTAATTCAAGACCTGTACGTTTCCTTCTCTGCTGTCTCATTTCACTGGTGGGTGCAGCTCACTCCAACACTTCAGAAAAAAATACAGAAAAGCAGTCTTGCTGTGTCACAGACCTTGGATTTTACAGAACAGATACACAAAATGCATTTAAAGGCCACCTAATACTGTTCACATCTAAGTTGAGGGCAGAAACTTTCAAACTAAGCTAAGAGACTGACAGCAATGCTTGGAGCTTTTAAAAATCCCAAACATGAAGCTGTGTGATCTTTCCAAGGGATGGAAAAGTTTTCAGAGGGGTGGGAAAGGTTGTGCCATCTCACCATTTGAAGTCACCATGATTGCAAGGAGTTAAATTTTAAAAAAAACAAAAAAACAAAACCTGAAGAAGGAAACTAAATAAAGGAAGCAGGTTGTTCCCAAAAGACTGTCGTACTGCTTTCACTGAGAGTTTTGGGGAAGTTCAGGAAGTGCTTGCAGCCACTTTATGTAGGGTCCAAAATCCCTCCCACTGTGGGGTCAGAGGGGTAGATGATAGTTTCTCTAAGCTATCTGCAACCTCTCACAAGCCAACTGAAACTACACCATAAATGCAGTTTGGCCTGCCCAAAGGGAATTCAGTCCCAGCGCACCAAGCTAAAATCATGGTTGGCAGGGAGCATTAAGCCATGGGGGAAATGGTGATGTTAGCAAAAAGGGTGGATATACCTTTCTCCATCCCAGTCATATGCCTATACAGATTATTTCAGGTTCTTTAAACACAGGCAGAATCTTGAGGAAGCAACCAGAGAATGGGGAGAGAAAAGCAACAAATTCTTTCTGGTGAGGACAAGCCATTGCTGGCACCTGCCCTCCTGCTTCAGATCAGCCAGCTCTGTGGTCTGGACTTCAGATGTCACTGGACCAAAACTGGAACTGCACTAATCCTGCCCCTTCAGGCTTCAACAAGAAGTTACCTACACACTTGGAGTAATGCAACCTGGGTTTTCAGCAGTCTCATATATAATCTAATTCTGACTTCTACCTTGTAAACTACGTATCTTGTAAAATTCAGAAGGTGAAATCCATACAGGCATAAGTAGCAGACAAAACACAGGAAATTTCTCATCCCTATTCATGCCATAGTATTATGTAGACCAGGGGGGCAGACTGCAAGTGTCTGATGTATTCTAGTTCCTGAACTAGAATTCTCACTGCTGAAACTGTTTGGATCCTAAAAGCACTTAAAGTAATTTTATTTCTGTCTCTACAAAAGAAAAAAAAAAAAAAAAGAAAGAAAATAAAATATCTCCGAGTCATATTAAATATTTGAACAGAATCCTGCAAACCAAGAACAAGGCATTTCTAATTTAGGTCATCTTATAAAGACATTAGTGTCACCATGCTAAATTTCTACTCTCCTGAGACAGAGCTGCCACAAGTTAACTCACTGCACTGACACAGATTCTGAGAAAAGCCCCAGGAAATATTTTAGGCTGATTTCTGCGAAGAAAGAAAAACATAAATCACGTATTTAAATGGCTGCACCCAGCCCCACCGGCCCGCTCAGTTTCAGATAATGGAACCACACAACACAGCTTGCTCTTGCAGGAAGTAAGAACTGATAACATGCCAGCCTTTCTGCAGATTTTCACTGGAGTGAAAAGCTGAGTCCAGCCTTCATTCAGCTTTCTGTATTAAGAGAGCATAAGTTGGCTGCAGTGCACTCAGAGTTTGCCACTCAGTGTTTAACAGAGATAAGGGGGGAAGTAAATCATGGGAGGACATCACTCACCAGCCTCCAGTCACACTCCACTTGGGCTGAATATGGGCAGTTACCTTCAATCCCAAGCCAAAACATCTTTTGTTGTGCAAATCCTATGTTTTTTCATCTCCACAAACTGCTGTGCCTTTCTTATTGACCAGGTTTCTCTTTCACTCCCAGCAATTAATTCAGAATCATAGAATAACAGAATGGTTTAGATTGGAAGGGACCTGAAAGATCATCTTGTTCCAATGCCCCTGCCATGGACAGGGACACCTTTCACTAGACCAGGTTGCTCAGAGAAACATCCAACCTGGCCCTGAACAGGGGATGGGGCATCCACAGCTTTCTCTGAGCAACTTATGCCAATGCCTCACCACCCTCATAGTGAAGAATTATTTTAGTGGATGTCAGACTCCTTTCTGCTAAGCTTCCTGAAGGCTAGGACAGCACAGGAGGGGAAGAGGCCAAGGAAGATATGATTTTGTGGTAAATAATCAATGTTGCTAAAGATAAGTCACTAACAGACATAAGAGGAATAAATACTGTGTTCTCCCTCATTTGCTACAAACATGAGTGCTCATACCTGTCCAAACACATGAGCTCCTTGAGCCACGTCCTCTGCAGCTTCCCTCCTGGCTACAATCTCACATACACAGGCTCCACCTTTCCAGAGCAATGTCACTTGAAAAAGACTAGTCCTTTGCATATGATACAGCAGCTTTAACTAGAAAAATGAAGGACAGACTACTGGCTCACTGCAACAAGTTCGGGTTTTTTAATTATGAAGAATTATATTTGGACAAAAGTAAAATAGTCAGGTTTAGGGCTACTGAAAACCAAGTCCTGAAGTGCAGAGTGGAAGGAAATCTCACCACGTATGCAGACTGAACTCAGACTTGTCCTGCCTGGCGAATGTGTACCCATTAACTGTTATTTGTGCCAGCAGTACCAATGCACTGTGGCTCAGGACTGACAGTGAGATGCTCTCCTGCTGTTACCATGAAACATGACTCAGTTTGCATGCCTTTGTGAAGAGCTGTCACAAACCTCAGCTTAAAAAGAAAATAATTCACGGCCTGTCGTGAAGGTGAAGCACTTTTCCTAGAAAAAGAACAATTCCCAGTGCTGTGCCCACAAGCCTCAACTGGAAATTCAAGAACAACATAATGAAAAGAAGATTAGGAAATTTATATATTAAAGATCACACAGTTTTAAAACATAAACACTCTTAGAGATATCAAGGACAGATTTACAAAAACAATGGTATCCAGTGCCCAGAATGATCACTTCAAACCACTCCACAGTGATTTTAAAACTGTGCTTCTAAAAAGCCAAGAATTACACCCTGAATTACAGTCTTCAAGTAATGCCTGTAGCTTGCCCTATGACAGTGATGCCTCTGCACACCTCTCCTTGGAGGTTATTTTAGAGTCTCTAATTTGTGCTATTTTCTAAAGAAGTTTAAGAAAATTTGGTAAGAAATTTCATTCTCAGAGTCAGAAAGCCAGTCCTCACATTCATTTCTCACAAATACTGCTTCTCAAATATCCTAACATGTTCAAAATGTAATTAAGATGTTCTGGAGACATGAACAAATGCCAAATACATCTGTATGATGAGGGGAAAAGCCCCCACTGAACAAGCTGGAGGTTCCTGAGGCCTATAAGGGGTAATCTTGCTGGTTTACAGCAGATTGGAATTGTATTACCTAAAGTCGATTAAAGCTGACAGGCAAGTGAAATGCTGCATTTACAAATTTCCACTAAGGTGACACTGACAACTACAATGAAATCCATAAATCAGAAGAAACAAGCAGATTCATGCTTCTGCTATTTTGTTCTGCCAAAGCCATTGCAGGTGTCTCAGACGATGTTTTATATGCAATATGTGCTACAGCAGCTGAGCAGAGAGTCAGGAAGCAATTCCCCCCAGGCTGTCCATCCCCAGGACTTGGCTCATCGAGGCACAGACACATCTCGCTCTTACTTATCTCCACTGCTCATTTTGAAAAGTGACAAAAGTCATATGGGTGCTGGTAAGTGTGCATGCCGATGGCTTCAAACTAAATAAAGCACTCACCGCCCTTTGTGGGTAAGCTAGGCAGGCAGCAGAAAACTGTCAGGACTGCACATGGCAAAAAAAAAGTACATCTACAAAGAATGGCGAATTTGCAGGTGCTCTAAACACATCTAACACCAAAAATGACCCATGAATTGTTTCTTCCAGGCACAGACCTTCCAGCCAGAGCTACTGAGTAGGTTTGAATACTCACTGCATACTGAAGATCTCCCATGTAATAGTTCAGCATCTCAGCAGATGCCTGAACTCACCTGAACTGCCACATCTCCCTTGTCCAAACTGGGGCTCAGAGCCACCACACTTTGCAGCTGAAGGAAAAAAAAAAATCTTTTCATCCCTCAGAGCCCTTCATAAGGGTGGATCCCAACTTCACAGACCAAGAAACAAGCACAGAGAAGCATGTAAAAAGTTGTTATAGGACTCATTCTCCTTTCAGGTTGTGGTAGTTCGGACTCTGTAGAAGAAGAAGGGTTAACTCATCTCTTTAAAGAACTATAATTAGTCCAACAGGAAAGTAAATTTTGTCTTCCTGATTCAGGGACAATGAGTGCCAAGAAGTCTGAGCACACATGAAGAGAGGGCAGATACGCACAGCTTCCAAAAGCAAGTCTGATCTGACACCTGAATTTATATGAGGGACACAAACTGATTTGTCTTTAGTAATTTTGTTTATAAAGTATAATCCTTTACTGGTTTTTGTTTGCTTTGTTTTTAAAATCTGTCTAGGAAAACCAAACTATGCCATACCTGACTCTTCTGTATCAGTGCTGCTTGAATTTTAAATGCAGATGATTCATTCTTTTTCCTTTTTCAAAGGCCAAGGAACTCTAGTATTACACAATTACTAATTACAATTACTATTACAATTACTAATAAGTGCATTCTAAATAAGACCTTCAAAAATTAGCAGTTACTCTAGTTGATATATACAGCTTGCTTTGTAGATCTGGTTGACTAAAACATTAAAATGTACTGGATGAGTTTTACAATGCTTTTTCTTTCCTTTTTTTTTTTTAATGTAAATTTAATTTCATTTATCAGTTCAGCTTCAAGTCAGGAGTTCAATATTTAGTTCCTATATTTAATTACATTTCCTTTTCATTACAGCCTTTTCCAGATAAATGTTTAATCAGGGTGTTCACTGTAATATAAAAATTACTGGAGTGAAAAGAATGAAGAGGTAATGTTCTCATCCTTATACACAACATCGTATGTTAAATTCTAGAAGGTTGATTTAAAAAGGGCAATGATGTCACTGAATGAAGAACTCAATAATAAGGCCTCAAGGAGAAAATGAGCTAAATAGTGGTAAAAATGAACAACCAGAAGATTAAACCACCATACCTTTTAGAGAGTATCAGGGAGCCATTCAATCTTTAATAAGATGCAATAAAAGCAAAATAATAAACTGAAGTTCAGTGCATGCCAACTTCACCCATAGGATACCAGTGACTAACTAAATGTGCTGCGTTTGGAGGTGGAATCATCAGTCCACATAACAGCAGTATCAGAAACATTACCTGGTTTCATAACCTGTGCACCAGAGTAGAGAATACAAAGACTACTAGTCTTTGTTATTTCAGCACCAAAACTACAATTCTTCATCACCCCAAACTCTTCCATTCCATTAGAGAGCAAGGAAGGACTAAAACTTGTTTTTGACAATGTTTGTGTGCAAGCTGAATGTTAACAACCATTGTTCCTGCTGTCATCACTGCTACCCATCTTTCACTTTCCCTTTGCCCACACTGAGTAACCTGCTTTTCCATAATTATTCTAAATAAAATTTGCTATGGACCAAACATCTTGGTTACTAGAAAAGAGACAATTTTACTGTAAAACCTGCTGCATAAAAATTATATCTTTCCTATGTATTTCCAGGTGGTAATTGCTGGCTTTGGCTGTGTAACATATACATTCTCTCCCCTAGTTTTGTCTGGTTTGGAGTTCTGCTTTTTGCACCTCTTTTTCTTTGCCTTAGTCACTGGTGAGGCCATTTCTTCCTGCAGAAATTACTCATTTTTAATGGGCACCATTAGTCTTCTGTAACTGCCCTTGCTTATGGTGAGCAGACCAAACTTCTAACGCTTCTTTTTTCTAGGCCTTGTAGAGACACGTTGTTCATCAAACCCTATCTACAGAGGAAGTTTCTTTTTAAACTAGGCAGGAGGTAGCTGCTTTGCTTCATAAAGCACGAGTTATTGCTCAGATTTTTCACTTTTTTTTTTTTTCCATTTACTGTCAAATAGTTTTTGGACATTTAAACTTGATGCAGCCATATAAATCCTCTGAAAGTATACATTAACTGTGTTTTTAGACAAGGCTCCTCTCGGAAATGCTGCAAGTTTCTGTTATCCATCAGCATCCTCCATTTACTAGCCTAAAGAATGCAGAGCTTCAGTTCTTTCTACCTTGTCTTCTGTGCTCTTCAGAAATTAAAGCAGAGAGCCTTACTGCCCTAAAGTGGGAGCTGTCAGGTCACAGTCACACAGACTGAGGCTGTTATGAAAGTTCAGTCACCTTAACTTTCACGGACTTGAAAAGATAAGGACTGAAACCTTTAAATAGGAACTGCCTCTGTTATGGAGATTTGAACTGCCAGAGTGTTTTGGCTTTTTTTTTCCAGGTCAAAAACTCACTCTGTCTTAGGACTCTGGCAAGCCATGGTGGAGGAAAGCAGTGACAAGTCTGAGGTGCTGATGTCCCCAAGCACCCACTCTGCACCTCTCCAGCACCAGAGACACCAGAACAAGGCATGTGCCACATCTGCAGCACAGCAAAGCTGTCTTGGGAGAAGGGACATCCCACTTCCCCCAAACCTGCTCTGTAGCCACCAGCTCCCCTACAGACTCCTCTGTCACTCATGAGGATTACAGAAAACAATTCTGGGGAGCTGAATCCTACTCTCCCAGAGGCAGTGAGTATTTTTCTGCTGGTTTGAGTCTCAGCAGCTCCATGAGCAGCCCAGCACATGTTAGCAGTGGTGTGCAGGATGAGGTAGGAACGCAGGGCAAGAAGCAAGCAAGGGCCCAGGCTCATCCCTTCCAGCACATCAGTGCACTGCTCATGTGAACCCTTATTGGCACCTCAGCCGGGCTGTGCCAGCAGGGACAAGCTTTTTCTACAGCAACAACAGCACTGGCAAGCCATCCCTTCTGCTTTCACTGGTCTTGGGGCAAAATCCACCCAAAAAATGTTTAAGGCAAGCCATGGACCTGTAGCTGAAAGGGAGGAATTTCTTTCACTACAAGCAAATCTGCCAGAACTTGTCCGTCAGAGCCCTTACATGGGAAAAAAAAAATTCCTCTCTTGGAAGGGTTCAACCCAGTAAAAATGAGTGTTGAGAAAAACTGAAGAACATAGAGTGCTTCAACTGCCTCGTGCTGGATTGCTGTTAATGCTTTCAAAATCAACGCTGACAACTTTGCATTGAGAGTGTAGCTTTGAAAAAGGGGAAACACTCTGGCCAGAAACCTAAAATATTTTCAAGGACTAAGATCCAACAGAAAGCAGGTTTAAGAACTCTGCTTTATTTAAAAAAAAAACACTTAAACAACAACATTTTGTTTCTTTGATTGCTTAAAAAAAACCTGCCATATATGGATTCAAATTAAACACAGATTTCTTGTAAAGATAACCTCAAGTACCTGGAGGAATTAAAGCCCTAAGGATGACTGCTGACCTAGTTCAGGGCTGTTTGGGACAACTTTGGGACAATGTTTCTTTTCTGTGATTATCTCATTTTCTTCCATGTCAGCAGCTCCCTCAACTTCTCTTGAGATCTGCAAAAAGGTTCAAGGGAAAGAGGTTGGGAGAAAGATATGCAAACAGGAAAAAAAAGAAAGCAACCATAAAAAAAGAACAAGCAATAGTAATACCTGCAAAGGACACACATCTCATGAAAGTAGAAGCCCCAGCCCACTAGACTTTAGTCTCAACAGGCTTTAACCCCAAAGAGAAAATAGCCAGCATATATGGCATGAAAGGCAACAAAAAGCCCTGAGCAGCAGTTTGCATTCTCTTCTCCACATAGGCATAAAGTCAGGACAAAATAAAGCACATGAAGCGCCTTTTGGTAAGTAGTGAAAATTAATTTTCATAAAGTGACCAGGAAGGCACAAGACAGATGTTATAGGACACTGAGCTCTTCTGTCAGAACATCCAGCTTGCATCCAGCTAATATAAATGACAGACAGATCTATCACATGAGGGTTACCCAGTGACCTGGATCAGTATCCATATTCCTAAAAAGAACATCTCTTCACAGATAATTCAAACCAAAACAGAGTTTAATTTATTAGAAAAGAAAAACATGGAAAATGAGAAACAACCATGGTGCTGTCTCTGCATGCTTGTGACCAATATAAACCATGTCTAGATGCAAGCATTAGGTGACTTTACAGCCCAAGACCACACAGTTGGCATTGGTCCCAAGCACTAATCTAATTTTCAAGAAATGACAATTACTGCTACACACCAGTGCAATTCTCTTAGGTGGTAGCTAAATTTAACCAGATTTCCCCAATATGAAATAGCTAAATAAAACAACATAGAAGAGAGCAGTAGAATAGGAAAAAGTAAGTTTTTATCTACAGAAAAGGTGGATCTTATTTACTTATCTCTTACAAACACTCCAAGAATACACTCTGCTGAGCATTAAAATGCTGTAAGGCACTGAAGACAATAATCTCTTATGTATGAACTATTCAGCTGAGGGAGAAAGAAAATTAGTTTTGCTGATGTGACTGCATGAACTAAAATATCCTAGTAAAGACTAGGAGGAATTGAAGAATTTAAAATGGTTTTGTTGGGGTTTACTTTTGATTTTAGTCTGTGCAATTAATTCTACAAACTAAAATACAGCTGCATTAAATGTGGAAGGTCAAAAAAAGGAAGTTTAAAATCAGAAAACCTCCACATGCCTTGAGCTGACATGTTAACAGAAATTTCTCATGGAACCAGGACATAACATAAATATTGTAATTCAGATGTTAATATATGCATATATGGATATGCACTGTGTATGTACACCCCATTCCATAGAATCATCCCAGCCTAGACAGCTGAGCTAAAGACAATAATGGAGTAGGATTAATTTACAAGAAAAATCTTCACTTTTACCTTTACAGAAAAATATTATTCCTATTCAAAAATTTACACTTCACAGCCCAGAACTGTGATTTACTGCTAAACCAAGAACAACGCTTGTTACTCACCAGCCCCTCAGGTCTTTAATGTTTTATTTGGATGCTTTTCAGAGCTGGAGGAAAACCCCTGGTATAACTGGTAAAAAAAACAACTGAGACAAAGGAGCTGTGCCCAGGAATGCCAGCAAACTGCAAGGGTGTCAGAAGATATGCAACATCAATAGAGAGATCTCTGCTGTTCAGTCTCACACACTTCCCCAGCACTTTTGTACTATTTGCATATGCTGGGTACATGTCAGGCATCCATCCCCTCGAGTCTCCCTCAGGTAATCCACCTCTGCAGACAGTTCAGACTGCAACAACTTCTTCCTAACTTGCTGAGGACATGCATGTCAGACACCAAAGTTTCTCTGCAAATTACCCTTGTGAGTACCCAAGCTGAACAAGATTTCAGATCTGAACCAAAAGCAAATTCTGCCCCCGAAAGCATTGTGACAATAAACCCATCAGCTGCTGGGCCTCAGGCTGCACGTGCTGGCTGACTAAGGAAGATCAGATGCAAAGCCACTGCTGACAGAGCTGTGACTCACAGCGCTCACCTCAGCCGAGACAGTCCTGATATAAACATCACAGGACCACAAGGAGCAAGAAATCCTAGCTCATCACACAAAATAAAAGAGAACAGATACAGAGAACTTATTTTTTTAGATTTTATATTTTTTTAGATTAGCACAAGACTGCCATGTGTCTGTGATGCTAATTACTCTATTTCAAGAGCCCTTCAGAGTAATGGACAGAAGGGAGACAGGAGAGAGACAGAGAGTAATTAAGGATTCATTATTATTATTTTTAACCAGAAGAGCGCTCAGTTATAGGTCTGAGCCTCTCCAGGGAAGCTGGGACTCCTCAGCAGGGGCTGCTGGCCCCAGCTCCAGAGCAGCATGGGCAGGAGCAGCGTGGCCCTGCCGGGCAGCGAGTCTCCAGGCCAGCCCACGGAGCAGGAACGGGAACCTGGCATGTGGCCTGCACTGCCTTCCACTACAGCTATTATAGTGCATCACTGGCAAAGCTCCTGCAGCCATGGAAAAGATAGGAGGAAAATTAACTCAGGTTTAATAAACACTGTAGGGTAAACATGATTTCAGATAGACACCAAATATAAATACCCAGTTTTTTCTTAAAGACACAGTTAACTTCGAGGCAACAACATTCAGATCTTAAAGCTGTGAGGTCTCCCACAGCTTCTCCTTATGTCTGTCTAAGAGGTCTGATGAGGAGGTGTTTTTCCTCCCCTGTTTCAAACGCAGGATCGGATGACACTAGAACAAAATGAAAGTAGGGGTAGGTGTATTACTGAAGGCAGGTATCTGTTACAGCCCAGCCAGTGAGTATCCTTTGCACCAGATAACCTTTCAGTCAAGATAAGCAGCATAACCAGGGCAAGCGCGTTTGTAGGGTCAGAATACAACTAGAAACCCAAACAGGGGGTTTGGAAAACATCACCCCTCTGTAAGAGTGCTGCCGAGAGCACCCAGCAATACGATGGGCCTCAGCTGTACAAGTCAGAAGGATAAACACATTTCCAAGTTGCATGGATGATGAACAATTTCTAGTGCTTTTGCTTTCTTGGAGCCTTGCTATTTTGGCATTGCAAAATACTCACAAAGACTCTCAGACAGAAAAAAAACTAATAAATGTAACCAGAAGAGAAAAGCCTATCAGGACATCTAATTGTCACATAGTCTTTAGAGAATAAGAGAGACAGTATCTTCCAAACATTTAGCAAGAAATTATGAAAACGCAGCATCTGAAGAAACAGCAAGGTAAACCTCCGCTAACAAGTTAGGCCCACATCCTAGATTTCATTACTATGTTATAGGAAAAGATATTCTGAGCCTTAAATCATGTCTCAAAATCACCACAAATTTAATCTTTTGTGCAACACCATCAGGATTCTCCACTCATACAAGTGCCCTCTCAGGAAACAGTAAGGTTAGTTCCTTGATTTCGACAGTTTGGCAGTAGAAAATTCCTGCTAAAAATTACACTTGCTGTAACAGACAGTTTGTGCTGCTCCAGCCCAAAGTTTCTCCCCAGCATGTTGTTGGCAAGGCAACAAAAATGCATCCACTACTCAGTTTAATGCTTCCTTTAGAGTGGCAGGATGAACTGCAGAAGGTGACATCTCAGAAGGCTTCAATGAAACAAGTATCAAAGAAAGCAGCCAAACACACAAAAAACTAACATAAACCATATCAAAAGACAGATAGTAGTACAAAGGGACAACCCATCCACTCTGCTCCAAAGCCCTGTTTTGATGGGTGCAGATAAGACCTAGCAATCTATTTCACAGAACAGCTTAGGTTGGAAGGGACTGCTAAAGGTTTCTAGTACAAGCCTCCTGCAGGGACATCCTCAACTACATCAGGTTGCTCAGAGCCCTGTCCAGTCTAACCTTGAATGTTACCAGGAATCAGGTGTGTACCACCTTTCCAAGCAACCTGTGAGAGTGTTTTACCACCCCCATTACAAAAAAACCTTCTTCCTTATACCTAATCCAAACTGACCCTCTTCCAGTTCAAAACCATTACCCTCTATCCTATCATAACAGGCCCCAAAGGGCCCTCTGGAGGGGAATTGCAATGCAAGAGGCTGACATCCAAATAAGTCTCATTTAAAGTAAGCCTAAACTCTGGAGACAAGGAGGGAATAAATCATCTGAGTAACTTCAGGCTAAAGATAAATGCCAGGACATTTCACAGGATTAGACAGTCAAAATATATACAAATGTTTAAAAAAAAAAAAAAAAAAAAAAGGCATGAATTTTCCATGAACAACAAGAGATAAAGGAGGCCACAGGAAATACTGGTCTTGCTTCCAAACATCATGGACATAGGCTGCGGCAGAATGGAACCAAAACATCCTCACACTCCCTGAATTCTGTATTAAGCAAAGCCCTAAGATGAAGACATTGCAGAGAGGAACCATGTGAACAGCAAGGAGACCAGTTCTATAGCATCTGCTGACAAAATCACTCTTACAGCAACTATTTACCTTGAGCTGGTGAATGAATCAGTAAGAGACACAAACCATGGGTCTCCCTGCAACAGCCAAATTAACACCAAAAATTATGAATACCATGAATACCCTCCAGGGAATTTCCACTCTGCACTTGCTTCCAAATTACTTTACAGCACCCACATTTCAGCACAGACCAGTAAAAAGACAAGAGGGCTCTGTCTCAGCTTACATTCCTATTAATACATGACAAGTCTGAAGATTCCAAATTCCTTTCAGGTGTTCATCCATGAATCCACCCGCCTGCATTCCTACAAAAATATCCAAGAACATCCAGAACATCAGGCTGGCATTTGAACACTCCCATAAACACTGTGTCAAAATGAAAGCTTTTGCCTTGTTAGCTTTGGCCAAAATTATGTTAGCAGAGCATCTCACTGTTTGAACTGAAACTAAATCCAGGACACTACCATTACCAAAGCAAGCACATCAGCTTTTCATATTCACAAATGCACAAAAATCCTAACAGGTATAAGGAACAGAAAACCATTTTTTTAAATTTTAAAATTTCTTTTTAAAAAAAAGGGTAACAAGATAAGATTGATCAGATCAGTGAAGGAAACTCACCAACCCATACAGCAACACTTGTATTTGTTATCTGTCAAAGTTATCAGGCACCTTGACAATTGCTCTTTGCCATTAAGCAGCAAGACAGTATTTCATGAAGGGAAAATGCTGACAGTGAGATCTTGCTGGGTGATAAATAAGTAAGCTGTGGCTGACGTGGCTGGGGCAGAGGTTCTCCAAGGGCACAGTGCTCAGCAAAGCCACCTTGCATTCCCATCTAGAGTGCAGTCTTGCTGTTTCCCTGCCCTGAGACCCTTTCTGTCACACGTGCTTCCCCAAGTCCACATTCATTTTTCTCTTCCCACATCTTCCTGAAAGGAGAACCTTATCCTGTATTGGTAGAGACAGGCTGTTTTTATTATCTACAGGAAAAACAAAAGATACTCATCTTATCTGAGGCTCAGTGTAAACAATGGTAAGGAGAAGGGAAGCAGAGACCAGAGCACTGCCAATCTCTGCAGCCCTTACAAATGCAATAGGTCTGAGAGCCTTGTCCCCTTTCTGCAGGCAGGGAAGCACAGAGGTGAAGGTGGGACACTGTCCCAGGAAGGGCAAAGGCAGAGCCTACCACCCACAGCAAGATCTGCAGGCAGCACTGCCTGTGCAACCCAGCTTGTCTCCAGCAGTGCTTCTGAGGCATGGAGATCAGCATCTGGATGAACCACAGCTTCCTCCATGTAAAAAGGAGAAAACAAAAACTGCTCCCCATTCCACAGGTGAGCAGTAAACTGCCACACAACACTCAGACGATTTCAGCTACAGGGATGCTGTGTAGCCAGATACAGCCCAGCCCAGATCCAAGTTAATTGTTTCCTCAGACGTGGCCAAGGGGAGCAGTGCTGTCAGGGATGTTTACAGCACCCTCAGGGACTTACATTAGGACAGAAGCACTTGCCACGCAGCCAACAGAGCAAGAGCCACCTGCCACCCTGTGTGTCCCACAACACACACACCTCTCCTGGGAATAAAGAGCATGTCCTGCTGGGAGAAGCTCTTGTGGTGCTTTGTATTTGGATGCCAGCTGGCACGGTAACAGCCTAATTCACGATACAACAAACTGTCCATATTTGTTTGTCTGTTTCCCCTAAAAAAGAAAGAAAGAAAAATCTATTGCTTTTTCTACAAAATAAAATGAAAAATAAAAATCAGGCGAACACAGACTTTTGTGCAGGAACAACGAGCTAGGACATTTTTTCAAAAGGGAGACAAAATCATTGACCCTTGCTTGACAACTGTTTCACTTATTTCATTCTAAAAAAATCAAAAACACAACAAAAGTTCTTGCTGAAATACAAAGTTTCTTGTTGATTCTGAGGTGATGGAGAAAGTACTTAGAGGACAACAGAAATCTTTTGTGCCACAGGGAAGAGCAAATTGTTAGTGTCAGGTTAGAATTCAATCAACAAATGGGAAATATGGGTCTACAGAAGTTCAATTGCTCAGTAAGCTTCAGCTGCATGAAGAAAACATTCAAGATAGAAAAAACATCAATTTTCAAAGTGAAGCCTCCATTGCTTCATTATGCTGGAAAACAGTGCTAGGAAAGACATAGTCATTTCTAAATGTTTCGCCACCACTTCTTGCTTGAGAGCACAGAATCACTTTTCACAGGCAGCCATTTCAGTCCTGAAACAAAAATTAGATGTGCTGTGGCCAGGATTTTTATTTTCTTCTGAAGATCTTCAAGTTGCTTCCTTCCAGTGCAGCTTGGCTGGCATAAAAGGAAGGATATGCTGCAACGTAGTCACATCTAGTTGCAATTATTTGTTTGCTTGAAAATATTAGCAAAACATCTTGGGTGGAGGAAGGAGGTGACAAATCATCCAAAGGGTGGCAAGAGGAAGATGAGAATTTCCATTATAAACTACTTGTTAGGTAGTCCCATCCCAAAATCGTCATTATGCTATACTAGGATGTGAGAAAAGAAAGCTAATAGTGTGTGTGTGTCAAATTGCAAGAGTAACATTCACATTATTTTAGGGCAGGCTCACATCCAAAACCCACATGAACACCATCAAATCCCTAAAAGTGACCCTTGTATTTCAGTCCAGCTTGAAGAGAACTTTAGATCAGAGCTTTCTTCAGACATTGGAAGAGTCTTTAACAAATATTTTCACACACCATAACCTTGCTTACTTTCAATCCCAACTATAGAAATGGACCAGGAAAAGGTACAAAAAGTAGTTTTTCAAGTATTTTTTTTACTCTGGTAGATGCCCTATTAAAAACCCTCATAGTTCTAAGAAGGTCTAGAATAAATACATGATTTGACTCGTATATTAGATAACCATAAAATATTTAAGGATGAGAGACACCAACATTCATCAAGAGACTTAAAACAAGAGAATCAAGTCAGGCAGTCTGCTTTACAGAGGCCACCATTTGCTGTCTGGTCTCTAACCTACTTCAGACACGTGAAAAGATATCCTTCATTTTTCCAGATGAAAGAGTTTTTTGATAGAAGTTAACAACCACTATTAAGGAAAAACTATTTTGAGCATATAGATTATGTTGCACACGAAGTAACCTATACTTGAAATCTTGTTAAACCAATTTTATAATAAATTGAGGCCTACCACTACATTACCTGATCACATACATTTCTTCTTTTTTCCTTCAGAAACTGAAATCATAGGAGAATTTCAGCCTCTGTCTCTCTTTTAGTGTTCATGCATTTAAAATTTCATTGAGTAATGCCAAGGTAGATTCCAGCTCAGTAAACAGTTACTGGGGAATGTAAAAAAACACATTTAGAAATTCCCTCAGCAGATCCAGCATGCCAAACAAACGTAGGTCTCCACTAACAAAGACAAAACAAAACAAAGCAAAAAAGTAGTAAATTAAGCTATGCTTAACTTGATTATATGTAGCAAAAAAGCATGGGTATTTCCTCTACCAAAAATATCAGGCATTCTGATAAACAGCAAGCAATGGCAACTAGCCAAAAAATGCATCGTAAACAGCAAGAGCATTTTTCACTACCAAAAGACAACAGTGAAATGAATTGGACTCTGGGAACCCAGCTGGGAAGAGACTTTTACAGAAGCACATTCATGGATTTTTAAGTTTATAATTTCAAACATGTACATATGAAAAGGTTAATGTTCTTCTGTTTGTTCCCTTCAGAGGTCATGAAGCAGGTAAAAATAAAGCACTCTTTGATACTATCACAGCCTATGAGGAGAGGCTATTTGATAGTATGAAGCTGTCTGGATAAAGAATAATTTTCTTTAAAGCAACTCTCAAAGTATTCCATGAAGTCTTCACATAATAAACATCTATTTTGTGTTTTTCAAGATAAAATCTGAGGGGGAAAAAATCATTGCTTCAAAGTCCGTAAGTCCTTGAATTCCTGTCTTAAATAATAAGCATTAATCAATGTTCCAAGTTAAACACAAAAAAAAAACATTTTAAGAAAACACAGATCTGTAGCCTTTGCAGATGGATGTGCTTGGGTTTGTGTTTGGGTCTTCTTCCTCTCCCCACATACACATGAGCTTTTACATCCCAGCTGTAATTTTAACTAAGTCTCTAAAACAGCATCTTGTTGTCTTGCAACAAGTTCTGGGAAAAAATGTAAAAGTTTCAATATAATTAGAAATTATGTGTCAAGATGTAACCATGTTTACCACATTTCCCATAAACTTGAAGCTTTTCTGTAGCAAAATCTCATGCTATGTAGAGTTTCCACCAGTTCCTGCTCCGAGCTCTGTCTGCAGACTCTCTCCATGACATCACATGCTCATTCCTATCTATCCCTACCCCAAAGCAGGGAAACCAAGGACCCGAAGGACAACTACATATCACAGGAGGACTGTGAAGAGCTGAACTGTGAGACTGTTATCCATTCTATGGCAGAGCCAAAACTAATTCTGCATTTCACTGAGACACCACGGTGAGAACAGAGAGCATCCGACTCCCCTGCAAGTAACAGGGTGTGATCTGACAGGGACAGTGTTTCAAACTGGGGATTGCAGACACTGCTGGGCTGGTTTTTTCCACTTCCTCCCCTTTTGGCCGTGGTTGACAGCAGCTGTGGGAAGTGTGTGCACACTGCACAGAGCACTGCCCCCACCCCAGAACAAGCCCAGCCTGAGAAGCAATGCCCAGACAATCATGCCAGGCTGCCAGGTCTGCTGAGCTCCCACCATGTCACAACTGAATGGCCCAGGGCTCACGGCCATCCAAAGGTCATGGTCTCGGTTTCAGCTCTCCCAAATCACATCAGAAAACACAGGAGAGCAAAACAAAGACCAGAATACTTTCCCTCTCCAAAAGGCAGGTAGAAACCAAAATATGGCACAGGTTTGGGTTTTATCCCTTGCTTATTGAAAGAAATTCCTCCCCACAGCCCTCTTCCTTCACCTCTATCCTTGGGCAGCTTCATTTAGTTGATGCCTGGGAACTGAGCTTCATTCAGCACCTCAAAATCTGCTTGCTCAGATTGCTCCTTCAGGCACTGGAAAACTTTTTGACTAATAAGCACTTGCCTATTAAGCTGAAGCTGGAAATACTTATAAAATGAATTACATATCTAATACCTCACTGGTTGAGCTGGTTTTCATTAACTTCTGGAAGAAAGGCTTGGTAGCAGCTTGGTGTTTTTGCCTGTTTCTGCGCAGGCTGTGCAGCTCTGCTTGGAGAGCAGGGGAGGATTATCCATAGCCCTGGGCACCCGCAGAGGCCACCTCTGGCCACCAGTGACCTTCACAGTGCAGGAGAGATGGAACATCAGCTCCACGGCCTGGGGAGAGCAGCGGAGTGTTCACCATGACAACCACCATGAGGAGGTTTTATCTGATGAAAGATTAATGCCATTGCAACTGTAGTGGCCATTTAGTTACCCCTGTGTCTTTACTCACTAGCACTTTAAAGAGAAATAGGAATCAGGAGGGGAGGGCAGAAGAGAATAAAGGAAGGGATGGAGAAGTAAGAGCTCAGGTCTGTTTGCAGGAAAAAGAAAAAAAACCCACAACTCTGTTCTGGTGAAAGAAGAAAGTTAGAGGAGCTATTTGAACTTGAGTGTGCATTCATCTCCACACAACAAGCAAGGACTCCCAACAATTCCCTAGGCAATACAAGTCTACAAATTGCATGTGTGCTTTGAAGCAAGCATTGAAGTTTATAAGGCAGACGGAAAACATCTTCAAAGTCTCAAATGAAAGGCTTGAGTTTTCCAGAGTTAAAGGAAAGTAAACATGCATGAAGAAGTCAACTTTTTTCTAGAAGTCATGCCTTTTCCCTTTTGCAACTAAAAAAGGATCAATATTTTAAAAATATGAATAAATGCTCACATAAGGCCTGTAATACTGCAATCACAACAGCAATGACCACATTAATGGAGCTGGCATTTAAACAAGAATGGGCAGAACTCGTTTGTCATTTTCTTGTATTTAAACCAAACAGCTGCAAGGGCAACATCTCAGCTTAAAATACTGAAATAAAACAGTATCAAACTAGTCATTAACAACAAAGTAGCCTCAAGAATGACAACATTAGGTAATTACGACAAAGAAGATTGAACTGCAAAATTTGGAGTTGCATTATTTATTAGTTTGGGGGACTTTAATTATTATTATAATTAATTTCAGCTTTGGCTAGTTATTTTGAAGGCATTTGAAATTAGCCAATTCTACTGAATCTTGCTGAGGGTTCATTGTCAATTGAACTCATATAGGAAGGAAACAATGAAGTGTCTGTTTCTGAAGGAAGTATGTTAACCTTTAACATCCACAGTATGACCCTCCTCCTCCTGACACAATGAAGGAGGATCAAAAAACTGGACAGGGCTTCTGAAGAGCAGCAATTAACACAGCAGAGCACAGAGCAGTTGTACAAACGCCGTATCCCACCTCGGCACTCCCATACACTTTCCACGTCTGCTGCACTGCTCTCGCCTCACCACAGACAGATCCTCTGCCCACACAGAGCCAATTATGAGTTTCTTAGTCACTAAGAAATTATCCCAAGCAGAATTTACCCTGTAACTTTCTGCTGGGGTGGACGACTCAGCTTCTCTTTCAACACGGACAGAGTCAGACAGTTTTGAAAACTGCCAGCAATTACTGGGATCCTTTCACTGTGTTTCCTTAGGTCAAGAAATTTGTTGTATCTAAAGCCAAAACTTTACCAATAACATATGCAACATTTAAACATGTACACATATTTTATATACACACATATGTATGTTATATATACCACAAACATATTTCCAAAAATATCTCCAAAGCTAGATTTCAGGCCTTAATCTAACTCAAACAATTGGAGCATATGAGAAAGCTTTAGTGGACGGAAAGATCATACACCACCTGTGTTTTTTCAGCATCCTTGTACCTTTCTCACAGTTTCAGAACTTGACACCTACTAGGAGTGGAAAAAGGGATTAGAAGTGGATCCAATGCCATCAGATGCTTCTTAGGCTCTTTAATCCATGTGGGCTTTTGCAGGAAAGAGCAGGGGCTGTTTGCTGGGGACAGGCTGTTTGGGGTTTCTTCTGCCAAGCCTCTTCTGGGACTTGGTGTCACACAACAAAGGGCAAGGATGGCTGAAGAGAGAGTCTGAGGTATAAAGCACTGTCATGTCCTGAGTGGTAGAAAAAGGCAATTGAACCAGAAAAATGTGTGTTTCTGATGAGAGAACGGTGATTCTGTTATAAGCAAACTGTGTTTACCATACATATGGCATTGTTAAGGCTTTATTAACACTCTCTGGTATTCAAATTTGATCAGTCAATTGGTGAAATACATTTCAGCTGAGTATCTTATCCTTCTGATACTTAAACTGCAAAGACAACTGGAAAAGACAGCTGCAGTCAACTATTACAAATAAATACCTTATTGTAATATAAAAATCACATACAACCTTTTCCTGTGTAAAAAGTATGGTTTCGCAGCAACTATTCGAAGCAACAGATTTTGTTCTGCCATAACATCTGGCACTGGATTAGGGATCCCATCATTCTGCATGGCTACTGCATCACAACACAGCAAGGACAGTATAGTACAGGGTATATACAGTATTCAAGGTAAAATTACGTATTATAGTTTCACTACATCACTGGCATAACATATCATGACCATGCCAGAAAAACTAGCTTGGGCTGTGCCAGAGTGTGTCAGTGGTGCTGTTGAACAGGCAGGGAAGAGCAGCTCTGTGGGTGCTTTGGGCACTCAGGCTCCCTCCTCAGTCACAGAGCAGCCAGTTCTGCACCAGACACTCCCAGCCCTCACTGGTTACAGGGCAAGATCCACAGATTGGTCCTTAGGGCTGCCCTCCCCTCAGGGCAGACTCAGGTTTTGTGTGCCTTTTTAAAGATGTCAAGGCTCCCTGACCAATATTCCTTCTGCAGACACACAGCATCAAACTCTCCTGAGGCTGATGCAGGGAAATCCAAACACTAGCAAAATTCACTGCATTTCCATCAATCTCCCACTAAGGTGGTTTTTGGGGATTTTTTTTCTGAGAATAGCAGCTGAACCACTGTGAAAGCCAGGTACCATGCAAAGCCACTGAAATGCAACTTCTGTTAATGTGTATTCCTGGAAACCCAAAGGCACTTTTTACAATTATTCTTAAACAAGCATAACAGCATAACTAATTCGTTTTATATCCTGTGCCGTTTAAACCTAAGGCTATTGGTAAAGGCCAAATTGCTACATCAGGAAAAAATTACAGAAGACACAGAACTTTTAATATCTATGCACCTGCTAAACTTCAATGACAAGTCAAGCCTTGCTTATGCACATATAAAGATTTCAGAGAATGGCATGACTAACATGAATGAATACCTTCATTGGGATGCACTAGGAGAAAAAGAGGAACTGTGCTATTTTGTCTGGGATAGCTTTAATAACCGGCTTGCTCTGAAAAGCAGTGACAGAAATGCAAACCACCTGGTTTGGCTGGATGCCTGCTTTGCAGGGCACTTGACTCCAGGACTTCCTGAGCTCCCTGCCATACTGGATCTCCAACAGCCTGGATGAGTAACAACCCAGCAGCACCGACAGGCAGCACCAGGGTTACAAACAACTTCCTCTGCTGAGACATCTCCTGCTGTAATTACAGCCGAGGTGAGCAGCAAGGGCAGGGCACACCAGCACCCTGCATTCAGCACCACTTACCCTGTGTGCATCCATTAGCTATCCCAGACCAATCCTGCTCCTCTACCTTTCCTCTCAAGTAACCCCAAAAGTCTCTAGCACAAGGCCAAGCAAAGGAAAAAAAAATATTGGGAAGTAGAACAAAACAAACTGAGGTTTCTGGTTTACCTATGGGTTTCTTGCTCATCCTTCAAGAACAGAAACCAGCAGAGCTTCCAGCCACACCAGCCAGGCTGCTTAACAACAGCAACCTCCAAACAATCAAGGTAAAAACAAATTAACAGCTTTAATGTCTGCAGCAGACCCTGCCCAAGCTTTTGGTCAGCAGCCTCCACCTTCCCCCATCGTGGCTCATCATCTCCTCTCTGCATCATCACCTCTCACTGCCCCCAAGCTTCCACACTGTAAATTAGCTGCTTGTACTGGTTGCACTCTTGCTTGGCTCAAAAAGGACCAGACAAATAGGTGTGTGCAGAAGTGCATCAGTAAAGCATCATATAGACGGGTAGAAAGAACAACAAAGAGGTTTCCCCATGGCCTACAGTGCAGCTACATAATAAACAAAGGGTGCAAAGGTAGCAGAACTTCAACCACCAGCCCCACAATCCTACTGAAGGCAGTGGCCATGCAGGCTTGAAGTCCATCCAGGTACAGAAGGGACAGCCTTCTTTGGAGCCAGCTGGAGTCACTTTCCCCAGGTAGAAGCTATCTGCAGACGTACAAACTGCTTTAGGAAGTTAAAATACATTTGTAGCTTCAATTTAGCCTTAATATCTCTTTTTAAAAGCTACTGAAAGCTGGTCGGGGATTTTTTTTTTTCTTTTTTGTATAGTGTTTTGGTGCTGGGGTTTTTTTTTATCTCTATGGCTCATGAAAATGAACATACAAGCACACTTCAGCATAAACAATAACTGGGAAGTATCACTGTTGTTTCATGAGCCCTAATAAATCTGGAGAAGAGACTCACAAAGACAGTATCTCTCTTGCTTCTGAAGGGTTCAGCAGGTCAGTAACTTTCATTATTCCCCATGCTAGAGAGAGAACATGATTTTGCCAAATTTATTTGGGAGAAAGAAGGAGGAAGCATTTTTAATTACATAATTGTTAGACTGTAGCATGGAACAGATTGACCTGCCAGACCTTCAATTATCCAACTAGCTTTGCCAAGTTTAGAACTAGGTATCTTCCAGTTTTTCTTGTGAAAGTCACGATTTTCTCCCATACTATTATAATCCCTTTTTTTAATACAGTGATATAATCAGAGCTCCATGCTCTTGCACAAATATAGTCTACTTTGTTCAAGCAAGATCTTGAAATATGATTGAAGTTCTAGGGGTGGGTGCAGACAATTTGTTTTGATAATGTTTCCTGTTTATAACAATCCTAAATTTCACTGCATAGAGGAATGAGATCATTATTAAGGCATGGAAGGAGGGAAGCAGGATGTTTATAGCATCCAACTCATTTTACCTGAGCTTAGAGACTTCATCACTTGAAAAATTCAATCTGCAAGAGCACACAGAAAATGCAGACAGGACTGAAATGCCTCTGCACAGATTACAAGCACCACTCATTTTTCCAACTTCATCTTGTAAGCATCATCTGAACATGCTACAGAACTAGGAAAAGAAGAGAAAGTTGAGAAGTGTTAGGAGGGAGAACTCACACTCTGAACACATTCGAAATTTGTTACAAGCTAAAGAAGTAGTTTCAAGAATTTATCTCAACAGAAAACAACTGGAGTATTTGAAAGCTATGCTACACCATCACAATTCTATAACAATGCCTGAAACCTAGACTGATCTCCATCCTCAATCCAGAAGACAGAGGTTAGCTTCTACCTGCCAAAACTAATCACATTCTCAGAGATCAGTCAGATCAAAGGTGGGATCTCACAATACTTTAGAACAGAGAAGACAGAGGACACAACAAAAAAAGCTCAACACTTGAACATTTTGTGTTTGTGACTCCCATCTGATTGACAGAAGAGGAGACAGCAGGAGACAGTAAAAGTAGTTTTCAATTCAACTGGAACAACGAGTGGGGCGAAGCTGAGCCTCACTCACTTTCACCAACTTAATGTCAAATCCAGGCCAATGCTTCTCCTGCCAGACATTAGCCCACATTATATCATTCAGTTCTTTCATTATTAATGAGGCACAGCAAAAGAAATCATGGAACAAACACTGCTAGGCTGCCTTATCTTTGGGGCCCTGACTACTACCCACATGGTTTGTTTCCCTTTGTATGGAAAATTTCCAAAACCTACCCACATAAGCTATCTTGTAAGAAAGCACAGAAGTCAACCTTGCTCCTCGAACACAATCCCTTTCTGTCTTCCCAACACTGTTTGCTTTGAACAACACATTTGAGAATAAACGTCTGCAGCTCTTAACCTCACACATGGTTATTTCAGCAAGGTCTGTTCCACCCCTGAGCTTCTTGGGCTGCTGCTGGAAATGTCCCAGTGACTAGAAATAACAGGGTGGTTCCTCTCAAGAGAGGGCAGGGAGAATTGGTGGCAGTGGGTAGGGAAGCTGGGCCTGGACCCATTCCTGGTCAGCAGTTCAGTGATGAACACCAAGTCAGTCTAAGAATTTCCACTGCATTTTTTCAGGGCCTAAAGAAAGCAGTAAAACCTTCGCAATGTCACATTTTAGGGAAGAAGCAAAGGTTATACCAACAGGCACAAAAGCAGGAGCTAGTGAGACAGCTCATGTAAGAGTTAAGATGTTGTAATATTGTTTTCCAAATCAGAAATACAACACAACCTTTGAAAGATGGCAAGCTTAAGCTTCTATTCATATTTTGATGTGTAACAACTTGCTCACACTATTGTTCTCTGTAGAAAATTTCCAGTCTCTGTATCTATTTTACCTTTTGTTGCACTAGTCCTGGCATTACTCCAGATGTATTTTGACATACATAGTGTCATATTAAACACTGCATTTTGAAAGCAGCTTCAAAATCTTTTCCATTTGCAGCAGAAGCACAACACAACATTACACTTGAGAGTTGTACCTCTTAAACTGGATCAGTCTGGAAAGAGTTTACTCTCAGCTTACCAATATTTCATGTAAGTGCATATGCTGTCTAAAATACTCTTCATTCTTAAAGATAACATTAGCTGTCACGAGGTACTCATATGCTATATTTCAATTTTGTACAGAGTACTACAAAACATAAATTATTACTGCTCAGTATATGCACAAATCTGCTTACAGTTCTTTTAAAACTAGCTTGCTAAAAGTACCCAACCTAAACATGTACCTTTTCACTTCAATAATGTGGAAGTCAGTAGACAGGAATTTTCACTGTTCCTGCTGAACACTGGGCTTCTCATTCTCCTTCTGAATAAGTACCTGTCCATCTAGAAAAACAGGCAGCTGTCACTTTATCATCTTTATTTGTATATCTAGGCAACCAGGACAGAATGTCTTGCAGTATGTCAGCTTAACACATAATGAAGGTCATTTCCAGCTGAACAAAGGCAACCAAAACCCTGTACCATATTGTATTCCCCAAGTTTGTCACAGAAAATTAGGTAATGCTAATACACCAGGAATAGCCACAAAGATCTGATTTCATGGACCACTGATCCCTCAATACTAGAAATGATGGTGGTATACAAAAACCTATTTATATGAAATTGTCTGTCACAGTGCAGAATACCTCAATTACAGAATGTCCTTGCTATTAAGAGCAGCAAACTGATATGTAGCTTACATGTAATTGAAGACAGCAGATTCATTTAAACTTGCAGCTAACATCATGAGCGTGACATGAAGAAATTGTTAATTACAAAATCAGTAAAGCGCTCCTTAGTGTCTAAAATAATACAGTTAACAAATAACTAGTTGGCAGGTATAGTGTGTTTTCCCCTTTCTTATAATGTTTAGACCTAACTAATTTCATCTTCACATTACCAGAGCAGATTCTTGTAGGTACAAACCTTGTTGGGAGGAAAAGAAATCCCTGAACTTAGTCACTAATAACAAATTAAATTGAATCTTATTATCATATGCAAAAAGGAACATTTCCTAGATTTGAACCAAGTATAGATAATAGAAAGGACAGTATATGTCAGTTCCAGTCCTGTCCTTCAGGAAGAACTGGCATTGTTCGTGACAGCTGTCAAATATACTGGTATCAAGAATAAAGCTATTCACAGGGATTTTATAGGTATATAAGTTATTCAAAACATGGCTGGGTGCAAAAAGACAACTGTGTAACAGTTGAAAACATCATTGAAGAGATCAGGACAGAAAGCAAGAATCAAGAAGTACTTAGTCAGAAACTAATAGCGCTGCCATTCCCACAAAAGGTTAGACAGAAAATAAGGATATTTCACATGCGTGGTAAATGTTATTTACCAAAGGAACACCCTTTTCTCCCAAATGCCCAATGCATGGAGTCACTAGGAGGATAACGAATGCAGCAAAGCTCATCACATTAAAGTAAGAGGTGCCAGACAATTCCTGAACCGGTGCCATGTGATACACCCCCATGATTTTCCATTCCATTCCTTCCAGCAACATCCTGAAAACCACTCTGGTTGGAGGCTGTTTCAGCAGCCACAAAAAAAGACAGACTCAACCACAAGTGAAAGATTGTGTTCAGAGTTTATTTTTTCCTTCTGGCAAGGGTAAAAGCTGGTGCAAATGGCCCAGCAGGAGCTGTTCGACACAGCAGTGGAGGACACTGATCACAGCCATGGCACCAGCGTGGAAATTCCTGGTGCACAGGGAGTAACACACCTGTGCCTTGGGAAGGAGAGGCAGCCCATCAGGATGTAGGCACAGGGCAATGCAGTATGGCTGTACGTGTGAGTGTTGTGCCAAACCTGCCTCTGGCAGGGTGCCTACAGAAGGTACCAAACACCTCTAGAGGAGGGGCATCTCCTGAACATCTCACAGCACAGCAGCCAGCACATGGGATCACAGCTGAGGCTGGTCACAGGGCTGAGCCAGTGCTGCAGCCAGGACAAGAGCCTGGGGTACTTAGCCACCCCATGACTGTCACCATGCGCCCACTTAGGGGTGGAGGCCAAACACAGCCACCAGAGTGAAGTACCTGAGCAGCACATCCCAGGAGGAGCCATCTGAAAAGCAGAGCAATGTTTTATGTGCCTCTACAGCACCACTCAGCTAATTTCTGTATCTGTTCTCAGTATTACCCACCAAGCAAAAACTTAATTGATGCCTATCCCAAAAGGCACCCTGGTCTTTTCAGGGGGTGAACTCCAAATGCCAATCCTTCACCAAATCTTTTCCACCCTCCCCAAGATGTCTCAAGGCCAGCTGCCAGCACCAGGGTGCCTCCTCCTGCATGCCTTGCTAACATAAGGAAATTACCAGGCATTAAGTTAAAAGCAAGACCAAGATCTGTCTGCGCTGTCACCATGCAGGCTCAAGTCACATTTGATTTCAACAGTCTATTTCAGCAATCCCAGCATTAACATCTAAATTAAAGACGAAGTTAGAAATAAGGGGTGATCTTCCAAAATTCTAAATACAATCTGTGTTAAATTACTCATCTGGACTAATACTTCAGTATGAAACCTCCAAGAGATGCTCCACCAGCACAGTGACTCCAGCCCAAGGAGCTCATGCCAACAGACACATATGAAACGCAAACAAGACTGTCTCTTGAGCATTCCCAGGATCAGGAGCCAACATCCAAGGAGGAAATGCTAGTCTGCTCAAGGTAATGGCAACATGCCCATAAATTTTGGTGGAGTCAAGCTTTTATGTCTGCACATCTAAAAGGTAGTTCCTGAATGGCAATAATATTTGCCATTATTGTTACAGACAACTAACATCAACCCAGTAAGTTGTGCTGGGAGTTAAAAATGCCAGGAAGGTTTCATTAAGGTATTTTGCGAGAGGCTAATTGTAAAAAGCAAGTGACATTCAGAGAAGTCATCACTTAACAACCTGAGAAGAGATATTTCTATTTATCCCATAAGCAAACAGCTATATTTTAAGTCAGTTCAACAGGGCTGCTGTCTCTGCCAGCAGAAGATAAATGCATTTCTTCTGCTTGCTGCACATTTCTTCTGAACCTGCACATACTGTACAAACAGATTGTAGAACAACAACACATATGCAGGGAATTAATACCAGGCCTGCAAAACAGATGGCCTAGACAAGCCCTAGACAGACCTCCAAGCCATTACTTTGTCCTGCCATGTCATCTTCACCTTGAGAAGTGAAACAGGAATCAAAGAAAACGAGCAATGAATGTCTTTCAGAAGATCAATATTCCCCATTACTTGTTCTTCCAGACAAAAAGGAGCCTCTGCATGCTCTGATAGCGTGCCATGCCAGCTGGTCTCTGAAATCACAGAATGGCACATGTTGAGGCACAGGTTATTCCATGGAGCAGTTCAGACCAAGCTCTGAACCAAGAAGCAGTCCAGGATGCAGCACCACTGCCCGGGTGGCCACAGCCTGGGCCGAGGGGCTGGCAGCAAGGAACCCAAGCTGCTCTGCAAGACATTTCCTTTGCTGGCTGTCAGGGTCACAATCAAGCTTAAATTTACATACAAGTGTCCAAAGGTTGCAAGAGATACTGTGCAAACTAAAATATTGTCACTTTTTCAACACAGCCTTCAGGGGGAAAATAATTGTGATTTAAAGGAGAGGGAAGACAAACATCAGAAATAAAACAGATAGGACCAATTAAAGTGAAATCACGCAGCTGGTAAGGCATCTTGCTGGAGCAGCTATGTTGGAGCATCACTCAGTTTTGGGAGTTCCTTTGGCAGGCAATGCTTGAACCAGCAGAGGGAACTCACTTCCCTGGCTCCTATGGACTAGGGAGCAGGAGCCCCGGCTGGTTTGGGACAGCCAGTTTCAGATAATCCAGGTCTTCTATGCACAGAAATTTCTGCAATGATATAATAAAACTCATAGGCCTATCACTATTTTAGTCCTAACTTCTTTTATTACAGCACTCAGGGACTGAATTTTTAATTTATATCTGTATATTAAATACATTCCTGAACATTCAATAACACCTTTTAGAGACCCGATATTTCTTTATTGCTGTTTTAAGCCACACACCCAAATAAATTCTTTTTAACAAAATAGTCAACATTTTTAGAAACCAAGTTAAAGCTATAAAAGTAGGTGCCTTCTAATAGCATGACAGAGTGCTTCACACACAGATTTTAGCACCAGATACTTCAAAGCCAGTATCAAGGCACAGTATTTTATGGCCCTGTGATAGAGAATGACTTTCAATGAGGAATTTCTGTGCTGAAACAGTTTCAAACAGGAAACAGGGGAAACTATCTGGAAGTTTCACTGTTCACAAAGTACTTGGGTGTAAAATCATAGCTGGCACATGTGCAGTCACACAAAGCATTCCTCATTCAATAAGAAATACCTGGCTTAGACCTTCCAGCCGGGTGCTGGCTTTGGGACGCGCACTGAGCTGATCCCCCTGGCCACAGCAGCTTGCCCACAGGCCACCTGCAGAGGCCCCCTCTCTCTACAGAAACCCTGCAAGGCAGCAATGGTGCCAGGAGCATCAGCCAAGCAAAATCACAGCTGGCAGAAAATAAAGCAAAAAATAGCTCCAGAAGACAAGAATACAGCAGGAGAAAAAATCAAAGAAAGTAAACAGATGAAAATAATTATAGGACAGCTTCAGAGACAGTCTTTGGGTGGTTTAAAAGGAAGCAAGACAAAGTTCATTCAGGAAGCTCAAAAGCAAAGGCAGCCAAAGGGTCTCAGCTACTCTGATAACAAGGAGAGAAATGTCACAGGGGATCAACACACTGAATTTAATAACCATTTGGAGCCAGGATGAGGTGGGAAAGATGGTGTTAAGCTTTTTATGAAAGTTTCAAGCATTGGCAACACAAAGACAATAACTCCAAACAGTGAATACTGACTTAACAAGCTCCGGAGGAATACAGTGAGAGAGGAAGAAACAGCACCATTCCTATTTGAGCAGTGGGTTGACCTCGACCATGCATTCCCAGAAATGCAAACACTGGTGTCACTGGTTGCAATGGAAGCTTGCAGGGAGGTCAGGGCCTCCTTGAACATTAGAGAAGCGTGGCTGCTTGTGTGCAAACCTACACCTTTACAAAAGCAGACAGGACATTCGGTCTACATTCATGGGGAGAATGAAGAGCAATGACGAAGACTCCATGTTGGAACGGCAGAGTCACTGAAAAGACAATTCCTAACATTTGCTCAGGGAAATGCTGTGAACATGATGCCTGTATTGTTTCCTCCCATTGGAAACACAGCAGTGCAACATTCCTGTTCTCTGCCTGCCAGGAGATCCCTCGGTTTGGAACAAGAACCTGCAGTGGTTTCATTAGGAACTGACTGGAGTGGGAAAGAGATCAACAAGCTCAAATGCTTTCAAGTATGCATTAAATCTATCTGTGAGACCCAGCCAACCCACTGAGGTAATGTTTACAATGTGGTTTGAGAGCATGGAGTTCAAAAAGAACTGGCATCAGCCACAGAGAGCTCCTATATTATCACAAAGGCTTCTCAAATCACAAAATTACCTGTCCCAGGTATTTGAGGCACGCGGAAATCACATTCCCCTGCTCTTCCCCTCATCTAACTTGTCCTTTGTTTTCAAGATTAGATTTAATTCTCTTCACCTTGAAGGCCTCTCAAGCAATGACAGTGTATGTTCTACAGTCACAAGAAACAGGTAAATGTACTCTGAAATCTGCTGTGTATAGGTATCTGTTCTCTTAACTCTCCTAAATCACAGTTCCTTTCAGATGGAATTTATTATAAAGTTAGAAAGGAGCCAAATATATCAAACCTTTAAATTCCATACAAGCAGCAGAAATTCTGGTTTGTCTAGCTGCAGCCAGATGAATAAAATATTCAAAATTCCGAATATGTAAGAAATACTGTAAGAGGTTAACTCCTTCATCTGGCAAGCCATTAAGCAAAAGAGTCTTTTCCAAGGAGGAAATCTGATACAACGACACCCATGTCACACCCTAATATTGAAACTTCTATTCAACTGTCCTTCAGCTATACCAACAGAATCAAAATGCTCACAACAGACAGCCCTTTTAGACCTCTTAAGAAGAAACATTCTCATCAGAAAACATCACTTTATCTCCCTTCCATTCATTCATCTGTCTTGTAACATGAGGGAAATATTTTTACTGGAATGCAAGAAAACAACTTCAGTGCACCATTTGAGGATTAAAAATGCTTCTGAAGAGTCCGTATCTACAAGTCATTGCTACCTTATAATGCTGGGTAAATTCAGACACTGTCAAATTCCTTACATATTTTAGAGTACATTTATTTTCCTTCAGTTTTACAGCTTTCATTAAACTAGACAATAGTATATTTTTCCCTTTGCATGCTGAAACTGGAATTGCTTCCCTTGGCAACAAAATCCTGTAATTTTTATCCATGCCAAAAGTCTCTTTTCTTCCTGTACTATTGACCAAGTTTGCTGCAGCCATGGCAAAAGCTTGATCAGAAAGCTGCATCACTGGTAGAAATTGAAGAGCTCCCTTCTGAGGGTCTGCAAAGAAGAATCAAGAGAAAGGAGTGGTGAAGATAAAAAGGGTTCTTTTATCAGCTTCCCAGTTCAGGAACAGTTGAAAATTGCCCAGGTGTCAGCCTCTATCATCACACTCATATGAGGAAAAAGCCTAGCATTTACTGTTCCCTATTTTTCTCCTTGTGGCTGGAGCAGCTCGCAGAAGTCCGGGGCCTTCGTAGGGTAGTTCCTGCTGCTGGTGTGCAAGTTTCAAAAAAATGTGCACCAAGTCCCATTTCCCTGGACAGAGCAGAAAAATCCACAGCAGAGACTTCACTTCTCAGAAATCCCATGATTCTAAGAATCTACAGAAATTCTGTCATGCCAGAGACTTCTGGGAAAAAGCCATTTTAGGACTTTTTAACATTACAACCTTCCTCATATTATCAAAAAGGCTGGATGCCTTTAAATACATGGAAATTCAACTGCTGCTGAAATCTGGGGAACCAGGCTGCACCTCACCATACTTAGAGCTCTTTAAAAAATCAGCTATATGAAGCAGTATTTCCATTTTGGTAGTTCCAAAATCTGAAAAAATACCAGCCTTCCCCTCCTCTCTGAATCTCTGTAAGAAAAAAGGAAAGATACAGGCCATCCATTAGGACCAACATTTGTTTCCATGCCTTTCTGTGGTTTTCTTTTTTTAATTACCTTAACATCAACCAGATATCTATAAATCTGTCCAACAACTTGCTTTGTATACTTCACAATGCTAGCGTTACACTAATTCCCTGGCTTCTCACTTCCCCCCTTTTAAAACAGGCACAACATTTGTTTGTCTCCAGTCTTGTATCTTCCCCATCCTTCACATACTCAAAAATAATCTAAAATTTCACACTGCTACTATGGCTGTTTTATATTTCAATCTTTCAGCCTTTTCTGATTGCATCCATTACTTGTATACCTTCTACATCCTATAACCAACCGATTTTCAGTATCATTTATCATCTTCAACTTACATTTAACATATTCATAAAATCATTTGCATTTTGTTGTAAGAGAAAAAATATGGGCTGTTTATAAGGCCAAAACAAATGGAGAAGAATCTCTTCATGAAATCATCAGAAATGATGAATGACAAATGACATATTGAAAACTAATGATTCTTGTTTGTACTACGCCCAGGTTTTTTGATGGTGTCAGCAGAAGATGATCCTAGAGCTTCTGAATGATTCTAGTTCTTCTGAAGCTAAGAATGAAGGGGATGATAAAACTTCAGCAGAGATCCAAGGGATTTCTACCAGCACACCCAAGGGAAGGACTGCTGCAAAGGGAGCTTTAACTGCCACCTTTCATCTCACTTCACAGCACTAAAGACAGTCTGGCAGCTGGCAGAAAAATGAAAAGAGAGACTGTGCTGGAAACATAAAAGGGGGTAAAGTCAAGGAGTAAAGTCCAGTACTTGGACTTTGTGACACCACCTAGGCACAGGGGAAAGCACAGACCATCTTCCATCACACTCTGAAAACACAAGAGGTGTGAGGAAGAGAAAATTGTGCTAATATACAGGCAACAGAGAAAGGGCTTCTCAAAACATGGAATATCATGCATGGCTCTAAAGAAAACCATTGCTGAAAGCAACTCAGAAATAAAAAAAATAAAATAAATAAAAAAAGTTAAGGATCTATACATGTACTATGTAGTGCATATCTTAAAATGTGTGTGTGGGACCACGGGCCATAGCACTCAGATGGAAGAGCTGTCATTAATACCAGCTTAGTACAGTATTGCCCATTGACTGGACTGACTCCCCTGCGGCTCGTGAAGAACCAGGCCCAAGGCTGAATTTGAGAAAGTGTTACATACCTAAGTGAAGCAGCCTCTCTGAATGTGCTGTCTGCATGGCAGCTGGAGCACAGGATGAGCTGCCAGAGTCAGCAAGAGCCACGCCAGCCGCTCAAGAAGGGAGCTGGACGGGAGGGCAGAAAAGTAGAAATACCGGGCTGTAATCACCAGCTACACTTTGGGGTTAATAAGAAGAGGTATCAGTCGACTTCTGTTTCCCAGAGTGGTTAGTAAAAAATCAGGGAAAAAAAAAAAAAAAAAAAAAAAGAATGGTTGTTTTTCTATCATTTAAGAATTATTGCCTTCCTTTGTATCAAATACAGAAGCTGTGTGGCTGCAGCAGAAAAATCACAACTGAATAAGAGAGATTAGCTGAACCTTCACTTTACTCTGCCTTGAGATCTAAAGTGAAAATCTCTTCCTCTCTCCTTCCCTTCCTCACTCTCAGGCTCCTATAATTAGTTGCATCATTTTAAATGGTTAAAAGCATTCCATTATACTTTCAGGTTTTGCTCATCTATTTCTGGCTGTATTTGGTTGCCATGTCTTGGGGTACTCTTGTATTAGATATTTGCTAAACAGGCTCCAAGAGCCCAGGTGGCTGAGAGAGGAAAGCAGATGAAGGATTACACTTAATTGCACTTACTTAAAAAATAAAGGAAAAGAATGAAGACTGTTTGTGTTATATGTCTTAGTTAAATTAACTTCAAGAATGAGAACAGGGCATATGAACTCAGGAGGTTTCACATTCCAGCAGCAAGAAAAGAGCTGCTTTCTCTCACTCTCCAAACTGGCTCTTAGTGAGCACTGCTCTCATCAAACTTAAAGCATTCCCATGGCTCAAACTTTTGAATCCTTCCATGACAGTCCACAGTGACCCCAGATATGAAAGTGGTTCAAGGGACAGCAAAAATCCAGATGATGTACAAGGTATTAAAAATGTAAATAAATGTACATATATAAATAAAAATATAAAGATGTACAATGCTACATTAGAAATCCATCCTTCACATTAATATGCACACTGAGCGAACAAAAGGATGGCCACTCCAAAAGGCCAAGACAGTTTCATACTTCTAAGTATCACATAATAAGGAAAATGACAACATCTATTTGGAGTGTGGAGGGGTGAGAGGTACAGAGATGGAATGCTTGTCTCTCTGAAGATGTGCTGAATCTTGTCCATTTTCCCATTTTTGGACTATGTTAGAGATTACTAAAGAAATACACAAGAAAAAAAACAGTCCTGTATAAAGAATAAACTAGAGCTGATGAGTATAATTCTTAGTTATCACACTGATTCCTGATTTCCTGGTAGTCTTATAGGATTAACCTGGACAAAACCATTGATGCCAGAGCACTACTTTCCATGACCAGTACTGCAGCACTCATCCAAAGGCTTCCACCTTCTACGTGGAGGGGACAAAAAGCCTAAGTGACACAGCGACCCATGTAAGGTCTGCCAGAGAGTCAGAGACATGGAAGAAAATGACCTGTGGGACCAGTGTTCAGTCACCTGGAAGAAGTGTTGCTCCCTCTTCAGCATCAATTTTGAGGAAAATTTCTATGTAAACAAAGCAGGTATCAGACAAATCAAACATTTTCAGCCTGTAGCACTGCAGAGATTCAGATCATTCAGCACAGCACTTCCTAAGTAAGCAACACAGTTAATTAACTCTGTGTTGATTAATGGTGCTCTCTCGCATCAAGAATTTATTGAGTCTGTTATTATATACAAGGTCATAATTGCCAAACAGCCACAGCTAAATACCATTCCTTGCAGTCTACCCCTTAAGCATCATAATGTAAAATTAATTGGTACTTGTTTGTTAATTGATATGAAATATTTTAAACCATGCAACATAAAACTTACTACTGCTCTTTTCTAAACAGACATGAATGAACAGAACTATTTGAATACCTTGCGAAGAACATCCTCCTTGGAATCAGGGTGGGATGGGGGTGTCTTTGTTCTTTGTAGTGGGCTTCTCTGTGCTCAGGCATTTACCAAAAGTGTTTGCCCTACTTGAATAACTAGTCAGCAATTATTCTAGTTCCATGGTGCACTAAGACAGACCAGCAAACTACACTCTTATGCAAGAATATGAGCGCCCACACCAAAATATCTCTTCAGAATAGTTATTTCAGAGTAGCTGTTTCAGTAAATTTCCACACACAACTGAAATCAGCTCATAGCCAAGGATCCAACTGCGCCTCAGCAACAAAGATCCAAAAGACACTTGAACTCTGTTGTCCCTTCTGGGATCTTTAAATCCAGGGTTAGCCACTATTTAGGGAAAGCAGCCTAACAAAGCAGATCCCCACTGTGAAAGAAAGAAGCCCACAGAGGTTGGATCCCTAATCCTCAGGATGGGGATGCAAATGCTTTGCACAGACATGGCCCCTCCCCAGAAGCAGGACCTGGGCAATCACTGCCAATAAAGCTACTCTGGCTTTACCCAACCTGTGGCGGTTCCCTCACATCTCAAGGCAAGTCAGCACCCAGGACTGCCTGGTGGTAGGGCAAGAAACCAGAGACAGCTCTGGCTCTTTCCCAAGCCTGGCTCTGCCACACAAGTAAGGAGAGCATGAGGAAACAGACCCCAAACAGTCAAAGCCCCTTCTACTTATATTTCTCCAGGCAGTTTTACTACCCCCTAAAGGCTTGCTGGTAATACAAAGCTTGTCTTCAACCACATTTGTTTCCCAAAAAGGGGGCATGGGCAGTATAAAGTAGGTCTGACTGGTTTTTCAGCTTGGTTAAGGCAGACCTCAGCAGAGATAGCTTTTACGTTGATTCTGCATGTCGTGCTATGAACACCAGGGCTCAGCACAACTCCATGGGGCAATACAACATGCATGAATTTATGCAATAAGGCACAAGCAAGCAAGCTCTCCTCTGGCTGAGCAAGCTGTTTATCCCTCTTTAGAGAGAATTACCTTACTGGTGAAACATCTACTGTGGCTTAAAAAGATTACTGCAAATGTTCAAGGTTCAATTAACGTATCAGCTGAACACTTCATTAAGAGCAGGCAAAACTCTGGAGTGCTGTCTCCAAGCCTACTGCTTGAAAGCAAAGAACATCAACAGAAGCAGCATCAAGAATAAAACAAATGCAACACTATGGCTGGAACTTTACCCACAGCAGTAAAGCAGTTATTTTCACTGCTTTTTTTTTTTTTTTTAATGTTACAATGTCCTAGCAAGTAGCAGTGCAATTCAGTCCAGCAGACTCTGAACAGCTCAATAATCTCACAGGAAAAGAAAATGCATAGAGAGATTTTGTTACTACTGTGAGTAAGAGCCTTCCCTATTTGCTTGGTCCTAGATAAGCAGGTGTATACAAGGCCTAGGAGAAAGCTTGCTCTGTGCTAAAGCTTTTTGAAGGCTTCAAGCACTGAATTACACCTGCTTGTCCACCTCCTTTTAACTTTTGTCCCTAACACAGAGCCAACTGAAGAATTCCCCAGACAACTGTCTGAAAGTGTGTAGGTCTTTAAAGGGTTGGAGACCATGTGTCTGTACAAAGTCATCCCTCAGGAGTCACACAAGGGTTTTCAGACAGTTGTTTGGAGCTGTCTTCGGCCAGCCCCATGGGAACAAGAAGCGCTGAAGATCATGTGCCTGCTCTGTGGTTTGCCGTCATTTGTCTCTCCTTTTCCAGACAGCTCTCTGGTGAATCACAAACCTGCCTTGGAGGGCACGAAGCATGCATAAAAACCGATTAAAGATATGCAAACTCTACCCAAGAACAGGAACCAGGAGATCCCAAATGCAATCCCTGATTAATGCGAAAGCTGTGCTTATGCCTGCAGGAAGAAGATAAACCCAAGGCTTCTGTAACCAGCTACCCCAGATAACTGCACCTGCCAAGCCGCAGCATGTAGGTGCTCCTGGGCAGTGGGATCTCCCCACCAACAGTGGGCACATCCTCTGAGAACCCAGGTCTGGATAATTCACTCTTGGAGCTACACAGCTGGTTTAGCTAGTCTTACCCTTCTCCATGAAGGAGAGAAAATCTGTTTGGCTCCATTTGCTCCCATTTGCAGAAAAGAAATAACACTACTCTGGGAAGCAGGGCTGATGCACAAATTCACCAGTCTTCTTGAAAATGCTTCTGAAAGGAGGAACTTCTAATTAGAAACTAGATTATACATCAATAAATATTTACCTGTAATATGCAGAGCTTAGTGAGAAGACATGGGTGGGGTTTCTGAATGGGTTTTAAACACCTGCTGTGTATTCAAGTGGATTACCTGTGTCAGAATTGAGTTTAAATATATTGATCCCTACTTAAGGAGTTATCTAAATTACTCAAACATGGTATGGGAATCAGACAGCACTATGTTAAACTACAAACATTTCTGCTGAAGGAATGTGTTGTATCCTGATGAGTTTGTAGTGTGCTAGCTGTGACAGTTGTTTAATGGTGTTTTCAACAGCTAGACTCAATGACCTTAAGGGTATTTTCCTTCCTAAATGATTTTCTGATTTTATGATTATGATATTATAAATGAATTTATGATATTATGAGTCTAAGACTGCTGAGTTTGAGCCAGACATGAAATAGACCTTGTGTGAAATATACCCAAAGGGCACCATCTAATCCACTGACAGAAATTTGTCAGATTTGAGAGGCTAATCTCCATTTATCTGAATGACCCAGCTTCACAGTGTGCTCCATGGCAGAGTAAGGCAACCTGGATTATTAGGACATTTAGGCTAAACAAGCAGTATTGATGCATAACAGGCTGATCTCACTTTTACCATTTGTGCTGCCAGGACACAACGCTAAGCTTATGACACAGGATTAGGACCAAAGACAGCCACCCACAGCAATCAGTCAGAATAAGTCTTTACCTACCAGGTGACCTAGAAACCATTTCCTAACAGAGCACATGCTCTTAAGCAGCAGCAGCAGCGCTGATTTTACAGTTTACAGAACAAGTATCCAAAAAACCCAACATGTTCATTGAATTTAACACTGTACTATGACAACGCATGCCACCATTCATTTCTCACCTTGCAACATCATGAGATTGGCATCAGCCCACATGGTAAACAGTATTAAAACAACCTGCAGGAAGGAAGGGCATCACTGGGAATCAGCTACTGAAAGAGGTAAATCAGGATTTGGCTCTTGCTCTGTCACCCTTTGCAGCCTGACTCAAGTCACAGAGTTTCTCTGCAGTGCAACACTCCAGCTGTGAAAAGGGTAACATGCACCTTCTCTTGGCAGTGCCATCAGGCAGCAGCACAGATACACAGTGCCTGCCTTCTCCTCTGCCTCCTCCTATCATCCCTCCTGCTCTCTGCCTCAGCTGCCCAGGGCAACTCTTCTTCCACCGCCCTCTCTCTGAACTCTAAAGCCACCTTGGCAGCTTCTTAAAAAAAAAAATTCTCAGATTTCTGTCCAGCAAAGGTTATTGGAGCCACAAGCTCCACCTGCAGAAAACCCTGGGCCACATCTCCTAAAGAGGAGCAGGATTATGCATTCAGCTAAAGGATCAAGACTTGTTTACATGAAAAGAAAAAAAAATTCCTCATTCTAGGCTTGATTCATGCCAAGCAGGGTGCAACAAGATCACTCACCTAAGCCTGCTCCTCTCAAACAGAGGCAATGGCTGCAGAACCTGGCACACCACATTTACTTCATTGGTAGAACACTTTGGAAATGTTTCTGGAGCCAATGACTAAATAAGTCCCTCTCTTGATTTTAAATTGGAGATAAGTGCTGTATGTTGCATTGGCAAGCACATTAAAACAGCTGGAAGCATAAAGACAATATGGGGTTTTTTGGGGCCTTGTTCTTTAATTTTTTACCCTGTGCATGCTAAACAACTAAAGACTACACTAAGCAAATTAGTGTTTTACCAGATAACACTGGGATTCTAGCTTCTAGATGCCAGGTTCCTTGCTGGCACCAGCTCCCATGGCAAGAGGGCTGGCTCCAGCAGTGACACCAGCCCAGCCTGGTGACACCAGACAGCTTGGTGTACCCGTCTACTGCTGCTAGCAAGGCCCAACAGCACAGGCACAGCTTTGTTGTGCTGCCTTATTGCAGAGAAGACAAAAGAAGTAACCTTAATTACAAAAACAAAACCACCTAGAGAGGCAAGAATAAAAACACTAGTGAAAAGGACATGATCCCCACTTTTATCTCTTAGAAGTATGGGAAAAATTAACTTTATATATAGAAGCACAGCAAGGCAGGTGTTACTATAAATACAAAGCAGCTTCCCCATATTTCTGCAAAGCTGGTCTAGATTTGATATAGCCAAAAGCAAAACTTCATTCGAGGATGATTTCAGAAGACAATCTGTGGCCCTTTCACCTTGGAAAAGCAAGGAGCCTATCATGTTAAAATGATGCTGTGATAAAACGGGTTATGTTCTCCATCTGAATGGTATTATCTACATTATTAATGACAAAGTGCATATAAAAGCTCATTAATGTTCACACTCATTTCCTTTCCCAGAAATTATATGATCATATTTAGAATGCGAAAGCTTGTGCACCTAATGGTGCAGCTGACTGATGCTTTCTATTCAGATGGTACAGTGCAGATACAATACTTGATTTTTACATCTCTACTCTTAAATTTCCATAAGTTACATGCTCTTTACTTCTGGCAATACTTCACTTACAGAGACACGTAGTCAGAGGTATGCAACCAAGTAGACACCAAACAGCTATTTTGCTAAAGCTTTTGCATGGACAAAAGACATTCGTTCAAGCAACAAGTCTATAAAATTACAAAGGCTGCAAGATTGGGAAAAAAACAGGCCATATAATGAGATCCAAAAAAACTGCCAGAATAAAAATCCTAAGTCTTAAACAGAAAATTATTTCTCACTAGAGATTATTTGCAAACCTTGTGTCATTAAGGATATCAAGGCCCTTGAAGCAATCCTACACATACATAATTCAGTAACACAAGGGTTTTCCATAAGAAACCAATTCCTTTATGAAAAGGAGCTGAAGCCTTAGCTCAGTAAATAGATACCATCAGGTCCATCAGTTAAGACCATATGCAGGAGTTAACTACTCTGGTTTTGCCCACTTCCTCACAAAGATGCAGTAGCACGAAGCTGTAAGGGGGAAGCAGGGCTTTGTGAGGGCATTCTCCCCAAGTACTCTTTTAAAACAACAGAGCAAGCTTTGACAAATAATTCCAGCAGAAAAATGTATGTCCGTATATAAAAACCAGCTCGTAACATGAAGAACAAACATCAAGCAGACAAGCCTGCTAAGGCCAGGAGGTTCAGTACTGCATGGAAGAAATTAATTCAACAGCCTCCATTTTTGGTTGTGCATCTGCAGACAGGAAAGATTTTTCTTCCCCCAAAAGCAAAACACATGCAAATATCTGTCATCAAAAAGCACACACTCTTTCAGAATGTCACGATTACCTAGCCGCAACTAAATGCTGTAATTTGTTGACCAACTCCTTACAAACGTCCAAGAATGACCTCAAACCCTTGGTTGAAACTGCAAAATAATTTCTCCCCTGTAAATGCGATTTTGTAATGCTTTGATTCCCACCCATCACCAGGCTGAAGGGTTCCAACATGCTGCTACATGTTTCTAGTGCAACAAAGAGAAAAAGGCTGAAGCCACAGACAGCAGTTGTGGGAACTTGCCAGCCCAAGCCTTCCAGCTAACAAAAAAAGTGACAAATGGCAGAAATGTACTTCTGGAAACAAAACAAAACAAGCTAATTTAAATACAGGAACAGCCAAAAAAAAAAAAAAAAAACAAACAACCCCCACACTAAAGGGTTAGAATACAGAGGCAGTCTATCAGCAAGTTTAGCTAACCTGTATGTTCTGCAACATACACAAACAGTATGTGAAGTAGGGCATTCATGAAAAGCAGGAATAAAAAGCAGAGGAAATGGTCAATGCTATCAGAATACTTTGAAATATTTGCCTAACAGCTACAATATTTGGCTCCTGTAGGCATCTGTTGACACCAAGTTAGTATAAGTACACATACTAGTACCACTGAAAGGAAACAATTCTGGACAGAGGTTAAAAAAAGCCTAAAAACATCATATGCTAGATGAAGCATTAGTTATTAGTTATTTTGAAGACATAATTAATTCCAACAGTAGCTCCTAAAGAGTAAGCTGCTCATTCCACAAGCAAAGATCTGTTAATGGTGGGGCAGCTTCAGGAAGAGGAGAAGGCACTTGGCCTGGCTCCTCCCTGAACAGACCGCAAAGCCAGCACAGGGAAACCATTCCCATCACCAACACATCCCAGCCTCTGCCTCTCTTGGCAACCAACAAGCAGGACCAGCTACACACAGACCTCTAGAAACAATGCTTGAAAGTTTTCTTGGCTCTCAGGGCTTTGTTCCCCAGCCCAGCGTGTGCCTGTCAGCGCTGTGTGGTGCTGCTGATGGAGCAGCACCAACCTGAAATGGTGCCCAGGGGATGCACGGCACACGCAGCCCAGTGACAGGCCAGCTCCAGCTTGGGCACTGCTGCTCCCAGGTCACAGAAAACATCTGTCCACCCCTGAACAAGGATCCTGATAAAAACAGCACCTTCCTGGAACCAAGCCATTACACAAGCACCCAAGCTGGGAGCAATGTTTATTTCTCTACTAAATGTAGCCATGACAACAACATCCTCATTTAAGAGATGAGCAGGAGGAGGTCATGAGGCACTTGTCAGGCATGGATAAAATACCACACCTCAAGAGAGTACAGGTGGGTAAGTGCTGGATGCCATCTGCAATTCAAGAAAACTAACACTCAAAACAGCAGAACAGCCAGGCATCTAGGCACAACCACTCCAAACCTTCCCAGCATTACCAAAGAGCAAACCTCCAGAGGATTTCTCTGCTAAAGAAATCTCTAAGACATACTTGAGTACCCTCTGCCACACCAGAAATTCTCCTGACTTAAGAGCTTCTTTTTTACCTTGAAAACAAGTTACAAAATTATCAGGAAGTGAAACAATGCAGAAGCCATGACCAAATAAAAAAAATAAAAAAAAAATATCAGGCCTGTATCCTGCTCAATTTGGTGACCCAATGCCACCTCCTTTGAAAAGCACTATACCTGGAGGCATTTAGGAGTGTAGGGACATAGTTCAGTGGTGGTCTATACCAAATGGCAGCAACCATCACTCCCACAGCTCTGAACAAGATCCAAGGACAGGAATTCTGGCACATCCCAGTTTTTTCAAAGTTTTTTTATTTTTAAAAACATAGAGCCATGTCTCACAGTATGCACGATACCTAGGAACATCATGGCTCTAGAAAGACAGTGGCAGCCACAGTGGAGTTATTTAGGTCCAACCACATTTTCGTATCACACAAAATAATAGAGACACGCTCCTGTGGGTAAATTCCTCCTCCTTCCTTCCCCACAATTACCTTAGTTTTGTGGCTGAGTATTTTGTACTAAAATGGATTATCTCTTTCTGGCTGTGAGCCCTTTCAAAACCACTAGGAAGACTGCAAATTAATATACACACCTTAATATTATCTAGTCATAATATGAGAAGGGAAGGAATCGTGGCATCTCATGCTACACCAAATTAACTCGTGGGCTGCCTGTGGCCATGGGGCACAGGTTCATTACTCCTATTTTATACAGTAGATTCAGGGGCATTTCCTCAGATGCTTTTACATGTCAGAGAGAAAGAATACACAGAAAAACATTATTGTCAACTGAATGATTCTGAAATAAGTTAGACACACCATCACTTGGAAATGTAATTGGTTTTGTTAGGAGACTATTTGTTACTGTTATATTCATTTTGGTTTTAAGGGTGTTCGGACAAGTCCAGCCTTTGCCCAGCAGATTTTTATGATCTTTGGCATCTGTTTAAAATTATTTAAACATCTGTTTAATGCTGTTTCTCTGTGACCATAATAAAAAAGATCCTGATGGTCAGCAAAGAACTGTCAAACACAGGAAAACATTTGGGAAAGGGAGAGAAATGGTCCTTTCAGCTCTAGTCACACTGCATTACCCTCAGCAATCAAGGACAACAGGCAAAATACCAGGAGACAGGATGAGGGCTTGCAGTTAATAGCAGCCTAAGTACATGCACTACCATTTGTCTGGGCTCCATTACCCTTACACATGCATATGCATGCTTGTCAGGGCAGCCTGAAAGTAATTCTGTTGTTTTGTACATACAGGGCGTGGGCTGGTGACACTGAAGTCACAGTAAACAATGACCCTCCAGGTGCACTGGCCCCAGGCTAGCTAGAGCCTGTGTCAGTCTCAGATTTACAGCAAGCTTCTCACTGAATCTGGCAGTGTGAACATGAAAACACCAAGCACAACATCTCCAAAAAGCAGCTACACAGGCTGCACTTCCTAGGTAACTTCCGGTTTTATTTTTGTTTATAGAAAACCTTCTCAGTGTCTTTCAAAGACAGAAAGATATGTTTCCTCTGCAAACATGCACAACTATAACCAAGAGCAGGCAGTGGAGAACTTGCATCAGCCTATGACAGGCATCAACGCATGTCCCACGCACACCCCGCTCCGACGGGCACAATGGGCACATTTGTGCCAAGGAGGTGAAGGCAGAGCTGGCATCCCAAATCAAACAGCCATGCACAGAGTGACTTTGTTGGCTTTAAACAGAAAGAAGATGACAAAGTTAGCTAAAGAGACAACCTGCAGGCCTGGGGGCAGAGCTGGCAACTCTGCAAGAAAGGCCCCAACTGGCAAGGCAAAACTGAAAATGAGATGGAGACACTACAGAAACTTCAGGTTCTTCCAAAATAATTTTCCAAAAGCTGAATTACAGAAATTTACATATAGAATTATTTTAAGATATTTTACCCTCTCACACAGTGCTGACAGGAGCAATTGTTTGCCACCCAGAACCAGCAGTGGAAATGCTGAAGAGGAAGAGCACACTAGATAGGGTATCTACCAGGCTATCTGGAAAAGTTTGCAAGTGGCAAACAAACAGTTCTCAAGAAACCAGGCTACCTGGAGCAAGTATGAGGAATAAGCTGGGCAAAGAGCTGCAGACAGCAGGGACGGAGAGTGGCAGCAGGAAGCACCCTACATCTGCTGATTACTCAAAGGATAAGAGAGGTGGGTTCAGGCAGCAACTGCTGCTCAAAAAGCAGTCACAAAAGTCACAAGCAGATCAATACCTTCACCCTCTGAGAGCGCCATTCACACCTGAAAGCCTCTGGCTCCTCATTTGTTGGAGCACTTGTCTTCTGCTCCTTCTGAACTCTAGCTTAATTGCAACAGCTAGAGGCTTTTATCATAAACAACTGTACCCTCACACAATATAAAATACTAATGCTTATTGAAATGGAAAAGGCACAACCAATGATTTGGATAGGGAACAGTACAGCAAGAACTCTTAGAATTGAAAAGAAAAAGTTTTTTTCAGTCCTTAAAACAACTTGCATGCTTTGCAGAGATGGTAAAAAAAGGTCCAGATAAATGTGATGATTTAGAGGAAGTTTTGCAATATCTGTATATGACAACAAAAATATTTAGATTATCAGAATGTTTTCAAATGCATAGACACCACCATGAACAAAGATTATAATCCTATTAATTAGTTTAAAAGTTTTATGAATTATTTGAGCTTGTTTTCTGCTTAACATTTAGTCATTCAAAATTGACTAGCTACATGCCTGAAAGAAATTAATCTAGAAATGAAGGATGGTAGAATAGACTTCCTGTGGTTAAACCACTTACAGGTTTCTCTTGGCTCAACTGATGAGCTAATAATTACCATCACTGGAAGCAAATTCAAGTAACTTACACTAATGCTAAACTCCTAAACTAAGCTCTCCTGCCCAATAAGTGAATACCGCTAAAACAGCTGATAATCTCTTTTAAGGGTAGCAGTACTTTAGCACCTTTCAGCTATATCAAAAAAGTAGCAACTATTAACATCTGTCTGTCTTCAAAGCCTGCATGAGAAGCAGTGTGATTAATTTCTCATCTAAATAGTACCTGTGCTGTTAGATACACTTGAAAGAAAAGCCAGGCATGGAGGCAAGGAGGAAACAGATCACTTAAGAGAAAAGCGTGTTTAAACTCCCAGCAGGAAGGTTCTCTAGTCATCTCCTACATGATGCTCTCCTCACTGGTCAAAGAAGTCCAGAAGTTCCAGAAGGAAGCATGTGCTACAGAAATCCCAATGACAGGCAGAGAGCTCTAGGTTTCAGAGTCAACCTTCCCTGAGTGTCACAACTCAGACCTGAAGCACCTCACACTCGGTGCACAACGATCAGCCCACACTCACCCACGGCAGCCCAGGTCCTGAAGGCTGCAGGGACACGTGGAGCATCCCTCAAACTCCAAATCTCACTGCAGAACATTGTGAGCTGTGGACTTTGGTGTTTAAGAAAAAGGAAACCATTTCCTGAACCGCTGCAAGTTATCACTGTCACAGTTGCCCCAATCTTCAAGAGCAGGAAGAAATGCAGAAGGAGCCTGCTCACACAACCCCAGCGAGCCTGAGTACATGCAGGAGATGTTAAAGGAATGCAAATCCTCCCAGATACATCATTCTCCAGCACAGATTCACCTCTGTTTTGACTGAGTCTATCTATAACCACACGAGGCTGCTGCTACTGTGTCTCTCTCTGCTCAAGGTGGGCCAGCCTGGGGACAGCACTCCTCCAATCTGATGCAGAGGAGAAGAGCTTGCCCTGATGCACACAGAGCTGCCGCGGTGCAGCCCCGGTGCCTTGGTGACGCTGCCAGACTGCAGGTGGGAATGGCTCCACCAGCGGCAGCTCCAAGCACACAGAAACAGGCACACAAAAACTTCTCTCCGTTTAAGAGGAAGCACCATGGCCAGCCTTTTGAGTGTCTTTCCCTCCTCCCACTCTCTCAGAAGTGAAAGAAAAAGATCTGTTGAAGAAAATTAAGGAAATGAAAAGAGATCCAGTGGGATGGGTACAGGTAGACCAACATATCTCTCTATAAAGAACAGGAAACCTATGTCCACAAAGATTATCAGCCTGTCTTATCGTGTCCCAGGCCGCAGCTTGACCAGGAACAATGAAGAGCATTCACCAAAATGTTGAGTGTTCTGAAAGTAGGCACACTGCAGGGGTGTCACAGCAGCTCTGAGGAACTTCCTGCCTCTGCTTTGAGGGTTCTTAGAGAAGACAAAAAGGGAGAACCCTAAGACAACAGCCTATCATTTTCCTACAGCACTACAGAATTCATCAAGGCTGATCTACTTAAATCTTGACTTAAATCTATTTTGACTTCCACTGCTGCTGCTGAAGCAAAATTCTCACTGTAAGATGTCAGCAAAGGTTTAAAAATGCTAAAGGCAGTAAATTCAAGGGCTTCACAAAACATGTAAAAAGCAGTGAAATGGTACAATTTTGGTCCTTTGTAACACATGTATTTTTAATATTAACGCTTGCTGTCTGGATTTTTAACACACAGCTCCTACCTGAATCTGCTTATTTATGAGACTCAGTCTGTGCACCATGGGGTATGAAGCCTCATGGTGTGAAACATTTCTTGGCCAGTCATCAGCATCAGATCTAAAGATGAAGATATTCAAGGGACATGTCAGGAGGCAGCCCATGAATACTGCCTCCTGTTACACAGGAAAACACATTATAGTCTGGTCCCACAGTATTGCTTTCACTTTAGAAGTGGCTTTATCATTTGCTGCTTTCAAAACTCTTTTCAATGTGCTATGTGGCAGCTTTGTGCGTGTGGAAGATTTTTTTGGAAAAGCATAAATAGACTGCGAGCAAGGCTTGTGATCTCCAAGTACGGGTATTTGGAGAGGGGCTGGCTGCAGGCAGTGCTTCTGAACCCCACAGGAAGGGTCTGAGGCTTGCAGGACACCCACGCTGCAGATCACAGGCGGACCACGCTGAATTAAAAATAGCAGATTAAAGCATGCAAAGTGTGTAACAGTTGGTAGAGTATATGGATAAATCAGGATGTGGGAGTCATAATATCAATTTACTAAATATTTATAAATGCTTCTAACTACCAGTGATAAGCAGTACTTTAATGCTGATTACAGCTGTCTGCCCACTGCTAAATTTAACACGATCCAAGTGTTAATACTACGGGTTTTCCTGGTAGCCTGTGAAGAACGGCAACAGCTTATCCGAAGAGACACTTCCTAAGTAAAAAGGAAAAATTATTTCTGCGTATGGCACGACGATGAAACGATGGAGAAAACCAAAGGAACGATAGGCAGAGCCGAGAGGCCTTTCGAAACGAGCCGACATCCAGCTCCATCCCACCCCGCCGACGGGAGATGTCAGGGTTTCACCGGGGACCGCGGGGTGGTAGCTCGGCGGGGACGGGCGAGCGCCCGCGCCCGATGCCGGCTGCCGCCTTCGCGACCCCGGCGAGCTGCACCCTGCCCGGCGCCGAACCCCTGGCCCGCCGCACACAATGTCCGCCGGGAAGCGAAGAGAAGCGCATCGGCGGCGGCTCTGGTCGGGGGACAGCGAGGAGCCGGCACCGCACGGCGCCCCCTGCGAAGGGGTTTCCACGGCCGCCCCCGGCAGGGGGAAGGGCCTCCCCCGGCCGCCCGCACCGCCGCGGGGGTTGCGGCCGCGGCTGAGCCCGACGCCCGCTCCCGCCCACCCCGCGGCGCCCACCTGGTCGGCGAGCTTGAGCACGGCCATCCTCCGCCGCGGCTCCCGTGCACATGCAGCTCCCGCGACGGGCGGCGAGCGCGCCCCGCGACCGGCGCTGCTGCGGCGGCGGCTCCGCTTCGCGGCGGGGCGGGGGCCGCCTCGCCTGGTCCGGCCCAGGAAGCAGGGGCGGGCGGGCTGCCGCGCACGGCCGCGCCGCCACCGCCGCCTGCCGCCGCCGCCTTTGTTCGCGCCGGCGGCCGCTGCCGGAGCGGAGCGGAGCGAGGGCCGCCCGGGGCTCTCGGCGCCCCCGCCCCGCCGGGCAGCGCGGGGGGCGGTGCCGCCGGACCGGGCGGGACCCGCACGGACCCGCCCCGAGCCCCGGCCGGGGTCCCGGGCACCTGCTGTACCAGCAACGGGAGCGGCCGCGGCCCCTCAGAGACACGGCGCTGCCCCTCGGGCCCGGGCAGCCTTTCCCCGCCGCAGGGGCTGCCCGAGGGCGCCGCGCCGGCTTCACCCCTGAGGGCCGAGCTCTGAGGGCTCGCGCTTGTTCCCACCGCGCTGAGGGAAAGCGGCGAACGTGCTATCCCAAGCCCGAGCAGAAGACGAACCTTAACCTCTCCCTTCTTTCCATGTATGCGTGCAAATTCATTTGTCAAATCCCATCAGACAGACACAACTATTTGCCAGGAGTCTTTTGGGGGTTATTTTACCTCTTTTTCTAATAGCTATCTTGAAAAATCCGGTAACTCCTGACAGTGCGGGTCTCTTCCTACTCAATATATTATTTCATATATCAAAAACTAACATATTAGAAAATAAGTACAGTTTAATAAGCAAACAAACCAGCCTCAGAGTCCCTGCCTCACGCTGTAGAGGAAAATGAACATCACTCACTGTTCCTGTTGAGCTGACCCAGGGGAAACTTCAGTTCCACCCTCAGAGCTGGCTGTCAGTGTGACTCGAGCACCAGCACACAGCCAAGCATGCAAGGCCAGGGGCTGGCAAGGGGGGAAGAGAAAAAGAAGAAAAAAAGCATGAAGGGTAAATTTACATTCTCTCTTACCCCTCAGAGTTGACAAGCCAAATCCCTCAAGCATGTGATTTGATTAAAATCATTGGCACAATGCTCAGCAACAGGAGCTCCACACATGCTGAAGGTAATGAGGATAATTACGTTTTTTTCCGAGGACATATAACTGAAGAGCAAAGGACTGAAGATTCCCTCTTCCTCTCCTCCAAGTCACACAAAGGCCAGGTATTTTCCCACAAGTTAGATTCTGCAGTAAGAAACTCCCATATGCTGCAACACATCCAATATGACAGTGATTTATGGCTTTCTAACCCTTAATTACAGAATGAGGTGACTGTCAGTAATTAAAAAAAAGGGAAGTGTCTTCTATGGAAGAAAACCAATCCAGCAGGGAAGCAGATGTTCATTTTGGGCTTTTGAGACATAATTATAAATGGGGATTAAAAATATCACACAATTTACAATACATTTTGACTCCAACTATTTTTAAGGGGTCTTAATGGTAAAATAGTGTTAATACAATCAATCTTTAAAGGAAAAAAACAAAACAAAACAAAAAAACCACAAAAACAGTGAGACAATCCAGTACTTTCTGTGTCCCGCCAATTCAGGCCAGAAACTCTGCTTTGACAGTCCACTCCCAGGCTCTGTTGAAAAACATGCTTACCACACAGAGGTTAGAAATAAGCAGAAATTAGCTCCCAGCTGAGACCAAGTGGAAAAAAAAAAATAAACAATGAAGAGGGAAAAATGGAGGGAACTGTCAGTGTCATAAGGAAAGGTCTGTTTTGCTATAAAGGCCTATTTCAAATGACCTAGCATTCACTAAGCCTTCTCACTGCAGTTAAACTTGGTGGATACATAAGGAAAATGATTTTTCAGATTTGTTCTTTGCTCCCCTCACTTTCTGATCCTAAAATCTGGCACAAATCCTTGTACCTCCTTTGGGACTTCTGACACTCCCCTGTCAGGGAGATAAACCGTCTCAATGGAAATCTGCTGATGCAGTAGGAGCCCAGCTGCTTGGGAGTCAATAACTAGGCTAGATACGAGCTAGTGCTCATAGAGGTGATGGGTCATGACAGTCTTGCAGTATTTTTCTCAAGTTTTTTGTTCCCAACCAGCAGAGTCTTACGCCAGCTCTTCTTTCCCAGGCCCCTCAGGATGGTGTCTAGGAGGACCAACCACCTACAGTGCCACTCCTTGGAAAGGCCCTTTCTGCAGAGCTGCAGAAAGCGTTCACATCCCATATTAACCAGACAGCTCTCAGTTTAGAGAGGTCTTTATTATTTTATTTACACTTCCTTTTTAAAGGGTCATTTACATGAACTGCCAAGAGTAGTCACATTGTTGCAGTCATTACCCACCCAGTAAAGGAGTCCAAGATTTCTCTGAAAATACAATATCCTCCTCTCCTCTTCACAAAATAGCACAAACAATTATGTTCCAGTCATGCACAACCAACAAAAGCTTTTCTGAGCTATTTTACTTAACAACTTCTTAGCCCAGGCTGGTACATAACTAATTCCATGGCACATTTTCATGTGAAATGATGCCATATGCTCAGCTGCCCTTTTTTTGAAAAAGAGTCACAAAGCCATTAGCTAACTTTTCAAATAATGGTCATACCTGCAACTCTCAAACCGGTAGCACTAATGTTCACTTTCCATACTGAGACATCAACAAGGACCATCAAAATACGTGTGCAACATCCTTAATGAGAATACATTCGAGCTTTGCAGATACTGTCATCTTGGATTAAACCTGTATTTGGAAAGGAAAAAGCCCTAGGGCTACTATGGGCCTCTGAGAGGGAAGTGGAAAGACACCCTCCAAGGACAACGGATGCATTTGCTCCTTGCTGACTCATATCCAATCCTAAGAGGGCTCGGTGCATCCAGTTGAAATCTTCTGTGAAACACAGACCCTTATTGCATATTTTAAAAAGCAAAATAGGAACATGGAAGTTTGAACTTTAGCACTTAAGCAATTTCTGTCCAACAGAAAGGAAGAACAGAACTGACCCAAATAGGTTGCAGCTGCCCACACTTATTGATCTTCTGGCCACAGCACAAGTATGTTCTGTAGCGTACAGGCCCAGTATCAGAGATGTCTGCCCTTTTTTCTCCACCTTTTCATTTCGTCCCCAGAAAAACCAAAGTTCCTCCAGTTCCATCTAGACTGGATTGCTTAGCCATTTGCTATCAGCAGTCATACACATGAGACACTTCTTCACTTAGATTTTTTGTCAGAAAAGCCTCTTAGCATTCTTATACTCACTTGGGCTCAACAAAACTCTCCAGATCACACTTAGATCTAGGCATGTGACTTCAACAGAACTTCATCATGATCATCATAAACAATCAGCCTTTGGTTAAGATCTCACATGCTATTTTCATATGGGTTAACAGTGCAAGTATTTGTTTGGGTATTGGCCTAGGACTTGAGAGACTCACCATTAATTCTCTCTCATGCCATAGCATCTTTGCATGGTGCTTGCTCCTCATGCTGCTTGGCTTGCTGCCTGTAGAAGGAAATTCTCCCATTTTGTGAGGAACACCATCTAACATGCCTTAAATCTCAAGGCATCAGCTGGGGAAGGATTTCAGGTAAAGGCCACTGGCTACTGCTCTGAGCATCATTCTGCCACCGCAGACTCATTGTTAAGAGTTATGCACTTCCCATGTGGTATCAGGGAAGAAATCAATCTCATGGAAATAAATCCATTTTACTGTATATACATGCTGTAGTGAGATGGGACAGGGGTGGAAATGGGTGAACAGCCTACACAAAAGAGCAAGTTCAGGAGTTCTTCCTGCACTCTGTTCCTCCTGCAGCAATACAAACATGTCTGCAAATTATTTGCTGAATCCCTACAAATCCTCTTGCATCTCAAACAGACAGATCTCTGCAGTAGTCTGATGTTTCTGTAGCCTAACAGGATGTGGTCACTTTAAGGCAGCCAAAAGTCTGCACTGCCACCCTCCTCCCTGCTCCTGCTCTGCCTGCACTGTTGAGCAGCATAGGCAGGGGAAGGGTTCTGCTCTGTTTCTCACTCCCAAGTCAGGTCTGCTGCTGTATTTAAGCATGATGATCACTCACAGATGGAGGGTGCAATTGTTCATAGACATATGTTTGGCTCCTGCCTCATGAAGAAAACTAAGTACATACAATCAGCATATTCCTCAGCAGTGTTTGTTTGCCATTGCTGAGCACGGATGGACAACAGAACTGATACCAGAAGACATATTTGTTATCTCTAACTGTTCTAATAATGCCAGATACCTGGCATGCCTTTGGTATCTACCTGTTGCCTATCCTCTAACAGCAGCATGTGAACATCTTGCTGCACATTTTTGCCCCTTACAGATCAGTGGGAGTCAGATTAGAGTGATGTATAAGCATCATTGTGAGTGTCTACTGCAGGGGAAACAAGCACAAACACACAGAGCTGTGAGAATTTGAAATGGAAGGGCAGACTGGCCACAGCAGGAGACTGGCAAGCAGAACACCAGAGACAGTGTTGCTGTCATTGCTATCACCATCTCCCCTCCTGCACTGCTCCAGCACACAGGATGACTGCAGGGTGGGAAGGGGGTGGTCATCTCAGACGTTTCAAGCTGCCTGTCATTGCCCTCTCCAAGTCTTCCTTCTGTTTTAGTATGATTCTTTTTCACAAGGTGGAATTTATTATATTATTTTTTTCCCAAGGGTCATACTTTTTATCCCATTAAGCATATTTTTCCTCCTTGACCTACTTGTTTAATATTTACATGGGACGGAGAGCAAGGTAGGGGCAGTATGAAATGAAACAAAGTGAATCAATCCACTAATAAGGGCAGAGAGGGGCAAAGAGGAGACCTTGGAAGCACCTCCACTTGTCCAGACACAGGTCTCCTCTCATTTCAAATACTTCTTGATTATACTTCTGCAGCCATGTAGTTAATGCACAGCGAAGCTTAGACATGATACAATAAGAAGCTGTGAATTTAAAGCTGGAATTATAATTATTACAGCCTTCTGCTGTGTTAATCAAAAAGGAAAAAACACTCCCTCATATATGAAGGTGTCCTTACAGTTGGTCTGAACTAGCACCTCTCTTGCAGATGTCCATGTAATTAGTACTAGGTATTGAAAAAGGAGAGGAATTAAGGCAGATGACAACTAGACAGGCCAAACAGGGTCAACTCCTTTCTGGTTACGGCAGTCTAGAAATGCATCTCTGCAAAAAAGAAAGATTTCACTGACAGTAGAAAGCATTAGCCTCACTTCAGTTCTTAAAGCAACATGTTAGTGGCCTGCCTGTGAAAACACATACCCATCTTTACCATTCCTGACAAGAGACTACAACAAAATTTTCAGCAATTTGTCACAGAAGCCAGTGCTCAATCTAGAAACCAGGTTAAGTCTACTGTCTTGTATCACATAAAAAGGGCCAGAGAGATCTGTGCTGCTTTGCTGTTTGGGGTTTTGACTTGTATCTCCTCTTCTTCTTCCCTGGGAAACACCAAGTTATCTGAATCTGCTTGAAGCTTTCCAACAGAAAAAAACCCCCAAAACCAAAAAATTTAACTAACAAAAAACACCAACACATTAGACACTTCACCACACTATGGAGCTGCAGGCTTGGCTGTGGAGTCTAGACTCCACCACAACAGACACTGTACCAACTCATACTGAAGTACTAAAAAAAAAAAAGAAAGAAAAAAGAAGGATGAGCAAAACCAGATTACCAAGAGTACCAAGAGGGAAGCTCAGTATTCAAATTTTCTGTTTTCAGCCCTATTCCACTTATGGATATATAAAATATCTTTAATCTTCTCTGTCATTAATCTTCTAGGAGAAATATGAAGAGAAATTTTCCACTGACTTACATTTTGAAATATGCCTGACCTTTAAAGAATTCAGCAAATGGTCTCCAGGGGGTAGGATTCCTGTTACATCGAAACATCCCCTGTACCCCTCTGAGTGAAACATCAGGTGATAGTGTAAATTGTATTCATCTAATTAGCCACACTCACTAAAAAGATACAATTTAGAGTTCAAACGGACACTACACCAACCTCTCTTTACACACCACTTTACTATATAAAGTATAGCAATTAGTTACTTATAATCCCTAGTTCTGAATTCTCTTTTTCATTTGCATCCTCAAGATTCAATTCATTGAACTGTTGCACTAATATAAAATACCAATTTTTAATCTCAGTTGCATCAGGAAATCATCATTATTTTAATATAGGAAGATATCACATCCTTGGTCTTTTCACTTCACAGTACCTGCGTAATCTTCATTTCTGTCTATTATTGGGGCAGCCAATGGGACATCAATGGATGCATGCCAGCGGTGCTGAAATCTGTCAGCTGAAACAGATTAATTTTGGAAAGAAACCAGTGGGTCAGTTGTCCAAGGTTGCAGTCTTGAAAGTGAAGAACATTGCACAAACAAAATTGGGAATCTATATTCATCCCTTCTCAATGTGCAGAGAGGAAGAAAGGGTCTATACCTGAGCAGGAAGAGTCCAACACCAGTTCTTAAAACGCAGGTAAGATCTGGGACTGTTCTGATAGCAAATTCCTTCCCCAAACTCATCTATACTTTTCACAAGGCCCAAAAGCAAGCAAAACATTTATTTTTTCATGTCACACAAAGAATGAAAAGCAATTCCTGAAGCTGCATTTAATTAGAAGGAGTGTGGAAGCACACAGTGACCAATATGCAGTTGCCACCAAGGAAGGTGCACTGTTTGTGGTAGTTCATGTTTCCCTCTGATATTAGGGTTTAGCTCATAATCCAAAGGGAGGGGCTTTTTCCCTTGCATTAGAGAAATTACATGGCTCAGAGCTCTGTAGGGAGAACAGTGTGACAGAGGGTATCAGTAACGTTATTTTTGGAGGAATGCTGGAACTCTGGAATAAGTTCAGATCTGCAAGTTAATAGAAACAAATCAGTCCAACAGCCTGCAATCCACATTGCTTTATGGTTAGATATAAAACATGCTTTGCACTACAGTACATTCCCTTACAACAAGGAAACACTAGATTTGAACCTCGCAGAATGAAGGTCTGTGAAGGAAACCGATTTAAATATCTCAACACACTAAAATATAGATGAGAATTTATGATTTCTTTCCAGGAGAACAAAGGGTACATATACTATAGTACTGGCTTACCTCAAGCTAATTGCATCCTCCCATGCTAAAACTGATATACATCCAAATTCTTCCTAGAAGATAAATCAAACACAACCATTATATACACTTCTGCTGTAGCAATACTTGGAAACAGAAGGGAACTAATATTCAAGGTCACAGGCCACAGCCTAGAAGCTTGTCTGCAAGCTGAAGAGGATGATGGGGCTCAGCTCCATGTGTGTACAAAAGGCAGAAAGCCAGCAAACAGCCAGCACAGCTCTGAAAATAAGCAGAAACACCAAACTCTTTGGGGCACAGAACCAATGGGAGGGGCAGACTTGGAAAGTTTTGCATTGAGAAACATAACTATCTATACTCTCCTGCATGTTTAAAACAAGATAATGTGCCATAGCTGATACACAGGGGTTTCTTGCTGTTCTATCAGAAAATACTTCTGCCAACTCCAAATTTCATCCTGCTACTCATGCAAATGAAGAAAATAGTGTTTTGTTTGTAATCTTTCTAGTGCCTGGTCCAACTGCAGTTTATATCCCAATACTTGGACAACTTTATCAGCTGCTGCACAGGCTGAGGAGGACAAAGGTCTTCCCTGAAGAGCACAAACCTTTGGAACATGAGGAATGAAAGAAATCCAGCAGCACAGTTAACTTAGTTTAGTTTTACTAAATTTTACCTTACATGCTTTGTAACTGCTATAAGGACTTGCATTTACAGGTTGTTCATTCTGAAGTGGGTGATGGTGGTTCTTCAGATTATACATTTTGAGATGTTTTATTCCTTATGCTCACTACTTCCTCGGTAAAAGCTAGGATTTGACTTTTCACAATGGTTTATACTGTAAGCTTGAGGGAGGAAAAATCCATTTTTCTTTCTGTGCTTCAGTTAAAGAAGGAAATAAGTCACATGAGCCATGAAAGGACTTTGATCCAGAACTAGAGAATGTAAATGCTTTACAGATGCCAAATAAGGATGTTTCCAAAGAAAAAGAAAACAAAGAATTCTCTACCCCAACTCCTTTTCATTTCCAAACAAGGTAATGGAAGAATTTTGTAAGGTTTTGATGGAAACTCCATTTCTCCAAGAGGTTGTTCTGTTTTTAATAATCACATACATTCATCAGAATAAACAACTGATTGTTTTGACAGGGGCTTATTGTGTTCCTGTGAGGGAAAAAATAATTTCTTTAAATCACGAGCATCTCTTAAAGCTGTTACAGTAACTGGAGAGAAATGGTAGAGAGGCAGGAATCCATCCTTAACTGCAATGACACTGGTGACATTCTGATGACTGCCTGATGGCCATACTGCCTGCACAATACATCCTGGGGAAAAGCCCAGCATGCACTGACACTGGTGGAGCCCTTGGAGAAAGTGCCATGGACAGGAATGTCCTGTGGTTGATCAGTTTTATTTCTACTGGATTTTGGATAGCGCATAATCTTGCTCTGGCTTGCAAACATCAATATCAGTTCATCTTGCCCATTCTTTATGAAAATCCTGCCTTTGTGGGCAAGAACTGCTGAGAGTCTTCAATAAAAGAAATATCCAACAGACTGAAATATGAAGCATTTCCAACTAAATTCTACCTTGCCCCTAAGAAATGAGGATTCCACCTTCTATTTATTTAAGTTGAAACAAGGTATCAGAGAGGAAAGTCATGACCACAAGATTGAGCACCTGCGTTGCAGTCTACTCAATCTCCTTTTAAATGGATTTGTCTTTCACTGTAGAAGACTTTTGGAGCTCACACAATGTGAATATCTGCTCTATGTTTCTAAAAAACGAGAACTACTCTTTATGTATGCAGAGTACAATAGCTAAAGTTCTTCTGGCATTGTGTATTTTTATATATGTGTTTTGCACAGTATTTTGACTTAGCAATGGATAGAGTAAATAATGCTCAGCACACGTGCCTGACCCCCAGATAAAAATCTATATATTCAACCCATACAGATGGGCCCTGCACTTGCACAAAGCCTGAAGCACATTTGTAAAATTCTGCATGAGTGCAGATGTCTTCCTTGATCCTCTTGCAAGATCAGAAGGTTGGGTCAATGGCTGCGCTCCAGATAATGTCACTATTAACATATCCAGACATACCCAAGGATACAGCTACAAGAATAAAACAGGTCAGAAATGAGCTTCTAAGCTTATGGTACAGCTGCCTTACTCCCCTCTAATTCCTTAAATCCCAAAGCACAGTGAGAATGAAAAAACACCTTGCTGGTAGAAAAACAGTGCCGTAAAGCAGCCAGTGTTCAGATATGGGAGATGAATGCTGGAGTTCAAAAATGTCAAACCTATGTGTCTGGGGAATGGCAAGGTGAGAGGTCATGCTGTTCTTTCTCAAAGCAAAACTATGTGAGTGTACCAGAATATAGCTTTTTTGATTTATACTTCACATTAAGAACAAATTTATGCTTGTATACTAGTACTAATGATTTAATAATGCATTAACATCTTAACTCTGCTGTCCAACCACGGCAGAATTAGTGACTACTTACAATAAATAATGTTACAAATCATACTGCTATCACACAGCACTTCCTGGCAGGTTTTGCAGTTCCTTTACCACAGGAAACATGTTTCAGTAGAGTATTTTAGTGATTCCATGACTTTTTCTGTTGACTGTGCAGGAAACTAATTTTCCAAACAGTATGTTATGGACTCAAACTCACTGACGTGGAAGAGGGGAGGAGAACCCAGTCAGAGAGGCAGGAAAAGCCATGTCTGTATTACTGGGATGCTCCCCACTAAACAGCAACATCTTGAACCAGTACGCCAAGTAGGGCAGACTGGTTTAATCACCATGGTCTGCAATTCAGTGAGAGACTCCTTCCTAAGTCCCCCACGTCACACCCCTGATTTGCCAGCAGCTTAAGATAGCTGACAGCAGGCTGTACTCTTCCTTTCCAGCATCAGGACAGATGGCCTCAGCTCACTCCAGCAACTCAGTTTAGCTGCTATGAAAAAAGAAACACTAAGATGCATTTTTATCTCAGCAATGAGACACAGCCAAGCCCTGGAAAGGAAAGGGAACCTGCCTCCTGAAGGACAGAAAACACTGTTCTGTCACAGTGAATAGCGCCAGCAGGACTCTCAGAAGGCCTTCTACAGGCAGGCTGCTGGGAAGAAGTCACACCCTAAGCATGCTTTGCAATAATTTACCCCTGGTGTAAGATATAAGCAAATAAGTGGTTAAATTTTCAACAGCTACTGAACTGCAGCATTTCTTAGTGTTCCTGAATGTGAAAAAAAATAAAACAGATTAATCTGCATCAGTATCTCTAGAAAGAAGAGGAAGGGATTGCAAGCATGGCTGGCACAGCCTTCCTGACCGTGCACAGCCCAGGTGCTCAAGCCTAGGGAGCAGCGTGGCCTCAAGGGACTCTCAAGGTTTACAGGGGATTTACCAGCTCAATCGTTGCTTGCAGATCTCCTGATCTCCTCAGAGGTCAGATCCTAACAGTCATCCTGCAGGCCCTAAAACCAGCTCTAAGACCATAGTTTCCAGAGGATAAATGCCTTCTTTCCACAGAAACATCGAAGTAGAAACTAGGGCTAAAGGGTCAACTTTCAGTGATGTATCACAGATGGAATAAAACAGAAAACCACCCATCGGTACAAAGTACCAATATCCAATGTGTACACAATATACAAGAAAACAGCAGATAAAATTAATCATTCACATGCTAAGTAAATTTTTTCCCTCAGAACAAGGTAACAAGTATCCTCTGATTTACTGAAAGACCCCCTTGACTCCTCTCAAGATGGTTTCCCTGAACTGGTGCTGTGACAATTTCTACAATGAAGACTTAGCAAATACTGTGGCAGAGCAGGAAGTCCCAGTATCCATGACTGTGCTTTAATCACTGTGCATTGCTCCTTCTTTACACACACACTTGCCTGATTTTAAGCACATAAGTCAAACTTTTGACAACACATAAGGTGTACAAGACAGTTACACATTTTAACTTAACTTTAAATTAAAAGAACAAAACAAAACAATTTGCTTGTTAAGACCCTTGTTCTACATAACACGGGGCCAAGACCTTAAATCTCCATCCTCAAGAAATATATTCTGGGGTAAAAAAGAAAGTGCTTGAGCTAAACATAGTGGTAGTAGCTGGTACTTGATTACAATAGCTTGACTTTTATTTTGGCTTTAAGTCATATAAAATGGATGGGATGTAACAAGAAAAGGATCCAATTAAAGAAGAAAACTGTATGAGTAAAACAATATAAAAATTCAACAGACGAAACATGTTTAAAATTAAAATTAAAAGTTAAAAGTAATTGCTCATTAGCTAAGGTGTTAAGAGAGGAACTGAGCAGGAATTGAGGACTACTACTTTTATCAATCAGAAGAGCTCACATTCCTGAAATAGGGAAGAATAAATAAAAGGATAGCTTGTGTTTACAGAGATTATTTACAATGGTAACAGAAGTATTACAGTCAGATGCATGTTAATTCCTATGGGAGGAAAAATTACAATCCCCAGCAGCAAAACTCCAGAGGCAGGTAACAAGGCAGCATCAAGAACTTGAAAGGAAGCAAAAACAGAAGCAAAACCTTTAACAGATGTGTGAGGAAGTTCTTTGATACCTGAACTGCACAGGAAGTCTCAAAACATCTCCCAGACGGCAGAATCTGTATCACACAGGCATCCTGCAGTGGCAGCAAGGACCCAGACTGGAGGCCTCTGACAATAGAGAACTCTTTATAGGCCTCACTTGGAAAGTGATTAAAAATAACCCAATGAAAATGGATGCAATTCAAGCAACTAGTGATAGACACTAAAATGTAAATGTGGTGCTTGTTGGTCTTGGTGCTTTGGTTTTGCCTTTTTTTAAAATCACTGCATATCCTATACTACACATGAAAAATGAATGTGGTACATGGCATTACACCAGCATGAAGGATGCAGAGCTGGCAGCTGACAGGCTGTCATGAACAGCAGACTTGCTTTTCTAACACAAACAGAATAATCCAAGTATGAAAACACAGTAACTCCAAGAAGTTTGTACTGCAGATCTGTCTCCAGTGATTAAATGCCCTAGAGCTGCCTCAACACAGAGAAGTATTGAAAGAAACTGTAACTGGCCGTAAGAGAAAAAGCAACCTGCACCCAGAAGCATAGATGTGGTTTTTTACTTGCACATGGGCATGTAAATACCTCTTAACACGGGAAGACAGATTATTTGGAAAGTTATTCTCCCATCTTCAGACAGTGACTCAAAGAGATCTTAATATATATAAGCCATATGAATGCTTATGCAATTACTAACTGTAATTTCTACAAATAGTAAGCAGATGTTATGCATGACAGCATTTAGTAATAAAACATCTTTGTTTCCGTAAACTCTGCAGAAGTGTCCCCACAAAATCTTACATACAACCCAGCAAGATCAGAAAAACATAGGGTGGTGATGGCTAGCAAAAAAGCACTTTGGACTAGGACAGACTTGCTTAGCAAATCAAGAAGCCCGCTTGCTTCTTCAGTAGAATACCAGAGTCAGCAAAAACCTTGGAAAAGTAAGGCTGAGTTTCTTGTATGAACCTTGGCCTGTTGCTGTCCCACGCCTATAATACTCTGTGTGGAGGTGGCAGAAAATTTCAAACATCATCCTGAAACATAGAATAACCTCAGCCAAGGGAAAAAAGTTTTAGAAACACACTACATGACTAAAATAACCTGACTTGGCATCTACTAGTTGAAAAACTACCTCAGCACTAACAAACTGTAGGATGTGTTTAACAAAGAGTTAGTTCACACAGGCAGAATCACCTACATCAGCAGGCACCTCTAGCCTTAGTTTAGATACTAAGCAGGAAGCCCAGTTTCTAGAATGATAAAGTTGCAAGAGAAGCTTCTCAGCAGCCACCTGGGAATCCTCCATAAGTCACATGTGAGTGACTCTCTTGGCACAGAAAAGCAGGTGACAAAGGGGCCGGTGCTGCAGATCCAGCAATGGAGAAGTAACTTTACACCTGTCTTCCCATGCACTGTTCCAGCATCACCCAGGCAAACAGCAAAGGTAATCCAGCCTCCTCTAGCAGGAGACAACAGCTGCACTAGTCGCACTGGAGTTTGGAGATCTAATGGAAATCACAACTTTGCTGCTGCGTGGGTAGCAAAACAACCCCACAGCCTCCCACAAGGAAGTCATGTTCACCATTTCCAAGAGGAAAAAGCTGATTTGCAAAGTGGGCTGTCACCAGTTTTCTAAGCTTTAAATGAAGCCTGTACCTGAAAAAAACTGCACTTGTATTAAATGATGACATATATTAAATTACTATTAAATCATTGCACTTTGTGGATGCCTTACACTAAGTTACCACAGTTACATCTTTCACAATAAATGTAATACTGAAGAGGAGGTACAAAAAAACAATTATGCTTTTTTTTAAAATATCAGGTGTTTGTGATCTTTATTAAGGTACTGACACAAACTGGAGAGGGACTTTTAAGCTGCAGAAGGACTTTTTACAAAGGCATGGAGTGATAGGACAACAGGGAATGGCTTTTAACTGGAAGAGGGCACCTATGAAGGTGCTGAAGCACTGGAACAGGTTTCCCAGAGAAGTTGTGGATGCCCCAACTTCTGGAAGTGTTCAAAGCTGGATGGAGCTCTGAGGAACCCGGCCCCCTTCCCATGGCAGGGGGACTAGATGATCTTTACAGTCCCTTCCAACACAAACCACTCTGACTCTATGAGTACCTTGTAACTGGTAATGGTATTACAACAATAGAAACATTATCATTTGTATACAGTTATACAAATACAGTTATATAGTCATACATGTATAATATAATGATGCAAACATTGAATGTTTAATATATATTGAAGTGAGTAAAAAATTGCCTGCACTCACTGAATATTATGTACATCCCGATCTTGTCAAAATGAACTTAGAACCTAATGCTACAGAAATTTCTAACTCTATCTCAGAGGGGTTTTTAAGTCTAATCTACACATTATTGTGCTAATTCTGTGGAAATATAAGATACATGTACAGAAACATCTGCAAACTAATGTAAAGTATAATTAAATTATTTTGTATATATTTAACTTACTTTTATTGAGTGAGGAAAAAGCCTTTTCTGAAGGTCATTCCTTTGGTCTTAAAAATTGAAACTCAAGCCACCTGGTTTTCATTTCCTGCCATATTCCTTCTGTCTCAGCTGCATACTGTGCTAAAAACAAAGGCTCCATTCTTTAATTGTGAATATCAGACGCCTTTAACCTTCACTCTGTTGTTAGTGCCTTGGAATGTGAAAAAGTTAATATACAATATCCTCTTTTATTATGTAAAATAATAAATGGCCAGTTGCATTCTTTTTATCAGCTGGGCTCAAGACCTGCAAATCTTTGGAGACTTTTTAGAGTTCAACAGAGACAAAAACGTACAGCTTTCAAAGCAAAATCACTATTTGAACACAGTTCAGTTCTACTGTTTTGGATGACAGGCAGGGATTGAAGGTCACTGTTTCTAAAGTTACCCAAGAAAAGTCTAGAAATAAGTCACCTTAGACCCTGTCACCCTATGGTGGTGAACAGCTGTCACATCTGGTCTCAATCAACAGCCAGGAACCAACAGCGAAGGGCGAGCCTATTCCCAGGCTTGAAACAGGGATGGTTTTAACAGAAACCACTGCTTCAGAGCAGCAGGACCAGTGAAAGATGGCATTCTTCAGCAAGAAACACAAGCTCTCAGAGGAAATGGGGCACAAGGGGAGCAACTTGTACAGCTCATTGAAGAATTTTATTGGCCAGCTCAGTACAGAAGATGGTTGCTAATAAAACAAAGAAACATTTGTCTATCAAGGTAACCAAAGTGTCTCCTACCTCTGAAAGAAACAGATTTCGAGTGAAGAAACGAATGTGTGTAGACTCTGGAGATGATTTTTAAAACAAACAAGCAAGCAAACAAAATCTCTTTCCATCAAGAAAGCAAGCTTTCATAAAACCCAAAACTCTAATTATGACCACTAGTAATTGATAGTCACACTAAGTAAGTGACAGTAATTACTTTGAGATCAATCTGATACAATCTTGGGATAAACAGATCAGGTCCATTAATTTACTCCCTCCTCATTTATTCAGAATTCATAAAACATTTGCTGATGTTTAGCCTGCAAATAGAACAGCTTATTCATAACTTCCAGAACATTTTGGCCTGGGGATCACATTAGGAGTGAAGAAGCAGCATTCCTTACTCAGTGGCATGCTGGATCCCTTACCCAGGCTTCTGGGCAGCCTTTACCAGCTGGTAAATAGTTTCTGGGGCTACAGCAGGGAAGGGAGTGCAGGGAAGGCTGCACTTTAAACCGCACAGGTCAGAGGAACCACTGGAGGCCCAGGGGAGCAGAAATCTTTCCATTACTACTGGTGAGATGCAAGACAGCATATGACATCACACTGATGTACACATTTATACTTTGGATCAGAGACACTCACATTCACCTCTTCCATTTTTATTAAACTGACAAAGAGTGAGATTTTGCAGTTGGTTCACAGATGTACATTAAGTAACAGGAAATCACTTTACTTGCACATCAACACTTCCCACGTTTAGTGAAGAAGCAAAATTTGAAAGCTGTTTCCCATCCCACCGCAGTCCATTAGTAATGAGAATATTCATTACAGCAGCTTAAACTGAGAGAAAATATGTTCCTTAGCTTGGAGAAAAATATGTAGAATTATCAGTGTGATGCAACACTGGCTGAAATTTGATTTCACAACAGTCATTGCACCAAAAGGTTTAAGAAAGTGGTCTTAAGAGACAAACTTGGAAAAAGTAACAGAAAAGAGAACTTGTGCCTTGTAATAATCTATGGGCATCTCATGGCTATAAAATTGATAAGGCAAAACACTCTGGTTTAGTGTGCCTACAAAGCCAGTAAACAGAATGTATGCCACAGTTGATAACAAACATTCCTAATGATTCCTAGCATTTATTGTTATGATCATTCTGTTTATTACAACAATACCAAGCTCCAAGCTCTTTTGTAACATGTCAGAAGCTACTTCAAAAATCAACCATTTTTCAGATAGCAGAATTACTCCATTGACAAGAACAAAATGTTGGGAGTCTGGCTGAAAACTGAGGACTCTTATATGCAATTTTACTTTAAAATTATCACATTCATACTTGCCTGCATAATTCTTTGAAATTCTGTCCAAAAAAAGTCTCAAAACTTTATTGTGGGCATCAAAATTCTGTTCTTGTGAAAACAACTGCCATTCTTTAAGCTGTCTCAGGATCTCTGAAAAAAGGTGAATTAAACTTGACCTCATGTCTGTAACAACAACCAGCATAACATTTACAGGGTTACTTGCAAACCTTTATTTATGAATCTGAACTTGTTAACTCTGCCTCAAGCAGCAGCTCAGGCTGGAAGTTCTGCTGTGCTTGGAAATAAGCTTTGCAGTGTTCCCTCTGGAGGTACACAGACATCACAGAAAACGTAGCACTTCAGTAACTTGGCATCCCATTTCCTCATCTGGACAGAACACTGTGACAAATTCAATCTGACTCCTAGAATAACTCCACTACAAGATCAAGAAGCTGAATGTAAAAAGCCACTGAACAGGCTCCATCTCCACTTTGCTTGGCAGAGCCCCTGTAGCTCAAGCTGGGCAAGAAAGACCAGAATATATTTGCACACTGTACTCCCTAATATTTTCCAAAACAATTAAAATTTGGCAGCTATGTTCTTCCAGACATCCTGGACCTGGCCCAGCCTAAGCAGCAGAATCAGAGTGGGACCTTTCCAGCAGTGACTGACTCTTCACACATCCAGAACTCCTGCAGCTGCAAGGGCAACCAGGAGGGCAGGAGGATTTCTCTTCAGTGCTCTCCCTATCACCACACCAAGACATGCAAGGTAAAAGGAAAGGGTTAAGAGTGCAGCTTTCAGGGCAGCAAATGAGGTGAGAGATGCAGGTTGAAGAGATCCATGGATAAATGAGGTACAAGCAAAATGGGTACAACCAAACCAGAACAGTGGCAGTGAAGGAGGTGTATGTGTGTGAAATTAGATCAGAAGACACAGAATAAAAGGCAACTAAAAGCAAACATAAAATTGAGGAAACTTTAGATCCTTCTCTTCAGCTGCTCTCAGAAAGAAGCCTGGACAAACCAAAAAAATTCTCCCAAACTTCTAAGATTAGCATACCTTAAGGAAAACTGCTAGCCTTGGCTAATTTTAGCTCTACCAGTTCAAGCTGTAAAGGGGCATGGCATCCTTTGATAGAGAAGTTTAGACTGTAGGAAAATGTAGGTATATACAAGTTCTGCATTCTTTTTTCCATTAAAAAGGACAAATTTAAAAAGTCAGATGCAATCAGAACCCACATTAAGTGGTAAAATATAATATTCTAAACTAGGAAGAGCCCAAAGAAGTATGGCTTACATTCTCCTAATTCACTGCCCCTATCCAAATGCATAATTGTAACTCATTTTTAAAAATAGATTAAAGTAAAATAGCACATACCTTTTTTTTTCCTTATAGGTGCCTCCACCTCTTTCTGCATACTGGATGAGCCTGTTCAGGAGAATCAACTGTCAGTGAAGCTTTTGTCCATAGAGCTTCTTTTGCAATTCACTGATAAACTTAGGAGTTCCATAAATCCAGAAAGGGGGTTGGAGGGCAACTGGAAAGGAACTTGACTCCCTTTAAAAGAAAACCTAATTAAAGAAGTTGAGGGATTGTCTGGACATGCAGATTTTATGCTCATTACTTGTATTTATCAAATATCACACTAATTCTGTGACTAGGTTAACTTCCCAGTTGCTAAGTCATGGCATGTCTCCCATTTTATAAAAGCAAAACAGCAGATGTTTTGTTCATTTAGCCTATTTTTCTGCATTAATGGCACAATTCCACTAAAGGAATTTAAACAGTAGTGATCCAAATCCTTCCATTCATTTAAACTCCTTGGTCTTTGCTGTCCAGAACTAGATGTCTGCAGCCACCACCTCAGAGTAAAACTTTCCGATTAATGACTTCAGTTTATACTGGAAAAGAAAGATGTTAGTCTACAGGTGGACAGATTTAATATCTAGGTAGTTATTTATTTCCCCCAAATTTCCTCCTTTATCTTCCTGTGCTGAATAAAACTCAAGTGTGGTTGCTAAACAACAAAAGCAAAATCCTTTACAAGCTGCTGTAGGCTCCCAGAAAATCCCATCAGTCTATGATCCAGAGATGGCCTCTTTAGGTAAGAGTTCCACAGATCCACAGTCTCAACAAGGATAAAAATGCTTCCTGATGACTCTGCATATGAAGAACTGCACTTAGATACTGCCACTTCAAACCTGTTTTCATACCAGATACTTGGGATAGTGAAAAAACCAAACATGAACATCACAGTTTTATGTATGATTCTATTTCCCTTCCCCTTTGTCTTCCTCAACAAGGGAAACATTGCATCTTCCTCAAAAATATTGATGCAAGTATTTCTGAGATTTAAAAGTGGTAAGTTTCAAAAATACAAAAATGAGAACAATTTGAAGTTACTCCCCTCTACTCTGAGAAAATTTTTACTATTTTACTTATTTCTAAGAATAACAAGTTTGCTGAAGCATATCTAGAAGTCAGGAGCCATCATCCATTCCTACCTGTTTCAGAGCTCTTTTTTGGCTCATCTCTCAAAACTCAGTGCTTTTTTTCAGCCCTCCTCCCTCTCTACTGGCACTTGCTTGCTTCTGTCTCACAGAACTTCTGAGGCAATGAAGATGGCAGGCTATCTGTAATACAAACAATACTACTCAGTGACAAAGCACTAGAAATAGACTAGAATGCACCTTATTCTCAGAGGAAACAGTTCAGCAATGAAGACTTCAAGAAGTTGCAGTTAGTTTTTACTTTAGTTTTAGGATACAATACACTGTTGAAAAAAGCCACTTTCCCCCTTTCCTAACAAATTAGTAACTTTATTAACAAAAGGGTCCCAAGTTGCTTTTGTGCCAACCCAAGCTCCTAACAAAAAATTAGACCTGAAAGCTAGAGTGAAACTTTCATATATGCTGAACAGTTAAAGACTCTCACATTTATGTAAAACAGCAGAGAAATCAGGTAACACCAATGCACTGAACTTTATAAGATGGAAATTAATCACTTGAATCAAGGACTTGCAGAGCAAGGTGTCTGATAGCCAGCTACTGCCTCCCATTATCTTACAAACATGGTATAATACGCTACCAAATACTACTGAAATCATTTATCCTTGGGGTTTAGGTGGCTTACTGACAGCAAGACCTTTTTCTTTGTAGTACACACAAAAAAGGCAAAAAGCAAGTAAGAAAACAAAATGCATTTCTTAGAAACTGCCTCACCTAAGGTGCTGGGGACTTAACTTTCCTAGCTCTTGAATGGAATTATAGCACAGCCTATAATTATCTGGCTTTTTAAACATAATGTGATCAATATGCATAATTCTCACAACTGATTTTACAAATGCAATTTACAATAAAACTGGTAACTTCTGAAATTTTAACAAGCCATGTCCACCAGGATACTGCATGTGAAGCTGTAACAAAAAGCAATTAACTACTATTTTTCCATTAAAATAAACTGATACTACTACAATCATCACTCAGGTTATAGCTACATTATTGCATGACAAAGATACACACATTAACTACAGTTGGTACATTTTTCTTATTTATTCAAAAGCTAGTGGATGACAAAAAGGGTTAAAATGTTTTATACCACCTATTCATTACATGAACAAATACTTAATTCAAAGGGACTTATTTTACAAGCCCCTCTGTCCAAAAACCACACACAAATTAGTTTTTATACACAAATGTTTATTTTCAAATAAACTTCCCCTTTAAACACAAGGAATGAAATCTAAATCTTCATAAAGATGGAACGAAAATCCCTCCAGTACATTGTAATCACTGTTTTGTTGGTCACTACTGGCTTTAACTGTTTAACATCAAAAAACAAGGACATATTTAAAAAATCATGCTACTGGATACCTAGCTCTGCCTCTGACCAGCTCTACACTGATCTCCAAAATTTGAAAATTTTACATCATGAAATCCAAAGCATTTAACTGAACAACAGCTGTGCATTAAACACGAACAACTGAACAAGAAGATTATAAGATGTAATCAAGTTCGTAACGAATATAGGTGTTCTTCTCATCATTATAGATTCTTGGATAATGTGCTATCAGAGCATCCTGTGATCCAATGTAGATTGAATTATAGATCTTCCAATAAACATCTCTGACTTTTCTGGCAGGGTGAAACAAACCCTAGAAAACAGAACAGATCAAAATGTAATAAAAGCTTGAAGTTCCAATGTACTTTTATTGAATTTAATGAAACACTGCAAAAGAAGCACTTGAAAAATGGGCAGGACACACAAGCTGTAGCAAAAACCAGTTCTATAAAATAACAATATACAAACAGCACTTGCGAGAATGTACACTGCAAGAGACTTTCACCTTCCTACTGATGTCAGTATCTTCATGCTGAGGTCCCCACACTGCAAAAATGTGACATTTCTTATCGGCAAATTATTACTAAAACACTATCACACCTTCTCTACACTGACCTGCATTACTTTAATCCTTGCTCCCCACCTGTTAGGTGAGTTTTAATTCCACAGCCAACACAGCCACTGTCATGTGCAATTACATGGAAAAGGAGCCTTTAGATTTTACCACCCCATGCACATTTACAGAAGCTGAACTGCCTAGTGTTGAGCTAGCAGAATCAAGTCTAATCAAAGCACTGTTTTACAGTGCTGCACTCCTCTAAACATGTTTTTCTTGGCTAACAACAAATCATGACTTAATCCTATCCTCTCATTTATTTATCTCACTGATTACTTGTCATAACCCCTCCCACAGCTAATTTATTCCCCAGCCACATCCCCATTAGTTCACATCCTCAAAATTTGTGACACGCTTCCAATTTAGAAATCAAAGTGCCAGGCTCATTTAGTCAACCGATACTCTAATTTACCTGCTCTTTCTACACAAGTTCTGTGATGTAATCAGCTAGCTCCCTATAGTAAACCCTCTGTTTACTGCTTATTTCCACTACTTAAGTCCTTGGCACAGAATACCCTGTTTAAATAACACATTGGAGACAAAATGCCAGGTTTTCCTTTGCTGGAAACCATCTTCAGTTGTCTTTTGTGTCTCCTGGAAAGAAGCCCTGCCTGACAACTGCTGCACACACAAGGTCATACCTGTAAACAATACTGTAACATCCTGCAGGGCCCAATAGCAACTCTGAGGCCCTCCAGAGCCCCCATAACTGCCTGGATGACGTGAGGAGAGGTTTCAAACACATTGGGCCACACGTAATTTAACAAGTGATTAAGAGAATCTTCACAGCCGAACCCATAAACACCAAGGGACATGTGCTGCACCACAGCACTGGCTGTTTGTCTGTGTACAAGATCCCTGCAAAGAGAATAATGTGTATTAATAAGTGAAACTTAGAAGCAACATGATTGGACAAGCATAGTGTTTCTTTTCAGTAACACTTTTCTTGAAAGCACTAACAACACTTTTAAGCCGTACTTACTGACAGCAAGAGGCAGAGTATCAAGAATCAGTCAAGTGAAAAAATATGGGAGTTTTCTGAAAACTTACTGCACTCCAATTCCACAGAAGTACCAACAATAGAAATTATCAAAAGCAGTTTTAATGGAAGAAGTCTCAACTCACTGAAGATGCTTTTATAATTTGAATCTTCAGAATTATTAGAAAAATTGAAGCACACATAATCCAAATTGTCTGCAAATAATGGCTTCCAAATTATGCTGTTCACTTAAAGCCTTTATAGCAAACAAGGACTATATGCTTATTTGCTATCATTAACCTTCAGGTATATACTTAAAAATATGACCACGGGTAACTGTACCACAGAAGAAGTGCACTCACCTGTCCATTAAAGCATCTTCAAGCAATGGTGTAACAGCATAAATGTAATCTTTTCCCATCTCTCCAATGTATTCAAACAGGAAAGAAAGAGATTTTAACACACCATTCTGGACATTTAGTTCTGGAACTCTGTATTCATTCATGAGTGCAGGCAGCACTGTGAAAGGTGAGCATGTTTCAGCCACAATAGCAATTGCTACTGTAGTACATACTCTGTTCTGTCTTTCCTGTACTTTCAAGTTGTTTAGCAGTGTGGCCAATACATCGTGAGGTCTGGAAGAGATAACATGGGCATCCACATCAATAGATTCAGTGAAGATTTAGATAAAATTAGTTAAGCTTCAAACAAGTGTCAGAGAAACATGGTTTAGCCCTCATAAAAAGTTTAGAGAACTGGGAAACAAACTCAACACTAAATATGAAACACTAAACTCCAGAACAGCTAAAGGATTTCTTCTCATAACCAACGTTTTCTACTTTGTCTAGACTTCGCTTTTTCCCTGCCCTCTGCTCTTCCTCTTGTGAACTCTGGAGGGTAGCAGAGCCTCCCCACTATTACTCTGATCCCAAAGGAAATTACAGACATATATAAAACCATAAGCATTGACAGACATAGGTTATGTCCTGCATGAACAAGTGACAGCACTCCTGACTTCTTGCTCTATCTGCATTCAGTCAGTCATCAGTCACTTACAGAACATGCATAAAGGGGGCAACTGTGCTTTATTCTACAATGTGCCAACTTGTAGTGTGACCTTAGTGGAAACAAACCTTTAAAAAATCAATAAAACTACTGATTTGGTGGGGGGGGGGAGAAAAAAAAAGAGAGGATAAATTATTTAAAGGAGTGTTTACAAAATAATACAAAGAGGGTCTGAATGCACATCACAGCATCAAAAATTCATCAGACAACAGCTCTTACTCCCAAATAAGACTCTAACCTTATTAGTCTACAACTTTTGTTACGAAGTGCAACATCCTATGTTAATGAAGAATATGTGATTGTATTCTTCAAAATGAGTAAAACTATGTCTGCACATATAAAATGTAGAGAAGTGTGAATATTTCACATCAGAAAACTAGCAATCATCACTATGTTTGGTAACTGTGTGCAGAAGCAGATAAGCGTTAAACCAACTTACCCAATAGCTTTTGCAATATAACCAAAAGTGTTTACTGTGGCTCTTCTGATAGCTTTCTTGTGAGCTTTTAATAATTCAAGCAGTTCAAAGCAGATCCTCATCCATTCTCTTGCAGAAACATACTCTGCACCTCTGAAAGAGAATCAAGTGAGTTACCTGTTCAGGGATGCAAGAAGTTTTTATACAAAGCCACAAACTGTAGCACTTATTAATTTGCTATTCACAGAGGTAACAGCTCAAGCATTTCCTTTATTAGGTAATTCAACAGTGTGTCTGCTAAGTATCTCAAGTTTTATGCAAAATTTCAGAAATATCAAGAGATATGACAGTAAATACCCAAACGCCAAACTTGAGCTTTTGCTACAATTGCCCACAAAGAAGGTTAGATATTTTATCATTACTCCGCTTACCTGTCTGCAATACGCCCAACAAGATCAATACAATTTTCCTGTACTTTCTCATGTCTGTTCTTCAAAATAGGTGTTAGCCGTGGCAGAAGGTCTTTGATTGGTGGTGTCATCTTATGCATACCTATTGAATTCAAAGAGGCACATTTAATTTTATAGTTTTTTATTTTAATTTTGCTCTAGAACAGCTAAGTAATCAATACAAAAACATACCTATAACATTCACAATTGCCTTAAGTGCTCCGAGTATGCTGCCCAGTACTTCAGGATATTCTTCACCCAGGTACTCATACAAAACGACACCTAAGTGTCCCATCAGTTTTTCCTACAACCAAGTAAAAAGAGTTAGAAGGCAATTTTCCCCTCCCCTCTCATTACTATGACCTACTAGAGCAAATCTGGAAGACAAGTCCATACCTCTTGACAAGTCTTCATGACAACTGCAGTACGAGAGATCAGGTCAGCAGCCTGCTGCCTGACTTTGGCTGATTTGTTGTTCAAACGCCACAAAACTGTACCACAGATCTGTGGCAAGTAGGGTTTCACTCTTTTGCCTAGAGCATTAACCACTGTGCCAAAACCATTCAACATCACAGAATCCTGAGGGTAGAAACCATAAAGGAAAATCAGACAAACAGCAACACTGCATTTTACCTAAACTTGTCATAATCTAAAATTGCTTTTAAAATGCTAACATTCCAGAGACTGCTTCTGGATTTCATTGAATATGAATGATTTCATTCACTCATAGAGCACTGACATCAAAAAAGGGATTCTAAAAATCTAACTTAGAAGAACACATTTCTGTGTAACTAACAGTGAGATGGTTTACAATTACAGTGAACCAAATACTCCAACACTTGGCCATACCTCTGTTGTCTGTTCCTGAAAGGCGTACAAGATACCATCAATGAGCTGCTCTTCCAGTTTATGATCGATGTCTGCTGCCCCCAGATTTCCCATTATCTTCTCAATTGTTTCCATGACCATTTTTCTGTACTGCTCAGCCTCATCTTTCAGATCATCCACAATCCTAGAAATAATTTCTGCTGCTCCGACTTTATTTGCCAGCTCCACAGTTGTATCAACCAACTGAAATACAGAAATGTTAAACAAGCAAGCATTAAAATTATGCTTAAAAGTAGTTAAAAGCTACCTTCTACATCTTGAAAATAATTTCCCTATTATGAATAAACATGTTAAGCTCACTATAAAAAACTAGTTTTACCTCTAGAAATCATCCAGTGTTTTTAAGAATATAAATGGGGTGAACCACCCCACCTTGCAACTGATGAAGACATTCACAGATGTAAAATGTCATGATAACCTCCTAAGAACCCAAAAATCTTCTTAGCTGCACAACTTCTAAATTGCTACTACGAACAAAAATCAAGTTTCAGGACACAGACAAAAATAAATACCTAGCCTAAATAACCACTCTAATTCTCTTCTGCTGTAAATAATTTCCCAGCTAAAAAAACACAAAAAATACCTGTCTGTAATTTCTTCTGTCCAGTGCCATTCTGTGCTGCCAGAAATGTTTGAAGAAGGGTGGCAAGATTTCTGTTTTAATGTAATTTGCTTCAACACCATCTGTACCACAACATTGCTTTACCACCTGACAGGAAAAAAAAATTCAACAACTTTAACTTGGTGCAGGGTGTGGGGTAGGCGATTTGGGGTGGGGGTTTTTTGCTTTTGTTTGGTTTGGATTCTTTTTTTTGCATACATATTCAATATCAATGCTAAACTATCATTCTGACGTACCTTCAACACAATTTTTTTCATCTCTTCATCAGGAGACTGGAACTCTCTGATAAGAATCAGCATGACTTCTCTAGTGTAGTAGTTTGCATACTCGGCATCCATGAGTGGAATCAGGTAACCAATAGCCTTCAAAAATGCAGCCAAACCCTATTTAAATGCAGAATATGTCTCTAATAAGTTACAGCAGGTACACACCCATTTCAGCTCAAACTAAAGAAAGAATTTTAGATTTACCTTTCCTCTGTGCTGACGAATACCCTTCCACAAGGGCTTCAGGACAGAATCAAATGACTCAATACCATAGGGAGTGGCTGCCTCAGCCAAAGCAGCAATGGCCAAAGCACTGATGGTGCGAACTTTCTGCTGCTCATCCACCAGCCCTGAAAAAGAGCAGGTTTTAGTACCACTTCTTGTACTTGTGTCTTAAGTTCAAAACAGCAAAACAGCAACAATAGCAAAATAGCAAAAACAGAGAGGCAGTGTAAAAACTTATTTTCAGGAATACCAAACCACTATTAGCCCTTCTTCATCTTTCAGAGTCAGCTGAAATGTTTCTTGGAGCCATAGCAACAACAAAACCAGGACCTTACTGTCACTGTGCCTTACTGAGGTATGAAAAATTTTCCAGATACAAAGTTCACAAAAAAGTCTTTGTCTGGGAAAGCAGAACTTACCATGCTCAATAATTTCAACCAAGCTCCTGAGATGAGGCAGGATAGCACAACCCATAAGAATAGCAATCTGCTGTACAATCTTGATGCCAGTGTGTCTGGCCTGCCAGGATTTTTTGCTTTTACAGACAGCTTTTAGGAAGGGCAATAGAGAAGGAATGCCCAGAGCAGACGCAACAACGGCAAAGGCTCGAGCTGTTGTATTTCTGACATACTCATCCATGTTATCAATATCAGGTCGCATTGTGGAGATCATTGTTGCCAAACCCGCAGCCTGCAGGACAAAACACAAAACATACCAATTGGATTTATGAAAAGCACAGTTAATTGTTCTGCCATGCCTATAAACATGCAGGTATATGTAAGCTAACTCAGTGCTTTAATGAAGGATGGAGTTTTACCTTAGCCAAGTTGGAAATAATTTCTCTGCCTTCCACTCTAGCATAATAGTCTTCATCAATCAGCAGTGGCTCAATGACGACAAGGATCTGAAAAAGATAAATTAATACTTCCTTTTACTGAAACTTTCTATAGTATTTCTAGTCCTATTAGAGTCTATGAAACAGAGACGATTCCATTAATTCAAGCTTAAAGCCTTAAAATGATCAGAAAAAAGTTATGTATATATAACATTGTTTTTTATAGCTCTTAAGGATGTGGTCTGGAGATACTACCTGTATCAGCTAAGGTCCTTCCCACCTCCAAATATGCATATGTCATATTTACATCATGCTTCAATACTGCAAAGCCTACACTCCAACCACACTATAAAAACTTTAAAGTTTGGTTTAAGATACATGAAAGCCAAGTATGCTTTAAAAAAGTAACATCGTCCTCTTCTGATACACAGATAAAATGCAGAAAGAGCAAATCAGAGATGAAATAGCAAACTGCAACAGACCTTGTGTACGTATGGTCGGACCAAGTCATCCAATTTGTAAAGAATTCTGTCGATGACTTTGACAAGCAAGTGACGCTCCTGATCTTCGAGTGTTGGTGACATCAGCAGAGGCAGAATCTGATTGAACAGAGGCCCTGCTCCAAATTCCCGAGCTTTATCTGTAATTTGCCGCAACGCAGCCTGAACAAAACCAGAAAACCTGCCAGTTAAACTAAGGAAAAAACACTGAGCAATCATAAAACAGGTACTAACCACATCAAAATGTAATTGACTACATCCACCAGCTCCCAAATACTTGCCCCAACCTCCACAGAACTATTTCAAGCAATTTTATGCTGATCTGTTAAAACACAAATGTGTGATGACAAACAGTGTGCTGTTAGTGCCCAGGTGTTCAGTTTTCAAGAGAAGCATACTTCTGAGCTAATACTGGCTCCATTTGGAAAATAGCTTAATAGCCCTTGTTTGCATCCAGGCAGCTTGGCGCTTGGTCAGTTTAGAGCATTTGCAGAAAAGACTGCTATTATGCTAGAGGTCAAAACTTAAGTAAGAGCTACACGAGGTAGCTAACTTAAGTGTAAGAAGCAAAATCCAGGAAGTTACAAAGCCGTGTAAGCAAAACGTACTACAAATCCAGCTTCTCGTAATTGTAAAAAAAAAAATAAAATTATACAAGCCCTACACTATTCACTGACTGACACTACTGTCAAAAGAGCAACAGTACTAAGCCACACAGATATAGACGAGGAAGAAAAAATACAGTAAACAGGGTGTGCTGTTTTGGCTGGAATTGAGCTGATTTTTCTTTACAGCCACTGGTATGGGGCTGTGTACTGGATTTGGGCTGGAAACAGTGCTGATAACACAGGGACGTTTAGTTACTGAAAAGCAGGGCTTACACAGAGTAAGGCCTTTTCTCCCTCTCACCCCACCACTAAGAAGGCTGATTGACACAAGAAATTGGGAGAGGACACAGCCAGGACAGCTGGCCCTAGATGCCCAAAGGGATGCTCTACATCACAAGGCACCATGCTCAGCATACAAGCCAGGGAGAAAGCTGGCCAAGGGTCACTGCTAGGGGACTGCTTGGGCATCACTTGGTTGATAGTGAACAACTGTTTTCCATCTGCATCACTTGTTTTCTAGGGGTTTATTTCTCTCTTTTTTACTTGTTTTTTTAATTTTCCTTTATTACTATTATTCATTCTTCTTATCTCAGTGCACAAGTTTTGTCACTTTTACTCTTCTGATTCTCTCCTTCACCCTAATAAGGGAAGGGGGACAGAAACAAGCAGCTGTGTGGGGCTTAATTACCAGTTGGATTTAAACCACAATAGATAGCAAATCTTAGGAGATTATCTTCAAGAGAAACCCATGGACAACTGAAGCAAAACCTGAAAACAAACATAAATTTTTGAAAAATGAGATTACATAAACATACCTCACAATTCATCTTACCTTTCGCATGGGAGGTGTGCCATTCTTTATTTTCAGAAGCAATTTCATTATTTTTCTTTCCTTCTGTTCCTCAGGACTCAGAGTCGATTCATCAACATCAACCTACAAGTAATTCCAGACAAATAAATGGGCATTACTACATAATCGAAAGAAAGCAGGGAAGTTAAATCAGCATGAGTGAAATCTCCATTACCAGCAGCTTGTCAAAGTACTGGATATCATCTGGTTTCAGGAATGGCAGGTTGCCAGATGGCTGGTCATTAACACTCTTCATAGTGCGGTCCTCTGTCTGCATGTGGAATCCTGTCATACCCCCCAGAGGCGTTGGAGTTGCTGTGAGCTTCCGAGCAGGAGTACGGATGGGCACGTAACCAGCTGGGGGTGGGAGAACCTAAAGAAGGAAGAATAAAATTCATTTTAATTGCAACAGATATAAAAAGAAGAAGTCATCAAATACAAAACATTGCTTGAAGTTGTAACTCTATTTGTTTGGGGATTTGTGAGTTATTGCATACAACAGATCCCATGTTCTCAGTAATACAAACTTGTATTGCAAGCTTGTATTTGCACTTACCCTGTGCATTTCAGAAGAAAGCTCACTCCCACTGCTCAGTGCTTGGATAATAAATTGTGAAGTCTCCAAGGATTAAAGAAGCACTTCAGTAGCTGAATTAACATAGTATACGTGCTGTCTCACTATTTGTGGCCCTCTTCCAGGTTTGTCTACATCTGGACCTACCATTTCTATCAGTCCATACAGAGTACATTTCTAGTCTTGACAGGCATTTCCAGCACTGAGAAGCACAGTAATGATTTGCCTGTGAAATCACCTTTAGACCCCCCCTTTCTAAGGGATTTACAATAAATCACTGAGCAAGTCAAACAAGTGTGTACAACCAATAATCAATACTTAATGTGAAACATTCTACTTCCGGAGAAAAAGCAAATCAGTAATCCCTGGTAGGAAAAAAACTTAATTATGGTCTGCTATATTTTAATCCAGATGAATTACCTTATATCCTTCAGGAAACATAGCATCCAATTCTTCATCAGAAAGTGGTCTGTTTCTTTCATCAATTTCCCTCTCCCAGCGCCAAGCCTGCAGCTGTTCAGGAGTCATGCTCATGATGTGACCTATATTCAAATTTAAAAAAAATATATTTTAAAAAATCCTTTTGTATGCAGAAGCAGATGATTTGTTTACTTGACTTTGAAATGCTCTCTTGAGTCAAAGTTTCCATAGCACCTGAACTCTGTAAGATATCAAACTTTTACAGAGCCTTTTATCAATTTTTTTAAGCAACTAAACTGAACAGCAACAGACATGTAACCTTAGTCTCAATTCCTCTCCAGAAATGAGTTGCTGTGGACATTGCCACAAAAATAGTAAACTGAGCATATACTGACTGCTCTCATACAGGCAGGAGAGAATACTGGGCAGAAGCTTGTTTCAAAAGACAATACAAAAGGAACTGTTTCATTCCCACAATACAAAGTGAAGCCTTAGACAAGGGACTGAACTTACCTGGGGTAGGGGTTGCCATGTTCATAGCTGGGGTACCGATGGGTGTTTTGCCAGGTGTCAGAACAGGAGTGCTGCCACCCATCTGGCTGGCAGGTGTTTCATCCCAGCGTGACTTCCTTTTGCTCGCTCCTGGGGTTGGTGTCTCACCAATGGAGTCACCACCTCTATCTGTACGAGGTGTCTCAGCCCAGCCACTGCCATGGCCCGGCGTATCTAAGAAAAAACAAATCAAATTTACTCATAAAGCTGAACACTATATACGCCAATTATACTATCAATATTCAAATCCATTTTCAGTATCAAATTAACAAACAGTAGGCAAAAAGTAAAGACTACTTTTGTGAATATTGAAAACACAGGCATTACACCAAAAATATCCAACAGAGGACTTTGTTTTAGGAAAAAGGTGTCATCTTCTTTCTGAACCTTAGCATAAAAAGATAAGATTCTAAAAAAAAAGAACTACTCAGATATTCTAGGAATTGAACAAAGTACTCCATGTACTCCCTTGATAAAAGCATTAGGTAACAAGTGTTTCACTGCTTTCTGCCAAATTCAAATTAGGCAGGTGAGATGCTTCTCAAATTTGTTTTAGCAACAACCTCTTAAAAAAACCCAAAACAATTAAAAGCCAACACATACAAACATATCATGAAAAGCAATTCAACATGTGCTTCTTTACTTTGTCCTTTATACATTAAAATCCCAACTGCAGCAGCCATTAGATATGACAAAACCGTGGTTCAATTTTTGAGCCAAGATACTTTCGTGGATGCCACTTAAGCACAGGCAGAACCCAATGCTGAGAACTCAGACAAGAATAACTCCCCACATCAACCACTAGATGTCAGAATATAATTACTTCTTGCCTGGCTTCTGAACTCACTGTTTAGTGAAGGCAGATAAACCCAGTACAAGTAACCATTCAAAACTTATTATGCACCTCCCAGTTTGCCACAAATACCTCTTTCTGTTTTGGGGGTTTCATCCCATCGATTTTTCCGTGCACTGGAAGTGGCACCTCCATGGCCCGGTGTTGCGTGACCAGGTGTGTCCCGGCCAGGTGTTGCAGCTCCTGCTGGTGTGTGACTGGGAGTTGGATCCCAGATTTTTGAGCCTGGGGTGGCACCTGGAGTTTCACTACCCTTTGCACGGCCTGGAGTTTCATCCCATCGCAGAGATGGGGTGTGTCCAGGAGTCTACACAAGACAAAACCAAAAGTATCAGTATCTCATCCTATACAATAAAAGATTGCTAGTTGTTCTTAAGTAAGAAACTTCTGACACTCAGGAGGATTAGCACTGATAATGTCTTCTGTAGACATCTGAAGAGCACTAGGTCATTACCTCTGCTTGATCCCAGCTGGACAATTTTTTAGGTGTAGCACCAGGAGTCTGATCAGCTGTCTGATCCCAACGCCGCTTGCGTTTTGAAGGTGGCTGAGAAGCAGCTCCATTGACGACTTTGAGCTCTCCAGCTTTAGCTTTTTCAGCTAGTTGTTGCCTAATTTCCCTCTGTTCAAGACCACAAGAAGAAAAACGTAAGAACTCTTCAAATTATACCTTTAAGAGAGTTGTTTCGATATATCTTTATGGTTTTTTTGAGGTTTTCCTCAAATAACCTGCAATTAGCTACCACTTTCATTTCCAGGCCACACTTTTTACAAATTCTTCTATACTGACAGAGCAGCTCTGTTTGAGGGGCTGTTTTAAAATTAATTTTTCAATAAAAGCCATTCTTACAGCAAGTGCAAATGCACAGAAAATTTTTATCAGTTTGTGTACTCCTGCACTTAGGCCTTAAGACCATTACCCATCTGCTTCAATGAAGTACCACCTCAATAAATTAAAGGTGGATGATTCAGAAAATATGTTCACAAGAGCTACACCCCATGACATAAAAAAGCCCTGAAATTCCTATTTTAAATCCTGAGATGATACTGCTAAAACAGCTCACTAACAGAGACTGTTTTACATTTATCAATTAATCCATAAGCAGTAAGACTGCTAAAATTATTAACTAATCCCTCTCTTAGGATAAGACAAATCAATGTTAGAAGTCATTGCAACTACAATGGTCTTGCTCCAATTAGCAAGATGGTACTGTAGGTATTACACAAGAAATCTGTTTATACTACCAATATCTTTTTAACTATTAAAATAAATCTGAAAGCATGTTTTTGGATTTTTTCCTTTTTGGTTTTTTATTAATCTTTAAAACCAAATGCCAATCTTATACCAAATCTTAATACTGCAACATCTGTTGTAGGTACTTCAGCAAAAGCCTTTTAAAACCTCCCTGGCTTTCCTATACATAGAGCTCACAAAAACAAACATCTCTCAAACTGAGTAATTCTCAGTTACTGTTAGATTTTGTCTCTCCTCCTCTGAAAGAAAATAAACAAGATAAAGTCTAAGTTCTACCAAAAAAAATCAGATTAAAATATATTGAGAGTATTTTTTCCTGCACTGTTTAACTATTACGTAGAACAGATGTTTTTTAGAACTTTCATCTTTAAGTTCTACTGACTTTCAATATATGAAGAACATGATTTTTCAAAGAAAAGGGCTTTTAAGTCAAGACTAAGTCAAGAGAATTTATGTTCCCACTTTCTTAACATGCTTTCAAAGGCTGTAATGCGAAACTCAGTCCAAGTGGAAAACCCTCCCCTCCACACACCTCTTCTTTTGTTAAATGCTGTTCACGCATAACATCCATGTATGTTCTGGCATTCATTTTAGGGTCTGGAGTCTTCCCTCCTGCAGAAGAGAACAGCAACAGGAATGGAGCACAATGAGTACAGGATAAGCAGAAACTATGGACTTCTACTGTCCTGCTCTAGTATTATATTATTCCATGATCATTTAATTTTACTTTTTGATCGAAAATTTTTTAAATTACATGTATCTTACGTTTATTCAGTTTGCTGATCAATTTAACCTGTTTGAACACAAACATAACTACTGCAGTTTCAAACAAATATTTTAAAGCCGATAAAAATGATAAAATGACAACACAGTTAAGAGTCTTCAGAAGTGATGGGTTCCTGGGTTGCTAATCCGGAATACGTACACTTTCGTGCCTTTGTCTCCATCAGCAGTTCTGACTTCAAGCAGCAGAATAGAAGCCTAGAAAATTATCTCTTTACCATTAGTAACACTTTGGAAAGATATTTATAATCAAAACATTACCTTGTGTAAGCTGTTAAATCCTACTTGTTATCTGACTATAAATAACTATTGCATACCTAAGTAATGTTTAAATTGTTTTATCATAAAGACCCATTTATAAGTTTGACAAATCTGGACATGTCTCACAGACCTTCTAGTGTCATATTGTAACAGGGCTTCATTAAAAATAAAAATAAAACAAAATAAAAAACCCCAAAATACTGTTTGATGACACTTTCCCCCTCTTCTCTTCTCAAGGGACACTTGTGATTGGGAGCTGAATGCAATACAGTACATACACCACCACAACAATACTCACAGGTAATGGGTTTTGTACACCATATGTTGTTTTATGCTCTGTATCTTGCATTAATTGAAATTTTAAATACTTTAAAAGAAGCCCAACTTTATATAAATGAGACTTGTCAAGAAAAACACTTTTCTTTAAGAAAAATGTGCAGATTTGCTATACAAGTGGTATAGCTATTACACTTTAGGGAAAAAAATAAACTTCTTAAACATTTCTATGCTGAAGATCACTGCCCAATTGGCTGTGTCTTTCTGACACTAGCTTTGATAGGACTTTCCTTTGGAATACTTTTTCACCATAATCTACACAGGATGTGTTGAACTGCACCCTTAAGAATGCAGACAGGACTGGCATATAGCAGTACTGCTGTAGGAAAGAAATTAAGGACAGTTAGTATGGGCCTGTGAATTCTGACAATACATGTTTATATCAATTACAATTAAGCAAGTAAAATAATTAATATCCCTATTAATTCATGCAGGCTGAAATTCTCATTTGCAAAACCTGCAAAATAGCTACTAATTTTAAGCCAACAGGCACCTCATTGCCACACGTGAAACTCACTCACCTGAAGAAAATTTCAGACCCACTAACACCCCTTCTCCTGACTTGCATTCTAAAATTATCAGAACAGACTTGAACTATTAATAGTATCAAAGTCTTATAAATGCTTTTGCTTCTTTTAGCTATACCACCTAAAATTTACATAGGATGGTAAGAATTAGGTGCTCTACTAGCATTTCAAAAGCAGTAACCCTGTAAATCTATAACTTGGAATGAAATCTATCAAGGTACTGAATGAATCTGAGCACTCAATACACAAGTTGTTCAAAGTACAACGCACAACCCAAAACGAAATGAAAAGAGAAACCTTTAACCCTTTGTGTTTCTATGGCAATGGCTCATTGACAATTTTCTTGTCCTTCTACCTGGAAAGAAAACTCGTATTATAAAAGATGAAGAATATGGCATCTAAATTTTCAACCAAATCTCTATGAAAAGGGGATGTTTAAAATAAAACTAAGTTTATAAGCATGCCAACAGAAATCAAAGGGCTAAAGACAATTAAAGACAAAAAATTCTTAAAGGGTATAGAAAAGCCAAAATAAATTACCATCTGCAAAAGGATCAAGACGCTCAGGGGAAATTATCATCATCCGCCTGTGCTTTTTGTACTCATCTTCCCGATCTGCAATCTTTTGAGGACGGTGCTCTGCAAAAGGATCATACTAAAAACCAAGAAAGCCCATTAGTCACAGATTCATGAAGACTAATATAAGAAGTGTATGGTACTGTATTCATTTTCTGTGTTATTAAAAAGACTTAAAATATTTTTTGCCTTGACTATGCAGGAAATGTCAAAACACTACACTAACTTAAATTTTACTTCTGTAACTAGAATTTCAGTTTTTTAAACACAGAACTTCTTATGAAATAATTTCTGGTAAAAATTTGACATTTGAAGAGTTTATTCACTTGTTCACCAAAGCATTTCATGCTGTGTCAACCTTTCCCTTTCTTTTTGCAGGGTGACTTAATGCTACTTCTTGTGCTTTTAAATTTTACAGAAAAATACTCCAGGAATATAAAACTAACATGATTACATTTTTCTTAAAAAACAAGAAGTATAAAGGATATTAAGTTTTCCAGTTATTTTAATTTAATGCAGTATCTGATTTAAATTTTAAAAAATTTCTATAGTTTACTTTCTATATTCATGTTGGCTTTACATGCACAAGTGCCAATCTTTATCACTCTGTGTAATTCCAAACTAAAGCATTAACAAGTTTACAGCAACATTTAAAAAACACAGCTCTTTACATACATCTTATATTTCCAGAAAACAAAACCTGTTATTAACACTTCTTTACCTCAATCCTTACAAGAGTATTTTATTGTGCCTTCAATTAAGACATACCTGTTCAGTAGACTGTGGTATGTCATTAAGCAATGCCACTGGAGCATGGTATCCTGGCTTCTTCTGGCCAAGCAAACTTGTGGAAGGGTAGTCATCATCATCCTGTCAGTAAAGACATGGTGAATTTGTCATGCTGGTATTATATTTAGATAAAGCAACATCAAATTAACATGCTGTGGTCATTGAAAAGATGAAAATGTACAAGTACATTCAAAATTTTGGCAAGCTTACTCATATAGCTTTTCTTACTATTCCCAAACTGGCCAGTCAGATAAACCTGCTCATATCAGTAAGAAGGCTCAAGTTTCTTCAATGTGCTACATTTAATCAAGTATGCTATCTAATTAGACAAAAAGTCTGTATTTCATATTAGTGCTACTGTTACAGTTCCCTAGTTGGCATGAGAACTGGTACAGAGATATCCAAACTGTTTTTCTTACAAGTCAGATATATATACATATATATATGGAACAGGACTTAATAACCCCATAAAAAAGCTTCATAAACAGTGAAAACTTCAGAGATCAATTCATGTTAGTTTAGTTATACTTAATCATAATGTCAAAAACAAGCACTTGCTTTAGCTATTTCTTCATATCAGTAGTCAATTTCTATTAGATTATTTACAGCAACCCAAAAGAAAAAGTGCTCATAAAATAATTAGATGTTGTCTGTGAGCCCCAGAGTAACAGAAATTTTTAATAACGCATTCTTAGAAGTTTATAGATGACACAAGTAGGTCACTAAGAAAAACACCTCATGTATCAACTAGTACTAAACTAAACAATCTTTCTCATTCCTAGAAACAGAATTCTCTCAGTGTAAGATGTAGTTGCCTATGTACTTATGGTAAGGCCTACAGACCTGACTGTTCCTGCAAGTGAAAGTATGGTCCAATGTTTAACATTAGAAATTAACATAAGGTAATCTTACAGGCAGGATACTTCAGGAGAACACAACACAGTGAAAAAGCCAATTCTTAAAAACAGGTCTGAAATTTGAACCTGAAAAATTAAAGTTTGCTGTTTGTAAAGTTTTATTACATTTTTTACCATCATTTGTAATCCTGGCACAATAAAAGAACAAAGTTAATTATTCCAGTCAAGGCTAACATCAAGTACCAGGCCACAATTTTTTGCCTTCCGCTTGAGCCTGCAAGGCTCTCACAGCAAAATTCATTAAGTACAAGCTAGAATTGCAGCCCTGACAAGAAAGACTTGGGGGAAGCCAGTGGAGGAGAGGCTGGACAGGACCCAGCAATGGCACTCATAGCCCAGAAAGCCAAACGTGTCCCAGGCTGCATCCAAAGCCCCGTGGGCAGCAGGGCAAGGCAGGGGATTCTGCCCCTCTGCTCTGAGATCCCACCTGGAACCCTGCACCCAGCTCTGGGGGCCCCAGCACAGGAGGGACAGGGACCTGGTGGAGTGACTGCAGAGGAGGCCACCAAGAGATCAGAGAAATTGAGAACCTCTCCTTTGAGGGAAGGCTGAGAGAATTGGTTTGTTCAGTCTGGAAAAGAGAAGGCTCCTGAATGACCTAATTGCAGTCTACCTGAAGGGAGCCTACAAGAGAGCTGGAGAGGGACTTTTTACACAGGCATGTAGTGACAGGATAAGGGGAAATGGCTTCTAACTGGAGGAGAGTAGGTTTAGATTGGATATTAAGAAAATAAGTCTTTTTTGTGAGGGTGGTGAGGCTCTGGCACAGGTTGCTCAGAGAAGCTGTAGATGCCCCATCCTTGGAAGTGTTCAGGGCCAGGCTGAACGGTGCTTTGAGCAACATGTTCTAGTGAAAGGCATCCCCTGCCCATGGAAAGAGAGTTGGAACAAAATGATCTTCAAGGCCCCATCCAACCCAATCCACTTCATGATTATGTGCTTCCCAGATAATATATACTTGGTGCACTATGGCTTTAATGACAATTAGCTTTACTTCAAGCAACTGCTATTAAAAATCACTCAAAATCAATTCTGAAATAATTACATTGCATGCCCTAAACAAACTAAATAAATAAAATCACTTACGTCTTCCAATTCAGTTGCTGCAATAGAAGTGACATATCCAGCAAATCTGCTGTCACTGCCACCATAAATTTCTTGATCATAATATCCTGTGGAATCAAGGCCTACTCCTTGTGCTTCATCAAGAGCAGGCTTTTTTCCTTGAATTTCTCGAATTTGTGCTTCGATATCTAGGGTAAAGACATACACACACGAAAGTCTTGTTACACATACATACAAAATGTAGTAGTCATGTTACTATGTACAGCAAACGGAGGTTGCCCAATCTGAAAGATTATTATAAAAGAAATAAACATATATGACATACAAAACTACAAAATCATAATTCATAACCTGGTATTCATTAACAGCTTTTCCTCACATCTTAATATTATCCAGCACAGAGTACTTTAATTGCATGGCTTAAAACAAACTATTTAACTCAGTGTTGCCATATCTCATCTTCCGACAGAGGTAGCAGAAAAGGTTATTTACACCACAGCAGCATTTCTCAACACTATACTAACAAAACCCTTTCACAAGAAATATAATCCTCTCATTTAAAAAAGCCTTTCACTATGTTATCACAAACTTTGATAATTTAAACAACTCTATTGAAAACAATTACTGCACAGGTTCTCAAAACTGAAATTTAATAAAACATCACAGTATTGTGCTTTCTAATATACTGCAAAGCTATACTATCTTTAAGTAAGTAAATAAAAATCCCAACTCTAATATGTCACTGGGTAACAAGTTAATAAAAAAAACCCCAAAACTTAGGAACAGTTTCTTTTCACTCAAATGTTAAAGGAGAAGCTCAAATGTTATTTACTCATCACTATTCCTGCCTGCACCACCATATTTGAAGACTACTATTATTCTGATAACAAAACACCCTTCAAATGGGACAAATGGAAGCTTTGTCATCCTTGTACTATATCAGGATCTGACTCTAATCAACTCTGGTGGCCATCTTTGACCTTAGCAATTTGGTACTTTCAGAAAGAACATTAATTTCTTAATCCAAAAAACAAGGAACAAAATTGAACCATGCTTTCCTCCCATCTGTTGTAATGCAACACATAAATAAATTCCAGTAATCCAACTATCTTCAACAAATGTAACTGTATGCATATTGAGGCACAGCTGTGCAAAAATGATTATTGTTTTCATGTGAATTTTGAGTTAATAGATATGGAAACACAATAACCACACAATGTAAATTTCACTAGATCAAACAATTACTTTAATGGCCAAGAAAACCCCCAAGAGTTGCATTTCATAGCTGCAGGAATACAAAGGATCATGCTTGAGAAGAAGAATTGGATTACATGGTCTCAAAAGACCCTTTCAACATCCATTATTCTGGGATTCACCCTCTCCCACCTGAAGTGGTATTGCTTGCCACATTAACTTAAAGGAAACTTGTCAATTTCCAAAAAAAGCTACAGGAAATTTTGTTCACAAATAATCTTGAATCCTGAATATTCAATAATTGTTTACTACTGTTGCCCACTTCTCTTTCAGGATGAATAAATTTTACATGTTCTTACCAACAGGCCATCTTACAAAAGACACTACGATGTTATGCAACACTTGCTAGGAAACCTGACAAAAATTAAAATAAGAATACTTTTTTTAAAAGCTAGGATTATTACTAATGCGAATTATTGGATCAGAATTGCTTAGTTTAAAAGTTTAAAATGTCAACACTGCAAACTTCAAGCCTTAACGTCACACCTGGGTCCTTTCCTTATCACTTAGACTGCCACTAACCAAAAAAAACCCAACAAACAACACCAACCACAAACCCACTGTAAGACAAATTATGCCTCCTGTACAAAGACACGTTCCCTAGAGAGCTAACTCGATGGAGTTTTACCTGTCAAATCTTTGCCATATAGCTACGAGTAAGAACAGCAGGACTAAGTGTTCATTTAGCCAGAAATACTGATTTCATGTGAAGCAATGTAAACCTTGCAGCAAATCAGCAGTTCCTGCACTGGTCGAGTGAGGAAAACCAGCAGAAATGTGTTTCTAAACTCATCAAGAATCCCACAGACAGAAGATATACCCTAAAGGCTGCTAAGGAGAATCTTGCTCCAGCCACTTCAGGGCTTCCACTGAACTTCTGCAGCTTTCTAGAGCAGAATAACTTCAGTCACCTCTGTGTTACAGAGACTCGTGATGCCTTAAGCTCATGAGAAGCTGAAAGCTCACAAAAGCCTTATACTGCTGGCCATGGGCACCTCCTGAATCCTGCCTGTGGGTACATCCTGCTCCCTCTAAAATCCTGCACAGCCAAGGGGATTTCTGCGAGTCCAAAAATTGGAACACACTGTTCCCCAATGTGCTAGTTCCACGAGAAGCAACAGAAAGAAACTACTGCCAAATTAGGGATCTTTCTCTTGCACTTACAGTGTCCTCTTAAGGTATTCCACTTCTGTGGAATCGTCCTATGGCATGGCTATGGAGCCAGTGCAACTCAAGTACCTTCTCCACAGATTTTTTAGTTATTTCTGTTTTTACCAGAGAGCAGATGAAACTGCTGAAGATTCCTTTTGCAGTCTGGTGCATTGCAGTACTGGGGGTGGAAGAGAACACCTGGAGCTTCCATCTCTACCAAGGATAACAACACCAGCACCAAGTGAGTGATGTGAGAGTACAACCCCACTGCTTCCCTTATTTCCAAAGGGCAGTTAGTGGAACAAAAAACACACTGCCTCTTTACTGGCACACTAAGGCCTGACTGAACATCCATAGCTGTAACCAACTTCAACATAAAAAGTCTACGTATCTTGCCTACAGGATCATCATGCCTGATGGTGATGGTAATCACCCATTCACTGAATCAACCTGACCAGCTGATACAGCTCGAACACGTAACACACCAACAAGTCCCCTGCACTGCAGGACAGGCCACAGAGATTTGCTCATGCCTCCCACCTCAACTATCCCCAACAGAGTTAAGTGAAACAACTGGGTGATTTCTGCAGTAAAAGTGTCAATACAAAAATATTTTCCTATTGATAGTTCTCACCAACTATCATAGGAAGGCCTGATCCTCTAATATTATTTTTAAAACAGCTACATTTCATGAAGAGGGTAGCAGTCTGATTCATATTGGCCTTCTCCTTTAAATTACAGGGACTACATGTGTTGGCAAGGTAAGGAGCATTCTGATCTTCCTACAACAAAACCAGCTGTAGAGCTAACCAGAGTTATATATACCAAAAAACAAAATCTATATATGCTCAACAAACCTTACTGATAGCCACCCTACTTTTTAACTAATGCCACACAGCCTCCAGGTTTAATGAAGCACTCTAGAAAAAACACCCCACAAAACTCCTTGAACCACGAGGCCTGTAGCCACAGGTAGCCTGTGTTTGGAAAGCATCACATATTTAGCTGGAAAATGCTATTTTGACATTCAAGATGTGCCAGTTAGCTTCCTTCAGCTTCCCTGAAAACTTAACTTGCTTGAAAAAGTTCACACCATATTTAACAAAGCTCTTTAATAAAAAGCAAATTAAGAAAGATTGATCACAAAGCAAAATACTTGTTTAATGGCTTAGTCAAACAGGACATACTGGAACCTTCACTCACAGAAAAACAGTAAAGGGAGTGGGATATAGGGGGGAAAAAAAAAGAGAGGAATAATATTCTACTGATAATTTCTGTTCTGTATTTTACTCTATTATTTATATATTTTGGTATTTTAGCAGAAGTAACTTGAACATGCAGTTGATTTGAAACATACCATAAATGCTGAATATTATTAAAGTCAACACAAATTAGTTTGAAGTCTCTAAACATCTATCTCACAGAGAGGCTTTCTCTAATATGTGCTCTGTTAACACACATGTAGTTCTACTCTTAACATTAAAACATGAAAGAAGACTCCGTGTGAGAGAGGTATTTTAGAGAGTAAACAAGTGCTACGTTTTCGTGTCTTATCATATTTTCACACACTTAGCTTGCTCTTGTGTGGCTTTATTTTTAGCTGTTTTAGCACTCTTACACATTAGAACTATTACGTTTGAAGATCTCTGCTCTTCTCTGAGCAAAAAAAAAAAAAAATTAAATTAAAAATTACCCTCAACAGCACTGAAAGCTCATGCATTTGTTGAGGCTTTATAAGACACCACATGAGGATTCACTTTTCAGCCTCAAACACAGAGTTCCTCTTTAACTATGTAACTGCCACAACCTCCAACTGTTCTGATGCCTCTTTCAAGCTGTGCCTTGATCACATCAATCAATAAGTATTTAACAAACAGTACAGATATATTAAAAATATTTTAAGATTATTTAGTAACAAACAACTCAATTTGAAAGATTAGTGAGGATCTGAAAAAAGACAAAACTTGGAAGCAAAATAATCAAGCTGCTCAGCTAATGCTTCCACACTGGGAAAGATCTTTATGTGATCATACCCTGTTATACATATTTTTTATTTAACTACCCTCCCCCTTAAAACTTGTTCTGATACAACACTAATCAAAACACATGCAACTGGAAGCATGTCAGTGTTTTCACCGAAGTCAATGTATCATCATTTGCTCCAATAAATAAGCAATTCTACCTCGGAAATTAAAAAACAAACAACCAAACCTCAACAATTCTACTATTTTATGACAAAAATCTCTTTAGGTAATAGGAGAGGCAGAGCACTGTGATGTGTGATACTCACTTGGGTACTATCACACACAATCCTTATGTATGTCACAGCATATAAACAAAGGACAAGACAATTTCTGTAATAATACCAAACTACCCTAAAATTAAAAAAAAAATCAAATTAAGATTTTAAAGGAAGTAAGACCAAAAGTTTAAGCTTTTTTCATCCCTAAAATCAGATTAGGTCTGTAAAGACTACATTAACCCCACTTCCACGGGAGATGATTGCTTTCCACTTGAAAAGCTTTTTCAGTGCAAAACTGAAAAAAAAAAAAATAAATAAATAAACCAAGAAAAAATCCTAAAAGACAATGAGTACCCGGGCGCCCTGCCTACCTCACAGTGCACAACCACCACCCAGACATAGCTGTCGATTAGTGAATTATGCATACAAATTAAGACAAAATACAGCAGATCACCTATCGTACACAGTAACACAAGTGAAAAACCCCAAAGCAGAACCATAGAATCAGTGTAATTCTACAAATTATTCTCCGGTGCCTGAAAATACTTAAGCGCAGGGCAAGCCGCAGTCAATGCCCACAAAGAGAGCTTTGATTCACACTGAAAAGAGCTGGAAGCAGCAGCGCACACAAGCACACGGCACCTTCGAGAAGAACACACACCGCCTGGGAAAGCCCTCAGCCGCTAAATCGCTCACAGAGCCGCTTTCCCACGTCAACACCCGGCCGGCAGGAAGTGTGTGTAAAATGGCAGCTCAAATGCTCCAGACCTCACGATCTTTCCCCTCCTTCGGGGCACTTTTCTCAGCAAGCAACATCAGCACGGGCCGCGCCGCCTTGCAGCGGGCAACACCCGTTCCCCTGCCCTCTCCGCCTCCTGCCTGCCGAGGGAATAAGAGCGCGTTGTTGGCATTTCTGATGCGAAACTCGCACCAGCACCGCGGGGTTTTCACAGCGCACCGGCTGAGGCCCGATGGGCGGAAGGAGGCCGGGGACGGGGAGTTGAGACCGAGATCCCCCGCTCAGGCCTGGCCGCCGCTCCGTCCCACGCCAACATAGCGAGAGCTCCCCCTCATGCCCGTCCCCCGCCCGGCCCGGGCACGGTGCTGACGAGCGCAGCCGCCATTACACATAGGCCCGGCCCGCCCGGCCCCCGCCCGACGAGCCGCGCCCGACGCTGCTCGGAACCGAGGAGAAACACAAGCAACGGGCGATGTCCAAGCGCGGCCCCAGCGGGCGCGAACACGGGGCCATCCGGGCTATTTTTACCTTCGTGGGTCTTGGCGATCTTCGCCATTTTGTGCAGCGCCAACAACGCCGAGGCGGAACTGCTGCGGCCCCGCCGCTTCCGCCACACGGGGCCGCCAGAGCCAGCAGGGCGCAGGCGCGGCCGCCGTCCCGCGGGCCAAGGGCCAGGCCCCGCCCACCGCCTGATGGACGGCGCGCCCAGCCAATGGCCGTGCGGGGAACCGCGAGGCGCGCGCTGAGCCCAGCCCGCTGTGAGGGAACTTCCGGTGAGGGCGGGGGGCAATGGAAGCGCCAAATATGGGACCGATCCCTGAAAACTTCATTCCACAGACACTGAGGGCTGGCCCCACTGGAATTTGGGTGCCCAGCTCTGTTTGACAAACTGTTTGGCCTTTGGTGTTTCATCTGGTCAGGTTAACTGGCCCAGTGCCAACAGGCGGGCCGCTAGATATCAGAATAAAACAGATACCATTTTATTGCTCCTAGATGGGGGGGGGGGGGGGGGGTGTTTAACCGGATTCCCACCCTTAAGGTGGGTCAAGTCTGAATATTTTAGTAAGGGATCGGAAGAGCCCTTTTGCAGCTATGCTTAAAAAATTGGCAGGTGACATGAAACTGGCCAAAACTGCTGGCAGGTGGAAGAAGGAATTGAGAACCATCTTACACTGATTCATACATGAAATAATCTAAGATCACGGAGGTAAGCTTTAACAACAAAAAGCAGAAGTTACTACATATTGGAATTTTAAGTCACTGTATGAATTCAAAGTGGCAAAAATAGTCAGAAATTGATGGCATAGTGTTAAAAATGACAATATAATATTGGCTTTCACATTTATGTATTAGTTTTTAGATGTTGTTATTGATCATAAGTATTTGGATATGGTACAATTTGTAACTCCTTTTAGCTGCGTCTTAGTATAACACAATCTATTAGTTTTGCACCATGTAGATTATAGAAATAGTCATGTGATGAATATATTATATCTATGTATGCACCGTATAGCTTGTAGAAATAGTGGTGTGATGATGTTTATATCCCAGGCCTTAGCAAAACACCAAAAGTTAAAATGCTCCTGTGTAACTAAGGGCACGGTGTGAGGTGATTATGTTGTTTTCCCCATATCCAACCAACCTTTCCAAGTGATAACAGTGACACAAACCAGAGCAAGGGAGAAGGATTTGTTAACTCCTTATCAGTGAGTGTGAAACAACAGGATGGAAACACAAGAAGAAATAAAATATATTGACCTAACCCACAGGATGTCCTGCAGATAAATCAGTGTAAAAACCAAACAAGAGTTCCTGAAATATCAAAAAGCTCACAAAAACGTTTGAATAAAGTATGAAACACATGAACATGCGTGTACCTCAGTAATGTAACAGTACATAGAAAACACTGTCTCAATACCTGTGTGTTCTTTGGCCAATAGCCAGAAACACCAGCACTGGACATTGTCCCTTGTATTCCCTTATTAAACTTCTAAAAGTTCTAGAGAGTGAACTTTGTTTTTCACAATAGGACAAGCAAACCAAAGCTATATGACTGTCTGTAGCAATATGCTGCTGCAGTGGAATTAAGTCTTACTCCAGGCCATTAAAAACTGTGTTGCGTATGAAACCTGGAAAGCAATCATTTCACTTTACTTAGCTCACTCAAAGCCACTTGGAGGCGTTCAACAGAGACTTGGGCAAACTCAATATAGTCTACAAGAGGGGAGGAGCAATCAGATGATTATGAACATGACCTAGGTGGGGATGTAAACAAATTGTATATCTGTTCTGCAGTGACTGACCTCACACCACTTCCACATTTCATTTGGGAATTACTAACTTTTTTTCCCCAGTTCTGTTGATGTGATATATACACATTTCAGCATCACTGTCTATTGTATACCTAATAATTGAATAGGATTGATTCTGTCCACATGCAAAGCCCTGGGAACCCTCCCTTGCAGTCAAGTGTTGTGAATAAGCTAGTTTTCTATTGTCTCACCTTTTAGTAGTAGTGAAACACCAAGGCTGGCTATGCAACCTAAGTACAAAGTCCATGATTGCTTAATGATACAGCACATCAGTGATATTTCGTAACACAGTGTAATATGTAAACTTCCATAGTTTATTTACTATCATGCACTTTTATTGTACACCTGCTAAGTCCCTAATCTCCTCAGTAGCCTTTGCAACAAGTGAAGTCAACTTGAGAACTTTTAATCAGGTAAAGTGCATAAACTATTTCCAAAAAGGGTGATAAATGCATGATGGCAAAACTTATGTTGATTCTTCACTAATCACTTCCCTTATTAAGGTTGTTCACGTTCTGGCATTTTGAGGGTTGTCTTAAAGAAAATAAAGTGAAGCTCATGTTTTTGTGTTAATATGTGTATTTGATTGACCAACTGATCTTAAGATCTGTCAGTCTTTGATTGTGTTGATTGGTTTGCAGGAGTTTGCTGAACAGTTCTGCTTTTAATAATTGACTAAGTACATGTACTTAAATATTAAGAGTGACTGTCACTTGAAGGTGCAGAAAATCTTCTTTATTCTCAGTGTTATTAAATTCACATTCTGTATTTCTAGAAAGATGTACTGGCACATGCTCCTAGGCTACGAAAGGAGATATTTACCAAGCTGCCCAGGGACATGTGACAGTAAGGTTGAGGCAAACTAATTCCCTACTGCAAGAATTTAATGCATGTAACTATTTTAAGGAAATGTCACATGCTCAGATTCACTACAAAGATCAATTTGCAGTAACTTTCTCTTGTTTCTTTAGCCTAACTCCCAACTTACGTTAAGCAGAACATTTGCAATACGACATTTCTTCTGTTATTAAACAGACCTGAGCTAGGCATGAGGTCCCAAGGAATGCTTTAAAGTCGTCATTTTGGAATGTGCCATGTCACACATAAAAGGGAGTTATGTGTTGTGAGTGCTAACAGGAATTGTGCTGTGATGAAAAAATGAGAAAACTGCCTTTTGCTTGTGTCTCTTCCCTGCTTTTCCACCAAATTATGCATGCTGCCCCACGTTCTTTATGTCTGCCTGTCAAATCCCTGAATATGTACTTTTGCCTCCTGAACATTAACTCCATCACACAGTTTCCACAGGAGAAAGACAGGGCTGTTACTTAGTGGTTTACCAGCCCTACTGAGCTCCCATTCCTTTCCCACATATACAAGTGCACACAGAGTTCACAGAGATTTCTGTATGGATTTGAAACAGGTTGGATTTGAGTGCCCACAAGCTTTGCAGATCTGGAATCATACCTAAGTAACAGACCTTCGAGGTCCCGCTTTACGTAAGGTTCAGGTCCAGTTTCACAGGCAGCTTAAGTTGTCACTAGCTGGCACTGCTGCTGAAAGAAGTATCCAGACTCTTTGCCTGTCCTTGACTGACCCCATCTATTGTGCCAGCAGAAGTTTCTGGCACTGGTTCATTCAAAGAAGGTAGGCTTTTGACTACACCCTCGTGCTGCTTCTTCCAAAAATAACTTTTTATTTGTGTTCATTTTTTCCCCCGGCCAATGCTGTAAAGAGCTGTACAATGAGCTGACATTATGCAAAAAGCTACAAACCTGGTCTAAACTCTTAGTCCTTCATTCTGGCACATGAAGCTACGCCCCAGGTCTGTGCTTAGCTTCATGTGCCAGGGACAGTTCACTGACATTCATGTGTCTATTAAAGATAAGGGCAGAAATTCTTAAAACAAAGAGAGGAAATGTTTAACCGCAGCAGCTACGTTTCAACTCTCTGTAGAAACATCTCAAGCTATGTGAGCAAGAAAAAAATAACACAAAATAAAATCTCTTCCAGTCCCATTTTGCTTCTGATGTCCAGAAGAAATAATATAGAAAGGATCCTTTTTGTCACTGGAAAGCCAGTGAGTTAAAAAACACACTTTGGAAGATAAGCTTTTTGGAAGACTTCAAATGAGGGCTGCTTTGTGTCCTGCAGGATGTTGTCTTGGGTTGCAATGCAAGATGTAATCAAGAGTATGTATTCTATTACCATCTGTTAAAACCAGGTGGGGCAATGTTCTTTATCTCTTCCATGACCCATCCCTCATAATTCCATGACAATATCTTCTGTTAATGGGCCAGCTGTTAATACCAGGTGGGGCAGTGTTCTTCATCTCTTCCATGACCCATCCTCCCTCCAGGAGACTCTCTTCTGATAATGGGCCATTGAGTCTCGCTGCATGACTGATAAAATTACAGCCACCCAAATGCTCCACCCAGGGGGAGGAGCCAAGCATTCCTACCTGGGTATAATCTGAAATTCAGAACACTATCAGTCAGCCTTTCTCCACTGGATTCCCAGAAAACGGACCCATCTACATCACCACTGGACCTTCAGAGAAAAACTACACCCTTCTACAAGATTATTCAACAGAATAGTCATCTATCAGATGATTCAACAGAACCACATCTATCACTCCAGGAATGCAGCCCCCTTTTAATCAGACTGCTACCAACACACTGACCAACAGGGTGTCAGGTTGTATTCTGACTCTGTCAGTGTTGGTTTGTTGTTTTGGTTTTTTTTTAACTACTGCATTTTTATTTTTATTTTAATTTTCCTAGTAAAGGACTGTTATTTCTACTTCCATATCTTTGCCTGAGAGCCCCTTAATTTCAAAATTATAATAATTTGGAAAAAAAGGGGAAGTTTGCATTTTTCCATTTCAATAAAAGTTCCTGCCTTCCTTAGCAGACACCTACCTTTTCAAACCAAAACAGATGTGCATAACCTGAACACAAACCACCCCTTGCTTTTGTGTCACTGCTGGTAAGGTTGGGTTGAGGAACATAAATGAAAGAGGTGATGGTGCTTTCACCTGTGCTTCCACAGTCATGTGGGCTCCCCTGAGGGAGTCTGAGGGTGTTTTTGTAGATTTTCTGCCATGAGGAACCAGGCTTCAGGCCCTGTGTCCCAGCTTGCACAGTCCCCAGGGCTGGCAGGGGCAGGGTGGTTGGGTAAGGGCTGTTGCAGACACGGCCCTCCCCAAGCAGCAATCCTCCCCCAGCCTGCCCAAGCTGAGCACGGGGTCTGCATGGTTTAGTGCAGATCATGTTCTTCCTGAGCAGTTAAATAAATACAGACAGTACTATTTTAGAAGAGGGACCTAGTAAGAACAGAGCAGCTGGTTTTCAAAACTAGCTGTGAGCAAATAGGCAATGAGATTTAAGCCTTTTCTGGATTTCTTTGGTCCACCAAAACCTTATGAAGATCTGTCAGATTTCATCCTTTACACAACATGTTTACAGCTAAATACTTCAATTATTACTAACACCAAGTTCACTGGTACTATATGAAATATAAGAAAATTTATGTGATTTTATATCCTGATTAATCATCCATGCTTGTAAATAATTTTTCCCAGCCTAAATGTATAATTGTGAGATATTTTGAGATCTTTTATAGTAAGTATTATTCAAAACTCATTTATAAACAAGACCACAATGGCTATATTTTTGCTTTCCTCATCATATCTCTGGCTGCCTAAGGAACATACTAAACCAGCTGCTCTTTTCACCCATCTGTAGGAATCAAGCTGAATAAAAAAATAGCCTTTTTTTACACAGGGGTATGCTCTCCTTGTTGAAGATTGACTCTTTGCCCTGTACAAAAATTTTAAGGACACTGAAAGGTGTCCTTAAAATTCTTAATTGTTTTTAATAGTATAAACCTCATAATCAGAATTTAAACTTAGCCTGCTAATGATGGTAGTGTTATAAAAAATAGCATTTAGAAAAAAACCCCAATTTGTGTAGTTCTACAGTACATCTCTTTCTAGTGTATCAGGAATGTCCTGCATCCCTCCTGTGTTAAGGATTAATTTGGGCCTCTCTTCCTGTTAAAGTCAGTAAATGTAACTCTCTCTTCCAGCAACAGGTATCCAGCAAGGTTGAAGAAGTTTAATCCTGAGCCTACCAAGAGAAAACAAAAAAGGAAAAAAAAAATGCTCGAAGTGCCTTAGACATCCATCACCTTGGACTTTTCAACGCCTGACTTCAATTATTCTGAACACTGAAAGTCATTGGTCTTTGTAAGAGATAATTCCTGATTCACAGAGCTGGCTAGAATGACAGACACAGAATCCAGCAAATAACAGCAGCACTTGTGGAAGTTGGAAAAGACACAGATGAGGTTAGTAATAGGGGTTAGAGGAGAGGAGGACACCATAGGATGGGGTTTTGTTTCTATTTCTAGCTTTGCAGTTTGTTTTTCACCTGCACTGGAGAACATGGGTTTTTACTGATTTCTGTTTTTCATCAAGTTAATAGAGACTTGCTGCAAGACAGCTTATCTGAAAAACACCATCCCCTGAGGTGGCAAAGTAAAAGCTGCCCCATTTAATCTCTGTCATCCAAATTGGTGTGCTTATTTAATAATGAGTGGTTTTGCTAATGGCAAGGACGCTGGGATAATTAAAAGGGTCAACTTTCTGAAGAGAATGTTGTTGTAGGTTTATATAATTGAACTGTTATTTTTGTCCAGAAATCTTCTCACTTATTTATGCATTCAGCATTCAACAGCTTTAACTAAAATTGCTTTGTTTACATTGAGTATAAAATTCTAGTTGCAGTTAAATGGGTGTTGAAGGGACATTGCTGGCAATGTATCCAGGCTAGTGCATACAACCCAGACACAAGTCAAGTTCAGGATGTGAAAATACCAGTCTTAGTTCAAGATTCCCAGTCAAGACTATTCGTGGTATTAAAAAAAAAAATAAAAAATAACAGAACAGAACGAAAGCCAACCCAAACTATTTTATGAAAACATGGAAATAGATTTTGCAGTCTTACTTTTAAACAATTTATATGTGACACATATTACACAAAATATGAAAGGTGATGAGTTATATTTAAACAGTAGGTCTCCTACCGCAGAGTAATTGTAAAACACGCTTTCCCTGAGAGAGCCTGTATTTGAAAGGTGGATTACGAGAAAGCGTTAACTAATGACTTTGTTTGAAGTTGAGGTCAAACGGTGCTCTGTGATTACAGCCAGGTCTGTTACGCTGCTGCTGACTGTAACCCTGAACTCAGGCGGGATGAGCAGCAGGGACTCCTCCCGCTGACCCCCCGAGTCAGGCGCTCTGCGGGGACACACACGGGGGCGGGACAGACACGGCACGGGGACAGACACGGGGACGGAGCCGCTCCCGCCTCTCGGAGGGGGCGCCTCCCGCGCTCAAGCCCAATTATGGCCGCGCGCGGGCCTCGCGCGGGCCTCGCGCGCTGCCGGGCCAATCAGGCGGGGTGCCGCGGCCGCGCGCGCTGTCCCGTGACCGCGCGCCCCCGTAGGCAGGGCGGGCCGGCCCCGCGGCGCCACAGGCGCCTCAGCAGCGCGGGTGGGATGGCGCGGAGCGGCGCGGCGCTCGGCAGGGCGCTGGCCGGAGGAGCCGCCGCCAGGTACGCGGGGCGAGGCGCGGTGACCGCGGGCGTGACAGAGAGGGGCCGGCTTCCTGGTTAGAAACTCGCCTCCTCTTTGCCCGAGACAGTGGCAGAGTTGTGAGCGATCTGTCAAAGGAATTAAAAGCTGAGGAAACGGCCGGATGTTTTCCCTTCAGATAATGCGACACGTTCTTTCTTACCTAAGCACGTGTGAGACTGGCTGCAACAGCTCGAGAAAAACAATGTGCTTTGGGGAAGAGTTAACCTTGGAATTGAAAGAAAAAAGAGCAAGCAGATGAGAGTGCGATTCGAAAAGCTTAGTGTAAAAGGTTCACCTGTTACCAGTGTTAGGGCAGTGCTGCTGTGTTTCTTTATCAAACTCTCATCCTCATCAAAACTATCAAAAAGTGGAATAGAGATTGGTTCATGATGTAAAATTTCATGCAATCATTTGGCAAAATTGCTTACTGTGCAGTGGTATAATGTAACACTAGACCACTTTTTTTACTGTAAATCCTTTGTGGTATAATCTTAGGGTTGTGTTTGCAATATTAAATTCGTTCAGTCCTGGTAAACAAAATTGCTGTTTTAAAGAGTAATTTATTAGAGTCTCCAGGGCAAAATCAATTGCTGGAAGGGTGTTTGGTATAAGGAAACCCATTAAGTAACTGTTTGCAAACTAAAAATGTTTCTAGTGGAAGCTGTAAGGATCTTGGCTGCTGGCTTTAAGCAAGCACAAGCTGGATCAAACTCAGTGCTGTGTAACTCGTAGCCTTGGAGCTGGGAACACTTCACTCCTGCAATTGTCCCTGGAGTGCACTCTGTACCTGCTGCCAGCTCAGCAGAACCTCACTGTGCTAAGTAGCAGGCTTCAAGGGCTCAGGTGGTAAATTAGTCTCATGTGCTTATTCAGACTGAGATGCTAATGAGGACACATGCTGGTACACTCATTTTTTTGGGATACAAACAGCTGTTGGCAAAGAATTTGAATGGGATCAACTTGTGTCTCACAGAACATAAAATCAGATGTCACTATCTTGATGAAAGCATCACTTGGGGTACAGTAAACACATTTGCCCTGGCATGCTCCTGGCACTAATATCACCCTTTACACCCTTCACCTCTTAACTGAGGAGTTAAGAGAGACATTTTTTCAAAGAAGTTAATCTTTAGCCTCAGGAAAATGTGTGGTTGTTTAAAAAAAAAATAAAAAATCACTGAATATGGATCACTTACATGTGCATGTCATACACCAGAAATGCTTCCTTTTCAAGTCATGGGAGTTGGCTGTGCTGTGAGCAGTCCTCAAGTGCTCAGGAAGAAAGCAGTGAGTGGCAGGAGTGAGTGATGCCAGAAGGAGCAGTGGAGATGGTTCTGTCACCGACAGAGCGATAATAATATAAATACACAGGTAAATGTAATAAATACAGAGGTGGCAGATGTGTTTGAATTCTAGAATGGACTTGGTGGCCCAAGTCAAGCTCACAAAAACTCATGACAGTCCATGGAAACCAAGGGATTTCTTAGAGGTCTGCTTTCCTGAACTGGGATCCAGCCCAGCACATTCTCACAGCATCTGTTCTTCAGATAAAATTGGGAGAAGATGAAGTCTCACCATACTTGTTAGCATTATAACCTCTTAACCCTGCCTTCCTTGAATGGCACTGTAATTGTAAAAAGGACATTGTCTTTCGGCAGCTGAGAGATTATTTGTAGGAATTTTCAGCCCTGTGGCTGAAACAAGTTCAGATAAAACTGCATGAAACAATAGACTGGCATGGCATTACAGTAAAAAACAAACCAAGAGACAAACCCTGGTGACTGGTTTGGACTGTGTCCTGTACATAGCCCCAGATAATGGAATTTAAATCAGCTGTGCAGAATGAGGTCTGCTCCAAACATTTGACCATCTTCTGTGAATCTGGTTGAGGCAGCTACAATGTTACTGGCACCCTTCCAGCATTCCTGTCAAAGTTTTGCCTTAACAGTCTTGTAGGGTTTGTCTGGAAAAAAACAGACTTTGTCCACATCCCTTGGGATACTGTTACAAGCATTTGCAGAGCTGTCTAAAGGCTTTTAACATGGACTTATCCTTTCTTAATTTTGACACAATACTTCTGGCCCATTTTAGTTTCTTTTCAACCACAGTGATTCCAATGTGTTTTCAGGAATCAGACTTCAATCCCAGTTGCATAGTTCTTTTTTTAAAGTCTGTAAAAATTGCTTGTAAGTAGCTGCTAATGATGGTTATTTTCCTCTAAATTCAATACCAGTTTATTATTTACCCAATTCCTAATACAGTGACCATATAAGCTGATGTGCTCACTCATGGGTAACTACTGGTATTTCATTAGAATTATAAATTACATTGATTTTTAAAGAATATATTGGCAATTTTAATTTAATTTAAAATTGGTAGCTAATTTGTTGATTGATTTGGTGCTTGCTTTAAAAAAAAAAAAAAAAGGCATCTACCTGTTCATTGTGTTTAAAAGAACCAACAAAACAACCAAACGAACCCCAAAGAAGCCTAGTTCTAGGTAGGAGAGGTTGGTTCCATTTTTAACCACATGAATCCAGAAGTATAGTCCTGATTATATCATTAGAGGAAGATCAGTAAAAGGCCTGAGTTACTCTTTAGCTTATGTTTGTAGAGTCACTGAGGGCAAAGAGCAGCATTTTACTTTCCTGGTGCCAAAATTCAGAGCTTCTGAGGCAGCATTTTGCATCTTGACTGGCCTGATCTGAGCAAAATCAGTAATTTAGTAGAACTGTTAAACACAATGAATATTCGTTAGATTCTAGTGTAGATTTTCACAGAGAACACTGAGGTGCAATCTTAGAATTACTAGTACTTTCAAAGGTAATTTGTTAAGTTTTACTTATTAAAACACTGTGTCCAAGGTTCTGGTGATATTTTCTGAAGGAAATGTTGAAAGCTGGGTAATCAAAACACCTTCTGAAAGGACTTTCAAAATGAAATTGTCCTTTTAAGAGAAGGGTGGCAGCAGAGGGGTTATAGTAGAGTTCAGCTTTCTATCTCCAAGTGAAACCTTCTCTATTTTGTATATTCCAAAAGGGTAAAGTATTGCAAACTATGCCTTGTTGTTGCTATTAAGAAAGCCTGTCCTGCAGACTAATTGCATGTGAGACTTGAACGTGAACTCAAGCTGCCATGCAGCCAGTGGTTAATGAGGCCCTTTGTATTTCACCCTGCCAGTTACTTCTGCTTCCATGACTGGGGACTATTTTTAGTTTCTCTTAGGGGGAAAAAAAAAAGGTGCCCCTTTTGGTTTTGACAGTTTGTATATTGTTACAAGCCTTTATTTTTCCATCTGGCTGACATTTTCTGTAATGTTATACAAGAGACTGTTTGTCTTACCTGAATGCATTGTTACTTGTTTTGTTGATATGAAACACATCTAAAAGCATTTTCCCTGTTTCAGGCACTTGGCTTCTTGTGGTATTCTGATGCCCAGAACTTCTCCTTTGCAAATACCTGTAACGGGTCATACTTTTTCAAGAAATTTCTTCAATGTTGCCACACCACTAATAAATAAAAGAAAAGAATATTCTGAAAGAAGAATTATAGGGTTGGTATAAAACTGTGGAGAATTTAAATGCTTATTGATTTTGTATTTGCTGTAACTAATCCAAAACACTAGTAGTTCAAAAGACTGAGTATCCCTGAAGACACATGTCCCTAAGACTCTGGGAACCTAGAAAGGAGTTTTGACTTTCAGAATTTGTAAAGATCAGGTTTACCAGTCTGAAATTGAGCATAAAAAAGTAGGAACCCAAAGCCCTTAGCCATAGCAGGAAACAGCAGAAATAACTGTTCTATTCCATGACAAAACAAAAACAACCTTGAAATGGAGTAATACACTAACAATTTCATCTACTAAAATATGAATAAATCAACAGGTGTGAAAACTGTTCTGTTTTCTCCCAAAGACATGCTAATATTTGCACTTACATTATATTATACTTCTCAAGATTTTTTTGTTTCTCTAAATGAAGAAAAATAATTAGTTCTGTGATGAAGAAACTTTACACAGAAAAAGATTTTGAAACCTTGTTTGCCTTAGAGCTAGTGGGAAAATCCCAGTTCATTTAATGATACAGGATCTGCTCCCAGTCTCTGGTCCACAACAGTATGAACTGTTTATTAGCATTATTTTTTTCACTATACTTAACATTCCTTTTTGTGATAGTTCTTGAACTGCAACAGATCTTGTCTAGTCACTTAAAAAGGGCCTTTGTCCAATAGTTCTCACACTGTTGAGTACTGTTGAACATATGCTTCATTCTAAAGGAAATTAAGCACATGCTTAATCCCATCTGTTTTGGAGTCAGAATGAAAAATTAAAAACCATAGCTATGATAGCTATTTAATACTTTGCCATGTTACAGCAGAATCTGCTAAAATGTTACCTTGTTTCATCTGCTTCTAATATCCTGCCTGAGCACGGGTGTTGGACAAAATGGGGTCCACAGGTCCCTTCCAACATCAGCCATTCTGTGATGCCAGAAGGTTTTTCCATTGCATCTGCTTTTTCATTAAGCTTTTTATTTGGGCTAAAATAAGGAAGGTAGAACTCCTCTGTTTAAACCTTATGAAATGTAGTACTTGAGTTTTGGTACACCTTGTCTTGGGAGCCATGAAGTGTGGATTTTTTTTTTTTTTTTTTATTTTTTTTTTTTTTTTTTGGGTGAAATGGCCAAGATCTGCCTAAATGAAGACACAGCTGTGCTGGAAAAAATGTTTCCATTTGAAGTGTATGCATGTTTACCTGGTATTGAAGAAAGTAACAGGCACTAGGTTCATTATTCATTAACATTACTGCTGGAAGGTGTGTGATATTTTTCTTCTTTATGCAAAAGCAATTGCAAGTGTATTGCTTTTCTTTCCTCTGAATTGGCAAAGCTGCATTTTCAATTTCCAAAATCAGTGATAGTGACTATTTCCACCATTCAACTGCCTATGCCATGTTTACCATCTTTGAAACTTCTTAATACTGAATTTGAAGTTAAAATACCTTTTAACTGTAATGTTCATGTGTCCATTTCCAGGTATTCCATGCAGGAAATGTATGAAGTTGTTGCTGTTGTGGAGAATTACAAACTCTTTGTTCCTTGGTGTAAAAAGTCAGACGTACTCTCGAAGCGCTCTGGGTACTGCAAAGCACAGCTAGAAATAGGATTTCCTCCTGTAGTAGAGAGATACACATCAATTGTAACCCTAGTGAGACCACATTTAGTTAAGGTAATTGCATTTTTTTTTTCTCCTAACCATAATTTTCCTTAACTTTTTGTTGAAAATTGAATATTCCAGGAACATCTTGCTTCAAAACAAATTCAAAGCTGGAAGTTCTTTGTACAGCTCAAAACTTAGGTTGCATTTCTTTAAAGACTTCAGATAAACTGGAGAGAATTTGAATGTGTTTTAAAACATAACCTGTCACATGAGGGAGGAGAGTGATTCACTTTTTAATTTGCCTTTATTGGCAAAGCTGGAAGCCATTAAATGATGATATTAGCATTTTTGCTTGTTTTTTTTTTTTTTTTTTTAATTTTATCCAAGCCTCTCTGAATGCAAACTAAGTACTCAGTTATCTGACAACTCTAGCCTCTGATGCCTTAATGAACTTGCTATCTGTCATTACTTTTCTTCTCACAATTTTAACTAGTTAATATGAAAAGCCTAAAAAAATTAAGCTTCAGTATGATGTGCTGAAGAGATTGTTATTCAATATATTGATGAGAAGACAGAAGTGTGGATTTAAAGTCAATTTTTTACCATTAATTTGTTCAGAAGAGAAGCAATTATATTTCTCCATTCAGCTTTTCAAGAGCAATAATTAAGAGAAAAGTAGAAAAGTGTCAAGGAAAACATTTTAAATGATGCCTGAATCTTCTATTTGTTTGCCTTATATTTTCAAATTTGTTTTGATAAAGAATGGCTTTAAGAACAGATTCCTTATAGCAAAACTGCCTCTCCCTTGGCAGATCCTGATTGTTTTGGAATAATTAGTAGAAACTGTAGTAGTTGATTGCTGTTCAAGATAATTGTTTGAAAATCCTATTTCACTGTTTTCTAGGCTTCCTAATAAGAGACACTTAACAGAAAATGAGTTTCTGAAGTACAGGGAAGATGTAAATTGGAAAAGGAATATGCAAAATGCCTTTATTCAATATCCTTATTGATTCTGGAAAGAAAAAAAGATTTTTCTCCCTTTTTTAAAAAGCGTTGAACAGCTGTAACGGAAAATCTGTGATTTACATGCTGAGAGCTTTCCTTTTCTACTGTTCCTTGAGAAGACAGGCTTTTTTCTTTCACACAGCTATCAGATTGGCTTACCAACTCTTTTTCCCTCTTAATTCACTCAAAAGAAGCATTCTTGTCTCAGGAAAAAACCCACAAAAGTGGTGAGAAAAGCCATTTCTTCAGATTCCTTCCCTGAGACTCATTAGCCTTTTCTCTACTTTTCCTAGAGGTTTACATTACATCCTCAGAACTGCAGGAATATTTCTAGGGAACTGATTGTGTGCCTGGACTATTTCGCTGTTCTCTCAAGTAACTCCAGGCAAAGGAACCTTGTGTGGCGCTCAGGCACAAAATGGGAATGGGTTTGTTGCTGAAAGTTTTCCCAATTTTAGGGCTTAAAGAATGGAAAAATCAGACTGGTAACAGCAGTTTTTGCTGATGGGGAAAGCTACTTTAGTTAAAAGTTTGCTACTTTAAGACTGGGAGAAAGGGGGACACAGTGACAGTTTTCCCATTTTTCCTGCTCTTTTGACAGCAGTAGGGAAAAGGAGGCCCAGCTCTTCGTATCTAATCTTCCCTCTACTCCTTCCCTTTCTGATGTAGAAGTAGCAAGGCCATGCATTATCTCATTCCTGGAAAGAGAAATGTAGATGATTTTGTGCTGGTGATTAGTCTTTGAGATGAGTCACCTTACCATAGCTTTCCAGCCCAAGCAACACCTATTCCCTGGGGGCAGTCTGTTGGAGCAGAGCTCCTTGGGGTAACAAGAAGAACTTATAAAAAAAAGAGCCAAAAAAAGTTACAGACATTTTCTCTATAAATTCCACGCCAGTTGAGGTTGTGCATTTGGATGTTCTATGCATCATGCCACAGATCTGTTTTATGACACTCAACACAATTTTTTCCTCTGCCTTGGAAGGACTTCAGTTATTTTTCCATAATTGACAACTGTGCATACAGGATCTCATGCTGGCTATGCTGTAAGAACAGTTTTAACTATGCCATGACCATGCCTATTTAACAAAATGCAAACACAAGCTTCAGTGATACCTGTTTGTCATATTTGTAAAAGTCTAATTGTAGTTTGATTTTTAAAACCTTTTTTCAGGCATCATGCACAGATGGAAAACTTTTTAATCACTTGGAAACAGTGTGGCGTTTGAGCCCTGGTATCCCTGGTTATCCAAGGACGTGTACATTGGATTTTTCAGTAAGTATGGTAATTACAACTACCACATGCTAGGAGCAGCACATAGGAACACTTCAACTGAGAGGGCTGTTTTAAATGCCTGTACTATTTCTTTAAGCGCTTTTACACAGAAAACAAGTTAGCTTTAGTCAATTCTGTCCAAAACATATTTTGCAAACTTTACTGCTGGAAACCACTTCAATATCCTTCAGAGACAGCAGCCTTCTGTGAGGTGTCCATGTATCATGAAACAGTCTAGGACAGGCACCTCACACCCTACAGTTCTAAACACACTGTAGTTTTCAGACAATCAAATGCAGAAGAAATGCTAAATATACTTTGCTATTTTCTTTAATTACTCTATAGCCTAAATGCTCTTGGTACCAGAAAGTGTTCTGCCATCTGTCCTGTTTGGGCTGCAGTTTGGTCAGTTTAATTTCCTGTCTTCCAGTTTTACTCTTTCATGTATTTTAAGCCTTCTCTAATACAAGTCTAACAGATTTTTGCTGTCGCTAATCTATGATGGGATATCACTGCAGCCCAAAACTATTGCTCTTTATATCCAGTATCTGATTTAGCCTGATCTCACTCCCAGAAAAGCTGTTTCCATTTGAGTTACTGCTTTTCCATGTTGTCCGTTTTGTCTGCCATCACATTTACACATCACAAAGTGTAGGTGTTACACTGAGCAATAGGCTGCAAATGTAATAGGCTGCAAAAGTACACAGAGATGGGCTAATCCTGCTGCCATCTGCTGGAATACTCTGCTTTGAAAATTATCTTCAGTAAATAGGAAAAAGCTTTTGGAGTATTTTTTAACTAGCACATTAACCTTCTTGGGTTATTAACTTTCAGCTTATCACTGTATTGTACTTTATACAGTCCAACAGTAAAAATTAATCTACAGACACTCAAAGAAGCAAATTTTTTAATGGTTTCCATGTTACGGGCTCATGTTATTTGTATTTCTTTAGGCAAGTAAGTGTCAGTTCTTTCTATGAACATATATAAGCTATCTTTTAGCCCAAGCCATAAATCAGTTAAAAACTTGAATTAAACAACTATTTAAACCCTACAATCTAAGTACAGGCTCTGTGAGAAAACAGCACACCTCCACAAGCCAAAGCCACATTTTGACTTTTCAAGTCATGAACTTCTGTTAAAGGGAATCAAAACTGAACCGGATATGGACATTTTAATTTTCTTTGGGGAACACTATCAACACACCTTACTGCTTACCCTCTCTTGAGGCAGCAGAAGTCAATGCAGTTGGCTGAGCTTAACCCCTGCCAGTTTCTGCCCTGCTGCTCCTTGCCTCTGGACACTTGCAGGCAGGATGATAAGCATTTCACAACAAACTCCTCAAAACAGGCCCTGCAATTACAGATAGCCAAGAGAAAACTTTGATTTCAAGAATGCTTGTTTGCTTTACAAAGTATTATTTGAGTTTTGGTCTATGCTGGTTCCCACAAGCTGCTCTATCCTGTTGTGCCAGCCTGATTTCATGAGACATCCACATACAGCAGGGAACTTTCCTACTTTGGATTCAGCTCTGAAATGATTTGGTTCACAGACTGAAGCACACCAGCATTTTTACCACCTGCAAATTTCATTAATGTATACTGTACCTCAAGACTGACATAACTGCTGAACATGATGCCAGACTCATTATCCCCACTCTGCAGAAATCTGCATGCCCTAAATGACAGCTCTCAGACTTGCAAGAGCCACATTAATTTTACCGATGCTTGAGGTTAAGCAAATGTAAATTAAGCTACACTTGGCTTATGGGCCAAGCTATTTAATTACTTCTGTGCTACTGCTTTCCAGTTAGTATGCATTGCTCATAAGGAATTGAGGAGAATTTATACAGATTGACTGTATTTGCTCCTTGTGTCATTAAATCTGCTGATTTTTCAGGAATGACAAAAATTACTTAACTCACAATCCATTTCATTGACTGCTGGTGTCAGGTCAGGAGTGGGAGCTGTTCAGGTGGGAGATGTGACACACAAACCAAATCTAGTTTTAGTCATTAAACTGCTTGTTTGAATCTACCATAACTACTGCCACCAACAAGGAAAGACTGATTTAAAATATTGGCATTTAATAGGTAACTATTTCAAGCCGCTTTTAAGTCTCTTGGACATGCTCCAGCTTGTGTTAGTCTGCTATCTTGCCATGCAAGATTTTCTTCAGACTTTTGTCCCCCAAGTGAATTCTGTGCACAAAATAAGTTATTGTTTGTCAGTAGTTTTTCATTACCCCAAACCTCTTTTCTAATGAATTATTTATTAAAGAAAAGACAGTTTAGGTAAATGTAAATGACTGCTTCAGAGAACTGAATGAGAGGAAAAGCCATGGTGTACAGTCCTCAGACCAAGGAACATGGGTTTCCTTGTCAGCCACATTCACCTATTCCTCTGTTTTAACTGTTCTACAGCTTACCTGCAGCCTTCATTGGAGATTTTTTAATAGACTTGTCTATTTGTATCAGCATTTTACAACAGTATATATAGGAAAAATAATTCTCTTTTACTTTCTTAAACAGATTTCTTTTGAATTTCGTTCACTTCTACACTCAAAACTTGCTACACTATTTTTTGATGAAGTTGTAAAACAGATGGTTGCTGCCTTTGAAAGAAGAGCATCCAAGCTCCACGGGCCAGAAACCAGCATCCCTCGGGAGCTGATGCTGCATGAAGTTCATCAGACGTAAAGGGAAACTGTAACAACCTTCCCTATAAACTTGTTTGTACACTTCACTTGTACAAAGTGCCGTGCTCCTCCTTTGGGGCATCTATTCCTTACATTAGCTGTGGGTGTGATCTTACACTGTGCCAAACACACCTGTTCAGCCAGATACAGAATGTTCAAAAGCTGCAATCAAGTGCAGCTTAAAGCCTTATCAGTAACAGACACCTGGCAGCTGCTGTAAGCCAGGCTATCTCAGGCTGCCGTTTAACGCCAAACGGCTCCTGGAATCACAGTCCAAGCTCTGCCTTAGCCAAGCTCCTGGGGTTTTTCAGCACTGTAACATATTAACTCAGCTTTGTGGGAACCTAACTTCACAGCATCAACTCAGCCAGCTCTGCCTAAGCGGAGGCCAACTGACACACTGACTTCCCAGAGAGTGGCAGTTTGGCAGCCATTGAGGAGTGGTGCTTTAATCCAAATGAGTGGAAAAGGTAAGTCAGGGATCTCCAGGTGGTCTTGGAGTGACCATTAACTGCTCTAGAACTCCCCTCATTTTCAGAGCTGAAACACATAAGGAGTAATCTGAGTGCAGCAGTCTCAGCTATCGCCAGTGGTTCCCATTGGACCTGTCCAGAATTTGTAGGAAATTTGTCAGACTGAACTTGCTCCTTGCCACTCCATCGCTGTTACACATTGCACTTTAGTTACTTCCATCTCACTAATGCAACAGAACACTTTAAAACAAGTGTTACCTCTGAGAGCCAGGTACCAGTGCTGTCCTCCCTAGAAGCAGGGAACAAGACACTCTGTGCTTCCTGCAGACAAGCACAGCCAAGGCCAGCTGTCATTATAAATCATACAAGAGAGCAATAAACCTTCATGCTTTGAGGTTTTTCAGTACCATACTCCCAACTGTGATAATGCCATCCTGATTAAATACATGTTCAGTACTTCTATTCTTAAAATATTCTCTTCCCTTCTCTGAAATATTCTTTCTCTGAAGAAATCAAGAGAATAGGTTTGAACATACTCCAAATTTTCACTTTATGCTGCCTTGCATTACCAAATTTCCTTACTGAAAGTAGGTGAAGCGTTAGGCCAAGTGCTGAAGTTGGTGCTTTCTCTGCAGCGTAAGTAATCCATATGGTTACTACAGGACGGCGTATTAAATAAGATAGATAGGTATATTTCAAAATAAACACAGCCCTGAAAACAGTTTCAGACCATTTTACTTAAAATTAGAGTTTCACACATCCCATCTGTGTAAGTATAGTTCTTACTAAGGGCAGGAAGCTGGGGAAAGTAACAGCTGGATTAAAGTAATTTTTACAGAACTGAGAAGTTGTAAAGCAGTTTTGATTGTTGAGGAAATCAGAAATAAACATACACAAGTTTGGGAACACCATTGTTCTGCAGGCTGGAAAGCAGAAAAGACTACACAATGTTAGTGGCTCTGTCAGGTCAAAGAACACAGAAAGGGGCAAAACAACATTTCTAGTGCAAAGTAATTAAATCCTGCACCCCTGACCAGAAAGGAAGAAGATAAGAATGGAAGGCTCAAGAGGAGGAGGTAACCACATACTGAGCAAAGGAACTATTTAAAAACCCCAGAACCCTTTCTTAGCAAAGATTTACCTGTTTGGTACCGTCAGGGCACTTCCCTTCCCCCAGGACTGTGAAAGGTACACTGGGCCTGTTCCAGCACGTGAAACAATCAGACAGGGCAAAATAAAGTCAGGGCACGTGCCTTGTTTTCAGAGCATTGTTTAATATTTCAAAGAACTGTAGTGCAGTTCAGCTTATATATTTCTTACCAAAATTAAAGCACTTGCATTTCTGAGAAACATTCTAGACAAAGGAATGTTTCTCGGAGTGAAATGCCCTGTCATTTTTTCAAGCATAAGTGTCAATTTCTACTAACTCTTAGAAGCAGCAGCAGGCTGTCCAGTCTATCCCATAACTATGGCTTTGTGTGCAGATGAAGGAGGTGATACATTTTGTAACTTTTGAGCAGTTTATTACATAAAGGTCACATAACTCTATTTGCCTACTTTGTACACAATTGTCTAGTCTCACGCACAGTGGCTTCCAAGTTCTTCCTAGTACTGGCAAGCACCAAGAAATTCTGAAATAGAACATCAAGTGCCTTAATTAAGTTCAAAGTGGGACCTTGGTAGATGGATCTTGCACCCAGTTATCAGGAATGTACAAATGTCTTTATTCAAAAAATACAAAATAAATTATCTGTAGGCATGGACAATGACTGTAAACAATTACACGTGTGTTAAATGAAATCCGGTAACTGATGGTTACAGTGATTCTTTTCAACACCAGCCTCACTTCAGTCACTATCCATCCTCTCACACTGATAGCTCAAGTTTTTGAAGTCAGAACTGTCAGTCTTCAACAGCACAGCTCATGATGCATCCCTGCCCCAGGAATTAGAACATGCCACCTCCCATTCCTCCACCCATCCCACCCATTCCTCCCATTGCCGGCTCCTTCTCTTCTTTAGGAACTTCAGTCACCACTGCTTCTGCTGTTGATAGGAGAGATGCAACACCTGCAGCATCCATCAGAGCAGTTCTCACAACCTAAAAATAGGCAAGAAATAATTTAAAACCTGCTGACTATCGCAGGAGGTGAGAGGAAGCAAAGCTGAGACTTAAGACTTGTAGGTTACCTTCGTTGGGTCTATGATTCCTTTTTCTACCATATTTACAAAGTCCCCAAGCATTGCATCGTAGCCAACTTCTGATGGGCTCTGCAGGATTTTTTCAACTATCAATGATCCTTCAACACCAGCATTCTTTGCAATAGTCATTGCTGGGATTCTCAGTGTTCTCTTGATTATTTCAATGCCTGCAAGAAACAGGATAGTTGGAGCTCCATGTACCAACACCCACTCTCCCACTGCCAAGGAATGCTCTTGTGCTGGAGATCAATACAAAGAGAAAATCCTCCAAGCAAGAACATAAGCTATTTTTATAAGTTCCAGGAGGAAAGGTTCTCTGCTACTTGACACTTGCCAATTAATGAAATCTCTGCAGGATATTTATGCACATTTTGGTTTTACTTCTACGAATAGTAAGGAGTATTATTACGTAACATGACACAAAGCCTTTTTCCGTTTGCTTCACACAGTCTCTTGAGCATTATTAGATTTTTTCTGTCTGTAATGACTTTAACAGCCAGATCTCAACCTGAAGTGTTTGCCACTTTCTGCTGGGATACTGCTGCTTTACTGCTACTGGGTCTTTGACAGTTCAGTCAGCGATACGGTGAAAAAGCTCCTTCCCACCCAAAAGCAGAGACCACCACACCAAAGAAATGTGAAGTTTCTGAGATCAATGAACTAAAAACTCACTGAAAGCAATCTGCATTTCATCTGAAAAAGCCTCAGGACAGGAGAAAGCCATCTTGTATCACTCCCACACACATCTTCAAGTAATTTGCTTACCAATTTTCTGATCCTCGTTGGCTGGAGTTAAGGCATCTAAGGCTGGGATGCAGCGCAGCAGTGCACAGCCACCACCTGGGACGATGCCTTCCTCCACGGCCGCACGGGTGGCGTTCAGGGCATCGGTGACCCTGTCCTTCTTCTCGTTCACCTCAACATCACTGGTGCCACCCACCTGCGAGCAGCAAGCCACACATCAAGGTCCACACCAGGAGCCCAGCTGGGACAGCACTGCTGCCACCAAACTAAGCAGCCAACGCCTAAGAAGTGCCAGAAATCCAACCCACCCTCTCCCATACTGGCAGTCTTCTTCTGTACCTCAGCATTCAAGAAGCCTAAGCCTTAGTTCATCATTTCATCAAGTTCTTAATACCTTCAATACTGCTACTCCATCAGAGAGTTTGGCCAATCGCTCATTCAGTTTCTCTTTTTCATATTCACTGGTGGTAACCTCTAGCTGCTCGATTATTTCTTGAATGCGTTTTTCAATCTGAGTCTTTTCACCCTTCCCCTTAAGGAGCATGGTGTCATCTTTTGTCACAATGACCTCTCCAACTTTACCGAAGTCATGAGGCTGAATATCTTCCACATTTAGGTTCAAACCCTCTTCTCCGAACACCTGGAAGAAATTATGTGAAAAGCTAGAATTCACAGGTTCCCCACACATCAGGTGTTTTTTATCTACACGTACACGAACACATATAGCAGGCTAATGGTGCAAAATAACCACATTACTGCAGTTCCACCATCTGGGTGAAGAACTTCTTCCTGATATCCAACCTAAACCTCCTCTACACAGTTTCATGGTGTTTCCTTAGGTCCTGTCACTGATCATCTTGCATTTTGGCAAGTTACAAGATACTGACACGTCACTGACTTTAGAACAGTTTGCTGGTTTGTTACTTTGCGCTGCCATTACCTTAAACATGAAGTTTTATTTCATGTTCATGGGCCTCCTCTGGGTCCCAATATCATGCTATGATTTTCAAGTGCATATTCAAAAAGGGTAGCATAAAGGGACATTAATCAGTGCATCAACTATATGCAAAGTTCAGTAGTAAGAAAATTCACTCAGTCCATTCCAAACATTTTAAATAATTATATTTTCCACATCTGAGTTCAGGCAATTTTGAAACAGTCAGTTTTATAAAGGCAACAATTGCCTTGGAGTTCCTCCTTTCCCCTAAAAACCTATTGAACCTAAATTCTGCAAGGAAATCTTGTGTGACTTCAGTCAGTTACAAGGACACATCACTTATGGTTGGCCAGGATTGTATTACACAGCAATTATCAGTGTTTGCATTTCAAAACAACAGCAAGATTCAAACATCAGTTACTGTTACATTTTTGAAAGAACAGAACACATCTTGCAGCCCAGCAAATACAAGCCAAGGACCTAAAAATGCACAGTGTTTTATTCCTTACAAAGCACTAACATTCCTTGGAATAAAAACCCACTTAAAACATTGTTACTTACAGCACCACCAGTAGCAATCGCCATGTCCTTAAGTTGGTTTTTCCTGTTGTCACCAAAACCTGGTGCTTTTACAGCAACAACCTGAAGGCCGACCTTCAGTCTAACAAGAAAAATTCAGAGAATTAATCTAATTACTAAGCCAAATTATTACAGTGCAGCTGTAACAGCCAAGCAAACAAAGAGACCATCACAAACTGATGCTTTTTTTTCTCAAAAGGGCAGTTAGGACACAAGTAAAGTTCTGTCCAAGTTGATACAAAGCATGGTGATGCTAGAAGCTGCTGTTTCTTTGGCACAGAAAGAGAACAGCTTTACACCATGGAAAAAAACGCATTTTAAGCCTCACCTGTTCAAGACAAGAGTGCTGAGGGCTTCTCCATCAACATCTTCTGCAATGATGACCAAGGGTTTGCGGTTGGCATTGGCAATTTCAAGAGCTGGAACTATGGACTGTACGCTAGATATTTTCTTTTCACTGATTAAAACGTAAGCATCCTGGAATTCACATTTCTGCCCTGCAGAAACAGCATGCATTTTCTGAACAATTCCATTACAAAAACATATCAAGCATTCTTTTAACTTAAGCAGCTGCTTTGGAGCAATGGTTGCACTTTCCAAATGCATTTAAAAACAAAAAGAAAACTTGTTTTCCTCAAGACTCCACTCTCAATTCTACATTGTTCTGCTGTGTTGCAAGGCTAGCCTGATGTTCACAGGAACTCTTTGCATAGAAAAAGAACCCCCAAAACTCCAAGCTTTTACCAAGTTTTCTGATGGGGAAGGATCCCCTGCTCTATTTGCTGTGGTGCACAGCATAAGGAACTGTAAAGCCTTTAACAGGGGCCATTATTTCACACAGTCCGCTGCGAAGTGTTTGATGTGGCTTATTGTTAACTCACCTTTAGTTGTGTTAATAAAATATGGAGAGATGTAGCCTCTGTCAAATTTCATACCCTCAATGATTTCCAGTTCATCATTTAGAGTTTTTCCATCCTGTTTAGATGCAAGAAAGTCTGCATTAAAATCTTCCCTATTTACTACCAAAAGCACAAGTACCGTTTTAGCATATAATGCACAACAGACTGAAAGGCTCTGGATCAGCTGCACATCCTTCTCTCCAAAACAGAAGGAATACAAGAGGGAACAGTGATCCACCTCTGAACTAAAGGAGCTGGGGAGTAATTATGGAATGTGAGCTGCAGCAGCAGCATCACACATGATAAAAAAAGCCAGCCCTAACAGGAGAAGAGACAGTGACTTGGCACTTCATGTGTTGGCCAGTTCTTACCTTGACAGTGATCACACCCTTTCGTCCAACCTTTTTCATTGCATCAGAGATGATATTGCCAATTTCCTGATCTCCATTTGCTGATATTGTGGCAACCTGAAAGAGTAAGACAATTCATCTTACTTCCCAATGCAAGATGTCTCCTCACAATAAAAAAAAATCAGAATAACCATTTGCAATGCTCACATTTTTGACAAAGCAGAGCAGCTGACTGCAGCACACTCACAGCTGGAGCCAGGAACACTGTTAGAAGGGCTCAGACTCTTGGGCAGCTGTAGCACAGAGCCTGATTCCCTGCACTGGGCTCACACCCAGGCCATCTCCAGGAACAGGGACAATAAGCCAGGACCATCAACACACCTGACTGAACCTGATCTGCCACAGCCTCAGTACTCTGCCATCACTTCCATTCACAACAGAGCTTTGTTCCCATCAGTTCTTCCCAAGTACACACGTTTATGTTTCAAGACCACACTTTGGAATGAAACTTGAAGACAAAAATGTCTCCCCACTTCTGAACTAGCTTTTAGCAGTGCAGTTGAAGACTGTTTATGATGTACAAAGAGAAATACTCAGTATCAGATGCACACAACCTAACTTTATTAAACCTGACCTCACAAAACTTTTTCTGAGTAACAGCTGCCTAAATTTGGGTTACATTTTTTTGTGTGTTTTTTCTTACCTGTGCAATTTCTTCTGGAGTTGTAACAGGTTTTGACAGTTTCTTCAGTTCAGCTGTGATGGCATCCACTGCCAGCATCACCCCTGAAGATGAACAGAGCACTTGTGAGTGAGCAAAACAAGATACAGAGCACAGAAAACACCAACAAAGCACCCACCTACCACAACAAAAAGGTTTCCTTTCAAACAAAAGTCCACACTGCAAAAATGGATTGTTTGCGTGTTCAAAACCAAATAGTTCTTGTTCCTTACTGTCATTTTTATATGTAGTGATAGATGTTTTGAAATTGGAGTGAGATACTCTCACAATCTAAATTTGCCACAGATTTGTTTATATGGATATTGTATTAATTAAATGCAGAAATGGCTTTAACCAGAGTTCACTTTCAACACAGTAAACAAGTTGACTGCGTGTAGAATAGTACAATGATTAGAATAGCTAACAGTTGTCCAGAGTCCACAGGATAAGAAAAACAATTGTATTTTCTAAACATTGCTTCATATAACCCTTTATGGTGGCTCTTCAAACAGAAAACAAGTCAAATTTAGGATAAGCAAAATAAGACAGATCAAATATTGAAAACAACAGAAAAAAGTTACCCCTCCTGATTTCTACTGGATTGGCTCCTTTGCTGATCTTCTCAAAGCCTTCCTTGGCAATAGCACGTGCGAGGACTGTTGCAGTAGTGGTACCATCTCCTGCTTCTTCATTGGTATTGTTGGCAACATCTTGAACTAACTTGGCTCCAATGTTTTTGTATTTGTCTTTCAAGTCAATTGCCTTTGCTACTGTCACACCATCTTTTGTCACTTTGGGACTTCCCCAGCTTTGTTCAATAATAACTGTTCTACCCTAGAGGGACAAACAACAAATTTTAAATCCAAGCCAACCCACAGCATGTTACTCTCAAGAGCTCAACTGAAAATTTTGAACAGCCACAGCTGAACACCTTACACAGGGCATTCTCCAAAACCAGAAAAATGGCTCAAAGGCTTTATGCTTTTATAGAATGAGGCTCCATTCTTCAGCCATAATGCTAAATACTAGTCTGCAATTAAGTAAGATTACCTTACAGAAAATACTAAAGAGATTCTCTGTAATGCTAATAATTTTACCCTAAAATTAAAATACAGCAACTCAAACAGCTGAATTTCCAAAATTTCACAATAAACACTCTTTGTGAATGAAAAACAAGTAATACAAAGCTCAATTTGTTGCATGTGCTGGAAGGAAAAAAAGCAGACTTGCAAACCTCATTAGTGATTAGCAAAGAGAACTGAGAGTACATCCCATTTGTGTGCATGTGTTACAATAATTTCTCAAACACTGCAAGTTACCAAGCTTTGCTCATCTTAGTTGGCACTTGGATCCAACTGAAAAGCTGGACTATTCTATCCAACAGACACAGCCAACATGGGAAACTGAACTATACAGGGAGCACATGGCAAAAGCACCTGCACAAGGACATTGCTTGTTCACAGATGAATTCAGTAGCCAATAGCTGCTCCAAACAATCACGTTCCAGTTTGAGCTGGAGGCAGCAGAAAAAAAAGGAGCCACCTCTGGTCTACTACTGCCCTGAAACTCCTCTACTACCCTGACAGCTGGAGCTGCTGCAAGAGGGAAGGGAGAGCAATTGCCCCAGCTCAGCACGGCCTCCCAGGCAGAGCTGCACAAGCCCCCTGAGCTGGTCTGTCAGGTGCTGCTGGGAGCTGACCCTGCTGCCTCCTGCCAGAGCTCTCCCGACCCAGGGTGGGGATCACGAGCCAGGCAAGGATTCCCGTGCAGCTCCCAGCGCTGTGGTGCCCTGTGCCCCTCCCCTGCTCCGAGCCCACACATCTGCCTCAGTGACTGAACCAGCTCTGGCTGCCTGCCAGGCATGAGGCCACGCTGCTCCTGAAGCACAACCACCCCAGCAGCTACAGGGAAAGGTTCTGCTTCAGTTACTCAGCCTGAAGCTGGGGAAGAGCTTACAGAAATGTACCTCTGTGCCATGGACCAGTAATGCCAAAATAACACACTCCCCAAATTCATTTTATTTGACCTACGTTTCTAAATATAGAAGTAATTAAAAAATAAGAAAACTCCTCTCTGGAGGGCCATGCTACCAGTACGTTTTTCATATAATGTTTCCCAGCTTGCTTAATTTTATTTTGCATTTTTATAAGATCTTATTCCAAATGTTTGGTTTGCAGCTCTGAGAAGAGGGGCACAAGAAAACCTACAGATAACAAATCACATGAAAGGGCTTGCTCTCAGCAAAAACACCTGACTGTGTTCCTGAAGAAGGGAACAAACACCACCAGTAACTGCACAGGTGTTTAGAATGGTCCTGCATATTGAGAATCTGAGCTCTCACACAAATCATTTCTGTTCAATATGCTGGAGCAGTACCAAAAGATTCTGTGAGACTGCAAACTGGGTTCCTTAAAACGTAGAACAGTGCCGAATGAAGTTTCCTTACCAGAGTGATCTTTCTTAAAAATACCAAAAGTAGAATCAGGCACTGCAGTACAACCAATCCATTTTTACAAATACATGGAGAACAGCATAACAAACAAAAATCCCCTAAGGTTACGTGAAGTTGCATCAGCAACTGCCCTTTAGCCAGTGGATTAGAACTATACTTCGGCATTCACGAAGTAGCCTGATCAAAAAAAACAGGAGTTAAATTAACCAACTGCACTTAAACTTTGTTCCTTTATGGAAGTAGCCAAAGCTTCCTGACAGAATCGTTCCTTAATCTTTATCTGCCCAGCTTTATGACATTTTTGCCTTTAAATAAAGCTGATGGAGCACTAAAAATGTGCAGGAACTGTATTAAATAATGCTACAGAGGCCAAGCAGCCCTCAGAAGAACTATCATGCACATGCTATTACAGGGAACAGATATTCACATGAGCCCCAAGGAAATCAGTGTCTCATCCTCAAAAAGAGGAATCTCATTTCAAGCACATTGCATGACTGTGCAGAATATCATAGTTGGTTTTCCCAGAGACCCAAATCTCCCTTACAGGACAGAATATAGGGTAACACAAATGAATGCCACTACCATGAAATTTCACTTAGGCTGGGAAGGTTCACCAGCCAATTGAAAACTCAGCATTATAATTTGGACAGTTTTTAAAGCTTGTTAATATTAAATGGTAAACTAATACAAAATTGTAACTTGTAAAAAAAATTAACAAACCAAACAAACACTATTAAAAAAGCCCGAACCAGGCCACACACATGCTAATTAACCTACCCCACCATGACACAGACAGTTACATTATCTACTGCACTGTTACAGGTTATCAACTGAGCTGGTAACACATTATGCACATCGCCTTAACCTTCAAAATATTTTGATGAACATATTGTACCTTTCACAGGAATCCCAGTAATTTTACTTTGTTACTACGAAAAGCACATGCACTATCCGACTTTTGGTGGCAAACATGAGACCACAGCTGCTTGCAGGAGCCTGTCCAGGCCCCTACCCCTTCGTGTTGCGGTTCTGCAAATACAATCGTGCAGCTTCACCGAGAGAAACCCAACGACCGTTCTCTGTTACAGTATTTTCAGCCAGCTCTGTGCTAACATAAAGGCCAAATCTTTCATTACCTTTGGCCCCATGGTGACAGCTACAGCATCTGCTAAGAGATCTACTCCTTGTAGCATCAGAGCTCTCGCGTCTGCTCCGAACTTCACATCTTTTGCATAGGCTCGTGTTAGATGGGGGGCGAGGGCTCTGGACACTGGTCTTATCTGACGGAGTACTGTAGATAAACGGAGCATGTCTAAAATATTAAAAGAAACGTAGAGAAAAACAAAAGCATTATGGCTTTGCACACCTAGCTACTTCTACAGGAAAAGAAAGGGGACAGATTTAGGAAGTAAAGCAGGCACGATGAATCTTTAATTTTTCGACTGGCTGAAATCAAGACACACAAGCAACTCCAAGTACCGGGGCCGGCTATCTCCGATCCTCACGCTGAGACCCGCGCGGCAGCAGCTCCTCCCTGCGCGGCCTCCAGCACCTCCGAGCTCCTCCCGCTGAGCGTTCCCCGGAGCGGGGCAGGACACGGCGAGGGCACCGCGGAGCGCCTGCGGCTCCATGTGCTCAGCGCGGGGGCCGCACCCGCCCGCGCCTGCAGCAGCGGGGCCGTGACGAGTGGAGCTCGGTAAGGTTCCCAAACCCCCCCTTACGCCAGCAGGGGCGGAGAGAAGAGACAAGGCCGCGGCCGCCACCCCGGGCCCGCCGGAGCCCGCACGGCGGGGAGGGCCCCGCGGCCACATGGCCGCTGCAGCAGGACACGCGCAGCAAGGTCAGCACCGCCCGCCCCCCGCCGCCCCCCGCCGCCCCCCGCCGCCGCCCGCCCCGCCGCGCCGCCACCACCCAGCAGGAAGGTGCGGGCCCCGCTCCCGCCACCCGGGCGCAACGCCCCCGTCACGGCCGCTCCCCGCTCCCGCCGCTCGGGCCCAGCCGCTCCCGGCGCGCGGCTCCGCGCTAACCGCGGCCACAGGACTAGGGCGGCCGTGCCCTCCCCATGCCAGGCAGAGCGGCGCGGATCCGGCGCCGCGGCCGCGTTCCCGCTCACCTGCGGCAGCGCGGGAGCAGCACCGCGGCTCTGCGGACTCGCGGGGCACGTCTGGCGCGGCGGCGGCGGGCGGCGCTCGGCACTCACCGCCTCAGCCCCGCCCCCGCGCCGCCGCCGGCCCATGTGCGGCTCCGGCCGCCCGGCCCCGGAACCAGCATGGCCTCCGCGCCCGCCTACAGCCCGCCTGCCGCGCTGGGCCACGGGCAGGAACGGCGCATGCGCAGAGGGCCGTAGCATAAACCATTCATGTTCCGGGGCCCGCCGATTCCAGAACCTTCTGGAACGCTCATGCTCGCCGCGGGTCAGGGGTGAGCTGACCTCACTTCCGTGCGGGACCCGGCCCGTGGCGCCGCGGGCGCTGTGCGGCGGTCCGCGGTGCCGCCGGGGCACAGCCGCTCCCGGGCCCGGGCCGGGGCCGCAGCGGTCGGATAAAAACGGGGGCGCCAACGACCCCGGGGCCAAGGAGGGGGAAGGGGTCGCGTCCGCTCCGCCCCGGGGCGGGGCGCCGGTCGCGCATGCGCACGCCGTGACCTTCCTCACGTGTGTGCTGGCGGCGGCGCGGTCACTCGGTGCAGGCGGCGCGGGAGCATCATGGTGAGTGCCGGGGCCGCCGCCGCGCCTTCTCCCCCTCGCTCCCGCGGGCCCGGGCCCGGGCTGCCCCGCCCAACGAGTCCGGCGCCGCGGGGACGGACACGCCGCAGGGGCTGGCGGCGCCCTACTCCTCCCCGCGGGCGGGTCCCCGCCGGGGCCCCGAGCAGGCGCGTGCTCCGTCCCTGCCGTGCCCGCGGGCAGCGCTGGGTCCCGGGAGAGACGGGGGGAAGGCGGAGGCGGGGGACTGGCAGCGCCGCAAGGTCACGCAGTCCGTGCGGCAGAATCGACTCCCCCGGCGGGCGCGGGGGCTGCGGGCCGGGACGTGGCGGGAGGTTTTGCAGGGGCTGCCGCTTTTGGCTGCCCGGACACTCGAGCTCAGGGTTCCTCCCCGCCGCAGGAACGGGAGCGGCGCCGTGGCAGCAGCGCTGCAGGGCAGGGCCGCACAGGCCACGGCGGGTGTCTGCGGAGGTAGAAAAGAAAGCTGTGCCACGTTCTGGAGTGCTCCTTCTATAAGTTTTGTAAATTTTTTTATAGAGAGGAAGGAGAGTTTGATTGAGTTGCCCTTGTTCTTGCAGTGATGCTTGATTTTTATTATAATAATGTAAATAGTGTAAAATGTTCATGGTCATAAATTTGGCAGCTTTTTTTCTAGTAAACGTAGAATAGCTCTTAAAAAAGAGGGTAAGCGATATTATCTTCACAGAATGAAAATGTACGCAATTGGCAGCATTTTCCCTTGGTTTTCTCTCATCCCTGTGCTGCTGACAGCAGTTGAACACAGCATCTTCCATGTGCTGCCTTTTGTTCGTGCTCTGCTTGTGACTTTGCATTCTGCCACTTCTCCAGTGTGTGTGGATATCAATGAGTGCCAGCAAAGGGCACACGGATGCCAGGCCCTTCTAGCTCTTTCTCTGAGTGTGGGCTCTGTGTACCTGTCCAGTGGAGCACTATCTCCATGTGACTTGGCAAGTTGCCATATCTTTCCTTCTAAATCAAAGCAAGTTCCTTCTTCCTGACCCCTGCGTGTTGGGATACATGCACATGCTTGCATTTATCTGGCCATGGGGATTAGACTGCTGGTTCTGAAACGCAGACAGGTAGCAGTAAATAGCTGCAATGAAAACCCCAAACCTTAACCAAATGTGAGGGAAGAACCCAACAACTTAACAAAAACCCCTTACCTTGACTCTGCTTAAGCAGAAGCAGATACCAAAGCAGCTGAACTAGAGGGGTGCCTACCTTCTTATTTTTAAAGACTTGACCTAAACTTTAAATCTTTTCTGAATCTGTTTGTAGAAGTTGATGTAAGTAACAGCACTGTGGCTCAGGCTGCAGATTCTCAACAATTTTTTTGTGAAAGGGTAATGCTTGAAAGCACCTGAGAAAAACTGATAGTGGACTTGTGCTTCTTTAATGTAAACCTCTTCACAAGTACAAATGCAGCTGTCCCAGGGTGAACTGGAGAAATACAGTTCATACAGTCAATAATTATGCTGACCAAGCTATAGCAACCAAGGGTTTGGTGTTAAAAAAGCCTAGAGGCCTTTCCAGACACAGGAGTCTGCTCCATCTGTGGGTGGTTTATTCCCCAGCTGGAGTACATCTTCCTATGGCTGAGCTGTCAGGATTGCCCAGCATCTGCCTGTGCCTTCAGGAGTTTCTGATGCAATCAGAGGTCGTATTTGCTGCTATTAAATAAGTGTTTAGCAGTTGTCTTATGCTCTTCATCTCTCTCAAAAGAGAAATCCTTGTGTGTTGGGATTTTTAAAACTCCTTTTAATTGCAGTTTTGTTGTAATGGCTCTCTTGTTACAATGTACAATTACTTCCACAGGCAGGAAAAGCATTTAGGAAATTTCTTCCCCTCTTTGATCGTGTGCTGGTTGAGCGATGTGCTGCTGAGACAGTAACCAAAGGAGGAATCATGATACCAGAAAAGTCCCAAGGGAAGGTACTGCAAGCAACAGTAGTAGCAGTTGGATCTGGAGCAAGAGGAAAGGTAATTACCCTGAAACTTTCCACTTGGGTAGACCCAGTAATGGTGTGGTGGTAGCTGGGATATTTTCATTAGAGTGGGACGGGTGTAGTGCAAAAGTGGTGATAGCTCACAAAAATGGATGACTGTGATGGCTGAAATTGCAAATGGGGATTCAAAAAGCAGGTAAAAATCTCAAGTTGTCCTGAAATGAATTCCAGCATTACTTTCATCTTTTGTGAAATGGAGTGGGGTTTCTTTTGTTTGCTGTTTGTTTGCTTGTTTAGTGGTGGAGGTTTTTTTGGGAGGTGTTGGTGTTGTTTGTTTATTTTAAAATAATGTAGACGGTGTTTTGTGTGATACCTTGTTTCATCTCTTCTCAGCCAAAGCCTTGAGGGACCAACAGACTTCTTTGTTAAAATTACTATGTGCCCAAATGTCTGTGACTTGTGAGCAGGGTGGAACCCCAGAATGTGGTATTGGCTGTCTTGTGCTGTGCAAATTATCATTGTCCAGGAGGATTAGGCTTATTGGACTAAAAAAGAAGTGTTGAGTAACTGCTTGTTAATTTTGCACATTGGATATGTGTATGGAAATAAAAGAAGACAGTTCAAAAAAATGCTGGTGCCTGGGGGCTTCCACATCAGAAGGGCTGGTTCCCCCCCAGAGCAGGGTTCAGTCAGTCACAACACTGAAAACAGGTTAAATTTCAACTTGGGCACCTTGCCTTGGCCTTTCTTTACCATGAGTCTCTCTATATGTCCCAGGCTGGTTTATGTCAGGATCTGATTTTTAAGGTGTATGTTGTGAAAGGGTGATAATATTTGACTAATGTGTTAATGTTTTATTTATAATACAAAAATTAAGTTTTATCAGGTGTTTCTAGACAAGTGATTTGATGGCAAAAGTGATAGTTGATCAAAGTTACAGAAATGGGAAGGTACTTTTTTAACTGGCACTTCAACAAATTATCCTTGGCTATAGAATATGGAAATGGACTTTGTCCCTTGATTTTACAAGAAGGTTTCATGTTCTTTAAATGAAGTCCTGTTCAGTGTGTCAAGTGAAGACCTCATATTTACAGTCAAAACTAAATGCACAGTTGTGATTTCCTGAATATTTCTGTACATGGATGGATAGTTGTTGTTTGGAGGAATTCTATTACATCTGTTTATATGATGGAAAAGTAAGGACTCTTTTCTTTTTTCAGAATGGTGAGATTCAGCCAGTGAGTGTAAAAGTTGGTGAAAAGGTTTTGCTCCCAGAATATGGTGGTACTAAGATCGTACTAGAAGATAAGGTAGGTTTCCCAACTTTTTGAGTACAAATCAGAATGGTTCCTGAAACGCCAGTGGTAAATACTGTGGTTGCTGCGTGGTGTTGGCACCATTCAAGAAAGGGAGCAGCTGGATCCAGCCTCCTTCTGGTAGCTGTGCTATTGCTACTTCTGCCCCTCCATAGAAGGACATAACCACGGGAACCTCTGACCTGACCTTTGCTGGGTGGGCAAGATGTTTCATATGTCAAGCACATATTAGAGGGAATCCAAAAAGGCTTAGAAATTCCTGGGGACATCCTTGCTTTTGGCAGGGAAAGCCTGCAGAATTGTTTTGTAACAGTTCTTGCACTTACCAATGCTAGAAGTAGTAACTTGATAGCTCTCCGAAGAGTATCTTGGGAAGAAATATAGTTTTTTCAAGACTAGCTCTACGTGTTGATTTCTTGGTTAGCTCACTTTTGATTTTGTGCTTAATGACTGCAATAATGCTTACTCAGAATGAGACAGTATTTGCAAAACGAGAAAAAGACTTACATGACAGAAGCTAACGTTCCTTCTCTTTGCAGGACTACTACTTGTTTAGAGATGGTGACATTCTTGGGAAATACGTGGACTAAACCTGTTGCAGTATCAGTCATCCATTCCAGTAAAATGCTGAAATTTTTCTTTCATCATGTAAATAATGTCCTTTATTTTATAATAAACAGACATCGAGTCTTTGAAATAACTTGTGATCTCACTGTAACGATGGAACACAAATAAAACTATGTACAGTCAGAAATCAGTTGCTCTTGCTTGAGTTCCATTGAACAGTGAAATTTGGATGACCACCAACCAGCCTTAATTATTCCAAACAACATCACTTTATATCCTTATCTCTGTATTGAGATTGTAAAGGCCTTTACAATAAAGTTAAAAAGCTATTCTGCTTCTGTCTCAGTTTCTGCTGTTGTGAAACTGAGTCTCACTTGTGTGCTTGCTGAAACATTCAATGGTAGTAATATGTTATTTTCCCCAAGTTTGTATGAAATGAGCTTAAAATGGTTACCAGACAGGTGCAGTCTTGCTGAGGACTTTTATCCAGCTCCCTTGCACATTGGACTCCTGAGATAGCACAGGTTCTTTTAACTTCTGTCTGAAGACCCTGAAACACTGGAAGGTTAATGCACACAAACCACCCTGCCACAAACAGCCTGTCCCCCAGCAGTTGGAAGAAGCTTGGTATTAGTCATGTCTGTGCTGGAACAAAATCATCCAGTTCCCAGACGAAGCAGATAAGAATTAATGGTTATTCTCGCTTATTGCTCACTGAATTTTGCCAATAGAAAATAAAAAACTTCCCCCCAGCAGTTAATCAGGGGGGCTGATGCTGATCTTAAATGAAGTTTCTTTACTGATTACTACACTATCACACCCAGATTTTGGGCTTTCCCTTAAGCATATAATTCCCTTTGATAAATTATATTTCATTTATCCTTAACACACCATTCTTAAATAGCGAGACATTGACTTAGGTGATGCTGAAGCAATTAGATTTGCATTTTTCTGCCCACCTTCTCTCACCTCAAAAAGAATTTGGAGTTGTACATGCAGAAGCATCCAGATCTGCACTGCTCCTGAGGAGGCTTTCAAAGCTGGGGTGCACAGAGGCATCTAATGTAGCCTAAGAACAAACAGTTCCTTAGAGTGCTTTTGGGGTAGTGGTAGTGAAATCAGTGGGTACGTGACTTACTGCTGCTGAGACTTCATTGGCTGGAATTAAACTGCCCTTCTTTCCCATCACATTCAAGCTGATAAGAACTCAGCACTGCTAGATACATTATAACCCTTAGTCCAGAGGTAACAGTAAACTGTAACAAAATATTTTTCAGGACTGCCTTCAGCTGCTGCAGTGTGGGACTCGAGCTCTGACAGTTTGAAGGACAATTTATTTTCTGCCAGCAGAAAGTCCCTCCCATCAGGGACAGAGGTGAGCTGGAGCCACGTTTTTCCCTGGATGCCGTTGATCACCCAGCTATTCCTGCAGGAGCTGCATTTGCCAGGCTTGGCTTCAGCGTCTTTTGTTTTCCTTGGCTGTGGGGTGGTTGGTCTTGGCTGGTTCCCTCTGCTTGCTCTGGAGCTGAAAGCAAACCAGGCACTTCTCTGGGGGTTAAATTTGCACTGAACTATGGGCAGACAGAGAAGATGCTAAAGTAATAAAAATACACTTTTTAGTATAAAAGGCCTACTTCTTGAAATCTGCTCTATTGCAGTTTTACTTTAGTAGTTACAGCACTGCACTTTCAAGCTGGAACTTAAGATAATCACCCCCCAAGGACCTTGCAGGACAATTGATTGTGCAATGAAACACAAACTCCCCGGGAAGCATTATCTTCCACTGCAGCCAGCATGCCTTTATCTCCCAGGATAAGGCAGGCAGTCTGCTGTAGTCACATACCAAAGAGGGGAAGGTATTTCAAATATTTACAAACTGCTTAGAGACACTATACCCCATCTCAAAATGCAGTAGAAATTAACTGCCAACAGGAAAATGTTTAGGCCTAAAATTTCAACATTTCTTTCCATAATGTCTCCAAAAGACATGGACTGCATAGGATTACTCTGAGCCCTCACCACACAACCTGGCTGCCCCCAGCTCCACATTCAGCCCACACTTTCAGCCCTGCAGGTTTTCAGCAGCTTGGTACAATGCCTATTTATTAAAATATTTATCATGGCTGTATCTATTGCGGTTTACATAAGTGATAAAAAACAGAAGTCACGCTTCATGGGAATAAGTGATTTATGGATGTGGGGGGAAAATAGCGTTCCTAGGCCTAATCAAATGGAGGACACGCTGGAACATCTGCTGGATTGACAGGAACATTCTATCCTTGCACCACAAGGCTCTCACTGCAAGCAAGGACAAGGCAGCTGCCACACAGCCGAGGTGATCGGTCTGCTGTTACTGCCTCTCAGGCCATGACTGTGTGCCAAATCCTGTACCCCTCTGGTTCTTCAGGAAGGACGGACAATCACAAAACCTCTTTCTTTGCTGTGCCCCTCCTGTAGGAAATTAGGCTTCTTTCCACTGTTTTCTAGATGGGTTCAAAACTTCAGTTTTGGTGTAGATGTTGCATACTTCAGTCTTTCTTCAGTCTGTCTGAATCACAAGGAAACCAGGTGGACTCCAGCTTTTGTGACTTTCTTTTCTTAACACTTCAGAATAGCTTCCATTATCAGCAGCTGTAGTGTTTTCAGAGAGCTTTTCTCACCCTGATTATGTTATCCTGCCACTGTAAAAAAAGGATGGAACATTTATATGCCAATAAAGAAGAAAGGACAGCCAGGTCTCTAACAGCACATGAATGGTTGATAAAATTTTGGCCAAATATTCAAATTTTCATGGCTGAAGGCCATAAGGTAATGAAGACCAGCTGAAACCCAAAAACTAAAATTAGTGTTGTTCAGATTTTGTTCAAAAACAGCTTGAAATTTAATGAAGTAAAAATAGGCATCTTCCAGGAATACAGGGTCAATTATCAAGGGGCAACACAAGATGCCCCACAGAATTCAAGATCTTAATAAAAGAGGCAGATTTCTCTCCTTTTTTCTGCAAATGCATGAACCAAATTCAGATAGAACTAACAGACATATATTTCTCTGAGAGGTATTTCTTCAAAGTCAGATATGTTTCCATGTTAAAAGCAAGACGGCCATGAAATGAAAGTCAGGGACAAATGGAAATGTCAAGTCCACAATTTTTCAGTGCTTTAAGGTTAAACCTTGAATATGGTGATAGAAAAGAAAAAAAAAAAAGCCACAACAAAAACCCCCAGCAAAAACAAACAAAAATATTGCAAACAAGCTGCTGAATTTTGAAGGACCCAAGCAACTAGAACAGCTTGTGTTTCGAAACTGGCTAATAATAATATCAACCTCATTAAAAAAAATTAATGTTGGAATACAGCTGGTCTAAAGAGGTAATAGAACATTTCTGCTCCTCATCCCAATGCACCAATTTCCCACAGCATTTTAGACCTTCTGATGGTTTCTTAACACAAGCTGGGTTTCGCCATGTGACCCGAAGAGCTGACATCCCTGGAGCAGGAATGCTGGCCAGGAGTAAAAAAGTAACTACTGCAAACCGAACTCAGGTGGCCGAAGCCAGGAATGCCGAGCTCCGTGTTACAGTGTAACGTGAGAGGAGCTGCTCTGGCGGCAGTGGAAAGCGCGGGTTAGCTGGGGCAGGCCTGACCCCGTCACCCATTTCTGCTCCCTCTAACCCGGCCCCCCGAGCAAGGCAGGGTCCTCCTGCTCACGGCCTTGCCAAGCCAAGTCAGGTTTCAAAGGGCACTGCTCTTTCTGGCGGGAAAGCCTAATTAGGGATTTTTCAGTGTTTTAGATCTAGAAAGGTTTCACAAACTGTAACTTTCACTGCGTAGAAGGACGGGGTTTTAACGTGTTATTTACAGCAAAATAGTATTCACCCTGAAATGCGGTGGGAGTAGGGACAGCACCAGGCAGCAGCCTTGTCCATTTTGCAGGCAACACCACACAACTGGAAGCATTGATTCCTTGTTGGTATCAGGGAGGTGTCTCATTGGTACCTCGCTGCTTCATCATTCTTGCACAGAGACAGAAGCAATTCACACCTCCTTATTCTGTACTCACTTCTGTCATGAGAAATGGAACAGCTTTCAAATAGTTTTCTTCTCACTTATCCTACAGAAATGGTATGAGTCACTTTGGTCTTCCCAAATGTTTACTTGCTTGTAAGGGAGATGTATTAATCAGCCAGCTATGAGGTAACAGTGTCTTTTTTCTGTTTTCTTCCCAAACAGAGTCAACACCCGACGCAGTAAACTTTGAAACCTAAGCTAACTCTGTTTGCCATTAGCCCAGCAGTTTGTGCCCTCTGCACACCAAGCTCACAGGTGTCTCAGTCCTGCCTTTAGAGATAGGCTTCCTACCTACTTTTAAATTATTTTGCTGCAAAGAACCGTTGCTGGGGTGGGTTCTTTACTCATTATTTTGAGAGTTAACTATAAATCTTGAATACAAAACTGATGTTTCTTAAAACCCACACTCTTACGATTTGTACAGTACACAACAGGGACTCGGTTGTACAGAGACAGGTTAGCGAGGACTAACCTTGCGTGAGCGCACGCACAGCAGTGGATGGCGGGGGGATGCTGATGAAACAGGATGAAATGCGAAGGATGGATTTCCTCAACAACCACTCAGGCCCTCAGTCCCCGTGCGGGGCTTCGCCTCACAAACCGGGTCACTCGCTGCGACACCGGCCCCGGCGCGCAGCAGCGAGCGGCCGCCCCAGGACTCGCCACTCCCGGCTCTGTGTGAGGGGAGCGGCAGCGCAGTCCCTCAGGAACACAAAGCTCCGCTGCGCTAGAGGGACCCGCAAGTGACCACAGGGCACCGCCCCGCAGGGAAGAGCCCGTGGCCTCCAGCGCCGCTCGGAGAACGGCTCGTCGGCGCTGCCCTGTGGCCGGGCTGAGGCAGGCGGGAAGGGGCAGGAAATGGGAAGGAAATTGGAGCGGGGCGAGGAATGGGAGAGGGAACGGGGAGGCCTCGCCCCCTCCTTCCCTCACGGTCGCCCCCGCGCGCCGCCTCCCGCCTTCTCTCGCGAGAAGCTGTTCCCATCCCCGCCTCGCGCGCAGGCTGTTCTGGGCGCTCCGCCCCTCCCTCCGCAGGCCGGCCTCCGCCCCGCCCCGCGGCTGTTCCCGCCCCGCCCCGCCCCGCCCCGCGCGGCCCCGCGGCACATCCGGGCGCCGCGGTCGCTATGGTCATGGCGGAGGGCACGGCCGTGCTCCGGCGGAACCGCCCGGGCACCAAGGCCCAGGTGAGTCGCCCCTGTCGCCGCCACCGCCGCCGCTCCTCCCGCGGCCTCTGGGCGGGCGGGTACGGGCAGCGCTGCCGCCGGGGCCCAGCGGCCAGTGGGGCGGCGTCGAGGGCCGCGCCGGGCCTACCGGGGCTGGGGCGGGCGGCGGCGGCGGCCCCGCTGCGGGGATCGCTTTGTTCCCGCGGCCGGGCGCGGGGCAGCGGGCGAGACCCGGTGGCCGCGGGGGAGCGGGCCGGGGGCGGCGGCGGCTCCTTCCCCACGGGATCGGCGGAAAGGTCGCTGCGGCAGCGGCCCCGCGGCGGGGGGAGCGCCGAGCGCCGCCGGGGCTTCCCGGCTGCGGGGTGGGAGCGGCGCTCGCGTCGGACCCGCTTGGCCGAGGGAGGGGCCGCGTCCCGCAGCGCGGGGCCTCGGCCGGGCCGGAGAACACCTGTGACAGCCGGGCGTGAGCGCTGCGCAGGTCGGTGCAGGCAGGGCGGCTCCCCGGTGCTGTCAGGCGGTGCTGCTGCTGCTGTGGAAACACCGATAGCGCGCTCCGGGAGCGAGCTCATGGCCCCGCACATGGCTCCGGGTGGGAGCTCGGCACCGTCCGGGCGACCGCACCTGCCTGCCCATCCAAGAGGGAAGTCATCTTTCCCTTACATAACTGCGCGCAAGAAAATGCTGCTGTCACATCTCTTCTCTTAATCAAAATTGAATTAATTTGTTTCTGGAGTCCCACGGTCAGCTGGAAAAGGCATGCTTCAATCACGGAAACGGCATTTTTTTAGATTATTTCAGAGAGGTGATCTGTCAGACCTTTATGTGAGACTTTCCCCTCTGCTTTTGTGAGGAGAACTCACGGTGGGAAAGGAGCAGTGTATGACACGTGTCTCCTGTTCTTTGTCATAGCATAGTGGTAAAATTATTACACAATCCTGTAAATCAGGTCATTCTATGCATGTTGAATATGTGAAGGAGACGGAATGTTGTGTGCCTTTGATAAATATGGAGTATTCTGAAAAACAGCTGGACACAGACGTGGGTTTGGTCAAATATTATGAAGTCCACATAGATTGAAGAGTTTTGTTTATAATTATGGTAATTTCTCTCCATAGAGATGTTTTTCTGTTGTGTGTGGCTGTATTGAATGTTTTATTTTGGATGGCACCGGTATAGCTATTCAGTTTGCAAATACAATTGGGTAATAATATTTCAACAGTAGATATGCACTTGAGGTATTTTTTCCAGAGCTTACTCTCTCAGGAATAGATTGCTGAGCATTGCAGTTGGGACATTTTCATTGAATCACTGCACCTACTGGGACCAGCAAGCTGATGTGCAGCATCTTTGCATGATATGAGGGAGTAGCACCAAATTTTAGATGTGAAAAATGCACAGTAAGAAAATGCCTATGGTTGGAATGATCGTGAGTGCAGCACATGTGGATTGCTGCAGAACACAGGTGCAGCTGGATCTGAGGTGAAACTTCAGGAAGGCTTTATCATTAACAAGGTTGGTAAGCATCCAGATGAATTAATTAAGGCATAATGACCTTACCAGGGGTAAGGTGGGAATGTGGTACCAGGTTGGGCCAGCACAGTGTTGCGTGATCTCAAGTCAGAGATGTTTTTCTTGCTGTGTCACCACTGGGAGTATTAGTTTCATAACCAGTGTATGCTGCTGCTCTCTACAGACCTCTTCTTCCCCACTGCTACCTGGTCTAACACCTGCAGTGGGTGCTGTGTGCTGTATTTAATGTAAAAAATGCAGGCTCTGGGTGTTACAGCAGGGTGTGTTCGCGTGCCGAGTCATGCAGAGCTTTTCATTTCAAGGTATGCTGCTATTGCAGTGCTGGGAGGAGTGCAAACCCCATCTCACCCTCTTCCTGCCAGGACTCTGTGCTGCTTCTGTTCAGATGCAGCTTCCTGGAATTGTATCAACTCCATCTATTTTCCTGTATGCTCAGGCTTATTGTAGGCTGTGCGCCTTTCTTCCTCCCCCTTTGGTTTTGTTACATTGCATTAAAGTTTCTTTTTTTCAAAACAGGATTTCTACAACTGGCCTGATGAATCCTTTGAAGAAATGGATAGTACATTAGCTGTCCAGCAGGTATTCTTACTTACATGAAATGTTGTTAATGAGTGCAGTTTCCCAGGTTTTGTGTTCTGGAACAGGGCTTGATATTTATCTGCTTAGGGTGTTGCTGTGCAGCAGTGAATTTCCTAAGCACCTATGTATATGAACAAATTAATAGCTAATTTTGTTTGTAGAAATAATATCAATTCCCATACCTGGTTTAAACAAATCAGATTTAAGAAAGTGGTGGGAGTTTTCTCATTCTTTTACCTCTTTTAATTGAAGAAAGGCATTTTTCAGATCTGGCATTTTTAATACCAATTTCCTTACCCTGCCCATCTACTTTTGAACTTTTTAGTCTGTCAATCATTTAAGTAAAAATGAAACCCCTCCAAGATGCAATGTCCTAAATATACTGTCTTACTGTAATCACAACAAGATTTAGTTTTATTTCTACTCACCCCACAGTATATTCAACAAAACATAAGGGCAGACTGTTCCAACATTGATAAGATCCTTGAACCACCTGAAGGCCAGGATGAAGGTGTATGGAAATATGAACATTTAAGGTAAAAATCAACCTTTTGTCAACATTCTGTTTTGATTCTAAGTTTTGTTCATTGATGCTGGTAGTGAATCTATTTTAATGTGACACATCAAAACTAACTTAAATGAAACTTGATTTTTCCACTGTTAAATATTGGTTTTATTTTTTAATTCCATGTTATTTCTAAAGATTTATAATGTGCTCTGATCTTAATGTTTTTTTAAAGAAAATATTTGTACCTCACTTCTTGAATATGAAGATACAGTCATGAACTTCCATAACACTTTCTCATAGTATTGTCAGCTCTTCATCTCCACTAAAGAGTAACGTGATTTCCAGATGTTCCCAGTGCTTTTTCTGAAACTTGCAGGCAAATAGGCAGGGACAGCAAGAGTACCTGAGTATTACAGTAATTTTTCTGCTTGTATGGAAACAAACCTTTTTGTCCATTTTATTTTTTTCTTTTTTAATTTTAGTACAATAAATAGATTCAGCCTTGGAAGGTTGTGCCTTGAAGTATTTTTCATTTGTAGTGTTGTTATTAGTACATATGTAGTAATCCCTTTGTCCTGATTTTTATTTTTTATTTTTCTTATAAGCATCTCTTCTCCCTTTATTGAGTAGAGTCTGGAATAAGAACAGTTCTAAGCTCCTCCTACCTTCAGACACCTTGGGTTTTTGCCTCACATTTTCTTTCCTCTGGTCTGCAATAATTCCAATAGACAACAGGGAATCCTCAAGAAAGGAAAAAGTATCTACATACAGTTGCAAAGTCATATTTTAAGAATTCCTCCTGTCCTTTCATATACCTCCCAAAAAATTTTAGATTCATAAAAGTGATTTGTCACTATGACTTGTGAGTTTTGGAAAATTTATTTAGATTTTCTTGTAGGATGGAGGGCTGAATTCTGTAAAGTTCAAGAATACACTGTCAGATACATTCCATTGAAAGCAGTATTCCAGAGGTCTCACTCTGTTAATGACCTGAGGTGGGACTTTGATTTGAAGCACATCTTAGAAGGATATAACAATCCAGCAATATGAGCTTAACACACTCTAAAATTAATTTTCTTCTTTTAATTTTTTTCATCTTTATTTGGGAAATAGCGCTTTCTTTCATAACAAAGTTGGCATCTTAAAACACTTCCACTAAATGATATATTAAACTCAGCCTCTGCTGCCACTGAAGAATTAAAATATAAATTGTTTAGCTGAGTAAAGAAAAATCTGGTATGAAGATCAGAATGTCTAACCTGTTCTTTATGAGATACTTGCAGTGGGGAAGCAAATAGCTGATTTTGATGCTGCTGTGTTCAATTTCTTTTAGACAATTCTGCCTTGAGCTCAATGGACTAGCTGTCAAGCTTCAGGTAATTATTTTCTTGAGACGTATACAGGGAGGAGACTTTTGTGTAGATTGCAGAGCATTCTTCTAAATATATATACACAGGGCTAAGCAGTGGTTGGAGGTTTTGTAAGACTTTAAAGGCTTATGGCAAGTAAATCTTTTGGGGGATGGACAGGGCAAGGAATTTGAAATGATCAGCTCCTTTTGCTGCTGTGTTTTTTTCTTAACTAAACAATTGCTTTAACAGAGTGAATGTCACCCTGACACATGTACTCAGATGACAGCAACTGAACAGTGGATTTTTCTTTGTGCAGCTCATAAAACTCCCAAAGAGGTATGGATGTATTTTGGAAAACTGACTCCAGTGTTGCAGGACTTTTTTTTCACAGTTCATATGTTCATGGGGAGCCTGTTAGAAGTGGCTTCTTAGTCAAACTGAGAGCTTATGTGGGTTAAGAATATCACTTGAGCTACTCTTCTGTGCTGCTCTGTAGTGTTTTACAGAGGAACAGGATGAGGTAAAAGGAACTGCTTTTTTACCTCAGGTATTAGCAGCATTTTCTCTCTGGGTTGGTATTGAGCCTGCCTGAAACTCAGTGGAGAAAAGCTCTTTGTTTAACTGATAGAAGAGTCCATGCTGAGAATAGGCTGTCATCTTCAAATGTTGGCCTTGGTTCACAGTGTAAGCCTGACACTCCAAATGTGACTGCATGTGCTCATTCTTAGGGCAGTTAATCCAAAAAGGTGGTAGAGTCATAAAAATGTTTCTAATCAAGTGTGTTTATCAGCATGGCATTAGCCTGTCTTCCTCCTTGTCCAGCTAGTTTAAACTTTGTTCAGCTACTCTGTTGAACCACTTGATACTTTTTTTTTTTTGCTTTCAGAAAGTCTTTGTTGCTTTTGGTTATGATGGTATTACAGTTTGTCATATTAGTCTTTGTATTTCACCTTCCAGACTAAGGTATTGGTTTTTTTTAACCTTTTCTGTCCTGTAAGATTTTTTCTTGTTTTGTTCTGCCTTTACTTTCCTGAGATACTTTGATTTAGCCAACTTCCCACTCGCTCCTTTAACCCCCATCCCTACTCAGCATCTTGGCATGTTTGATAGTGTTGTCCTCAGCTAGACTGGAGAACTTCAGGCTTCTTTTTATCTTTGAGCATGTGGCATTCATCTCTTGTTTTCTGTGGCAGTAGCTACCAACTCATGGTCAGATAGGGGTGATGGAACTCTGAACTGCTGAGAGAAATGTACAACTGACAAGTCTTTTTCCTGAAATTGGTGGATGGACAATGGAAAGACATTCCTTCTCTCAGTCTGGCTCAGTTCACCTTTACTTTCTTGCTTTAGGTGTACTTGATTGCAGAGCCAGGGATGGCTTGTCACACATTTAGTTACCTGTATGAGTTTAGTTTTCTTTGCCAAAGCAAAAAACACTGATAGATGAAGGTGCAGGTTTGGTTTCAGAGCCTGTAAAAGAGCAAGTCTGGCAACTTGACTGTGTGGGAAACAAATGAGCTGTGAGGTAACAATCATCTTTGCTTTTAGTGTACTCCAAGCATGTATTTTTGTTGAGCTTTGCTCAAGGAGAGGCATAAATTTTACTGTTCATGTGCATAATGGCATTGCCATAGTAACTTTTTTTCTTGAAATAATTTACATGGGTTGTGAAGTGGAGAAAAGAAATTACTCACTTAAGGAGGAAATGTAGTTAGACCTTTAGACAAGCTACATGAAACTTCTGGGAATAAAAATGATGAGTGAAGTTCCAAGCATCAGGAAATATAATAATAATAAAACGTTTGTTTTTAAATAAATTCTGACAGTGTGATGCATGTGCTCACTCATTGTCTGTTTCTGTAGTGTCCTGCTATAGACTACACCAGGCACACACTTGATGGAGCTGCATGTCTTCTGAATAGCAATAAATATTTCCCCAGCAGGTAAAAATATTTTCTCTTGGGAGGAGGGAGGAGGTTGGAGCTTAAGACAGTGACAAAGCCCAGGGAGAGGTGTAATGCATTTTTCATGGACTACTATTGGAACTATCAAAGATCTCTTGGGAGGCCTATTGCCACTTGACAGCCACGGAAGAATTCTGGCTTATTCAAATAGTTTGTCAAACAATCCCTTTGAGCTAAGGGATGCTTTTTAGGTAAAAACTGTATAAGCAATATCTGTTAGTGGTACAGGGCCTCCATTGGAGTAGTGCCCACTGAAACAGGAGGAATGCCTTTGGACAGATGCTGTACCTTAAAGGCCTTCAACAGACAGCACAAACATCCTCCAGAAGCCAACACCAACCTACTGTGGGACATGGCAATCATAGAAGACAAGAGACAGGCTACTGAATGGGCAGGTCACATCAGAGAAAACTCCCTGCAGAAGTCAAAATTGTGCTTTTCTAGGAATTCAGTATAAACAAGGAGGTGCAACTGGAAGTTTTTTTCTTTGCCCATAAACCCTAGAAACCAGAAATCCAACCTTTACCAGAATAAGTAATTATGATTACTACAGGCAGAACTTTTTTTGTAGAGTACAGTTTGTAAATATGGAGATTGTAATTGCATACAAAATTTAGACTTGATACACAGAATAGAAATTTATGAATTTCTAATTATGAAACACAGAAATCAAAATTTATGTCAACACATCTCAGTAGTCATTTCATTAGAGCAGTTGTGTAACCTTTCTCCTGCTGCTTACAGGGTTAGCATAAAGGAATCCTCTGTAGCCAAATTAGGATCAGTGTGCCGAAGGATTTACAGAATATTTTCACACGCTTATTTTCATCACCGGCAGATATTTGATGAATATGAAGTAAGTAGTTTGAAATTACATGTTGAAAGCAGGGCGTTTACTGAAGTTACAGCTGTGATGGAGTTGTATAAAATGTTTTAGTCCTATTAGAAGATAAAGAACTGAAAAGCTGTTATACTTACATATACACATAAAAATTCATTTATGTGATGAGTGTATTCAGTTATGGTTTCCCTTAATTTAGATAAAAGTCCAGAATTTGATTTTTTTTTTACAGACAGCTAAAATTCATCTTTTATTTAAGAATCCTGTATGTATTTAAGCTCTGAGTGCAGTTAGTACTGCTTACATCTGTGTATTTATTGTTGGCATATGTTGAACAACAGTTAAGGAATTATAATTGTGTAACTGTAAAGGATCAGAGTAATTGAGGGCAACTTGTGCATCACCAGTAACCTTTTTTTTTTTTTTTTTAGATGGGAAAGTAGAAATTAATAGATAGAAAAGAGATAAGAGGTACAGCTAAATATAAAAAGAAACCTCTGCCAAATCCCACTTAAGATTTCTGGAACAGCTATCAAGTGATTGTACCCCATTGTATTGGAAATAGTGTGTGTATAGGAGGAATTTCAGAACCATACTTTTAAATATATAAACGTATTTTTGTCTAAGTGCTGTTAAATTGAGCTGTGACTGAAGCCTCAATTTCAGTAGGTTTCTTAGTATTTGGAGTAACTATAAGCAACCAGTAAAGACAAAAGAAGCGGTATAAATTTACTATTTAAGCATGACTAGACCTGTAAATCTAACGAGACAATTACATAGAAGCAGGGTTTCTGTTGAGCATGTTCCTCACAATGGTTTAAAATAATCCTTCTGTGCATATTGTTTTTTCCCCTTCTTTTCACCTCCAGAATGAAACTTTCTTGTGTCACCGGTTCACTAAGTTTGTGATGAAGTATAACCTGATGTCCAAGGATAACCTGATTGTACCAATTTTGGAAGAAGAAGTGCAAAATTCAGTGGCAGGGGAAAGTGAGGCATAATGGGAAGAGCAGTACAGAATCCTGTACTGAATATAAACAAAACATTAATTATGTACTGTATATATCACTTTAGACACTTCAATCACGTATCCTCATAGCTTTGTTTAGTATACTTTTTGTATGCTGTGTGCATTGCCTTTTAATATGGGAAATACTTCTAAGTTATTCATAAGCTGTATATTCATCAATGTGGCACTCATGGTTTTTAAATAAAACTAGTAGTATCTGTTTATAATGCCTGTTAATAAAAGAATTTACAGTTCTCTAAAAATGCTGCTAAACAATCATTGAATCACAATCCTGAAGATGTGTCTGATTGGGTGGGGAAAAAGTGAGATTACAATTTCACAGCAAGCCATTTTGTAATGCAGTAGCTATATTAAGTCTTAGTTCAAAGATTATCACCTTAAATATATAAATCTGCAGGAAGCTTCTTGCAATGTAGCTTATTCCTAATTTACCTTTTATTTTTTTAAAATGGCTTTGAAGATTTACTTCTGGATGTGCATATTGCTGTATGTGTATATCCAAATACTAACATGATCTATAGTATTAACCAAAAGGATAATTTCACTATGGTATTGAACATATATATTCTTGATATATATCTAACACACTTTCTGGACTTTCTTTGTCAGCAGTGGAGGTTTGTGTACAGCAGGGGACAGGTGCTGTCCTGTTAAGGCAGACTTCTGCTGTTCTCCAGCCCACAGCCTCTCTAAAGAATACCTGTGCATATTTATGGCAACTGCTTACAGATTATACCTCAGCTGTTCATGTTACACTACATAACACACTGGCATAGTCTCTGCTTGTATTCCTAGTCAAAACATGCTAAGTACCTGAAATATCAGAGCCGATTCTTTGCAAGAGTTAATTATGTTTTCAACATAGATTTGTTTCTCTTCGTTTACCTTAACCACATTGACAGGAAGATTTGGATTCATGCTTCTGGTTCCCTATCAGGTGTCTATTACAAGTCGTGTTTGCAGATTTGCAATAACTGACAATTTCCATGAGTGCTGCTTAATTGTGTTTTGTCTAGAAGGATAGAATTAAATGTTTTAGAGATGCATATAAGAGAAATACCGCTAAGTGTACATGAATGCAGGGTCTAAAAGCAGTAGCAGTGTTCTTGAGTGAATTTTGCTTTGCTGTTTATGGAGTTAGCTTGTTCCTCTGAGGTTGACAGGAGCCCTCTTTATTTCTTTCAGCAGGTCAGAATGGGCTAGCTCAGCTAGTTTCAGTAATTTACACTTTATTTTCTACATTATATTTACATGGAAAGAAGGGAGTCCACATATTTTTACTAAGTGTTTTTTCATAATATACTAAACATGCCTTAAATTCTATTTTTCTTCATATGAATCAAGCACACCTCAAGCAACTGTTACCACCTGGATGTAAAGGGAATATAAACAATGAGAAAATCGAGAGACTAAGCTTAAGTACTGCAACAGCTGTGTTCTTCAGCAGCTTCTTGTCTCATGTTTATCATTGTATTTAACTGTCAGCAGGGTAATTGCATGAGATGTTGTCAGAGTGAAGTAGCTTTAGTTACTGTCTATACACTTAGCTATAACTTGCCTTGTATAGACCAGGTTACCTGATTTTGATAGATACCTTGGAGTTTGTACTGCAGGTAGGATATTTTCTGGAGATAGTAAAATGTATTTAGCTCGTTGCTGTCTGCTCTAGGACCATCCATGGTGTGGCTCCTTTGTACAGTCACTCCGCACATGTATATTGGCCATGGTGACTGGGATGGGCAAAAACATGGGACTGGTGTTGCTAATTACATTTCCTTTACAAAATTGAAGAAAATTATGTGGTGCTCAGGACTGCATTAAATTTTAAACCTCTTCCTCTTATGCTTTAAGAGTTTAACTTCAAAACAAAACTCTGGAAGTTTGAATCCTGTTTATTCTCATTCAGATTTGCACTGTAAAGTTGACTTGCTATACTAAGCTGATTTTATATAAGGCCTAAGTGAGACACTGCTTGTATTTTCCCTTGCTATTGTTTACATGAGTACTGTGTACACACATGTGCCTGGATGGTACCATAAAACTTCAGTTAGACTAAGCAAACCATTGATTTGTCTAATAAATATTAAGAGGTTTAATTTAGACTTTACATCTTAGGGAAACTGAGACTGTCTTTGAATTATATTGTAAAAAAAAGGATAAGATTAAACTGTTTCTTTATCCATACCACTATATTTTGACAAGTTATTCTCTTTTTTCATGTTGTCTGAGAACACAACTGTTCCCAACAGACCCTTGGGTGCTCCCCCATCTCTGCTACAAGATGTGCTCAAGTCGTCTTCTTTCTGAAGCAGAGAAATAAAAGACTCATTAGGAACTTACAAGTCAGACCTCAAATTTATACACCACTCAAATCAGAACATGCTGATCCCACATTTAAAATATGGGAGGTCTGGAAGAGGCCCTCTAGATACAGAATAAGCACATTTATGACTGCATGTCACAGACACAAAGGCTGTAAGAAAGACTCATTATCAAATTACTTCTTCCTTCGTCACTGGGGTTTTTCCTCACCCTTGGCTTAGCACATCTTCCGGCACACGAGCTACGGTGTTAAGCCACAGGGAACTGCCAAGACAGCAATCTCCATTTTTTGCCTTCAAAAGATGAATGTACTAAGAAAAGGGAAAATCTAATGAGCTTTTACTAGATGGCATTAGCTCTATCAGGCTTTGCTGTTCAGACAAGACTGCAAAAAGAATAATTCTAGCTAGACACAAGGTATACATTGATCTAACCCAGTTAATGTCAAAGCAAGACAAACATCATAACCTGCTAACAGATTTGGTGAGTACTTCTAATGGTGAGAACCTTTCTATATGAACTATAGAAAAGATCTGAACCTACACAAAAAGAAAGTATTTTACAGACCAGAAACAAGTGAAGCAGCCATTTATTGCAGTTAACCAGGTATGTAAATAAACTGTTCTGACAGTTATAAGCCAAGTACAAAATATTTAACTGTGGACAGTTTCTTCCTGTTTGTAAACATTAGAAAACTATTTCCTCCCCAAACAATTTAAGCATCAGAAAGTATAAACAGTCTTTTGCAGAAGTTCATGAACACTATTGGCTGCCTTCTTTCTAATAGCTGCAGAGCATTTTTGTTGTCACAATTAGGAAAGGGGTTTACCTACTACATTTCAAACACACAGGCTCCTGGCTGAAGTCTTGTTATTGACTACAAAAAGTGTACTTACTGTTTTTTTCAGAGAATTCTTCTGATTTACAAAGCTGCTTTACTTACTGGACAATGCTGGTCACCACACCAGTAAAGGCAAACCTTAATGCTCTGGTTTCTGCCAGACAGGTGATGAGGATCTGAAATCAAATCTATACCCAGAATGCATCCTCCCTTTTTCACTCATCCAAGATAAATAGAGCTGTCTTTCAGAAATTTTTTACTACAAGGAAAAAACCAGAAGATTTTCCATAATTTTTCAGAAGCATTTTCAGTTTTTTCAGTTTCAGTATCCAAGCCTTAGGAAGATGAGTGGCCAAGTGCATGAAGTCAGATAATTCTTGCATTGTCTTCACACAGGCTGAGCAACCAACTTGCCCTGACTGCCAAAAGCAAACAATTCAGATGAATAATTCTGCAGCACAGCCAACTTTGATACTATTGAGACAAATGACATTAAAAATCCCAGCTGTCCTTAACAATCCAGGAATTGCTGAGTAGGTTCAGAGGAAACAATTTAGCACAGTTACACTGCATTGAAAAGACAGAAAGAAATTCAGAGGTTTGCAGCATTGTCAACACCTGTGAGATTCAAGAAGAAGGACTAAAGAACAGTTAAAACTGAGGGTTACTGAAAAAGAATATGACTTTATTTCATTTATAAAAAAACATTTCTTACTAAAAGTGATGATATTCTAGTGGACCTATGGATATGCAGGACATAATTTCCACCCTAGTTCCAAAACAGTCTCTCTTGTGTACATCCCATTAACTGTAAGGAGAATATTTCTTTTAAGAGAGATACTATTTTATTTGAATTTTAGGCACTTTCAGCAGTTCATATGGAAAGATCTCAGTTAAAAGTTATGTAATTTTTATCCAATGAATGCATTCTAGAAAGAGTAACTGCATTAAATTCACTACTTTAAACTTTGTAACTTACTTAAATACTTACAGCTCAGTTTTTGTTTAGGATTCACTAATGTTAACTATCTTAAGCAAGGATCTTGCTTTGTAAAAGGTTATTTCTTTGATATCCTTTAAAACCTCTAACTTGAAATATTCAGAACTGGAATTTTGGACCAATTTTTGCCCATTTTACAGATTTGACTTGTATGGAACATGACCAGTGGTTAAAATTAAACACACACAAGTTTTGGAGAACTCAAAATACTTCTAGAAGTAGAGCAATATATTCCAGGTTATAACAGGTTAATGTTACTGCATTTTTAATATGCTAGCGTTAGCTGGCTTTCTGCCAGAGATCACTGTAACTTGTATTTTCATATTTCTTCCCCATCTATGTCCCATGGAGGAGACCCCTGCTCCCTGTGACCATGACCAGTGCTCCCTGAGAAGTGCCACAAGAGGAAGCAGCACTTGGGGCAGGCTCTGCAGAGACAGCCAGCCCAGCACTCTCCCTGGCAGCAGAGATTGTGCTCCCCACAGCACCCCCAGACAGAGAATGGACACAAGGCTCATGTCCCACATCCCTGACCTCAGGATGCTGCTGAGGAAGCTGGGGGAAAAGCCTTTGCCAGAAGGGGTTTCTTACTGTACCTCCTATTGAAGGTCCTCCCATCACTTCCCACAGCATCCACTGGGAAAAAGAAAGTTGAAGCTAAATCTCCAGAGCTGTAGGTTTTTTTGGAAGAAAAGCCCCCAACCTGCTACAAACAGTTAAGAGTTGCTCTTCCAAATAAAAAATACACAAGTCTATCAGTGAGAATTTCATAAGTAAATCAGGAAGCAGCTCCAAAGCATTATTATTTCAAGCTCCTCCTATGCTAATTATTTCAGTAAAATGGCTTTTCCCCCTTCCCCGTAAAATTAAACTTTTTTCCTGCATTAATTAGTTTTGCTTACTGAAATAAGCAGCTATTGCCCATGTTCCTTCTGCACAGTCTAAGACTGCAGCAGAACCTCCACTATTCTGGCCATCTCCTGGGATGCTTATTTAGAGTTAATTGTTGGTGTTCCCATCACTGCATTAATCTGCCCACTGCATTTAGTGCCAGCATCTACCACTGTGGATTAGGCAGAATCCCCCAGCAGCTGGTGGGATGCCATCCATGGGGAATGGGGTGTTGTAGGTATATGATTAATGACATCTATGTTTGCAGCGCAGCACACAATGACAGGTACCAAAATTCCTGGGTGATGTGTGTGCTGCACTGCAAACATAGAGAGCGGAGTTATGAATTCATTTAGTCAGTTGTGTTCTGACTTATTTTGACTGAATTATTTTGCGCTAGTTTAAATATGATGAGCATTTATAATTTTTTTCTTTCTTCTAGAACTAAATTAAAAATGCACATTATAGTTATAATCACATTTATCTTCTGTGGATGCATTTTTATTCAGCTTCTCTGTAGAACAGTTTCCAGACAGCAGCATAAAAGCAATTGCCATTTGCTTCTCTCCCCACAAAACCTTGCCAGCATTAACCTCCCTTAATGCAAGCAGCTCCTCCCCATAGCAAGGATGGAAGCACAGCAACTTGATTCTTTCCTCTGAACATCAAGTCTGGTATTTAATGCAGCTCAATACACTTTATCCAGTGTGAGATACATGTAGCTGAGACATTTTTATATATACATCCATCTAATACTGCCTATGAAGTTTAGCCTACATCCTCCTCCTATGCATTAGCAGCATCACTGTGCACACTGCTCTCAATGCTTCCTAGGGGACTTCTCAAACTACTTGTTTGCAGACTGCAAGTTATCTTTCAGGGGATGAGCAGTTTTTAATTTCCACTCATAAGAATATTATGAACACATCATTATAATACAAGCTATAAGCTCCTGGCTTACATGTACAAGGAACCCTGTGAAAACTGCATAGGTGAAGTTGTATTCCAGGAGCAAGTTACCTACCTACAGCCTCCTGAGTTTTTCTGTCAATACCAAGTCTGAATGCAGCTTAAAATATTAACACTCTAATGTAAGACTTGACATTTCTCTAGGCTTTTGAACTTACACAAGGTAAATAAAGTGAAAATTACATTAAAACTTAACAACAGCCAGACAGTTCATTTTTCCACACCAATATTTACAACATCCTTAAAAACCCCGAACAACAAAACAACCAAACAAACCCAAAAACATTCCTCCAGCTTGTGGAAAATTCTAAACATCCTCATTCCTTTCTCTCTCACACAATTCAAACTGTCACTGTTTTGCAGCTTTTGCTTCCTTGCTTGTCAAAAGCATTAACAAGTTAGCAGAGCACCCAAGTCATGTAATTATACTATTAAAGACAGACAGAAAAACAAATTATTTTGCAGTAGTATTATTACTACAGTAGGATTAACACAACATGGAAAATGACAAAAATACAAAAGGACTTTGGGAAGAGTCATAGGATTATACCAATGCATTTAAAGTAGTGTAATTTTTTAAAAAAAAAAATCCATTTGTGTGATTTATGTACATGTCCATTTGATGCAGTTACTTACTTATCACATACACGTGACCTGAGTGACTCCATCTTCCTGGTCAAATTGTCCATCATCCAGTTCCCTTAATACTCCATCACTGCTACTGAATCCTGGAAAGCCTCCATAATGGGAGGATCCCTCCTTGATCCAGCATTGTTTAGAAGGAGATAGGTGAAACTCATCAGGTGGTTGTCCAGTTTCTACAGGGCAAGAAGTAGCTGTGTCTGATCCAACACTTCTGCTGGACACTCTGCCTTTTTCTTCCCCAGTCACTTGTCTTAAGGATTTCCTCTGAAAAACAAGAGGATGTTGAAATGTTAGCTTACTTAGGGGAAAACCAATCCAGCCAAACACTTTGCAATGACTCATGGAGAGATTTAGTAGCTGCATTTTTACACCAAGTGCAATTCTCAATAAATGTGCCATTATCTGAGGAGGCGATTACAATTCCCATGGTAAATCTATGCAGATAGAAGTCAATTGCTGCTCTATACAGACATTTGAAATGGGATCTTCAGAGTCCTTGCACAGGAGGAGCTCAGTATACAGTCTGATATTAGTATTGGGACTGCCTAACATCCCTCCTGTTGAAGTGATGGTTGCCAATGTCAAAAAGAAAAGTAAGCAGATTGTGATTTCTGTAAACAATGGACCTATCAGACTATGCTAAGGGTTCTCTGGGGCACAACAATAAATAAAAGGTTTATCTCAGTTTAGCATCAGGAGCTACCTGAGTTACTGAGATCTGTGATGATGCACATCATCATGTGATGTCACCTCCAGAGACAGTGTCAGTGCCTTGAGCCACACAGAGGAGCAGGGTCAGCACAGCAGGAGTGCCCTGAGCCACCTCCCTGGAGGCCCTGCACTCAGCACCAGCACAACTACACCAGGAGATGTTTGCCAGGGGACACAGCCCTGCCCACAGAAGGAGCCCATGTAGCTAAGAGGGAATCCAGCCTCAGCACAGAGCTGCATTTCAGTGCATGAAAGACACAGTGCAGATACTTAAAAGAAAAGCTCTCCACAAACTTTACTACGTTTTGGCAAGTTTGTGTCCCCCTTCTGTACATTGCTAAGACAAAGCTTAAATTCCTTTGAAACAGTAAAAACAATGGCCCAAGTGGCTAAAGGAAACATTCAGGAGAGCTGGTACTGGGGACATTGTGAAATTACACAAGGGGAAACAACACTGCCTCAGGAGAAACAGAAGGAAGTAAGTTTGTTAAGGGAAATAAAGAAAAAGAGAGAAGAAAAAACCAATCCCCTCAAGCACTGCATGGTTCAATCTTGCAACTCATCCTCTGAACACTTTCTTAGAAAAGCAAATGGTATGTGACAAAGTCCACTGAGACAGTACAGCACATGTAACCCAAGAAGCTTTTGTATTATCACATAAATCATAAGCCAGGTGATAACATACTACCCCACAAATATCCAGGAAGGCAGAGATGAGCTATGAGGATATAACACACTCCATCATCCTCAGAAAAGAGACCCTGTGAGATTAAGAGACCAAGTAATGGAGGGTTCCCTTCAATTCATACTGAAGCAAAACTTGCTTTAGAAATGGCAATGCTAAATTCAATAAAAACAATAAATAAAATTATTCTGAGTACAGAAAGCACCCTATATCCTGTGAAACCATTTTCCAGAATGGAAGTCACAGAGTTCCAACAGCTGGACATACCTAAGGAGCACAGCTGCTTCCACAGCCAGACCCTGCTGCACCGTGGGGAACTGGAAAGTGATGTGACCAGGACTTGATAGCTAAGTGATGAGAAGGCCTGGATGAGGCTGCTTTCTTATTTCAGTAGTGACAGAGCCCTGCTGGCAGCATTCTTCTTAAGGCATCTGAGTTGCAAACATGCTCAGTGTATACTTAAATAATCCTAAATTGTGATGCAGTCTTTTTTCTAACTTAAACTTTAGGTACCTGAAATATTTCTGCGTTTCAAAAATACCCTAAACTGTGAATGTGAACTTTTTCTAGCACCAGTTTTCATGTAATATGAATATCAGTGAACAGATATACAGTACAAATGAAAAGGAAGATGCCATGACCAACAATATACAAAGAATTAAATGTTTTTATAAAAATGTTTGCAAGAGTTTGATAGAGTTGTACAGCTGTGTCATCAGTATCCACGGAACATTTTAAACAGAAGTTACAAAAACCAAAAAAACTCCACAAAAACAAAACCACCAAAATAAAAAACCTCAACCTCCCCTCCAAACATTGAAGTTTCTAGAGCAAAAGAGAATGCTTTCAAATTTCAGTAGCTTGTTTTACACCTAAAATCTACGTACTCAATGTACCTAGAGCTAGCAAACATTTTGGTAAAAAAAGCAGTAAAAGTATTTTTTTTTTTTTAATTATTTAAAATTATGGGGAAAACCAACGTAACTGGCAAAACAGAAGGAAAATGTAACTCTGCTAAATGTTTCAGCTTCAGCCCCAGTTACCTATTTATCCCAAGTAGATTACCTCAGCATACTGAAATTTCCTGGTAGAGAAGCAAACATTCAGTGGTACTGAAAAAGCACATTTTGTTCAGATTTCAAATAGAAACCCCGATGTAAATGGCTGTAAATCAGCTATTTCTTGTTTACTTTGAGTATGTTTAATGCTTAAGTCACATGTTTTCCATTCCAAGAAAATAAAACAACTACAAAACACATTTTATTTGTATAACCCAAGGCTGCTCATCACCCCACAACAGGGTGGAAGAATTTATAAAGTGCTTCCTAGTTTTAATTTAAGCCGTGTCTCAAAGATTCATCAGTTCCCCAGACTGAATGTTTTTACAGAACGGGTTTGTATTACATCTCTTGGCAAATCCAACTTGTGACATACAGTTATGCTGCCTTTTAAGAGACATATAGTTAGAAGTAACTTCATGCCTTACCAAGCGAAAAATATCAGAAGTTCATGCCCTTATTATATACAGAAAATTAAATAAGTAGGAAAGCATCAGGAAAAGCATTATTTTATGACTGACATGATATTGCTTTATATATTTACAATGTTGCTATCAAAAATAGTGGTCCAAATCATACTTTCAGAAATGTATTGGGGAAAAAAAGTAAAGGCTACACAGTCAGGCATGTGAGAGAAGTCAGAAAGTTTTAAAGATAAAAGCTGGAGATGCTTTTGACACAGAGGGTAGTTAGGGAAAAAAATCTGCTGATTTAGAAGAGGATATGAATGGAGAGGGATTAAGACACTGGGAAAGCAGACTACACAGAACACTGAAGAGCAACAAACCAAAAGCTCCAATGAAGAAATTAATCATAGTGTACCAGAGCTATCTGGGAATTGAGACAGTGGCAGAGACAAAAACAATAAAACATGACTTGAACTGTGCATGTTGAAGGCAAGTTCTTCCAGGCATGGAAATACTAATTATCAGGGGACACAGTGAGAAGGAAGTTAGGCTGTAGATAAGCAGAAGCCTGGAGAAGAACAAAAAAAGGAAGAGTATATTTTAGAAACACTAAACAAAGGAAAACGCAGATGATGGCAACACGCTGAACAGACAGTAGAAAACACAGAGAAAGATAAAATACAAATGCAAGAAATTTAGAGACTTATAGAAGTATTCATAAAAATAGAGAAAGAAGCAGCTAGGTATCACTGCCATATAATTATATGCCATGAATGAGTTCATGAAGTTCCTACGCCTCTGATAGACATGAGTGAAAATATTTATTGTTTTTCTTACTGCTTAAGATTATCACAGGAAAGACATGTTGAATAAAGGCTGACCAGACACTGAAAACCAGAAAGAACCAAAAATGGAAACCCACCACAGTATGTCAAAAGACCAGGCAAAGAAAAGCCCACCAGGAGCTCACCCCTCTCTGGGCACAGCAGGATTTACTGCAGTACTGTGCAGGTGCAGTAACTGTTGTGACACTGACTTGGAGCAGAATGTGGAGACTGTCAGTCACTTTAATCCTCAAAGCACTTGATACAACCACTGCTGTGGGAGCTCCACTCAAAAGAGATGAGGACTTGTTGAGGTTCAGCTGCAGGAATTTTAAAGCCTCTATCTCTGTCACACATGTTCGTGCAACAACAGCCCTTCACCCCGGAAACCTGCAGATTACAGCAGCACATCTTAATACTCCTTTCTTCTAAAAATATGGAAGTAGATGTTTTGAAGATCAAAATGGTTTTCTGTTTCACATACAAGAGATGCAGGATTTTAACGAGAACTTTCAAGACTTCCTAAAGACTTCCAAGGAAACACAGCATAGCCAACCTCATTCACCTGAGACACAGTAATTCCTTAGCACAAAACAGGTTTTCAGCATGCTTATGCTTTTCTCCATGGATTAAAAAATAACAGCTGAGGAAAAAAATAACGTGATCCAGCTGCAAAAAACATCCACAAACTTGAACTTATTAGAGGGGAAACCCTGTTCTGCCACTTTCTCCCCCTGCTAATTCTGAAGTCCAGTTTGTTTCAGTATCTTACCATTATGTGAAGTACTAAATATGTTACTCACCTCTGGTGTCTGGACAGCAGAACTCCACATAACAGGTCTCTGAAGAAAAATGACTTGCTTTGTGGCCAGATTTCCTTCACTAAAAATTAAAGAAAATAGTTTCCATGTTTTAAAGGCAATAATTGTCACTAACATATTCAAAGTCAACTTTAAGGGGTGGTGTAAGGCCATGAATGAGGACAGACTACAGAGTATTATCTAGTTTATTTATTCCCCAACAGTTCTATAATGATATTTTTAAAAAACAGATACATAGAACTGGGTTAAGGTGATGCACATGAAAATATGGACAGACCAGTAACTTGTATTACCATGACTGGAGTTATCTAACATGTGTGCGCTTGAAAGTTTAAATATCAGAGCTCCCACTTTTAATCCACATGTCTGAGGCAAACCTTCACAAGTCTTTTTGTTAAACTTAATCTTCATTGTTAAATATGCAGCAACATATTACTACCTATTAATATCACAACAACCAGGCCCAGTCTTAATAGATCCATAGCTTCAGTAAATCTCTCAATACTTTGTGGCATGAAACTTGGAAATTAACATTCTTTACTGCTAAATAAAATCTGTAAAATGTCAGCTAACTGACACAGCAGGATAAGCTTGCTGCCTTATCACCTATGGATAGAGAGCTTCAGCTCAGTTTTAATAAGGTTTATATCAAGAATGAGATGAATGGCATCAGGTATTTTGTACAAGGGAAGTACCAGAACAGGCAGGACAAGAGAATTTTTTCATAAGAAAAATAAAGATGGGGGAAAAAAAGGAGCAACTTCAGTCCTGGAACTTTTACACATGCTAATATCCTTGTGGTAGACAAAGCAAAGGTGTTAGGTTTTTTTCCAAAAGGGAATACTGGAAACACCAAAGAGATGGGAATTAATTTGAAGTATTTATGCTTCTACCTACTTTATCAATCATAAAACTGTGTTATTATACATAACATTACAGAAAGAACTACTAAAACAATGTAAGCTTTTACATCAGTGGGGATATGTCACAAGGTTAAACACCACAGGCATGAAGTTAAGGTGCATGTTCACATGCATGTTTCACAACTGAAAATTATTTTGTATTTAAAATCAGGGACTTGCTCCAAGAAAAACCAGGGATTAAAATGGTTCCCATGAGCTCATAAGAGCTAACAGCCTGCCCTAGTAAACTTCTGGAAGCAAGCTCTGAGGAAATACTCAAACCAGCACTATTGTCTGCATGGACAGCCACTCAGATCAATAGTTAGTGATGGATTTACGATTGTGTTTGGCCCCTCACAACCTTCCTTTTAGTGTCGCCGTACTCAGGTCATGGCACATCTTTGCATGTCTTCCCTGGATGAGAACAGAGAACTAAAACTCCAGCTTGTGGGAAAAACAAAAATGCAGGAGAACAAATTCATTCATTTCCTTAAGCCTAACAAGGCTTCCTGTTCCAAGAGTCCCTGCCTCACTATTTGCATTCATTGAGAGAAAAAGCGTTTAGATTTTATGTCATTACAAGGAAATCTGCAATCCTGCAACCTTATTCCACTTGGCTAGGTATTTCTCTGTGCCTCAGTTATGTCTCTTTTGATCAACTGAAAAATATCTCCTCCAAGCAACAAGGCTGAGCACAGTCCCTGGCATGGGGAAGAGCCTAAGGCTTATTTTGTAACAGTGTCTGCATTCCTTCAGAGAAAAGGAAAAAACCCAAACATTAAGCTAGAGCTTGTACAAATTCTACTAGAACAGAAAAAGGACATGATGGTGAGTAGACAAGAAGTAAATTAACAAATTTCTAAGTCTGACCTTATTAAAATGCCACACACGACAAAGCTGCTATGAGCTTAATTCACAAAGCACTCAATGACAGTGGGATTTCCACAGAATTTAAATGAGAAAAAGTGCTTAGAGCAAGGGAAGCTCCATAGTTTCCCCTCTCATTTCTACATTCCCTCTTTGCCTCATAAGTCAGGGCATTTGAAAACATAGATTAAGTAGTGAGCCAGGATAAATTAATAACCACAAAGTCAGTGTTTTTGCACTGCATTGCCCACAGTCTGCCCTGCCCATTTTCAGGGACTCCAGTAATCAGTGAAGGGAAATAAAGGTCACTGCAGAGTAAGGCTGCTGAAGCCTTTTTCCTGTCTCTTCTTTTAAGAGCAATGAAGAGCAACAGAGACTCTTTTGTTGAAACACCAGCAATTTGTTTGTCTGCTTATGCTGTATGGGCAAAAACTGCATCCTCTTACATGTGTATATTTAAGTCCTCTGAAACAACCATGAAGCTACAAGTTCAGCAGTACTGCCAATGGCTCTGGTTTTTACAGATCCATTTTTTAATACATGAATATTTGATATATAAAGCAATTAGAATAATAGATGTTCAACAAGATTTTCTGAAAATGAACAAAGGGAATAAGAAATTATTTTAATGTATTCAGTTTTGGTTTTTTTTGTAGTTTTTGCTGTTGTTGGTTTTGTTTGCTTGTTTTTTTAATTTCTCAAAATAAAACTCTGCACTCCTTTGGAACTGGATAGCATCTAGACTTTCAGTTTTGAGACAGACATCAGCCACTAAGTGTCCTGGCTTAAAGGAGCCAGGACATTTTTCAAAAAAAAATTTAAAAAGCCTAAAAATAACTCTGATTTTCAACCAGAAACATGTATGGACTTCTACAAACTCATGGTAATACCATACTAAAAACTGCAGTAGCACTAATTTACAAGCAAAGTATTTTTTAGATACTCACAAATGATCTGAGGGACAGTTTTGCAATAAATTAGGAGAAAAGACGACAGAATAGAGGAAAGTACAGTACTAGTAAAAATGGGGATAATAGATAAAATTTTATTTAAATACTATGCAAAAATTCTATTCTAAAAATAAACATGAAAACATCATTTTGTCACATCATCTCAAACTGTTGCTTATTTTGTTTTTTTCAGTGTTTCTGAAGCCTCTTAATATTCAGGCTGGGTTTTGAGGTCAGAGTTTCAAGTCTGGGGGAAAAAACAGCTGTTGAGCAGCATAAAGTGTCCCTCTTTATTAAGACTTTTGCATTCCTAGGATAACCCTCCACCACCACAGTAATGGCATCTTGCACAGCAGACACACAGTAACCATCCAGGAATTTCTTCCCTTTAAATACCAACATTAATGCCTAAAAATAGTACTTCTCAATCACTACTCAGCCTATCAGAACAGGAAGACATTCATTTTCTGATTCTCATGAATTCTCAATCCCTAATTAGGAATTCTTGTCCATAAGTTGCTTTTTTTCCTTTTTTAAAGCAAACTGAATTGCTGTATATGAGATATACTACAGGCACACAAAACATGATTCATCCTATTTCTTCTAAGAGTAGCTCACAAGCTACAATGGGATAACAAGCATTAGACAATTCATACAGACTTCTACTCAAGCATTTGGGCCAGAAAACAAATGTTTTTTATTAGGCTGAGTTACTCTGGTGTTGATACAAAATGAATCCAGTTTCAGATTTGGCCAGTATACAGCCCCTTTAGCATGAGCACTACTATTAATGCTCTGCTTGTTTCACATCTGGGATACAGCACTGTTTGAGGCCTAAATATCTTCCTGGTATATCCTCACTGATTCGAGGAACAGCTCCAGCTGAATCAATCTGTTCATGCTTCCTACAGCACTGCATCCTATTTTATTTTTTCTTACAGCACTTTTCCTCTTTTAGTTGGCCCTGCCTTTGCTTTGTGAACTCTGAGGTACAAACCAGCACCATTTGATGTGCTGCAAGCCCAGGCTGACACTCCCAGCGTGTCACTCAGCAGCTGCCCAGTACATTCCTGACCCTGCTGTCCAAACCCCGTGGGGATGGGTTCAGTTGCATGGCTTGCAGGACACAAAAGGTTGGAAGTCAAATATTCCCTCATCCTATGACTCAGAACACACAGTGACTACTAAAATCTTCCTCCCATTCTTCACCAGCATTCTTCAAAGATTGTACCCAGATTCTGAAGACTTACTCTCAAGTGCCAAGATTTGGCCAACATTTCAGCTGTTTATGAGAACGAGGCCCAGTAGTTCATATACCCTAGAAGTCCCCATGTTCAAAGCTAATACACTTAGACTACAAAATTATTGAAGAAATTAAAGAATAACCATTTGGTTTATATTCTGGAAACTGCTTCTTATTCCAGAAGAAACCAAAAATGAGACCCTCAAAAAAAATAAGTAACAGAACATGCCATATTTTACCACAACTTCTTTTAGCTCTGTATTTAACCAATTGGTTAAAATCAACTATTAGAAAAAACACTGCCAAAAAAACCCAACACCTATTTCCTGATCACAAACGCCTCCTTCTTACACAGGGTGAGTTGATTTAATTATGTCAAATCACTTGACCAGAACTTCACTTTCTTACAGCTGTTTTCTAAGAATCTTTCATTCACATCTTTTTCATGCTGTCTTGATTTAACACAGTGCGGTCTGGGATCCAAAGATTACTTGACTTATCCACTCTTTCCACAGTTGTTAATGAGTCCTAAGCCCTGCCTCAGTACATTTGTTTATTTTTTAAGCTTGGCAATCTTAATCTAATGGGTGGAGAATTTTAAAAAAGAAAAAAAAAAATATGAGAGAAGAGGGGCATTAAGAATGCCTAGTCTAGTGCTTCATTTGCCACTTTTTAGCTGTGATGAAAGTCAGAGTACCCTTTTTTGGGGGGGAGGGGGGTGTTTATTTAAAAAAAAGAAAGAAAAAAAAAGAAAAAAAAGGAAAAGAAAGCCTGGAACATTATGAGGAATCCAGGCCTGCAATTTAGCTCTTTTTGTGTAGAAAAGAGTCCCATTAATGCTCTAAATAAGCATTACAGCTAGAGACCTGAAATCCAGGAGTCTGGTACTATATTTGAGGTGAACCATAGATTATTCTGTAATTAATTTCTAATACATGTGAACCATGTATTAGAAAGAGGAAACAGCCCAATAACTTGCTGGATTAGCACATTCTCTGCCCTAATTTGCAACAAATACTCCATGACTTTCTTATGACAACATATCATAGTCTAAATCAGTCTTTCACCAAGGTCCTAAACTAGTGAAACATTTCAAGACTTGTTTCCAGTTGAAGCATGAGTAACCCCATTGCTGTGGACTGGATATGTGATAAAAAGTTCCCTAAATAAAATCTTTCCTGTTTAGATTTACACAATGTATTTTAAATTTAGAATTAGACTCACTGAAATCAGTGAGCAGATGCGGCAAAGCACTCCATGAAAATGCTACTTATAGCTCAAGCTTTACATACATTTAACATTATCAGCATTTTTCTTCCTTTTACATTTAAGTATGCAAGTAATTACTTAATAATTCTCAGACATGCACACCAAAAATCAATAATCAATAATTTGGGTACCTGTCATGTCGTACAATTGGTGTAGGAAGGACACAGGTCAGGAGCCATCCAAACTCAGCCAGCGTGTGCAGTAAAGGTCCATAATCTGTTTTAATTTCACATCCCTACATTAATAATTATAAAAAGTAGTAAAGAGACTCTGTACACGTTTTATTTGCATTTCTACACAATTCCAACACCTCCCCCTCTCACTTTTAATGAGATAATCCTTTGACATGACATCGAGCTGTTGTATGATGGAGATTCATTATTTCAAACTGAAAACAACTTGAAAAGTTCAAGACTACAAAATCCATGGAAAACAGAATTTATTAACATTAGGTATGAGCCCTGACTCATCGAGACATAACTGAAAAGCACATCTCACTCATGAAACTTGTCACTTTGCTAAATTAGCTCCTAAAACTTTTTAAGCATAATTAGGTGTCTTAATTGACATCTTTACACTTTTTACTCCACATGTGAAAAATAAGCGTCTCACTTAGCTACACACAAACCCATTTTGGTGGGATTTTTGGTGGCCGTCTTTTTTTAAAATACACGAGTTTTTAGTTTGATGTTGATTTTTTTTCACATTGGTCAAAGTATTTATCATTGGATATTTCAAAAGTAAGACCTTAATCCAACAACTGCTTTCAGATGTCATTCATACCAATAGTCCTAAATGATCAGAATATTTCTAAAGAGTAGTTTAAGTAATTTTATTGCTGTAACGTAATACAGCAGTAGATGTAAATTTATTAGGAAACCCAAGTCTGTCATATCTAACAGAAAGATTTTCATAAAAATACACATCTGAAAACATACTGAATTAATTCACTATCAATTTTCATTTATTGTTTTTCTAGTTCTAGCTACTTCTCCCCCTGTTTTAAAAAATACTTCACCTTATCAATGTGGCCTGTGCTTGCTGAAATTACACCTGAATTGGTCTGAAACACACACAAAAAAAACCCCAAGACATTTTCTTTGGTAGTATTTGGGGGCATGAACATTTACAAATGTCAAGCCAAAACTGCTCTAGCATATTTCTTTTATGTACAGTTACCAATGCCCACAAATCTGATTTAATTTTTATAATTTGGGGCTTTATTTAAGCCTATGCAGGTGACTTCAGGAAGCCATCCCAAATGTTTATGGAACACTAGAACCAGCAGCCTAAAGGAAAAAACAAAGAAAAATACAAGTAGGAAACAGCACTGCTAAATCATCATCTATTTACCTCAATGACTGTCCATTGTTCAACAACTATTGCATCATTTCCTTTCCTGTTAGAACCTGGAACTCCAGCACCTTCTTCTTCATAGATAAATAGTCCTTCTAAAGATTTGGGCAAATAATCCCCTGTGGACATAAACATAAGTATTAAATTTTAGGTTAATATATTACCATGATGTACACAACATGTTTCTTTCTCACTGAACAGTCCTCTAAAATAAAATTACTCAGCAAACTCAAATTTGTGGTTATTTGTGTAGCGTTCAAGTCAACTTACTGTTAAAATCCCTTTTTTCTATAAAAATTGAACTATGAACTACTTTCTCAAAAGCATTAACCCCTTCCACACTCCACTATGAATTCCAGTTTCCTGTATTCAATGTATCTATTGCAGAGGATTGGCACAACCCTCTCAAATTCAATACTGTCCTGACAAGACGTCGCTTTTGGTGTGGTGGGAGAGAGCACAAAAAAGAGTGAACCATGAAGTGTAAAACTCAACTACAACTACTTAAATACATAAATGGCCACAGGAAGAGCCTGAAACGAGTAATTGTAGGAGAATTCCTGATGGGAAGGAAGTTTCAGAGCACAACTCCCTGACTCACATGTCAAAGCCTGGTAGCATCTGTTTGGCCCGAATAAAGCTGTACATCAAATATTGTTCATTTTCTGGTTTTGCTTCTCCTAACAGCCTTTGGGAAGCCTTTTGTGGAGATTTACCTTAGTAAATGACTAACAAATTAAATTGGTACAGCAAAATTATGTAATCCTCAGAATATCAGCATTAAATCCCCTCCAATACTGAATGAGGTAAGTTATTGCCTGGGTATGAAAGACAGGGAGTTACTCATGCAGAGAAGAGCAGACAGCTCTCTCTGTGGGGAATGGGAAGACTGTAAAACTGTTGTTGGACAACAGCTGCAAAGATTAATTTCAACAGCTGCTAAAACCACCCTTCAGTGAACTGTAACAGATCTCCAGTGGGTTCTTTTCCAGCTCTAAAAAATCTCTTACATTGAAAACTACAAGTCTGAATTTTCACCTCTTCACCAAAGGAAATTTGTTTCTTCCACAAATAGGAATAGTTTCAGAGTAGAAAAGGTGACCGCTACAGACTGTGGCATTAGACTGTTCATGTGCACAAAACATGCAGTTTGAGAGGGACTAGCTGCCAAATTCCACCAGAAGTAAATCTATGGTGATGAGCTTATGTGCCTCTGAGTCACTAGGTTTAGTGAAGAGCTACAGAAACACAGTGATTCACACTCAAAACCGTGGAGAGCAATGAAAACTGAAGAGCTGTCATTAGTGTCAGGCTTTTGTTTTTGAAAAATCATAATTTAACTTGCAAAGATCTTATGTTTTGCAGGTTTTTTAAAATTTAAGGCCTTCAATAATCCAAGCCTTGCAAAAGGATTGATGAGTGCATATTGTTTTAAATCAAAATTATCAGAAAAAGCGTAAGGCGAAGTAAATATAACAGCTACTCAAACTGACAGTAATTTTACCCTCCTCATATAATTAATGTAAAAAGCAGATGAAATGACTTCTGAGAGCCACTTTAATATGTAATTAATTTTCTCTTGCACTTATTAATCATCTTGAGCATTGCAAGAAACTGTTTAAGGTCCCTGAAACCTTTTCAACAAACATTTGACAAGACTTTTCTCCACTGCAACCCCATATTTTGCTTGCTTACATTGCAATAATTAATTCTAAAGGAACATCGATAATTTGCAACTTAGTACAAACAAGCAAGTTTGTACTAAGAGAGGTACAAATTCAACCAAAGCATCACCTTAGTGAAGTATAAAGTGTAGGTTTGCTATCAAACAACATTTGTTGTTTGAATTTATTAATCATGTCAGTTTGTCTTGGTCTGCACCCCTAACACTAGGGTACTACCATTTTCTTCACTTTTTTTTTTTCAAGTAATTGTATAACAGTAGCTACCTACTATTTTTTTTACACACTTTTAACTTCTGGCTTTCAGACAAATCCAGTTCAAATGGAAATAAATCTCTCAATTACATATTTTACCAGAGTTTAAGAGTTCTAAACACTTTTCATCCCATTGTCTTTACCTTGAAAAAGCACAAACCAAACCAGAAGAACTAGTACAAAACATTTATTTTGTTATAAAGCTACTCTAGTTTGCTGCTTTGGAAATTGTCAATTTCATAAAACAAAGCAAAAATTTCAATTACTTAGACTATTATAAATTTTTAGAATCTGATACCTAAAAGGGAGTAATTTATTTTCTGGACAGTTACAGATCTATCTGGACATGTTTACATAAATATCCTCCCATAAAGAAGAAAAATATGATTTTTTTCAAGTTAGGTAGCTCTATGTAAACAAGAAAAAGCTTCATGATATCCTGGGACAGTACTCACCTTTAGAAGTTTCCCAGTGTACAAAAGAATCAACTAAGGCCAATCCTTGTTTATAATAAAATGTAGTTAATTCTAGCCAGTCTGCTTCCAGTGTACTAACAACTGGCCCCTTTCTTGTTACTTTCATAGACAAAACACCTTCATGGTAGGTCCAGCAGGTAGAATCATCATCAAAAACATTGAAGACTGTATAGAGCTTATCTAAGGAGAGAGAAAGGAATAATGAACCTCAAATATACTGCTCCAAAATTAACAATATTACTGCTCTCCTACTTTAATATAATTTTCTAATTCTAAGCAACAGTTTTAGTAACTGTTTCTTAATGTGGCTCTGCTTAAGGCCTAAACATACTCAGGACAAGGTGTGAGGGGAGGTACACTTTGGGATATGAGGAAAATGTGAACTTCTTACAGCTGGGCTTTCACTGAATTCTTCAGGTAATTGGGGTTTGCATAAAGAAAACATACAAAGACTAAGAAAAAAACAGTGGAAATAGCCTTCATTTCTGCCACTTGTGGAACTTCTGGCTACAAATATTTGCAATTATAAAAACAAAAGTAAATTTTCTAAGCTTGCAAATGTAAGAAATGCCTTGTACTGACTTCTACCCATTATTTTCTGAAGTTAATTCAGTGTAATTAGTTGCTTACTGGGATTTTCCCAAAGTAATTGATGACCAGTGGAAGTTAAGGATACAAAACCAACATATCCTCAAATAGTTTTTCTGTCTAGGTATTAATACAGTGCTGTAACAAAACTGGTCACAAGCAAGCATTCATTAAAAACTAACATATCTGTAGCATTTTAGGAAATCACTGGTACAAGTTATGAAATCCTAACCATGTGTGTTCTACAAATACACTTGTGTGTCACTGGTATAGAGAAGTAACACAAAGCAGTTGCCCAGAAATGTTCTCAGACTGCCTAATACTGCTGGGCACCCTAAATCAGTGCAAACCAACCTCTAAACATTGAAGTTTTCACACTGTCAAAACAAAATAATTTACTTAGATGACCTCAGTTAAGACATCAATCTCTCTCTAAGCTCCAGAGACAGAGAAATTTCCAAAATAGGATTTGTACTCTAAGTAATCTGAATCAGTATCTGGAAGAATCCCTCTCTGCTTTGAGAAGTGTTACTATCACCCACTGCAGGTGATATGAGGTGCCTAGAATAAGGAAAATTCAGAACAAAATGTTGAACTTTCAGGAAGGGATGACTCCTTTTATACAATTTCATTCCTTTCACAGGTGCTCACATCAGAATAGATGTGTTTATCCTGACAAACCTTCGTTTCTATTCCCATATATTGAAGTGAGATCCCTTATTTTTCTGGAAAAAAATTGTTTCCCAATACAACTATTCAATTCCTCACATCTAACAGAAATTTACCTCTGCAAGCTATGTATTATAGTCAAAATTCAATAGTTCAAAAAGCAACGTAACAGTAAAAATTCATACTTATAATCTCCAAATCTATAACTTGGACACTGTTTTGCCTCTTTTGAGCAAAGGTAAATGGAAGTGGCACACTGGCATAGCAGTATATACCTACACACATGTAACACTGCCTTTGAAAATTAACATCAGTATTTTTCAAAATGATGGTTACATAAAAAATAGACCAAGAAAGGTGGTTAAGTTTCCAGAAGTTTTATCTTATCAATTGCAGTGATTTTCTATTTGACTAGTGTAGAGAAGCCTGGCATATCCTTGCCAAAGCTTTTTGAAGTTCCCTAAGAACACTGCATGCAGGGACTGCACTGGCTGCTGATCTACCTGGTCACACCAGCCTGCACAAACAATGCTCCTGAACAGAACCAAGAGTTTTCCCACTTCCTTAAAGGACTTCTATTCTGCTATATATAGCAAACCCACTACTTCAAGCTGTAAGAAAAGAGTTAAGTTTTAACAGATTATGCTATAAAGGCTCACTTGTAGAAAGACTGCTTTTACTCAAGTGTTAAAAATAAGAGGGCCATTGATTATCTCTGTGCTTAGAGTCATTATTCTCACAGTCTACAAACTGGAGAGGCTGCTTTAACAGGAAAGTGAAAACGTTGCTTTTGAGAGCAATTAAAACATGTCTGGCTCATCAAGGAATGCAGCCTGACATGAAAGTTTCATGTCGCCTGCTTTCCACACAACACTGTCTTGCATTAGTTCTTTTATTTAGATCACGTCTTCTTTTCTTTCTTCTCCTCTTAGCAGCCAGAAGGCCTTAGAGTTTCAGTACCAGAAGTCAATGTTTCAGGCCATTTTCTACACAGACTACATCAAGCACCTCATTCTTCTACAACTGAGCTGTCTATCGCAGCACCAGCATTTTTTCAATTATGCTTTTCCTTCCTATACTTTTAATGCTTACTTTTCTCTAAGAAATTCATTTTGTAACAATTATTGTCTTCAATTTCATGGTCAATGCATTAATTTCAGTGATCTCTTTCAGGACACTTCTTGAAGGCACATTAACCAGAAAGAATCCATTATGAACGGATTTATTTGCTGTACGTTATGCGAGTTGCCTGGAAGCGTGTAAAATTATGACTCTAGCTGGAAGGGGCTCTCTTTGTTGTCAGCTTTGAAACTGGAATCACAACATATACCTGGAAATCATTACGTGTTTATAATTTCATAATGAATAAAATTATGTGTGTATTGCAGAAAATATTTTATAACAATTGCATCCTTCCAAAAGGAAGGATTTTTACTGTCACATGCTTATAATACACACATCAAGCAGAAAACCTTTCTGTTTGTACCACATTTCAAGCCACAATTGCACTGTGGGCAATTTTGGGGGGTTTGTTTGTGGTTTTCTTTTTTTCTTGAAGTTGCAAAGTAGAATTCCAACAGTACATCTATAATAGTCTACAGGAAAACTGAAATATCATTTAAATATATTACCACAGCTCACATACATAAAGCAAAAGGTAAGTATTCCTTCAGCTTCTTTTACTGGCAACTCTTTTAGAAATGTGTATGCATTTACATACACATGTGTAGAAGCATCTTCCAAAACCAGTACTTGATACAACAGAAAATGCTGTTCTTCTATTTTTTCCAACACCTCAACAAAATACCTTATTTCTGCAACAAACAAGCAGCATTTATTACCATCTCCTCTTCGTGATTTAGAATGGCTGACTTCTTTTCCAAACTGGAAATCTGAATCCTCTAACAGTCTGCTTTCTCCATGCACTTCCTCCTCTATCCCACTCTCAGATGAGTGACCGCTCAATGTCCCTTCATTCCAGTTTTTATAGCTTTCATCAAAATTTTCTCTTCTGTGTTCCCTATTTCTTCTGCCCAGTGTTGAGTCCAGCTCTGCACCTCCATCTGTGCTTGTTCCATTACAGGCTTTAGGCTGAGAAAAATGTTGTGTTACAAATCCCACAAACTTCTTTCCTCTTCTAGCAGCTTCATTAACCTGCAATACAACATAAACTTAGCTGCAAAGTCATTTCAGAATTGCACACACTTTTTTCTTCTTTGAAACTTGTACATACATGAACCTCTTTACTACACTGCTGAGGACATAAAGGCATAACACTGTATTACAGAGGGGTGACTTGTCTTTGATGCTGCCCCTGCTTTGAAGTAAATGCAACTTTTCCAGCATATCTTTGGAGTCAGTCCAAGAAAGGCGGCCAACACTGGTACTGATTTCAGAGTACACAAAATCCATCATTTAGAACAAACCCAAAGTATTTTATTTAATATGTTGTATTGATAAGCAGTATAGTAGAGCAATAAAAAGTATGTCTCTAAATATGTCAGCCAGTCATATTAAAAATACTGACCTCCAATACTATAGAAGTATCTCTGTCATAAGCCATAAGTCATCACCTTGGAGGTAATGACATTCCCTTGGAGGCTACTCAGCTTTGTTATTACTGAGGACAGTGGAAGAGCAGAGAAAGGAGGGAGTTAAAAGCAAATGAAAATCCTCTTATTGCAGCCAGTGGTGTCTTCTCTGCACTGAAGTCTCAATACACAACTGTAACATCTGTGCCATCTGTGGGATGTGTCTGTTCTTGGAGGTTTTTTTTCCTGGTTTAAGGAATGCTGCCATTTAGGAAGGTAATCCCACTGACATCTTGTACTACAAGCTCCCCTGTGAAGTAAAGTCTTCACAGGTAAATACAGGAACTTCAGCTCAGAAAGACATCACATGGGAAGTACTGGATTAAGTGAGCACAAAGAAGGAAGGATTCACCTTACTCATAAACTGCTAATCCCCAGAGTGAGTAAAAATCAAACGACTGATGGCACTGCAATCCCTTTTTAGTATCATGATCATGACACCTCAGTCTATCTACTGCCATTAATTATGCACAGCAATGATATAATATGCCAGTCACTGTGGTTATATATACAGAGCTGCTGCTTCAAGGACAACCAAAATAGTTTTAAATTTAACAAGCAACAGAGAAAAACAGACAATACGATAACCTTCTGCTGAAACACCACGAAGTCTTATTGTTTCAGATCTTGAAAAAAAAAGTACTAAGATTTGACTAGATTATTTGTTTTAATTATTTAATTAATGGTTTATTATTATATTTATTATTAATTTAATAGTTTTAAAACTGAGGGCATTTAAAAATCAAGTTATTCTCACACACTACTTCTGTAACAGATATGCTTCCAAGACTCCATCGCTGCTCATTTCAGGTGTGTTTTTCCTTTAAACCTTTGTCTGGTACACTACACCACCAACATGGGACAGGTATACATATTATAAATGCATGATGTAATCACATTTTAAATTTGAAACACCTGACAAAGTCAAAATAAGCCATTTAGAAGATATAAACAACTCTTGAAATTTCAAAGATCATTAAAGATCTCCAATACACTTTTTCTTCTACTACCCTCCTTGGCAACTAAAGTAAAAAGATATCACTAACTCTTGTAATAGCAATAGCTTCCTATTTCCTATTTCTTCAATTTTGCAGGGGAAGTTAAACACAAAAAGAACCAGAACTATAACTTGCATTCCAGTAGAAGTTTACTGTAATTGTACAATGTTTTCAAAAGCTGTGCCAAGTAAATATTTGTTATAGTTCCTATACATGTTGTATTTTTTGTTAAAGAATGAAAAATCGTTTCTTAGGTACTTAGAAAAACTTCACATATCATGAAAGTATTTTATAAAGAGTGACTGAGCTTGGGCCTGATTCTGCTTTCAGTGAAGACTTCCAAAGCTTTACAGGGATACTCAGTCTTACATTACAAAAAGTAACTCTTTTCTCACTTAGAGAAAAGTTTTATAGCTTCTATAAAATAAACACAAAACTAAAAACACAACCACTAAATGCTGCTTACATGTATGACAGAAACAAAAATCTGAGGAGAAGTTAGAAAAAACTTCCATTACCTTCTCTAGCAGTTCTTTCACTACTTCATTTGTCAGTGTTTCATATGTTAAAGGACATTCCTCAATCACCAGCCTGGGGTGCCTTTGTCCTCTGGGTGCTGTGTGCTTCTGGCTAAAACACAGAAAGAAAGCAGTCTTTGTCAGGCGTTTGCTGCCAACTTGAGCAAATGCTTGCATATAGAATTCTTTTCTTTTGGAATAGTTATCAATGAAATCCTGACAATGCTTCTTCATACTTTTTAGAACTCAGTGGGTTTTGGTGTTTTGTTCTGTTTCTTACACAAAGTGGCAGGTACTGTGTGTTTCAATGCAAGGATAAGAATATTAATATTTAACAGGAAATTCATCTGAAGACCATGCAGAGAGATATTTTGGAAACTGAGCTTTACTGACAAACAGATCTGCCTTTGTAATAAATAAATGCAAACATCTCTGACAATGCAAAACGCACAAATTTAAACTATAAATTTAGTAAGCACACAGAAGGCTCAGTCTTGTAGAAAACACACCATGAATAGAAATGGTACTTTTACACTGTTAACATCCTGCTGCTTAGTTTTTGTAACTAAAGCAGAGCTGCAGCTGTTAAATGAAACAGTATAGGCAAATACTAGGAATACAATGCAAAAACACCTACTGAGGGTTAAATAATGTTTAAACCTCTCATATTTAAGCTGACAAACTCGAAGTTCCACTTAAAGTTAGAGAATAGTATTAATGTTTCATCTAAAGCCAGTTGTTATTAGTTAGACAATATTTAGTGTATGCCAGTGATTATAATGGGATTTTATTTGATGCTTCCTTTGTATAATCATTTCAGTGAGAAAAGAAAATCAATTAGACACATTCAAATATAAAAGTTTACTTGCCAAACCGTAATTGGAAGTAGTTGTATTTGCCTACACCAGAACCAGCCTCAGTACACACGGCACCTGGGAAGGAAAGTGGAACCTACACCAGTTTCACACGTAGGCTAGAGACCTCATCCTTCACCCATTCAAGGGCCAACAAAACAAAAACTTCCAAAGGATGCCACATCTACAGGGCAAAGGCAAATTATGGGAGCTGTGTGCTGGCAATGCCAGCTCTTGGAAGCCTCAGCTCCAGGGCAGGCATTTTGCTTTCTTACTCAACCTTTTCCCCACAGGAACAGCATTCACCTTGTTTGCAGATGAATTTATAAAGGTTAAGTTGTATGAGCAGCAAATACTCTGAACAATGTTTGTTTAATCAAAGGGTTCGAGAATTTCTCTCAAATGAATGTTTTACAAAAGCATTACTGGAGTGGCAGCAAGGCAGCTTCCAATTCACATCCTCTCAGCCCTCAAATAAAGGCAAGAACCTTTTTGCATCACATAAGGACTCAGGAGAGAAGGGGAAGCTTGACAGCTTTTAATGCTGCAAGAAATCCACTTTTCTAGTTATTCAAAATAAGAACCAGGGGTTATCTTATTTGCATTCAAAGGAACTAATGAATGGTAACACTGCTTTGTATGTATTCTTTAGGATCACATGGCGATTACAATGCAATAAAAACAAGAATAATAAGCAAGACTATGGATCTGGAACATAAATAAGTTCTTGCCTCCCTGTCAGTGTCAAAAACAAGCTTTTGTATGAACTCTGATTCAGAATGATGATTTCCTTCTTAATAAGGAAAAAGCCCAAACTACCCCAGACAAATTAATTCACAAACCATGTAATTTTTCTCTAGAAAAGGAGAAAAATTTTGAAAACCACGAAAAAGCAGGCACAAGATAGTTTAAAGCAGCTTATTACTCTCCTAGTATTTTGGTTAATCTTTTATTTGCTGCAAGTTCTAAGGCAGATGATATCACACTTTGGATTTTTGTCGGGATATTTACTAAGGCAAAGGAAACATTAGCTTATTGTGTGCTTAGCATTAATTAAAAGCATTACTAACTGGCTAATCTGAGGTGCTCATTTCAAATGGATAAGTTACGGATGTTGAGCAGTCCACTTAAAAATGGCTTCAGTAAAGGATCAGTGTATTCAAGTTGTTCCACTGTTACCTTAGTTTTAATCGTGAGAGTACCACTCGATACATGTGACTTGCAGGGAAATTCCTTCTCCGTCCAATTGGCAGCATAATGGGATGAACAGCTCCTACAACATAGCCTTTGCTGTAAAATTCTTCCACCCGAGGTGCTATATCCAACACAGAGCTGATCTTGATAACTTCTGGATTTGAGGAAGCTAAAAAGCATTGAAAGCAGAAGAGAAGCACATGATACTGTGTATGTCTATAAACATTCTGGGCGAGTTCCTTTTATGTAAACCACACAAAATTTATCCCAAGGCTTTTAATAAAAAACTACTGTTCTATTTATACAACAAAAAGCAGATTCATGGATGATTCAACACTATTCAACTACTTCAAGCACCTATTTTTACAGCTTAATATGATCTACTTTTAAAATACTTGGCAATGTTTTCTGTTTGATCAAGGTCTGCCAAGCTGATTTAAAAGCTGTGTTAACATGTAAACACATAATAGGGCTAAACTTAACAAAACAACTATTTTGTCTAGCCAAAGCCTTAAACATACTGATGCAGTATCCCTCAACTCTAGTTTTGAGGTAAATTCCCATGTAACAGACCTAAGCCTATGACAATTGATTTGTTTCCATTAATTTTTTAATTTTTTTCCCCTTAGAAGTGATCTGTGGAGTATCAGTTGACACTTTGACAGTCTCAGTTCCTTTTTTCAACAGACTTATGTATCACCTAAGTAAGCTTGTGCTCTCACTGATTTCTGCAAAGCGTCCCTCTCAGCATGTGCAAGCATTTTGTATCAATAGGCATCACCTGGATAATACATTAGTGTTAGGGAAAACTACAGAGATAAAGGGAAAACTTCTTGGTGAACCTTTTTTGAATGGTCCACAGCTTTTGCAGAGAGAAAAGGAAGATTCAACACTGGTAACAGATTACATACTCTGCTACAGTCAGTCTGATGGGTCAGTAACTCCTGTTTCTCTCAAGTACAGCTGAAACTCTAGATGCTCTCAGAAAGCAGGAAATCAACACTCATACACAAACAGCAGCAGAAGAGTACACCAGCACAGATTTGCCAAAGCTTTCATCCTTTGCACTTAGGAGCTCTGATGACAAAACTGCCTAGCTGGAAATCTGCTGGTCTATTGGTGACCCCTGCTCCAAGCAGTCTACTTGTCTGGATTCTGATGAGTTCCTCTTTGTAGGACTTTGTATGCATTAAGACCAGTGGCCCATCTGCATTAAAGGATGCCTCAATCAAAACTAAGTGACCTCGCAACACTTTTTTCAAGATACAAACAACTTGAACATGCTGCCTTGAACATTCCCTTTCAAACAATACAACTGAAATTAATTAAATACACTAACTCTCCTTTGATTCCGTAATTTAAAAAACGTATAAAATAAAACAAATACCATCACAAATCTCTCATCACTTTGTTCATTTTTTATTCCTACCTTTTCCTGACTATCTGCATTATAGTGCAGGTTGGTAGTAGCAAGGAATTTAAGGACCTAAGACCCAGCAAGTCGCTAAGTTTGTCTCTTCTACTGTTTTTAACTATTACTACTGTTACTAACGTTATACTGTTTTTAACTCTGGTTTTATAAACCAGAGACATGACTCCTTAGTTTGCAAGAATATTTTATCCTAATAAACTGAATTAGAACTCTGCTGATTCACAAGCAGTGTTCTGTAAAACCTGTGCTTTCCCACTATAAAATGAGGATAATATGAACATACTTACACTTATGGAGAGCTTTAAAAAAAAAGACCACAAAAAACCCACAAGCCATCAGAAACTAGTATTTTACAATACTCAAATGCTTTTTAATACCAATTTCTACTAATGGAACAACAGAATGGTGGCCTACTTTCTTATCACTGCAAAAACCTTAACAGAAAAGCAATCAAGAGGAACCAGAATAATTTATAACATGGGAAACACACTACCAAAAATTATCACCAACATATATGTTGATGGTTTATTGCTGACAACCAGCAAATTCAACCAATTAAACTAAACTGTCAGTCATTCCAGTCATAAGGACATGGCTGTTGCACTTTATTTTTAAGCAGACAGTGTATCACAGCTCCCCTTTTGTAAACAGAAGATATTTTGTCATCAGCAGTACCTCCATCCCATGATTCCACTCACTGTAAATCCAAGAGATGCATGCATTGAGAAGTAACTACTCCATAGCCCACAGGCCAAAAAAGCAGGAATGATGCAATATGATCATCACTTCCCTGATTTTATAAATGTCTTAAACCCTTTTTCATAAAAAAAATTTCCTTCCTGATGTGGTCTCAACAGGCAGCCAAAATATTGCAGCAATAACAATTCCAGCTAACTTTCTAGCTGCATAGTAAGCCTCAGATGCAGGATACTGAAGATGCTGACAAAACAGCTATTTCATACTTATTCATAGTGGTATTCGGAGTGACAAGAGCTTGACAGCATGGCATCTTAGTAGGCTGCATCAGTATTTCTTCTTTTCCCTAATAGAAATGTAATATATAAAGCACAGGCATTCTGCTTAGTAGAAATATATAAACTATCCCTACTTTCTGGTTAAACTGATTTCAAAAAATAGCAGCTGTTTGTGTGATTTGGATATGTCTCATGACTGAGACCTTGGAATTTACAGTCACTGACCAACATCTAAAATTACACTTCAGAATCCACTGCTCCCGCTTCTATTCTGTTCTACCAAAATAAGATGGGCTTTAATTTTCTTGTTTAGGATTCCCCTGATGGACATCATCCTCCATGGAATTCAAAGCTAATTTTTACAGTAGGGATAGGAGCATTTTGGGGACCAGGAAGGGAGAAGCCAAGGTTCAGTGCACAGCTAATAACTAGTTAGGATGCACAGGGACTCCAGCCAATAAATTCAAACTAGAGCATGGTTGACCTAATCTGCATCATGGCCTGGGAAAAGATCAAGGACTGCTGAAAGTTTCCCCAGCAAACTCATTTTGACTGCACGTTGCACATACCTGATAAAGCACAGAATAAGGCATACTGAATTGAAGTAACACATCTATGTTTGCTATACTTTTATCTTGATGCATGAAATGGTTTACTGTAAGATCTTAAAATACTATTAAGTGCAGATTTTCTCTATTTGGTGCAAGATCCAGTGGAAAGAAATCACTCAGGAACACAATATTCTATGCAGAGGAAGTCTTTGCTCTGGAAGTAGGCAAGGCAGAACGAGTGCCATAAATACACAACTTGACAGCAGAGCAAAAACTTTGGTTTGAAGTGATAAAGGGCTCTCAGTTTCATTTAGCCAAAGGTATTCAAATAGCAACAAGTATATGAGCAAGCTGACTGAAGTAGAAGGAAAAAAGAAAAACGCTCAATATATTCTCCACAGTACTTGAGCCAAGCCTCCCATTTCAGTAACATTCAGAATTGAAAAATACCTCCAAGACAGCATATACACACACCATGGTTTTTTTTCTGTATTCATCTTGGCTCTAAAAAACAGAGACTTTAAAAAAATATTTTAAGGTTATAGACACACATAGCTAGAACCATTCAGCAGAAAGATACCTGTGCTTACAAATCCTTTTAGTTCAAGTGAGAAACCTAAAACAGAGTGAGGCAACTATCTGAAACTGATCTTAGTTATTTAATATTTATTAAATGCTTAATAGCAATCTGGATTATCAGACAAAACGAGAGAAAATTAATCTTTACTACTGTACTGCTAGGTTATATAAACAGAGGATACACCTTTAATTGCACTTGTTTGATGGGCTTTTACTTAAAAAGTCACAGCCACTTTTACAACAAATAATTTACACAACACTACTAGAAACTAACTTGAAAACACAGCAAAACTATCTGGAACAGAGGCCATTTAAGAACACTGAATGCTCTTCAGTTTCCAAAAAAATTATTCTTTTGGTATCACTAGATTAGTAGGTAATCCATGTATGCACTAGGCAGCCTAGCTTTATTTCCAACATCTTACCACTACTTACTCAACAGTTTTGTTTCTTCAAAAGGCAGAAGCTAGTGAGAAACTTTTTGTGTAAATAAACAGAACACAATTAGTTTTCCAGTACTATAACCTAGCAGAATATATCTTCTATTAGTATCCTGCAGTTTTTAAATTAAAAGACTCTTGTATTTTAAATAAAAATATTACAACAGTTAAAACTAATCAGAAGCCAAGTTTTGTTTATGAAAAAGCTCCTGTAATTGCAGTAAGACCTGCACTTACACTTACTTGCATTCAACCCTTCTAGTTACAGCATTTACTTCAAATCCTTGTTACTAAGCATTTCCAGTAGACTGGGTTGTTACAAAATGCAAGTTACTATAAAGTGACTGTAAAACTGAGCTGTCTGTTCTCTGAGGGCAGCCATCTGGGCTTGTTTATGTTTTCAACTTTGTGGAACAGGGACTTGCTCTGTTAGAGATGGGACACCCTCGGGAAGGAAGTATCCCACAGAGCACTGTCTGCCTCTAGCTATGCATACAGATTTTGTTTCATTTCAGTCACAATTTCAAAAGACTATTCAACAACTACAAGCAAAGCATTTGGAAAAAAAAGTAAGACGAAACTCAGACTCTTACAGAAACATCTACCAAGAGACTGCGGTGGGTGTAAGAGGGGAAGTTACTCCTGATACACAACTAAGAAACAGACTTACTTCTGCATAAAGTAACAAGGACAATGACAGCCTGTTTTTGGAAGCTGAGTGCATTTAAAAAAATTGTTATTCAATTAAGGCTCAGGCACAGTGCATTTTCTGAACCGTCACAGTGAATTCAGACAACCATTATTCAAAGCGAGTATGGATGGCAGTATCTGACTCACAGGAAACTAGGAAAAATCTCTTAACAGTTTTTAGCCAGCTTCCTTAACGAGGACAGTTGTGTAATTTGGAGGGTTTAGTTGTTAAAAATACTTCAGCAGTTTCCATTGTAATTTTATACAAGTAAGAACCTTCGTCATGATTTGTGTTTCAAAATAAAAGTCTTACATTTTGGCTAGCTTTTATAAAAGTGCCTAACATTTACTGTAAGTCAAACAAGACAAAAGTAAGTTAAATCCTGTTTCTTCTTATTTCAAAACAGTAAAGATACAGCATAAAAAAATACCTTCCAAAGAAAAATCCAGCAATACATATTCATAAGCAGAATCCGTCTTTGTCTCAACTTGTGGTCTTTTCAGTGTAGAGAAGATTTTTCCAGGGCTGCTATCATCTGGGTCTTCCAGCTTTCTCAGTCCGCACCCCATGGCAAGATCTGCAAATGATTAAGTCGCAGGAAAAGGTGGGGGGAGCAGCAAGATCTGTCGCTCTTACTACAGGGAAAAAAAAGGAACCAAATAATTCCCCTTGATTTTTTTCTATTAGCTGTAAATCCAAACAGAGAAAAAGTCTGGTTCCCACACCAAAAAGCAAAGGTACTTTCCATTCATTTTTAACATAGAAGCAGTAAGTTCGTGATGATTTCAAGCTACACACTTGGTTAAGAGTAGGCTTGATTTCGCAGCAACATTAGAACTGCTCCAAACTAGCAGAGATTTTCCATGCCACGTCAATTTACAGCCAGCCCCTATCAGTGCTCTCTTGCAGAGGACACCAATAGTGCTTTGTTTGTCCTTCTAGACTGACCGAGTAAGGGGGGGCAAGGGGGGGGGGGAAGAAGAACTGAAAAAGAAAGTTAGAAACTTGTCTGTCATTACTTACCTCCAGAAGTTCCCAACTGCAGTAGAAAGTCAGACAGGAAAAAAGCAAGTTAGTCAGAATGAAAGAATGAGAAAAGAGCCTCAACATGGTTGGAGACGAAAATCACTTCCAGAAAGGAAGTCAGCTTCAAGAGGAAATTGCTTCTGGCATCTCAAAGGGTAGAAAGGCAAATGAAAAGCTGTTTAGTCCTTATTTTAGATTTCAGAGTTGGCTCCTATTTCCTTTCTACAGGGACTTTCTTCCAGAGGAAAAAAAAACAACACATGAACACAGTGTAACAGTGTAAAAATATGTAGTAATTTCTTACCCAGAAAAATCAGTAAGAATCTTCATCATGAAAATTAATTCACGTAACTGATGTTGCAAAACACCAAAAGAAATTACACTGAAATATTCCTCATTTCATATGGGAAAGACTTTTTCAACACTATATATGAATAAAGTTACAAAATTTTGTCTTCCATTACTCCTGGGTATTAAACAAACAGAATCCTTTGCTCCTCTGTTAAACTCACTTTAGCTGGTAAAGCCACAGACTTTCAACACTGCTTTCTATGTAAACTTTTCTTTAGGGCCTAAAAATGCACTATAATTTTAAGGGCTCTCATTACTCTTCTATTTACCATTGCAAGTCACTTGTAACTTTATTACACCTGATGCAGAGTGCAAAAATGCATGGGGGAAAAAAAAGGAACACAGAGTTATTTTCTATGGCACTCCTACTCCCAAGATGAACTGTTAGAAATTTGCCTTTTTATTTTTAGACTGCACCTAAAGAAATTAAGAGTTGACTAGAAAAAAAACCTAAGATTCATAATATCATTGTAGATTGTATGAACTTCACATTTAAATTCAAAAGGCTTTTCTGCTTTTTTCATTGAAATGCATATACCTTATTAAAAATACTTATATTTTCTATAAAAAATAATACCAAGTTAGGCATTGACTATTCAGGGGTTTCTGTTCTACTGCAAGCAAAGTGATCTGCTTTTTTTATTTAAGTAACCTATCAGGAATGACAAGTCTGCAAACCCTTTGAAATATATATTACAGACTGAAATCACATAATTCTGGAACAAATTTAAAAATCACTTAGCGCAGAGCCTAGAAATTAAGTTGTTAATATTGCAGACTTTAAAACAAGTTCCCAGGTGCTGAAACAGAAAGGAAATCCTCAAGTGTTGTCTTCCTGATTAAAACCTAGGAAAACATATCAAATATGCAAAATTCTTCATCTTCCTACAAGCCTTCTCACACAGAAATTGCTCCCAAACCCTAGTTTGTTTTTTTTTTTCAGTAAAGACTATCCCTGAACTGTTGCCATATCAGCCATACATGTAAACTGTCCACTCAACCTTGAGAATCCTGCTGCTTCATTCTACACACCCCTTAAGATTCTTTGTAAATGCTTGTATGAAGTCATGGCATGAGTAAGGATAGCTGCAAGTAAAGCAACTTCTTGCAGCACTAGTCCAGTTGTCAGCAGGCTGCTCTTTCATTTTTATTTAACTTAAAATAGCTACATTTTCAGTGAGGCCATTTTGAACACGTATTTTGAACTCTTCATGACAAGGCTTACACAATATTACAGCCCTGTCACCAAGATAGGATTTTCCATAGTATAAACAAACTCTTACAACACCACAAAGAATCAGTTACAGATAAAAGCAATGGTCCATATTTTGTGCAGTCCTAGATAAGAAGAAGTTGTTAAATGCTTCCAAGTTGGAAGTCAGTCAACAGCTGCCACTGCAGACTTGCTCAAGTCACTAATGAAACCAAAGGTTGCACAGACCAAAATAAAGAAAACAAAACAGAATCAGCAAGAATGAGCAGCATCCCCCACAGGAGTTCAAAACTGCATCAAAACACTTGAATGACTCAGGAGAGACACAGGATCACAAGATTCTTAAGATTCAAGAGCTGCTTAAAGAGCTGCAATTTCCTGTTGCACAGTGGATACAAACTACAAAACAATCTACTCCCAGTGACCCAAAATGCAAAGGCTCTGGGAACTGGTATGAGAGAAGGAGTAAATCCCTAAAACTACACTGTGATTCACCAGCATGTTGCATTTACAGCACCCCCTCTGAAAGGGCATGTGAGTCCTTCATTGAAGCTTGATATAATTTTCAGACTTTAAAATAGGCGAAGACAGCCAAACAAAGGACCAATGACTCCAAAGGAACTTGGCCTCCGTGGAAGGCTTTAAGGATCCCCCAACAGTTCCTACTCTGATCAGATGGAAAAATGGTACCAAGATAGCAAGAGTAGCACATCAATAGGAATGTGTGTCCTGTGCTGGATTACTGACTGTCTGTTAGCAACACAGGATGAGAAGCAGCAGCTTTAACCAGACTGTGAGGCAAATAAGCCTTGCTGTCTACACACATCTCAGGGTTGTTCCTCCCCTTGCTCATTCCCCGTTTTGTTCCCTCTTGTCTGGGGGAGGTTTGAAAACTTTAGTGTGGGAGGCATTTTTGCAATTGTAGATTGCAATGTACAATTACAAAAATTGTAATGTAATTAACATTACAATCTTAATTGTAACATTAACATTGTTACATTGTTAATGTAACAATGTAAGCCTTGTTATATTACCAGGCTTATTGAACAAAAAGATACCACCCCATGCCTAAAACTGTATTCTGGAAATAGATGTCCCCCATTTTTGACTCTGTGCTTAACTGCAATCAATATGACAGCCAGGGCAGGCTCTGTCTATGGTCTTGGTGCCAAACAAGTGGTACTGGCATCCCTTTTTTATGAAATCTCTCTTGTTAGAATTGTAAGGACAACCCTTCTTGAGGTCTGGAACATCTGTGACAAACCCATCTGAACACAGAGCTTATTTACAGGAATAAAACTATTTACTCCTCCAAAACCCAATATGATCTGCATAAACCATTTAATAATACATTTTAAACACTTCCTCCCTCATTACCTTAGGAGATAAAGAATGGAAGATGGTACCTGATCAGAGTTTCCTCTTGATTAAAATCATGAAATATAAGAAAAATTATAAAAACACCGCATGTACACAAAAGATGTTCCTTGTCTGTACGAACAATATCTAAACCAAAACTCAGGGAAGATCCTAAATTACTGAATCTGCAGTTCAGTCAGCTTTACCAGCATCCACACCAAATGTTGTGGAGACATTAGAGACAACCCTGTCTCCTTCTGGTTAGGACACTGGCTAGTGAGTTAAAAGCAACAGAAATCATACTGCTTTAATACTACATTAACTTGAAAAATAAGCAAAAGAAGCAGTATTATAATTTTATACTTCAAAATATAAATCACAGACTTTGATAGAATTTGATAGAATTTTAGGTGTATCACAGCCATGACAAAACTCCTGCTCAATCCCATGATTTAGAACTAGATTAAGATTCCAAAAGAAGAACATCTCCCACTTTCCAGCCTGTTAGGCCACCACCGGGACAAAACCGTTAGTCTGGGCAGCTTGTATCAGTGAATTTATTCCAGGTAAGCTCATCAGTGAAAAGTTGTGAGTGAATAGCCTTCTCACAGATGTACTGTAATCAGTAGAGATCCATTCCTATTCTCAAGGTTGATATAGTGAACAGCAGAAATACAAATACCTTAAACCTCTATCAATTACCTAAAGTATTATTATTATTATTACTATTAAGAAAGATTTCACTGGGACCAAAACTGACTCAATGAAAAGGACAAGGGTAACTCGCTCTGACAAAGTCAAAATGCAAAATAATTTGGACTGAGCATTTCCTATTCAGGCTGGAATGTTTGCAGGCTTATAAAGGACATATGAATATAAATTAAAGAAATCAGAATTACTCTTGGCCATAGATTGGTCATCACTGACAAAATGTAAACAGAGGACACAGACATTAATAAGATACAAGACAGCATATTACAAATACAAGATTAATTTGTCAGATTTTTTTGGAACCCAAGGGTAGCTGAGGTAGTTGAGGACTCAGAAATAAAACATTTAAAACCCCCTAAATATTAAAAACCTCAAATTGCAACATTTTTGAACTTCAGTTCCTCTTTGAACCTTTTTTCAGGCTTACTTTGTTTTATGACTTAAAACAAATGTAAAGTTCTTGCTTGGGAGAGGATAATGACAGAAAACACAAAAAGCTTCCATCAGAAGAATTCTGCAACTCAGTTGTGAAACATTCAGTTTTCACACCCCCATTCCCTGACATTTCTTTCTTTTTTCTCTAGAATGACTTAATTTAGAGATGCTAACAAAGCATGGTTCCATTCTAAAGGCTCTGAGGTTTGGAAATTTGCTTTTTTTTTCCTTCAGCCTAAATTTTCTTCCTTTGAAGGAAGAGTTTTGTGAATGTGACAGTAACAGTCTTGTTAAACATGTTAATTTGAGCAGAAAAGCCAGCTTTTCTGCTCTAAGTTTTAACTTAATGTTCTAAAAATAATGAACAGAGATGACAACAATAGTTTGCTTTTGCAGTCATTAAAACATAGTTTAATGATCAAAGTTTCATTTTTTCCCGTTTATCTAAATCCATATTAAAACTTTGATATTACAATAAACATAAGTTACAATCCAAACAGTAAATATAGACCAGCTGGAATTAAACTTGTAGCTACCAACTCAGAACTTTACTAGAAATCCAAAACTACAAAAGTTTGTTTATTATTGCTGTATTACAAGCAGTTTCAATATCAAGAAATTTTAATTTCTAAAATTGTCAACAGTTCTCTAAAATGAGATCTGCAAATTTATTCAACCTTTCTCTCTGTGCATCCACAGTGTCTCACTGACCATGGCAGCACCAAGTGTATCATCTGTATCTCTTTAACACAGAATCAAACACTACAGCCATATGTTAACCACCAGCTATAGCCATATGTTAGCCACCAACTAAACCCATGGATTCTAGAAGGAAACTGGGTGGTCTAGATCTGGATTTTTTGTATAACAGCTATATAAGGATTAGTGTGCAGGACTGCACAGATGGCACTGTATTCTGGATCCTTAAAATAAGGATTTAAGTTGAATATTTTTTAATTCAATAGGAAATGTAGGAAGTTAGCAGGTGAACTGAACCTACTGTAGTACTTCAACATTACAAAGGCACAAACCCATTTTACAAAAAAAAACCAAGGTATTTTGCAGCCATACAACTTTTCACATTTTATAACTATGTTAAACAGAGAAAAACATTTCGAGAGAGCCATGTGTTCTGCTAGTTTCTACTCAGTTACTACTGGAATGCAGTTTACTCAATGACTTACTAGCTCTTATGGAAAATCAGTTTCAGAATATAAAGAATTGCAAATTTAAAACAAAAACTGTAAACAGTTTTTTGGGGATAATAAATGGACTTCTGATGCGTAAGATCTGAAGTAGCAGGAACCAAAAATGCTAGTGAACTAGCAAATTCTACATTTTACAAAAAAAACAAAAACCAGAAATGTAAAAATACATGAGAGACAACATCAGTAACTTTCTGCTTGTCTAAGGCTTTTATCTGGTGTTAATCAAACAGAGAATGCTAGAACTAACCTACTGCAATGAAATATATGATTAAGCAGACAGCAGTTGCTAAAAACTGTACAGCCAGCTCAGTAGAAAACAGAAGATATCAACCAGTCCTCCTAAATCCTAAGGATTGGAAGCCAGAAAATTAACGTAGTTTGCTAATATGGGAATGTGGCAGCCAACACATTAAGATGATCATCAGTTACTGCATGTCCTCAGGGCACATGGGGATACATTCCCTCCAAGCATGAGTGTGGAGCCTCAATTATCAGTGGGAAACTGCAGAAGGCCAAAGAGAACATGACCCTTTCTCCAACCCCCATAATCCTCATCTCAAGATCTGCAGTTAACTAAATTACTTATTTAACAGCATTGGAATCTCCACATTCTGGAAAGCTGAACTATAAGAATAAGACTGTGCAGTGTAAAGGAACAAGAAGTCATGAACTCTAGAACATGAAAACAGACAACTCTAGGCACTAAGGAAATGCAGTTCTTCCTCAGCACATACTTATTTCAACTAGCACATATTTAATTCAACTACAGGGATTCACAAAGGTAAGTCAGTTATGTCTCAACAGTGCCTACAGAGAGATTCAACTCCTGAAAGGTTGGTTCAGTCACTGCTGTCTGATGTTATGCCATCACTCTTGGCAAGCATTCTGAAGAAAGATGAGCTACACTAGAATGAAAAGGCCTCAGTATTTCAACAGTGACTGCCAGTTCCTGGAGAAAAACCAATATTCAGAGCTACTTGGTTTCTTCCCGGTCTCTCAAATCAAAACAAAGCTTTGTTAAGACCTGAAGACACAATCCTAACTAACAATACCTCCAGACTGATGTTACACACCCCACAGGGGTACACTGCAGGGATAGTTAAGTGCCTAACACTGAATATCCTTACAAACAAGTTCACATGCAAGGAAAAAGACAGTGAGTGATCTCTGAAGCAAAGGCCATGGGATCAACTCATTATCAACAATTTAACATCTGCACCAATTAAGAGAAAATAAACTACATTTTGTGAGTGTCTGGAGTAGAGCCACAATCTGATGACATGTGACTGCACAGTATTCATACACTTACAAGCAATTAGTTCAAGAGACTTCCCTCTAAGCACTCTTCTTTTAAGTTAGTACTCACTATAAAATTTAATTCTTGAATCTCTGAAGCATTATCAAAAACAGGCAAGCCACATTTGGTAAACTAAGTGCAGATTCCAAAAATAAGGGCTTGGGACTAAATCTCCAGAATCCTGGGTCAAATGTGTGTTTCCTGACACAAGAAGCAAGGCTCTACCAGAACACTATCTTTCTTTGGTACCTTCAGAGATAAAACTTCATTAAAAAATATTTACTATGTAAAAATTTTTCCATGTAAATGAACTATGGCTTTGATGAGACAATCTTTTTATGATATATTCGTATTGATGAGCTCTAAAATGTGAAAATTAAACAGAACTGGACAGAGGTATTTAGTGGCACAGACTTGCTCAAACATGAGAACCTAAAACAAATGAGTATTTTCCCCTTCATAAACAGGCTGAGCTCAAAATGTCTCCAAAAAATTGTATACTTCTTTTGGCACCTATTGGTAAAACAATCAACTACAGCTGCTACAGCAATAAATTGTTAAAAAGTGAAGCTATTACAATTATATTTATGTAGATTTTCCTACCTAGTAGAAGGTGCAAAGTCACTTGAGGAAACTTGCAACCAAAACCTAGTACATGGCATCTCCCTTCCTAACAATTTCATTACAGCACAAAACCATAACCAGACTCCAACTCTCTTCTGGGACAACACAAGGCACTATTGAACACTAGAAAAATCTTTAAAGAGATTTACATATCATACATGGAATATTCACTGACTACAATGTCCACCTGGCAAGATCTCTGAATGATTAAAAGGTAAAAGGCACCAACAAAAGAAATCCACACAGAAAGAAAACCCCCAAATTACCACAAAACAAATAAAATTGAACAGCTCAAGGATATTTTAGATATAAAAAATACAGATTTCAGTGCTAAAGAAGCAATAACCCATACCATGCACTCCTGTTAATAGAGAGGTTGCATTTTCAACCTTTGGGGAATCTGACTTTTGTAATGAATAGAAGGAACCCTAGGAGGTGAGGGGAGAAACAAAAACCAAAAAACAAACAACCCACCACTACCAAAAAACAAATTATTTTCCTGAATCAAGGAAAAAAACAGTATTTCATCTCAATTTCTGTTACTGCCTTATTTTCATACAGACAACAGAAAATGTCAAAGAAGTGAAGATAAATTTTCAATGTTTTTTCTAATTCAAGTAGTCAATTCTTACCTTTTTCTATAGCTAAAAATGTACTATAAAACCAAATGCATATGAGAGAAAAATATTAGGATGAGAACAATTCATTATTAAACTAGGGGTCCAAATTTTATTTTAAAAAGTTATAACTGCAAACACTAAAATGACACACAAGTACAACACCTTATAAAAGCAGAGAATACTGACAGCAAGAAGAATTAAGCTGGACAAATTGTTTTGGAATGGAAATGAAATTCACATAGATTTAAATAATCAGATTTTATCCACAGTACCAAAATGCTGTATGTGGCAGGTATGTGGCAAAATGGCTTCAACTTTGTAACTAACATATCTTTAAAGTTTATGTAGCCCAGAAATTAAAGGTGACATTATCTCTTTAGTAGAAGTACGCTGGCTTTCAGTCTGGGTTAGTAACTGGAATACATACAGCAGGCTATGTTTCAGAAATCACCTATTGTCCTGTAACAGGATTTCTATCAAGAAAGGAAGTCCGGGGATAAAGTTATTATTTCACGGCGTTTTACCTGACCAAACTATAAAATTCCATGTTATTATTTGACAAAAAGTGGTGGTATTTTAACTGGGAACCTATAGGGAAATGTCAGAAGTTAGGAAGAACATACCCTCCCCTGTGATAGGTATTTTAGCAAAATACACAGCTAAAAACCCAGTGTTTTACAGCATCTGTAGAAGGTAGTGTAAAATTTTATCTTCCATTCTGTAATCTTTTCTAGGATGAAATTGGCGACTTCATGCATACTGAGGTTTCAGACTCACAGATGAATGATGCAGAACATTTCTTCTCACAGAATGCGACCTCAATTCCTAAAGAGAGGGGAAAATGCTGTGTTGTTTCTTCCATTCCAAAGTTGTCCCATTTACTGCATTAATAATGCTTCAATGAATAGTTACAGTCCACTATTGCATAAGCTGGACAGACTTGGTTCAAGAAGGAAAAACAGATTTTCATTATGCACCTAGGTCATGAAGCCCACAGTGGCAGGAAATACCTTCCTTTATTTATAAGCATGGAATCTTAGAATGAGTTCAGAATTCTTTTACTAAAGAAAATAACCAAGTTTTGTTCATTGATCATATAGTCTTATGAAGGTATGTCAAGTTATTAAAGCAATTGCATCCTCTTTATAATTGGATGGGGAAAATTTCTTTTTACGAAGTGTACAGTGAAAAACTGGTTTTTTTTTACTTTATCATTCTCTGTAATGTAGATTAGAGCAGTGCTTTACTATGGGTACTTACAATAATGTTTACATTAAGTTTTTAGTAGCTGATACATAAAACCTGAACTAAACAACTGGAAGTTGTTCTATTTTTAAACTGAGAGTCAGTGGACTGTGCTTACATTATTTGTCAGTGGATGCCACTAGCTGCTGACAAAAGGATGGCAAGATGCAGAAAACACAGCTACCATTTTAGGTAATAGCACAAACAAATTTTAGAATACTTGTACTATTCTGTTTCTTCTTCCAAAGATCAAATTCTCTTACAGTCCCCCATCTCAGCTGCTCTACATCCGAAACGTGCACTGACCATCTCTTTTACTCTTTACTTAACTATGATAGACTCAAACTGTCCTTTCTTTCTAACCTTATTTCTTACCCCAGGCCTTTTCAGCACTAACTTCTTTTTTGTTTCATTAAATGTAAACTTTTTGCCCTCCTTCTGGCTCTGACAGTTTCCTAATACAACCAGCTGCAGTATATACAGGATATCCAACCCACTATAATTTCAAGATATCAGTCTCTTTCCATCATCTACTAACTCCCCATCATGTTTTACACTGCTTTTCAAAACTTCAAGGTTCCATGCTCTTTAGTTTTCATATCAGCTTTACAGGATTTCAACCCCAATGTACTTCTCTTTTTCTTTTGTTTGACTTCTATTAGTATAGATAGGATACAAACACATTCTTCTTTGTCTACTGAGAAAATTATCCCCAGTTTTACACTGGTAGGCTTCTAATATTTGTTTAAAAGCCACAGCTGGGGATAAATCATACAGGCACATATGCAGATGAGAAGTCACATCTTAACATACAGCAAGGCCCTCCTAAAATCAGTGAGCTGTTTGAAGGCTATCAAGTAAGAAATTGACTTGAATTTTAAGACATTGAAAACACACATTCTTCCCTAGGGGGCTCTTTTAATCAAAATCTTAGTTTTTTAAAAAAATGTAAGCAACAATAAGAGGCAGCATTTTCACAGTAAAAGCATGCTTGAGCACCTGCCAGAATACAGCCCTATAAACACAAGCTACTGTAAATTGCACAAAGTAGGGGAAAAAAAGCAAAGTTGTCAAAAGGGAATTAAAACAGTTTTCAGAAACAAACAAACAAAAAAAAATCATACATAGGAAGTACTGAAAATTTCATTCTTGTTGAAGGAAAACAATCCAAACCCATATAAAATTCAGGTAGTTAAACTAAAATGACGGAGTTTACATATACATTACCATCCCAGGAATGAATGACACTGATTATATAAAGTTTGTTTTATGAAGAGCATTATGAGTAAGTGTCAAACTGCAGGAAGCAGGTAAGTGATGCTGCAGACTGTGTTAGATCTGAGCATGTTTCATTATTCACTAATTCATAAATAGCAAGCATTGCAATGTAACAACTGACCCAAATTCCACAACTGGCAGCTGCTAGCTGTTATGTTGATGATGGATCTCAGCCACACAGGAAGGACTGGACGCACACACAAAAAAACAAAACAAAACAAAAAAATTAATCAGTAAAGCTGGACTATAGTGGCCCAAATGCTTTAACAGTGAACATTCCATAGGATCATCAAGTAAAGATAAAGCAAAAGAACAAAACCCACTGAACTGAAATAAGAGCAAACTAACAGAAAAGAAAGAGAGAAGTTTGTAAAGAGAACACAGAATGTAACAATGAGAAAAAGCATGCACCCCCCTGTACCTTTCCATGTTAATATTAAATTAGCAAGTGGAGTTTCAAATAGCCATTTTAGAGGCAACAGACCTAGCTGCAGCTGGTGATAAGTCTCTTGTCAATCATATAACTAGAAGTTTAGATTCATGTTTCTTAGACTAACATATCTATAAACAAAAGGCTTAATCTCTTTCAATTTCACTTACCTATAAAGAAAATATACAGCAATATTTTTTGTTGTTTTAGATGGAATATCAGACAATAACATGCTGTACAAGTACAAGATAACTAAACTTTTCCCCAAATGATTACACCAGAACTCTTATAAAAGACACAATTTCAGTCAATCTACTTGCATGTGTATCTACACAAACATTTACAAACACACATATTTATATGTATTATGCACACTGAACATAAATCTTCCCTGATTACTCTTAACTTCAGAGAAAGACAGTGTGCTATGTCCAGTTAAATTTACAGAATACTCACAACTCAAAGGCCATCATGCACCATTATGATCTGAATGCAAACATCGAGGCACTATAGGACAAATGACACTTTATTGTCTGGTACTGTTGATACCACCCAAAAACACTGCTTGACAGAAACTATGGGAAAAACAGTAACTGTGACAGAGTAGAACCATGCCTATCCCCCAAAGGGGACACTGCAGCTCAAAAAGGTAGATAATAAGGAAAAAAAAAAAAACTAAAAGCATGAAGCAAAACAAACTTAACCCACCCACTCTGTCTATGTTCCAGAACCTTTTACACCTTGCTCACTCTCTGTAGACTGCAATTGTGTGCATAGCTCCTCGGTCCTCGGGGGTCTCCCTCATATACACATAAAATGAACAGCAAACATTTACCAGGCCAATGCCTCAGAACTTAAGATAACTTAGCAAAACCAAAACTTAATATACAGGTATTTGTCCTGGGCCTGAAATCAAATTCCAATCGTCTCTCAAGTTTCCACTATTACTATAGCCCAGGTAACTTTTACTACCAGACACTATTTAACATATCCCTTTGGAAGCATCCAAACACTAATCTCCATATTAGGAGATTACATAGGATCTGACACATACAGTAGAGATGAGAAATCTTCTCACTTCCTAAAAAAAAAAGTGTCACCTGGCGGCCTTTGAGAATCAATGTTCAACTTATCGATTTGTATAAATGTAAATAGCTGAAGTCACTCCCACATGCTCACAAACCGGACATTCTATTAATTGCCAAAAGAATTAAGCTTAAAGTAAATATATTCAACCTCGTTAGCAAACACATGATCACAGGGAGGGGATTAGCATTTTTGATTCAAACTTGATCTTAAATACCAAATTTGGTCTCAAAATAATTTACAGTTGGAAGTAGGAGAACGTTGTCTTTGAATTTTCATTTAGCACTATTAAAAACTTTGTACTAAAAAATAGTATTTTCTTGATCTAACTCAATAGCTATTAGTGGTTCTACTGATGATAGAACAGAGAGAATGATGTGCTGTGAGCTGCATTTGAAATCTGTAAGAAGTCTATGACTATCAAACAGATCTGGATACCAGCTGTAGCATCCTACTCTAACCACCTGACTTACAGCTCCTCGCACGAAGCCCAGGAATTGCACTGGGAATACACAGTGCAGTGGAGGCAATTAGTAGATTTCCTCCAAGGTATAGTTATTACTTCAGGCACCTGCTTTCTCTTACGTGGCCACTACTTGGCAGTTTTCAAGCAGCAGACATATTTGTTGGGGTATTTTAAGAAGACTACAGTCACCAGGCAGTCGCCTTCTGCAGCTGGGGAGCAGGTGCTAATACCACAGCCATTTGCCTAACGCATAGCAGAGTGCTGACAACATTTGCCTTTTTCAATCATTGATGAGAGCTCAGCCCCACTGACAGTCACAATACAAGCTGATCATATCCATTACCTGGGAAACATTCAAACTCCAAGTCGGTGTGTGAAAAGGTAATATGAAAATTTAAAAGGGAGAGCTACATTTTAGAACTACTAATTACTAGTAAATGAAGCTAACTAAATAAATAAAACCCAAATTCACCATCAAGCTGTAACAAATAAAATTATCAGAATTCAGTAAGCCTTTGGAAAGGTTTCAATATCTGTGAATCTACTCGAGACCTGAACAGAGCAGGGTTTCAATTCTAGATAACAAGGCTTCTGAGAAAACAGGAAAGGATGAACAAGAAATACAGGGCACTTCATGCCAAGACAACACTTGGGTTACACCTCCCTCTGCTGGAAAGAACTAGTACATGCTGTTTTACAACAGTCTGGAAATATACTAAGAAAAGTAAAATAAATTTAACATGTGTGGAAAAGAGAGCTTATAACATGGCTTTTATTCACTTATGTTTAGTCTTCCACTTGCAGCTGAGTAAGCACCTGTCACAGAAGCATAAATGCTGTAATATCAAGTGTAATTACTGACAACTTCAGATCTCTGTCATCAGGGAAATCAGTCTTGACATTATTTCACCTATGGTATGAACAGCCTCATTAATTTAGGCAAGAGTACTTTAAACCGGGAACCAAAATAAATCCAACAACTTGCATCAGGTGACACAGAATAATATTCATATGGCCTTCCTAAATCAGAACTACACAGGACAACACCCAGAGGTGTCTGACTGGGACAGTTTTTCATTCTCTGTGTTTCAAAATCTCACCTCTCCACAACATGAGGAGCTTTATATTAAAGCCAAAATAATGAATGTAATGTAAAGACCCAGAGAAAGAAACAAGGATTTGTAATCACCACTTCAAAGGTCTGAATGAGGTTCACCATTTTCTCCACAAGTGGTTCTTATATGTGGTTTACTTTGTAGCTCACTCTTAACTAGTCATGTTTCAACTTCTTAGTTTCCCCAAAGAGTTCCAAAATAACATCTTTGTGGCTCTGTAACAAAACTTCAAGATAAGAAAAATCTGTTTCTCTCCCAATATTTCCCATTTCCTTATTTCCCAATTCATTAATTAAAGACTTTTTCATCCATTCCCTCTTGTTTTAGTGCCACTGCTTCAAGAAAGGAGACAGCAATACTGCCATGTTTACTACAGCTATCTTAGTTTGATACTCACAGCTGCAGGCATGGCTATGTGACTCTGGACATAGGGCTGGTGATGTAGTGTTTGAACTCCATGATCAGAATACAGCTGGTATTAAAAAAAAAAAATACAAATTATTAGCACAAAAGCTTGTTTCACAATGTTAAGTTTTTAACCCTTTCATATGAATTTAGAATCTGTAAAACTCCAAATTTTTGATGTTTACCTGAATTACTGACTTTTTTAAAAACATGGTGTCAATATTTAAATCTATGTTTTCCCCACCGACTGGTAAAGTTCAGTAAACTTAATTTAGCTTAAATCGGTGTCACAAATCATGATCCTTGACAGAAGTAGCAGCTTCTCTATTGCAAATCCATTTCACTCAGCTCTAATGGGAACAGTGTTTAAATGTGTAGATTAGTACATTGAAAATTTAATTCCCAGCAGTATCAGGCTTATAAAATATTTACATACAAGTAATACAGATTATTCTTGGAATTTTACACCATTCTTCTGAAATTTGACACACTGCTTCCCTTAACATGAATGAATTGCCTATCTGTAAACTGAGAGCACATAATATCAAAATATTTCTTAAATAATTTCATCTATTTTCTTAGTGCTCATGGATTTCACATCTCTGTACAGCTTTATATCAAAATCATGAAATAGTAAAGGTAAAATAGTACTGTTAATAAGATTATGACTATAAAGTAAATACCAAGATTTATGCACTTTGAAAAAGGAAGAAAAATCCCCATAACCCAAGCCTTGTATCATTCAGTATCTTTGTAGGGAAATTGAATTACTTCAGCATGTCAGAATTCTCCCCTTCAGATGTCTGAAATACCAGTTTTACTAGTATTAGATGTCCTAATCTACCATCTATTTTGGCATATTCATGAGGAATGACTATTTGAGAAGTACCAATTAATACCAAATTGAAAATGTGTGTAATTCAGTTTTTCTGTAGCCATTTACTATCATCTTTAATATCCAATTATGAAGAGACCAGTTGAATGATGAAGTATTTTTTGCTTACAGTTTTTCGAGTCTGTATCAGTAACATTTCTAATGATTAATTGATTTTTTAAGTACAATAAAGCACTCTCAATTAAGCCAGATCATCAGAATATTTATAAACAAGCTTCTACTCATGGAAGGATTATTTCAATAAACTGTTGTGGTTCAGGGATATTAAACCCAAATTCCAAAGAATGGACTCCATTTTACTTAAACATTACTTGCAAACAAAACCAATTGACAAATCCATATATTGCTGTCTGAAATACATTTGTGACTCTCAAAAATATTTCAGAATCAAAGCTTTCTCCTAGACAGGAAGAGAAATTCTAACTTGAGGGCACCTGAAATTATTTAACATCAACATAACTACTGGAGCTGTTGACCTAACTGCTCTAAACATCCAGTGCTTAAAATAAAAGATTGTATTTTCAAATCACAAATAAGCATTTCAATTTTCAGTACACTTTTTCGGATTTTTAAAAATACCTCAGGAACTGCAGCTTCCATTAGGAGAGGTGGAGATATACATCCACCCTCCGGGTTAATTCCTATTGGCTGATAGAAGACTTCAGATGGTTGCAGATACAGGAGTGGAGGTGAAGAGGTAGGAGACTGAAATAAAACACATTATTCTAATAAATTTTATGATTTAAGCGTGATAAAGAGCTTATTTTACAGTCTTCTTTCCTGCATATAAATGAAAGATAAAGCTTTATTTTAAAATGCTAAATTAATCTTTAATAACCTAAAGAAACTAAGTGAGAGGGAAATAGACAGAAGGGTCAGGTAGTAGAATAAAAAAGTCCTTCGATTTTATGTGGTTTTTAGATTTCATTTACATTTTAGAGAGCATTGCAAAATCCTAAAACTTGTAAAATTCAGACTTAAGAGCACAGAAACATACTACAGTTAAATTTTCGCTTGCTACACTGTTACACTAGCAAACAAGTTTTTTGTTTTAAAATATTTAGAGTATCTCTAATTCAGCAGTGGATTGATCTATTAGAGTGGAACAGACTATAACTGGACAAGGCTGGCTGCTATTAAAGTAATGAGGCTGCAATGTAACAGCTCAAGCTTAAGGGACTTGATCCTCCTTACAGGTTCAAACATTGAGCTCCTCAAGTGTCTAAATTTCCATATTAAGCTGCTCTTTTACAAAACAGATAAACTGTCCCCCCAAAATGAGTAAGTTAACAATATCTTTTCCTACTTCAGGGGCCTGGGTCAAATTTCACCCTGTGTGTGTCAACATGTTTCTGCTAACTCTCTACTCCTATGAAATATCACAGTTACTATCAGTTAATTGCTAAGTTAAAACCCATTTCTTTAATCAGGCAAAATGTGGCAGTTTTTACTTGCTTCTGAAGAATTTGTTAGGTAATGCGATACAAATGTTTTGCTAAAGGGAAGGGGAGGGGAAGATGTTTTCTTTACATCAGATTTATATTTAATGTTTCAACAGATGCAATTTTATACCTTCCATTATAGCAGTAAATGTTGTAAATACATTACTAAAATACAGCAATTAATACTAATTCCAACCAAGCTATGAACTAGGTGAAAAATAATGGTAAAATGCTGCAATTATGAACTGTATTTACCTGTGGAACAGACCACTGCCACTGACTTGAAAGACACTGTGTTGGTGCCTAAAATTGAATAAGATGTCACTAATGTGGTGGAGAACAAATACACGTAAAACACTATTATTCTCAAATCTGTAATTAATTCTCAACTAAAAAGAGGAAGCACAACTTTCATTAAGCCCCAAATTATTCAGGAACATGGTTTTGTCTATTTCCACTCAGGTTCCAACTTGACCATTTCATAAACATCAAAAATACTTAAGTCAGATTCTCAACAGAGGTGATCAGAGCACAAGAATCAATGAACCCAAGCCTGACCACCAAAAAATGCTGTAGCTTTAAGGGAAAAGTCTTTTACAATGAGAAGGGTCAAGTAAAGGAAGAGGCTCTCCAGAAATGTTGTGTGGAATCTTCATCATTAGAGCTACTTAAAACTCAAATGGACAAGTACCCATGAAACCTGATCTAACCAGCCCTACTCTGAGCAGGAGTTTGGCTTAGCTGATAAGCTAGTTGTCCTGCAACACAAAAGAAAGTGTAATTTATTAAACTTTCATGTAGTTACATAAGCAAAATAAACTGTATTCTAGTGAGTAGGTCTTCAATGAAGTTAAAATGTTTCACACTATTATTATGAACAGTCTTTTTATTTCCCAAGAATAAAGAGACCTGGGACAGTGCTGCAAATAGTACTGCATGGCTGGCGGATTACTCATGGTCTGAAAGTCATTTTCAAACAGATACCTGATAGTGGTATGTAGGAGACTGATAAACAGGTGGAGCAACCATCACAGGTGAACTGGAAACAGATCGAGACTTAAAAAGAAAAGAAGTTGCAAATCTTAATGCAGCAATTTTGTAAACTATCACTCCTATTACAAACAGCTCTGGAGCTGCAATGCTGAACCACCCCCTCCCTTTTGAAAATGATTCACTAAACTTTAACCTACACTTAATGTGCTTCAAATCCAGTGTCTCTAATGGCTTACGTCAAACAAAAATCTCTGGCGTATTCACTTACACCCTTCTAGAAAGCACTAGGCCATCACTACCTTGATACAGTAAAAGTTACTCCTGGGGCAAGGCCCAGACTGAATATGAACTATCCTGTTCAATAGGTCACACCAAAGGAAAAGTCCTCTGTAGAAGCAAAATAAAATGAAGTGTTAGTTAAAAAAAACCAAACAAAACAACACAAAACCAGCCCAGTATAAGGAAGCCACCTAAACATCTAGCATAGCTGAAGAAACTGAAGCAGAAGGGACTTGAAAACACTGCAGTTATCCTGCTCCATAGAAAAGCATAAATAGCAAAATTAATTCCTTACTGGCCATGGCTGCTGAACAGGAGAGACTTCAGATGTATGAAAATAAGCCACTCCATTATGGTAAACATATGGATATCCACTGGAAGTGGTCAAGTACATTGTACCAGCTTCTGGTGATACAGCAGTAGTTGCATACATTGTACCAGTTTGTGGTGTCACAGCAGAACCTGGAATATATATTTTAAAAGTTATTTATGAGTAACTTTTCTTAGATGTGTACACCATGAAAAAAAGAGAAGATAATTTTTGATCTTCACAGAAAGAAAACATTCAAAGGAAAGAACATGGAGCAGTGTGTCTAATGCCATCTCAATTCCCTCTCAAACACAATGATGAAAGCAAATGGCTACAGGATGTCTCCAGAGCTAGAAGGGAAAGGCTGCAGAAGATGACATCCATATAAATAATTAAACACAATACATAATATGGGGAGATTTCTGGAGGGAAAAAAAAAAACGGAAAATTAATTCTGTAACTGAAGCTGAATAGTAGTAACAAAATAGTAACATAGTAGAGAAAAAATCAGGAAGAACACAATATAAACAATATCACCAAGTAAGTTTTAGTTTTTCATCTTGCCTTGCAAAGATAAAAGCCACCAAGAAGTGCCATTTTATGAACAGACAGAACACTGCAGAGATCACCAGAATGCTCAGTGGAAGATCAAAAAGGGTCTCACAGACATTCAAGAGCTTTCATTGATAGTAAGAGTTTGACTAATTCCTAGAAAAGGAAGACATCTGGAAACAACACAGCTGAAGTACTACCTATAGACAGGCTAAGATGTTTGTTAGGATGGTGCTAAGCACAGCTTAGGAAAACTAAAGGCTGTCTTAGATCCAGTAAGAAATCTGGAACAGCACTTACTGGTACCTCAGATGAGATCAACATGATCCCATGGCCAACAATCCTATCCACTAGCAACCAGGTACATTGCACAAACTTTCTGCCAGTGTTGAATTAATCTCTGGCAAAGAAAAACTAAATCCTTTCCATCAAATGCAGAAAATTCACTGATGAAAAAATACATTTTGATGCTGAGGAAAAGCAAACCAAGTGGCTCTCCCAGTTACATTCAAAGCTCTTATCACAAATGATCCTATGATGACAGAAGAGCTAAAAATAATTTTGCTTTACAGTACGAAAAACAAGCACTATATGTGTGTGCCATAGAGCACAGCAGTATATTGTCCAGCTCTTTAATTCTGCGAAATATAACGGAGCCACAGCTCTACAATGACATTGTAAGTCCAGGTGTTCTGGCTTGATGAACCCTGATGATGACTGATGAGATGAGCTGCAGGAGGTGACTGAGCATCCTGGTGTCTGAGGTACATTGAGCATGAGAGCAGAGACACTGAAACCAGGCCCTAGGATGTGTCTGAATGACAGTATGATCTTGTAGCACAGCTCTATCCTAGGCATGAGAGACAACCGGTAGTTGAACAGGTCCACAAACAAAGATCTCAAAAGATGGAAGCAGCTTTCTTCAAAAGGTTTTTTTTTCAAGATATTTGGTTTACCCCTCTGTTGCCTCATGCCTCAATTAAAAGACAGAGATTTACCCCTTTTCTATCAACATACACATTATAAGAGTCAGAGGAAGGAAGCCCCACAAGTCAGACAACATAACTGAGAAAGTGTAAGTCAAAGACGGAAAGTAAAAAGAGGCACAGCAAGAAAATGGCATGCAATCTCTTGATGATGAATAATTTGTAGAGCAAAGAAACCATAGAGTTAGAACAAGTATTCCAATTCCCCATGGCAAATAATAACCCATACATTTACACACAAGGGAAAAGGGCATACTTAGGCAGGCACACAGCCAGGAAGAGGCCAACCTCCTGTCCTCCATCAAGTGTGTCTGCACCAACAGCATTATTGTACACATGAACTACTTCTAACAGAGCATGACAAACTAAAGAAAGCTTCAGAATTAAACTGACATTCTTCTGTATTCTGGCCTCAGAACAAAGATGAGCAAAAGGGTGGGTTTTTCTTAACTCTTCCAAAAGGTACCATATGACAAATAATGCAGCCAAGTCCTGAAGTACACTTCATTGTCTGCTGCACTTGAAATCTGTTTTACACCTCTGACATGCAGCCCTTACTGAAGACAACTGACAGATCTCATCTTAAAAGTTGGTGATTTATAGCCTACATTTTCATAGTATCCATTCAATATCTTAGAACAAACAGCTCAAGAAGAGAGTGGGGACTGCAACCACCCATTCCTTATGGTTTCTACCAAAGAAACCAAGACGAAACAATCCAGATTTTAGTTACAGAAATAAATCAATGAATAACAATGCAACTAACCAGCAAAGCCTGCTTTATCCTGTAGAACCTGCAAGGACACACTAAATTAGATTTAAGGTTCTGCCAGACAACTTGAATTTCCATTCAGTTTGTTCCTAGATAGTTAACTGTCTCTAATAAAGTAAAAGAAACTATATAGAGAGAGATAAAAGAACCAAGAGACCATAAATCTATTTATTTCAACACTTCCACTCACATGCATTTACATCCACTGCAAACCATTCTGAGCACATGCCACACACAGCATTAGTGCAGACCAGGTACATCTTGGTTAAAAACTTATATCAATATTGACAATACACAAATGCAAGTAAAAATACATACGAGCATTAGGACTTCGCACTTGCTTTCTTATTGCTGGTCCAATATTCAATTTCTTATCCTTATAGTTGAGTTTTTTAGCCTAGATTTAAAGAAAGAAGACATTATTTTCTACACTGATCTACATGTCTGAGAAGTGAAAAATAACTTAGTAGCTTAGATACATTAGCACTGAGAGAAGTTATGGTGAAACCAGACCCTAGGATATGTGTCTGGAACCTGCTGAAAGTCCTCAAGGTCTGTTTTTAATACTAACACATGGTTAGTAGACAAAATAAAAGGAAGTTCTGGAGACATTACTCAAAATAGGACAAAAAAAAATAAAAAAAATAAAAAAAAATCAGAGGAAGATCAGAGTTTCATACAAAAAAAATTCAAGAGTATAAAACAAAACCCCATTAATTTCATACACAAATTGAAGCCTAGAAACAGCTTAAGATGGAGAAAGACCTAGATACTATATGAGCTTCAGATGAATATGAGATAGTAGAAAGGTGCGAAGATGAGAAAGGTGATAGAATTGTAGGACATCCAAATTAAAGAACTTAGAGCAGGTGAAGTAAGAGTTCAGTAAGACTTCACATGGAGCAGCCTTTCAGTTACAAAAGGAGAAAAAAGGTACTCAGTATTGGTGTTTAGCTCAGAGAAATAAAGTGATTTTTAAAAAGCCAGGGCAGGAAAGCCAGCTGACTCAAGAAGTTGCTGCTTGTGCATTTTTTAGCTCCACTTACTTCAAAGGTTTGGAATTTACAACATTTTAACCAGCATTCTAATTGTGAGAAGGCAATTTGCCAAGTCTCAGATGCCATTTACTTGGTTTTTTTTCCTGCACCTTCATACCCTCACACGAATGAGTAACTCCTGACTGACAGATGTCTCCAATACATTCCAACCAAAATACAACAGCACAAATTAAACAAAACCAAATGAACTGAAGAGCTGACCATGTCTCAAAGGAGGCTCTACGAGGAGTGTCAAGACAGTAACATAGCTAAGAGAAGCAAAAATGAAATGACTTGAGCTTCATCACTCAAGGCTTCAAGGGAACCCAATTGTTTCTAAAAAGCATTAAATCAGGTCTGACAAAGATGACAAATGACAGCAGTCACCTTACTAATTTTCACACAAAAATCTTGACAGCAGTGGAATGTGAAGGACAATTTTTTCCTAACTCTACATGTACTGTAGACTAAGAAAATAATGATCAATGTCAAAGTCAAAAACAGCACTATGAACCAGAACTTCCTTCCTCAGCTCCAGAATATCTCAGTATAAATCTTACCTTAGATCTCTTTAAACCATTTTATTAACTATCAGACCAAATTTAACTTCAAATGCAACTTGGCAAACACAGGACAAGATTACTCAGGCCTAGTACAAAATGAACAAATTCATTGAAGAGACAAACACAATGGGGACTATCACTTACATCTTGTAAAATCTTCTGTGCCTCTTCTTGGGTTTCAAATGTAACAAAGCCATACCTAAACAAAAATGACAGAGGCTAAGCCTCTAGAGTTTGTAATTACAAACACAGCACATAATTACTTGATGTACAGTACAAGTAACATTACAAGGTAAATTAATGGGTAAAAAAAAACCCTAGAAATAAAGATTGAATTCACAACTGTACTCCTAGCATCTTCCTTATTACATTCAATTATGTGGAAATATACCACCATGAATGACCATGGTGATCTTGCTACTCAGCCTATGTCTTAAATTCCTTCATTGCTATTAAACAAAGATTTTGATCTAAACCTTTCACTTGTGGTGACCAAAGATGAAACACTTGGGATTTTTTTTAAAGTTAATATTATACTGTAATTCATACTACAGCCCCCACCTACTTCAGCAACAACTATAAATGCTCCACACTGCCACAAGCACAATCCACTATTTTAAACTGAGTTCTCAAAAAAACCAGCGAAGCAGCCATTATTTGTCAATTCTCTCATAATTCTTAACGGGATTAGCATTAAAAAGAGTTCTGTGGAGATCAAGGATGAAGCAATTTTCATACTTTGTGACACAGTATGTCTTTTACCGTACCTCTTCTAACTGCTGCAATAAATCAAACAGGCTTTCCAGTCAGAACTCTTGGTTTTCCAAACCCCCTCAATTCATTCCCAGAGCAATCTTGGTGGCACTGCCAGTTCAAAGGAATTATCTGAATGTATACAACATATACATAGGAAAATCCAAGAACCTTCTTCCCCACTCCATTAAACCTGAGTTCCTAAATTTCAAGTATTACTGAAATCTTTGAAATGTGAAATGTGTATTTCTGTACACGTGATTTGTTAAGGTCATGTTTCATTTCTCAGGGTCAGATTACGGAACGTACGAGCCTCTGCCCCTCCTGCCAGCAGATCAGATTTTGCAATAAAAGGTTATCATTCTTTGTGAGCATTTGTATACTAACTTAAATACAGAGGTTCAGTAAATCTGACCAGCTGTACTTTCAAATTCATGGGCTTTTCTTGTATTGTCTTCTCTAAACAAACCTGGAAACAGTTCCAAGTTAAAAGACGACAAAGTGTTTTCCTGCTTGGGACTTCACCTACACAGACTTTTCATTCTGTAGACTGGACAAGAAACTAATAGATGTAATCACAAACTGGTAAGTTTTTAAAATCATTTGTGAAGTAGAAGCAATGAAGGCTGCTTGGAGTTCAATAGAAATCCTAACAGCATGGAAAGTAATTATTATCCAACATATCTGCTGTGAGATGTATGCTTGCAATCACAACTGCATAATTATTATGGGTTATAGGGACGCACACACACTGCAGTTCTCAGATATTTCTTGGAATTTACTAAAAGAGCAAGAGGCTTGCTGACAGATCTGGGACCAAGTCTCTGATGTCATGCAAGGGCATTCTCTGTGCTAAGAGCTGCAGCTCAGCACATAACTTGCTGGCACATGTTAAGCTCTGACAGCATTAAAACTGTCCTTACTGCTCAGGAGAGAACTTTAGAGCTGAACTCTCATGCACATTCCTTCTCGCTTCAGCCCTCTCTCTCCTCTTCTCTGGCAGTGGAATTCAGTACCTTATTTACATCACCATCCTTTGGGTTACAGCAACAATTTTACTATGCAATCTTAATCTTCCTCCATATTTGTTGTTATTTCTGCTACTGGTGACTTCCAGTCTCCATTTTATGCAATCAAGATTTACTATCAGACTTGTCCCCTGTGCTGCTGTTCCAAAAATCTTCACACAAAAATCTGTTACTGCCATTTACTCCAGCACAACCAGGTGTATCTCAGCTCTTCCTCGACTTTAGGCTCCTTTCCACACTGGCTTTCAGTAATAGGAATAAATATATTTAATAACTAAATAAACTTGATAGTCAAGTAATGATAGTTAAGTAATAGTCACTATGAAAACCTGAAGAAATGGAAACTATTGATTTCGTCCTAGCTGCACACAGCTTCATCTCATAAAAACATGACTAACAGAGTTTTAGTTATGCAAATTGGAGACATTAATATAAAGATATTAAAGGACAAGAACAGATTTTTGCATACATAGAATAATAAAACATCAATTATAAAATATTATGAGCTATAAAAATCAATTCAATTTATTATGGTTAGCTTTCTGTTGTTTTCAATTTTCACAATACACTTCTACTATACCAACCCCTTTGATACTCCAGCTCTGTCATTTATTATCTTCACTTCTGTCACACTGCCATACTGAGCAAAAAACTTCTTCAGGTCATTTTCATTAGTCTAGTATAGTAAATCAAGAGGGGAAAAAAAAAGGAAAAGTTGGTTTGCATTGTTATTCAATTAATTAGCTCAATGTTTACCACAGGACTACTACTACTAATGGACATACTTTGGATGAAGTTTGCTACAAATTATAACCCTGCATATCAAGACAGAAGAATGAGCAAGTATGAGCCTCAGGGCCCATTTAACTACTGCATTAATTATTAAACAATAATTCTAGAAACTTCTCATTAGCATATTTATGTAACAACTGTCCTTTTACAGTTAAGATCACTGAAGCAGGTGTACTAGATCTGAATTTTAATTTCTGTTAATTACATGCTAGAGCAGTTTACAGTATGAAAAATCACCACCATACTTTCAACTGCAACATGGCAGAGCATACAGATATTCACAGGTCACATAAACAAAAAAAAACAAACCCTAAACCACAGTGATTTAGTGGTCAAATCCATTGCATATACTGGGATCCTTCTTTCTGAAGTGGTATTAACACGAGAGTCTGCAAATAGGTACAGGTGCACTATAGGAACTCCCCACTGTAAGTAAGAAAAATGTTATTTCAATGGAGAAATTAGAATGGTCTAAGTCAACTTGTAAGGATCTGCCCCCTTCCAAGCATGCAGGGAATAAAATAACTTGCTAATATAAAGGCTCACCTAAGCTTTGTGAACAGTCCTCTGTCTTCTATCAATCTTTTTTTACAATGTAAGTATATATCACACATGATGCTGTAACCACCTCGTTTGAATTTTAAGTTTTGTTCTACATAGCCCTTAGTTAATGCTACACCTAACACTGTGAGAAGCATGGCTATGTGCATGCATCATTCATCTATACTTTTCCTTAATTTAAAGTATATCAAGTACTGTTTTACTTCTAAGTGAATGACTTTGATTATTTGTATACAATTTAGGGAATCCTCTCCAGCACATGAAAGGTTTATGTACTTCATCCAAGTCTGAAATTGATCGGTGCTCTAAGTATTACCCAAGGACTAAGGGCTTGCTACATGAGTCTATGAATTGGGAAAGAAAAAGGTTTATGTGCAGAGCAGTGCATTGATGGGGAATAAGAAGGAAATGCTGTTCTAAGATCACAGTGAAATCTGCAAGCATCTGTGCAAACATGGTATTTAGAAACTTAAGAGAAACACATTCAGGACTTGCCTTTTCCTGCTTATGATAAGACAAAGGTACTTGTCAGACTCTTTTAAGGAAGGTAAAGGCTTATCATTAGCCTATGTCAATGACACATGGCCTGCACCACTAAAGAAAGAGCTCTTGAGACCAAGATGAAAATATTCCCAACTGAAACTTCCCTTATTGAATTGCTTCTCTAAACTTGAGAGAGGTGTTTCCTCTTACAAACAGGAATCACTGCCATGGTGATAGACAAAATGGCAAAATCATAAAAGAGCTTGTTAGAAAGCAAGTAAAATTTTGTTAATTGTCTCCCTTTTTCAGAAAAATAATGTCAATAGCTTTTGCATCACCCCAAGTGACTTAAATGGACCTTTGGCTTAAAAAAAGTACCCCAAAAAACCCCATACTTTTTGCCATGAGATTGCCAATAGAAACCAATTCAAGACTGACACATAAACCCAATAAGGATTAGATCAGAAATTTAAGGTTGTATTTGATATAAAGAACAATACCAAATGGAAGAGCAACTAAAATGGCTATAGAGTTTTCATCCCTTAAATTTCCTCTCCCCTGCTCAAAAATAATTTCATCCTCTTTATGATTACAAACATGCTTAAACTGCTGTTGAAAAGCCAATTTAATAATAAATTTTGAAGTATCAGCAACTGAACCAAGTCAAGAGACCCTTTAAAATGAACAGCAAGTATGATAATTAATAAAAATATTGATGTTAGAAAAGTATTTTAACTTTTGAAACTGCAGAGAAGGCAGAAGAGAGCAAGAGAGGTCTTTATACAGCTTCAGTAATTTGCTTACTGTTGGTGCAAAAATCTACTGTGCCACTTTAATATTAAAGTCCAAATGTACTGCAGGTCTTGTACATCTTAAAATATGAACACCTCTATTTGAATTATCTCAGCCAAATAAACTAGAAGATTCTGGAATTTCTTGCATTTGTTATGCAAAATAGTCTGCATGAACTGACAATTCTTGCTCCTCTTCAAATGAGTCACTACTCACAAGGTCTCAGCCTAGGAGGATTAAGGCAGGAAAGATACTCTTGGTGGGAACAAAGCAACAGCTAAGCAGACCAAGCACGTTTTGCAAAAGTCAATGGCTTAATTAATTATCTAAAGAGGGAAGAGAGAAAAAACCTTAACCTTGTCACAAACGTTAAAATCAACTGAACAAGGTGAGAGTGGCCCAGTGTTCACTGCTATTTAAAGATTTTAGGGAATACACAAAGGCACAAGCATTCTATGAATTAAGATCCATACTGTAAAATACCCAGAGAAGCTTACATACTTATTTTAAAAACAAACTTGCCTTTAAGAAAATTACTATGGCAAGGAATACACACACCTTTGTGTGAACCAGAAGTGTTAGAGGAACAAAAGCCACTGACGGTTGCTCCACCGGCCATATGAAACATTGTGACAGTTTATTAAATTACAATAAATGGTATACATAAACAAAACCTTCCACATGCTTTTCTGCCATCAGCAAAGATGATGGCAAAAAACTATCTTCTTTGAAAAAAGAAAACTCTAAATAAATGGTGTGTCTAAAGCTTCTAGCAGCTAGGTGTAGAGCCAACTCTGTAGGACAGTTATGCAAATCAAGGCTTAAAGTGTTATTCTCTACTGTAGGTTTGGCTATTGAAGTGGATTTACCAATTAAACAAATACACATGACTGTGTCTTTCTTTTTTCCTCTGTTGATTTCTATATGGCTACAAACTATAATTTAGCATCAAAAAGAGGGAAGAATACCTTAAAATCAATTCCTCCAACAAAGACACGATTTGGAGTAACTGTTCCAAACCTTGGAGAACCGATCAGATTATTTAACCTCACCGGTGACACAGTGTTGGGACATGAAGGTAAAGATTCTGTTTGCATCTGATCAGTGGCCTGCTGATTGAAAGAAAACATTTTCAAAATCTTACACATTATTTGTCAGTAAATGAAACAACTCTCAACAGACAATACATACAGAATTTTTTGGAAGGCACAGCAGATACTGAACATTAACCATGTATTTTTTATTCAGAACGTAGCTCAGTGTCTTAACACAAGCTTGATCTTAATTAATTCAGTAACTTGGTGAATACACCATGGTTTGAAGTCCAATGTTAAACACTCTTCCAAACTGGACACCAATCTTGGTTCAGCTGCATAAATTTCATGTTATGAATTCTATTACACAAAGTATCTTCTATCTACTAGACCTTATTTTAAACCTATATAGAATGGACATTTTAAACTCAAGCTGTGCTCACACATCTACACAACTCTGCAACAGCCTCTGGTTCATTTTCCAAGTGCCAAGCACCTATAGTTCCACCACATGAATCAACAAGCTCCATACACCTCATGAGAACAGGTATTGAAGACTGGTATTTTAATTCAGCACCCTCTTGGCCTACAAACACAGCACATGGTGGTCTGAACAGAAATTCCCTCTGCAGAAGACCAACCAGATTGTTCTTGCCACAGTAAAAGAACATAACACAATGGGATATCATGGAAATCACTATTTGGTGAAGCCTGCCTTTTCTAACTTCCTGCATGCTTACACTTGTGAACCATGAAACTATTTTATTGCTAACTCTTTCCAAAACAAAATAATAGTGTCTTACAAAGTCAACCCTAACTGTGAAGATAATAGCTGGAGAGCAGCCACATAGCATTGTCACTAACTTCTCCAAAATGATTATTTGATTCTTCTTGAGCTACCTAAGAGTTACTGCTACTAATTCTAGTAATGGGTTAATGCTATTATTGTGGATGTCTTAAAGACAATAAATCCAGCTTAATTCACACAATTTTAGTTTTAGAGAAGATACAAGTCCTTTCCAAATGTACTAAAACACACACACTTGGGGCAGAAGAAAACCTGAGGCTGTTATCTGTTCAAGAGAATCTAGTACACATCTCTCCTACTGGGAATACTACCCTAGAGTAATAACCTGAACAAACCCCACCTCTAGTAAGCATGGAACCAACACAGTCACTACAGCCCCCAAGAGAACTCATTTTGCAGCAAAAAACTCCTGAGGGACAAAACTGGCTACATTCTGCATCTCTCACACCAAAGACAACACTCCAACTGTACAATCATCTTACAATTGTATTCAGTAAGAAAACTTCTGGATTCAACTGTAACAATTAACAGGTGACAGCACAGCCAAAATGTATTCCTTACCTCAAAGAGCCCAAATTGCATTTTCTCCATACACACTTTAAGAGGTGATATATTAAAAAAAGCCACAAATGCAAAAGCCCCAAGGGAAGAAATAAGGAATTAAACACCCCACTTATGAACTCACAACACTAAATACAGTAAATCCCAGTGAGTTTTAAGTGTTACATGTTAAAATCTGTACCATGATAACCACCTCTTTATCATCAGTGTGGCAATAACAGTATTTTAAAACCCAAATATGTGCCATCTGCACATCATTTGCCTAAATATTCATTTCTACTGTTTTGAAAACTTAGTTTTTATCAATTTCCCTAAAAATTATGGACATATAAATTCATCATTATTTTAATGGATTACTTAGTGCATTTTTACACTGAACACAGCCACGGTCAGACAACCTGACTCCACGATCGCCTGGCGATTAAGCGCATTTAACTCCCTAAACACCTCTACTTTTCACAGTCCGTGTGCTGTAAGGTCCGAGTCAGGCCCCGTTGCCCCGGCACCGTGTCTCGCACACCCGGGGCCGCCAGCGGCTTCTCCACAGCCTGAGGCCGCCACAGACAAAATGGCGGCCCCGCGCGGGCGGGCGCGAGCCGGGGCGCCCCGGCGGGACGGCCCCGCTGCCCGTCCGCCCTCCCGCCCTCCGGGGCGGCTGCCCGGCCCCGCGGCTCCGCCGGGCTCCTCACCGCGCCCTCGGGATCCATCGGTCCTCGCAGCCGCCTCGTTCCCGGCACGTTCCCGGCACGCGTCCCGCTCCTCAGCTCCGCCTCGCGCCCGGCTGACGCGCACCAGCGGGGAGGGGCCTGCAACGGGCGGGGGAGCCTCAGCCTGGCGGCGGCGCTGAACGCAAGGGTCAGCGCGACGGAGAGGCCCTCCCTCGACCCCAGCGCCCCGCCGCGTTCCTTTCCCCCACACACCTCGGCCCGCCTTCCCCGGAGAAATCACCCCTTTTGGAAATCTCTCTCCCCGCAGCCCCCGAGTACTTTCACTAGATCGCTGCGGCGGGGCGGCCGGGAGTGCTTCTGACCCGGCGCCTCCCCGCCTCAAGGCCCTGGGGCTGCCGGTCCACCCGCGCCTCCCGGAGCGGGCAGCTCGCGGCCGCTGCAGTGCCCGGAGCCCCGGCCCCTTGTGCGGATGCCCCAGCGGGTGTCGGGCGGCCCGACTGCTCTGCGCTCCCCCGGGGTACCGCGGGTACCGTGACACCAGCAGCCTCCGCGCAACAACAGCGGGTGGTCCTGGCTGGCTCCCCGGGGTAGTAGCTCTGAGGAGTGTGCTGGTACCACCCTTCGGAACCGTGCTTTGAAGCTCTGAGTCAGCCCAGGAACCTCCCTCCAGCAATTTCCCCATCACCTGGGGAGGCAGGAGGCAAATCCCAGCTGGGTTTTTATCTTCCCAACTAGGGTGTGAAACAGGAAGGAAAATAGGGTTACGCATTTCATCTGGCCTCTGTGGGAGAAATACGAAAATGCCTGGGGAGTCATTTACCTGTGTCACCAGGCTATACTTGATGGGGGTCAAAACATAGTTTAGACTTAACAGCTATCAATGTGAAGTAAAAGTCCTTCTCTCAACTCAAAGACTCTTCCTAGGATTCCCAAAAGACCCTTGAGTAGGCAGATTAGCTTGAGAACAGCCGTGGGTCCTAGATGAGTTTAGAGATAATATTTGGGGGCTGCTGGAGAGAGCTAGAAAAGAATACCTTGATGACCACTCCCCAAAATACTCCAACTCAAAATACCCTTTTTTCCACCCTTACTGAACTGGAGGAGAAGCACCAATAATAATGTTTGTGTCAAGTGTACTTCTGTGGTCATTTACTGAACAACACTACGACCTGCTCTCTTGTTCCATAATTTCATCCTGTCTGCAAAAGCGTTTTGCCCTTAGAATATCTCTGGTATTAAACAGGTCTAGAAAAAAGAGTGATTCAAATGCCAAACTCATAATCAATGCAGGCATGAAGGTACAGTCTGATAAAAATCCTTGACTGATGACAGCAGGAGCTGGTATGCAGCATGTGTGTGCTGAGAGAACCATGCCAGTGGGAAAACTGTTTTTCAAAGTGATCAAACATGTACAGTCTAAGTCACTGCAGCTCAATTGTCAGGATCAGTACTATCATTACTCTCATGGTTTGCGTTTTTTCGGTACTTTAAAATAAAGACTTCAAGGAAGAGTATGTTGACAATGTCTACATTATATTTTAGTTGAATTCAAATATTTGTATTTTGCTTTATGCAAATTATACCCATCCCACCTAACCAAACAGCCCTTCACCTCATCTAACTCTTCCTTGAGGCAGACCCCAGAGCTGCAGTCCTTATGGGACCCTAGACTGCTCCTTAATTTTTTGGTGTTGCTTCAACACCTATCAGCTTCTGCAATGTTACTGTTATCACAGAGAATAAAAAACCAAATCCTAGAAAGGTCTCTAATAATTCTGTGCCTGTAATATGTGATATAATGTAATATATTGCCTGTAATATAATGCTTAACTCTTATTATTGGTTTTTGGTTTTTTTTTACCTGAGGAAACTGTATAAAAGTACAGGCAATTTTAGCAGAGCTGATAGGATTTTTTCGAAGTACTTATTTTGTGAGATTACAGAACTCTGCTGAATTGCATTCACTGACTTTTATGAATATTTATCAGAGAGCAACAAAGCTTATCCTGAGAACAGCACTACATTTTAATGATGTGAAAGGCAGAATAGCCCAAGCCTTTCATGTGCTTCATATCTTGATTTGGTGAATTTAAAGTGAGAACAGCTGAAAGAGTAAACAAACTCTCAGAGACATGAAAGTCTATTTTATATAGTTTTAATTGTTGTATCTTCTACATTATACCTCCTCCTTCCTAAGAAACCCAAATCTGGGACATTTACATTTAAAATAAGATTGCTGTGACAAAAATGGGACTTTTGCAATAAATAAGAATGATTGAGCTATTTTTTACTGTGATGATTTAAAACCTGAAAATTCAACACACCTATAAATGTACCAAGGTTATGAGTAGAGGTAAAAAACACTGCCATGCATACAAGATTTGAATACAACAAAGGCTACTGGGCTGCCATGGTATTACATGTCTGCTTCATTAAGGGAATTGTTTCCTGGCTGAGGGAGCCACTCTCAAAGAAGTCAGGAGTGTGACTGTTTTTCCTGATTCCACATGTCAGCAATATATACAGCATGAAATGCTGCTCTCTCCCACAAATTAAAAGGCAGTGCTGGACAGTAAAATGCCAGTAAAAGACAAGAGTCTGACTATGCTGGTTCCTGTAGGCTTTTGCCTTTTGTCCTTTTTTTAGCATCAGATAAAGTCAGAGGTTAAGTGAGGAAAAATAAACTGAAGAAAAACCAAGAGAGAAAAATAGGAAGAAAAAATGAATTGGGAGGAGGAAAAGAATTCTCCAGGCAGAAAAAGACAAGTATGATTTTATGAGTAATACATGGGCCTTAAAACAAATTGCTATTTCACTGATTCACTGACCTTGAAAAGACATGCTACCTTTTCTTCTTCTATTATTTTTATCTGTGGAAAACAATGCTAGTTTTCCCACCAGCCTGTTAATATCCATTCATGGAAATATATGCATTGATATATCCTTGTCAGAAAGTGTACCTGATGAAAGATTACTTCCTGCTCTGAAGTTCATAGAAATGTCTCTTAGGATGTTACTAGAAGATTGGCTTCTGTCTCTGTTGCACACACAACTGTATTGAAAGAAAAAACAAAAATCTCTATCTTAAAAAGATGTACACACTAATTTTTCTTATGAGCTTGTGAATGTGTTCTCTACACTCTGAGCCCAAACTGAAAAACCTAAGAGCTCTTACGTATTCAAGGACTTGGAGGAGACCTCTTGAGGGAGTTAACGATGCTTAGAAGCACTGATGGTGGTCACCTAAAAAGTTCCTCAGTGTAGAGTTATGGTCAGTGCTATGTGAAAAATGCAGAAGGAATTGACTAATTTCTGGTAAGTTTTCCCTTTATTCAAATGGGTGTATTCTCTTATATGACATTTCCATATTGCAGACCCTTTTCCCACAACATTTCCTTTCTTGGGTTGGGCACTTCTCTCTTCTCTATGAGCTGTGACTTCTCACTCCAGTTTCCACTGTTCTCTCTAACCTTTGTCTCTAGCTCCTACTTTGTTTCCAGTTGCCCTAACAACACTCCTGCTCACCTCCTCTTGTCTCTGTCCCCCTTATTTAAAAACAATTATTAGATACATAGGAAAAACAAGAACTCAAAACATTGATTTTTAAAATGGATTTCTAATCTTTCCCTACTTAACACTGAATTTGAAGAGGTTTTTACATATTAATGTTTCAGTTAGAATCCAGCTTTATGAGATTACTTATCTTGCCTATGTGAGTGATTACAGGATTTTTATGCTTTGTTTCTCTTTTATTTTGCTCAATTTGCAATTCACTCTTTTTCCTGCATTTTGTAGCATACAGTCAGAGCATCTGTGAGCTCTGAAATGTTTTTTACCTTTTGCTTTCCATTCAGATCAAGGGGGTTTAAGTATTTGGACAAATATGTAATTTAAATTCAATTTGTTTTATTTGCAATGGCTCATAGGAAATAATCCAGTGTAAATTTTGGCCTACACTATGGACCTCGGGATTTACAAAACAAGAGACATCACTCTTCCATTCTTCCTTATATTTTTTTCCTATCCTCCCTGAAATCACAAACCTTTGAAAAGTGTAGTGTTCAAGTATGGCTCACTGAGTATAATAAAATGCTCATAAAACATTCTTGGCATCTTTGAACATCAAACTTGCAGGGTATATATGAGTAAAGGTCTGCTGCCTTTTGACATCTGCATAGCCTGAAGCGTTTATACACTTGAATCTCCCAAATCTTGCTACCAAGTCTGACTGTAGCATGTAAGATGAGCTAAAAAGAGAGTAGCTGGTTAGAATTAAAGGATTATTCCAAACCACAAAGTAAACAGGGGACTTTCTAAGTTTGCTCAACATATTTTATTATTGATTAGTCTGTAAATTTCTGTATTTGGGAATAAAACACTCCTGGACTTGTGTTTGCAGAATGCTTCAGATTTGCTAACCCTGCTGTAAGGCACAGTGGGAGTTAGGATAGGGTATAGATTTTAAACAACAGATGATATAACCCCACTCAGAAAAGACACAGAAAAACAGTGGTTAACAATTCTTCCAATTTATGCATGTTATACTCCCACAGTGGCAAATTTCAGGAAAATATGCTTACTTAGATTAGTCATTAGGCACTGTTTTTCCACATCCTTCTAACCTGACATTAAGGAACACGAGCTTTTGCAATAAAAGATTAAATATACTTCATCCCCGATGGAAAATATTTTTCATCTTCTTTAAATCCTGTTCAATTAATACCAGAGGAATTTAAGTTATTTTGAGAATTAGCTTGTGTTTATAATCAGATTGCTTTTTTTTTTTAGAGGTTATTTTTTCTAATGAATTGAGAAAGAGGGGCCAAATTTGCACACAAGAAAAAGAACCAAACATTAATGTTTTTAGCAGTTTACAAATTCATGTAACCCTGTGCTTAGAAGTGGTATCAAGGACTAGACCAGCTTGCATATAATTTTAGTTTCAGTTTAAAAAGAAAAACTTTACAGGGTATCTTGTCCTCTGCATATACTAACTCTAAGTCAGTGTAGAAGCTGCCAGAAATATTGCTGGGAAACACTGTCTTGCCTTTTTTTTCACAGGAAACCAGCCTTCTTTGAAATGAGGCAAATGTGGGTATAGCTCTTTCCACTCTTTCCTTGTGAGGCCAGTCAGGCACAGGCAATGTAAAGACAGCAATGTACTTTTAACACTTACTTGCTTTGGGTGCATCTGGTTTAGCATTTTTTTTTGATCAAGGGGCAGTTTTGAAGCAAATCTCCTGATCATCCTAACTTACCTACTTGGTTCACATCACAGAGTAGTTTTTGAGTGCAAACTGGCCTCTCAGTTGAAACCATGAGCTATTGTTCTCTTCTGCAATGTGCAGCTTTTCTATCCATGGGAATGGACCTGTACCTCCACTAGAAGTGCCAATGGAATGGATTTCCGAGTCTCATCACCAATACTCTCCCCACATAGACCTACTCCTATTGGATTATTTGATACTTTCCCTCACGTCCTTGTCAGGACTCCTCAAAAAGAATTTAAATGAATTCTTTTCTCCTGGTGGTTAGGCTACTGCATAGCACCTCAGTGGACCAGGAGGCTCATGATTAATTTAGGTCCAAAACTAGTTAAGCAATGCAAAAATCTTTCACAGAGCACGTTAGGAGGAAGGTTGTATGTCTGATTAACAGGCAGAAGAATAGCCTAACTTCCATTCTTGGCGTACCAACCAGATTTTCTCCAAACTCTTTAACTACAAAGTAGATATGAATATTTGACTCCTGCTGATGTTGGTAGCAATTTCCTTCTGAGGTGGCCAGATTAGAGACTGTAAGAGTAGCTTTTGAACTAGAATACTTTCCATCCTCAGTAAGAATTTCTGGCTAATAGGTATCATTTAAAACTAATGCTGCTTCCCCAGCAACTGTGCAGTTCATTATAAGCCAAATGAACCCAAAAAATTGCAGGTAAGTGTGTGGGAGCCATGGTGCCATGTACCTTTCTAACACTGAATATATCCATTGAGCTAGCAAGGTACACAGTACACTTGAACCTATTCCTAAGTAATTACCAAAGAATGGAGGAAATGAAATACATCTATTGGATTATACTCTTTAGTAGTTAACTCTAACATACTCTAACAGTAGTTAACAAGTTCACATAGCTTGAAAGTTAGCAACAACTACAATTAAATTTCTATGTATGTATCACAGCTGAAGAAATACTAAAAGCAATGATCAGAGGAATTAAAAAGAACTCTGTGAAAGACAGACATTGGTAAATGTTCTCATTAAGTGGAATTACCACCTACCTTAAACAAGAGTCATTATTATTATTATTATTATTATTATTATTATTATTATTATTATTAGACTTGAATAAGAATTAATCTTTAAGACTTCTTTAAATCCTCAAACCAATTGCAATATAATGTATATGACATGCCTTCTCTTCCCTCCCTAAAAACAAAGCAACTAGCAACTAAACATGGGCAACTTGAGAAAGCTTCACTGGTTGAACAAATGAATAAACTCTGTTTTATCTAGACTGTAGCATGAATTCTGGAATTATCTCAGGCTGCCCATTAAAAACCTCATTTTCAGTTACCTGTTAACTTCTCGAATTTCAATCACTTTGGCCAAAATTCTGAAGATGAGTGTACTTACGATGTGAATCTTCATGTAAGTGGAATGAATTCTTGGCAAACGTCTACCTTTGAAAATCAGATTGGAAAAAAAAAAGTTTAGTTATTTACAAAACTAAATAACACATTTTACCATTCTCCATTAAAAAGATTCTAATGTTACTTTCTTCTTTATACCTGGTGCCAAATTTGGTGGAAGAATCACTTTCATATCAGGAAATCGACAAAATTGTTGCTACCTGCTGTGACTGTTTACAGAATCTCTCTCAGATTTTACCCCCCTTTTCATTCTAGGCTTTACCTAACCTGGGCTTCACTCAGGCTTGATCCTGTGTCTATATAGTAAACAGAGGCTGTGAAATAGGATTAAATATGATCTAATTTGAGGTCCTGATTTTACCATTTCTCACACTTAATTAGCGTATCTGTTTAGGGAGAACAATACTCCTAAAAGAAAGGATTATTCCTCAGAACTAGGAATTTGCAGGAATCGTCTATAACCACAGCATTTTAATTATTAAAAACACTGGATTTGCCTGAAAGTATCAGCAGACAGTGAAAAGAATTCATCAGTGACTTCAGTTGAACAAGAACATCATTAAGATAGAGGCATATCACAGAAGTCCCTATTGTTAAGTTAGAGCAGACACAACATTTACACTACCTAGAAAATACAACATGATGTGTAAGTATAGTGAAACTTTCTCAAAGACGTAGGAGGTAAGAGAAAACAAGAATTAACAAAACAAAAGGAGGCATTGAATCAATGTGTGTGTAAATATATTTAAATAAATCAAAATTGAACGCATATGCAGTATATTTTAAAATCAAGATTTAACTACATTTTCTTTACACTGATTTGAATTTGCATTTTATTTCCCAGCCTAAAAGCTTCATTATAGTTTTAAAGCCAAATATGACTTGGGGTTGCTTTGCCAAAATATGAGTGAAACTTAGCAACAAGTATGTATCTTTATAAATAAATAATTATTTTTTTATTGTTTTATAATATCAGGTTCATGATGTACTAATGCAGACACAATAACCACTAAGACTTAAAAAAATTACTTCTTTAAGATGTACCTAGCAAAACATATTCTCATCAATAGCTTTGCCTTAGTCTCATCAATGCTAAAATTAGTTATGATTTGCTATCAGTGTGAATGCATACTTGAAGAAATTAAAACTTTTTTTCCCCACTGCGTTCCTTGCCTTGCGAATTAGATGTTCATCACACAGGAAAATACGTCAGTTTTCACACTTCATCAGCTCTGTTCAATTGATACAGGAGAACCACTTTTGGCTCCCAGCAGAACACTTAATTTTAAGAGCTTCCCAAAATGCAATGTCTAGGTGCAAGTACTGGCTTATGTAAGCTATGCTTCAGCACAGCTCCAAGACAACTGTATTTTCAGCTGGTTTATGATACAAACTACGCCCACTGAGGAACAATCATTTGCCTTACGGATGGAGATGGAGTAAGATGTGTGTAAAAAAAAAAAAAATCCACATTAAAATAGATATTGCAGGCACTTGCTGACTTATGTTCAGACAAACAGAGATGCTTTTATCTATCATACCTTTCTTAGTTTGAGTGAACTCCTTGACTTCTCGAAAATCTGTTCCTATCTGAAATAGGTGCAGACAACACAGCTGTGTCTTTCCACAGGGGACTGCATCAGACCTTCTTGAAACTGAACACAGAACCTGTTATATGCACTTATCACAACCAATCTTGCTTTTTTTTAAACTTTCTATGCAAGCACTTTTACTGTAAAGCTTCCTTTTGTCAACTCTTTTTTGTTAGACATTAGGAAGTATCAAAACAAATTGCTCTTTTCCCTCATAATTCATGGTTCTCCAGAAAGAAAAGCAGATATATGCCTCAGAAGCATCTAGAGATGCACAGTCAGAAAAACAGACAACCTTTTATTCTCTTCTAGAGAAGAACTTAACTAAACCCTCACTTAGCTGTACCATACATAATTCTAAAACCTCTGCATCTTGTGGACAAACAGACCAAAAATACAATTTCTTCAGTGTTCCCTGTAGGTTTGATGTTTATGAAACTTAAAATTTATAGGTTCCCTATAGACTTTTTCCAGTTAAAAACTTCAGGTGTCAAAGGTTGTAACATAAGGAGAGAATTAAAAAGTTTTAAACCTTTGATGTCAGAAGACAATTCATTTAACAATAAATCTCTCTCTAATGTTAAATGTGCAAAACATATCCCAGAAAGGATAAAGTTCTTTAATACATTATAACGCATCTGTCTTTGCAACATGCTGCAGAGTTTCTGGCAGATATAGACTTCAGCTACGACAGCACTGTGTTGTTCCCAAATAATTAAACCAATGATTAAACTTCGTATGATTTTACAAAATACAAGAAAGATCTTGAACATATTTCTACATGGAGCAGTAATTCCCTCTATTAAAAGACTGCATGGTAATTTTCTTCTCTGTTGTCTTTAATTTAGTCTTCTTAGGTAAGCCTGTGTGGTAGTATGGGGATATGTAGTAAGTATTTTTTTGTTGGTTTGGGGTTTTCTCCCCCCTCTTTGTTGCAGTGACTTTGTATGATGCTCTCTCTCTTGTACAGTGCAGGCTGGGGTTAAGCCCTTCATTCCCTTACAGTCTTTTCTCTCCAGTATTGTTTAACATAAACATTTCTTCGAGGTGAATATTTTCTATCTGCTTTTAGTGTTGCTAATTTTGTGACATTTTTCACCGAAATGAAGCAAAATAACTGTGGTATACATGTATTTTGACATTTTTTGCATAAGATTTAGAAAGAAGTTAATGAAAAAAAGCTCGGTGGTATCTAGATCTGTCCCTCACTTAGGATTTCTTTGTGTTGGGTATGATAAATGCCTCAATACCCTTGACAGAAGCTCTAGACCTTTTTAAACATGGAATTCTAAATTTATATATTGATTATGTGTATACATATATAAATTTCACATCCTTTAAGTAGCAATTATGCCCTGTAGCCAGGCATTTGCTAGTAGCTAGTAACTGGTTTAGGTAAGGAAGTTCTCTCGTATTTTCTTCCATAATAAGTGACTGCCAATACTTGCCAAACACATTAATTAGGGAATAATAATCAGAAAGTAATATTCCCACAGACTCTTACTGCCTCTAAAGCCGCTAACTGTAATTTTGAATAGTCTTAGATCCCCAGTGACTCCCAGCTTGCCCAGCCCTACCCGTCCTATTTTCCATCTCACTGTATAATCTCTTTCCTGGGCTTTCACCCTTGCTGCACTCCCCTTCACCCCACCTTTCCCGAGATCTCCACGTGGATAATCTCATTATAACTAAATACCCTCTGAGGAATTGCAAGGGACAGCACCACGCTCGCACGAACTCTTCCAAATGACTCCGGCCGTTCCCGGGCGGCTCCTGATCCCCGCTGGAGCCCCGCGCCGGCACCGAGCGGGGCCCGGCCGCGCCGCCAGGGGGCGGTGTCGGCCCTGCCAGCGCCCGCCGGGCCGGGGCCGTGAGGGCAGGGCGGGAGCGGGACCGCCCCGGGCCGGCGGCCGAGAGCCGAGCGAGCGGCGGAGCCCCAGCCCCACACAACCTTCTTCGCTTTCGGCTCGGTTTTAAGAGGCGGAGGAATCCCACCGTGAGTCTTCGCCGTCTTTTGCAAGCTCTCCCTTACTCCTCGCACCCACTCTGCTGGCCCGCCGTCAGGAAACTTAAGGTTGCTACCCCTTACGCCCGCAGCGCCCACGGCCGGCGCTGGCAGCGTATCTGCTCCTACCACGGTGATCCGCTTGAGGGCTACGCGGGCTGCAGGGGGTTTAACCTGTCACCTCTTCCGCACGCTGCTTTTACCCTGGCACAGCGGCAGCCCACACCTGCCTAAAACACGCGCGGGGAAGCATTCCGCGGCTGCCCCGGCACACGAAAGCTCTCGACCGACAGCACGATCCCCCACAGGCCCTCCTGGCCAAGGTCGTGGCGTAGTCAACCAGGTGTTACAAGTCCTCCTACACCGCCCCAGCCGCCCCCCGCGCACCGCCCCGACCGCTCGTCCAGGCGTCCCGCGGGCACGCCCCTCCGCAAGGCCATTGGCTGCCGCTGCGCCGCCGGGGGGCGGTCGCGCCGCCGATTGGCCGAGCTCGCCGTCCGTCAGCGCCGCCCGTCAACACAAGCCCGGCTCCTGTCACAACAGCGCGGGGCTGTGGCTGCACTTCCTGCGCGTTCTCCGCGTCCCTCGCCCCGCTCCTCTAGCACCGAGGGGCCCTGCGTGGTACCTTCCGCCCCGGCGGCGGACATGGCTCCTCCGGGGAAAGTTGGCGCTGCCGCCGCCGTGCCGTGAGAGGAGCGCCGCGGGACGCCGTCCGTTCCTCTGTCCGTGTGACTCCCCCGCCCTCCCAGCGCCCCGGAGAAGTTGACACCGCTCAGCGGGGCGATGGCAGAGGCTGCCGGCAGCAGAGAGCAGCCAGCGGCGGGCCGTGCTCCTCCCGACGCCGCTTGCCGTGCCGAAGAGGAGCCCGAGGTGGCATCGCTGGACGCTCCGGCGGTAGCCGGGGGCAAGAGGCGGGAGCGCCGCAGCGGCGTTTCGGCCGTGGGTACCGCGGAGCGCTTCCCCGGCGGCAGCCTGGGGCCAGCGGCAGCGCCCGACCCCGACGCCTGCCTGCTGGAGGCGGCCAAGGCCACCCCGCGGAGGAGCAGCATCATCAAGGTAAGGGCGTGCCGCGCCGCTGGGAAGTTTGCGCGGGTCCCGCCGCCGTGTTACCCAGGCTGAGGCCGCCCTCCGCTGCTCCCCTGCCCGTGGGAGGAGGCCGCGGTGGGCAGAGCGGTGGTGGGAGTCCTCCGGGGTCGGGCTGCGCGCACCCTCCGCGCAGGTGAAGCGGCCGCTCCGCCGTGCAGCGCTGCTGCCCTGCCTGCAGCGAGCAAGGACGGGGGGCCCACGGCGCTGCCTCGCCGGAGCCCCCGGGGCAAGGCGTGTGCCCGGGCCGAGCGGCTCTCCGGGATCCGGGATGGGGTGCTGCTCCCGCCGCCGCTGAGAAGGATCGGGGTCCCCTCCGCGCTCCTGCGTGACCTATGGGGCAGCTTCCCACCGAGTTGTAAAGTTTCTGTGTAGCAGCTCATATCTGTTCTTATTTAATATTTATGAAGTACCTGGAAGGCAGAATAAATAGCTTCTACAGCGGTGGCTTTCTTAGGTCTTGAGCAGTAGAATATGCAGTGTCACAAATTAACAGAAGGTGTGTTTGGAGACGGACTGTAGTACAGGTTGCTGCGGAGCAGCACCGGGTGTTTAGCACTTTTAATGTGAAATTAACAGGTCGGGCGTGATCTTAAAGCCTCCGCCTTTGTTGTAGTCTACTAAGAAAAATGGCTTTATGATTATGTTAATTCTTTTTTCCGGTTTCATTTTTTAAAAATAAACTCTGTGGTTTTGAATTAAACGGCATCTCCTTGCAAGTAGGTAGGCTTAATCGCCAGTTTCCGGGGAACCGATGAATGAAGTCTCCTGGGCGAACTTAATTTAGCATATGGTCACACGTGATCACTCTTGTTAGTGATTTGCACTTGGAAGGCATCGGGAGAAGAGCGGAAAATAAGACTTCTCATCTGTAAATGTGTGAAGGCACTGGGCAGAGCTCTACCTCAATGCCGGAAGCCCAGGACGCATGCTTAGCTCTTGCAGCTTAGTATGCCTACTCAAAGAGAGAACAAATACGCAAAATACTTATTTTTTGCAATTTAAAGCTTTCAGTGTTCAGAGGAGACTGAGGTAGTTAAATGCAAAAGAGCCTTGAGGGTTTTTTGCAGGTTTCACATTGAAATATTAACTCATTAAGTCCAGCAAAGTGTTAAGGGTGGTTTTAGTTTTCTAAGGACATCCACTAAATGTGATGGGAATGCTTCCAGTCTGAAGTTGCATAAACTGTAAATGCTTTTTCAAAATCAGGACCAAAGTTCTGTAACTGTATTGGTATGGAGACGATATTTTTCTCTTAGAATAGTGTGAAGGTTTCAAAAATTGAAAATATGTGATCTTGGATTTCAGTTAAAAAAATGTATAATTAATTCTGCAGACTCTACCAGTTCCATGTGGTAGATATGTTTTCATGTCGTAAGTAGTGTATAATTGTTAATGACTGAGCAGCATTTTCACTACAGGTCGATAGCTTGATAATGATAATTTAGCACATCAGATAATGATTAGCACATAATGATAATGATCACTCTTCTGACTGGAGGAAGTTTCTTGAAACATATCCGAGGATGGTGTCTAGAAGGAAAAAGATTCCTGATGGAGGTAAGAAAGTATTAATATTCTTATACAAGGAGCTGGTAAGGTCTCCTCTGAAATACTGACTAAGCTCAGTTTCTTGTACTTAGGAATGATTCATTAGGAATGCATTCAAATTGGAGCAGATGCATAGAAGGATAACTAGGATGGGCTGATAAGGTCTCTGGATTGAGTACTGTATGAGGGGAGTTACAGGTTTCTTGGACAAAAGCGAAGGATTCTTATGCATAGATTCAGTCTGGAAACTAGAAATTTATTCCAGGGCCTGTAAGGGTTTGGAATGGTTTTATGATAGGATTGGAATGAAAAGTACCATTGTTAATTGTAAATTTAATTTTTAAATAGATGGATTAAATTAGATAACTTGGCTGTGTCTGATAGCAGGTGTCTGAACTTGAGGATTCACAAGCTGTGCATCTCTAAGGCACAGTGTTGGGACCCCATTCAGAGCATTGCATTTATTTTCCCACAAGGCTGTGTCAGTGGTGTATAAAAGTGTTTTAAATTTTTTCCTTTGGCTTTATACTAGGAAATGCTATTAACTTGGGGTACAAATTAAACAATGTATTTGCTTGCATTTTCAGGAATGTCTAATGTCCTAGGACATATTCATCAGGTGTTAAATGCAAATTTTATTTGGAATTAAGATAAAACCCTCCAACTTTACTTTTTTTTTATTTTTCAGGACTTCAACATGTAAGATTTCTGCTCAAGCATTGTATGTTTTACAGGGAAATGAATTTTCTAATGATTTATTATATTTATTTTACTCCAAAAAGTCCATATGTTCATATAAATCTATAGTCAAAATAGTATTCTATTGCTTCCTCTGAGCTGATCTTATCTACTGAAAAATGTGACTTAAGAAAGCAAAGGAAGTTGTGCAGCAAGGACAAGCACTTACTCTGCAGGAGTTGAACACACTTGCTCTGTTTTCTCTCCCAACTATTTAAACGTGTACTTTAAACATGAGTGGTCTTGCTCAATTAAGCAAAAAGTTAAAATTCTGTAAATTTAGATGGTTAAAGTACACTTCTAACAGCATTTTTTCCCCAGCTATCTTCTGGATCTCTGCAAGTCTCAAGGTTAGCATCTGAGAGTTCAATTCCAGTGGAAGCCAGACTTGCTTACATTGGAGTGTTCTGGCACCCGCAGTATAATAGCGAAGTACAAAGACTGAACATGGACTTGCTTTGGAAACCTTTCCTGTAACGAATTCCACTTGTCATATATTGCAAGTAAAATATGAACCCTTCTAAATAATCTTCAGTGCGTTCATGTGCTCTATATTTGGCTTCAGTAACAAGCAAACTCATTTATAGAGAAAGAACAAAGTCTAGACAGAATATATTTATTCCCACTTTGCTTTGCTGATGTTCACAGCTTTGTAGATTGAAGTGAATTTAAGAAAAAATTAATGAGAAATAGTTGTAGCTGTTCTTGTGCATTAGATTGTTTCACTAATGTGCATTAGTTGGGTTTTTTTTAGATTTTGGTTTTGTGGGATTTTTTTTTTTTTTCCCTAGTGCAAGGAAGAGGTAAATGGTCTTACTACAGAACTGGAACAAGCAAGGGGCATTGCCATGAGGAACCTGAAATCAGCAGACAAGAATGCTTGGAGATAAAACTAGAGAAATGCCAAGAGATTGTAGAACTTGGCCTGTTTTCTAGGAGGCCTAGAGATGGACTATGCATCTATGCATTGACCAAATTATATGCGAAGTGTTTCCTTTTTTTTTTTCTTTTTGCTTGTGAATAATCCAGGGCCAGTTATTCACAAATAAAATAATAATTGCAACCACTTTTAGGCCAGGAGAGCAGAAGACTTGATTTCTGCATTCTTTACATGTGATGTTTTGCAAGCCTTCCTGTGTGGGGGGCTCTAAACAGAGTTAACGGATGTTGTTCTCCTTCTGGTGTGTTCCTTCTGCCATTGCCATGTATGAGTACTTTAATAAATGAGTAGGAAGTCTGTGTAATTTGTTATGTAATGCTACTGAAATACTTCGTAACTTTCTACCAAAATATTTCTCTGTCAGTTCTTATCAAGCTTCCCTCTCTGCTTTGTTTGCATGCAAGACAAACTTTTGGGATCATGTGTTTTTCTTTCTGGATATTTGTTTTAAGATACTGTAGCAGATAACGCAGCAGACTGTGCCCATGAAATGAACTTGAAGTAGCAGCTGCAGATTCTTTAATTCAAGAGACTAACTTCAGTCACAGTAGAGCTGAGACCTTTTACTGAAGTTCTTCCAGTGGCTATTTGCCTGCTTCAAGCAGAGGGTTTTTTTTTTCTTTAAAGACCAGTTGAGTTGTCCTTGCTTATAATACACTATTAGCCTAAGAACTGCAAGTTTCAGAGTTTTGCAATTGCAATAATCAGTGGAAGTGTATCAAGACAGCCAGCTGTCTTATTTCAAGATTTGTATTTTTGCTGGTGACATTTTTAGCTTTAAAAAAACAAACCGGCAATAAAAGCAATGAGGCTTAGTTTCTTTCAGTTAGTGTTTTGATATGTGGTGACAGAATTTAAGTGTTTTAAATACATACCACATCTGTCTATGCAATGTAACTATTTAAGACTTTGTTTTCAGAAGAAGGGTTTTTCAGGACTGTAATGACTCTCCAGTAGCTTTTATGTAGCTTTTTGGTGTGTAAGGTTGCATTTAGACACCTGCTGCTTTAGAATCTAAAACTGACTATGTAAGATTTGTTAAAGGTGATTAACTACTTGATAGTTCATTGGTGATTTTATCACTATTGCATTCTTTGACATATATGTACCAGAGAAAAAAAGGAGAATATTTAAGTTGAGGTTACGTTAAATAATGCGGTAGAGCCTAAAAAGGTATTTAGGAAAGCAAGAATGACGCGTCTAGCCATGCAAAGACTGCCTCAAAATGAGAAATTCATCAGATGGATTTGGAAAAAGGTAATTGGAGGGAGATATTTTTATGTATGTAAATTCACAAACATTGTGAGGAAACAGGGAACTGAAATTTGCTCTGTTTCATAGAATATGAAGTCAGGGAACAAACCAGTGATAGTTCTTTAGGAGCAGGTGTAAATTAAATGATAGTATTTCCTGAGGCAGCATTTGAGTAAATCATGTACTTTACAGCCCCAGAAATCTGTGCAGTCAGACATGTAAATGGGTTTAAGCAGGTTTGAAATGACAAATTGACGAAGAGAGCTTCGCAATGCACCAAAAGCATCTGGCTTAGAAAGTTCCTAAACTACAAGTGCTTGAACTCTGGGAAGCCACAGCAAAGAATTGATCACTTTGTACTTCTTTGCTTCTTATGTGCATGTACTTATCTCCCCAGGCATGTTCTTGTCTTGGGATGCCAGCCTTGGTTAATCTTCATTTAATCCAGTATCTGTTTGTTAAAAAAACTTAAAGGACTTGTTAAGAGATCCAGGGAACTGGTTTCCATTATTGCTAGTATAAAATTTCCTTAGAAATTAAAGAATCTTCTTTGTAAATTTAGTTATTTATAATTAATGTTTGCCAGCTTTACAGAAGAGAAGCAGTTTGAAGATATTTTTTGGATTGCTGTGGCGTAGCTGTTTATATTTTCATAACACTGCAACTGTATTCCATACACCACTGTTTTTTCTTAAGCACATATTCAAGACAATTTTGGGCAGAACAAATACTGGTTGTAGACCAGTCAAATGGCTTATATGTCAGTGTCAAATGACTTATATTCAACAGTTAGTATCAGTGAAGATGGACAGTTTTTCTTTGAACTGTTGAATTTATCACCAAGATACATTCTCATGGGGGGCAGTAGGCATTTCACGCTGGGCTTTAACCTCCATCGCTTTCCTCTGTTCTTAAAGCAACATCAGTAGGTCCAGTATGGCTCTATCTAAGTTGGTTACACTGTAGTGAGAAAGATTTATGTCTTGTGGAATTTTTTTTTCCAGCTATCAATAATAATTATCATAGCAATGGAGACCAATCTATATAAAATGATTCAGGTGCAAAATTTGGGCATTCAGGTCTTGTGAAGCTGTCTTAAGGGCTCATCTGGCTAAAAGTCTCCTAAAAGTCAATGGGTCCCTTTACACTGTCTTGTCTGAACTTTACTACTTGAAAAACTTTAAACAAACCCAGTCAACCTACATCCAGGCCTTATTGCTTCCTTTGAAGTTTATAGTGAGCTTTCTGCTAACTACTCCAGAGTTGGTAGTCCGTGTTTCTTGTTCTTTGGTTCCATTTGGCACATAATGTAACACATGATCAGTGATCTCAGCAAACATGTGGGTACAGATGGATAAAGCATTGTATTTGGCATGTCTTTCCATACCAGTTCATAATAGTCAAGGTGATTTGAGTGTCTTGCACTGAAATTACTGAAAGGTGACCTTTCTATAGGATAACAGCACGTCCAGTGGTCTGCAAACACAAGTTCTGGCAGGTCTTTTCAGGAAGTTGTTTGCTAGGTTATCTAGGTAAGAGGTAGGAGCTGTTAAGATCAGGAATAAGAGATGAAGTTGGTGATACTGGTTGATTTGTTTTTAAATTATGTGCATAAAGACTTTTGTGCAGAAGTATGTAAATAATGATTAAAAATAATATTCTGATGAAGTAATGGGGATGGTGGACAGGGCAATAGCAGAGGAGGAGAGCTTTCTATTGCTTTCCAAATATGTAGCTGTCAATAAAACTGAATTTTCCTATCTGTGTGGAGATGCAAATCCTGTTTCTCATGCTAATATTTTATTCATTTTGGAGTTCCACTGAGATCATCACCATCTGTAACAAAAATGTTTTAATTGAGTCAATGGTATTTTTTTTTTCGGTTCTTCCCTACAGTAGATGCGAAAATGCAGGCAGTTACTGTAGAACCAATAATACATTTGCTGTGGTGAAACGTTTAGCTGGTCATTCTTGTAAACTTAATCAACATAATTGACTGGTAGGTGTAATTTCTGGTAATACTGGGGGATTTTTATAAGGTATGAGGAAGGATGATTACTTTTAATAACATGTGTATTTTATTTTTTTATATAATGTGACTTGGAGGTTTTGACATGCATGACAGTTCAGTAACTACTCAGACTTGGTTAAAAAAATAAGTGCTTCACATGGCTAGATAACTTTACTAAATACTAACGAGTTCTGAAGACTCAAAAAGATCTTTGTATGTATAAGTTTGGAAATGTACTTACAGTCAAAGCCTTGTTCTTAAATCTTTCTGTATAATAAATATTCTGGGATTTGAAGCCTACTTATGCAGAATCCTGCTTTCTGGAAGAGTCTTATGTCCGAAGTTTGCAGTTTTAAGTGATTACTAACCCTCTTCCTGAAATGTGTTCAGATTTCTGAGATTATTGTAATGCTGTCATTTAGTTGTGGTTCACTGTTGAATGTGTATTTTTCAAGTTGAAAGTCTCTGATCATTAAGACTTTTTACAGGCCCTAACTGAAATGAACTGGAAGCAAAATGAGGTAAAATATTCCTTCTCTTCCAGAGCCACTTATATCAATGAAATTAGCCGTGGGATTATTGTTTGAGGCAGCATGCATCCGGTAATGTTACTGTGGCATGCCTATTTAGAGGTGTATCACAGTCTAAAAGGTAACTGACACCAATGTATTACTGTACCAAGGAGATTAAAAAAATATATTCTAGCTGTAAATGTAAACTGTGAAGATTTGATTCTCTTCCTGAGTAGCCTGCTCAGGGGAGTACTGACACACCATGTCTTAGATAATCCCAGCTGAAACAGTTAGAGAAAACATTTATTTGAGTCATACTGAATTTTCCCAAGGTTCTCCATCCTGCTGGATCCTGGCTGACCTTCAGGTTGACCTATGTAATGCTGTTTTGGTACTTCTTGAAGGGGTAAAAGGAGCATGTATTTGCTGCCCAGTTCCTTGTTCAGAGATTTGTTCAAAGTGGAAATGTGTTTGAACACTTCAAAGTTATCATGTCATACATTGATTTCTGTGGGTGTAAATGGCTATAGAAGAAGCAGAGTGGTTGGTAATTAGGACTCAAATCATCATTGTTCACTGGATGCTTGTTTTGGTAACTGGGATACAACTTCTGAATGGGCAATAAGAATCTCAGTTGGAAATTTATTCATTATGAAGCTGGCTGCTCAATTGCATACCTTTTGACTAAGTCTAGAATCAGGTGAAATGCAGTGCTCATTTATTATTTTATGGACCCAAAGTCTGTTCAGCTAAAGTTGAGTGGTGACTCTCACAGAGTACTTTGGACCTGATCACCTGTATTGTATTATAGGTGGACACGGCATGTTTTTAATCGATTCAATAGGTTTGATGGATTAAAAATTTGTTTTGAGTGTAGGCTATGAAATTTTTTTGTGCTATTTCATGCTTTCAGATAGTTTGGAGGGCAAATACAACAAAAAAGGGAGTTTAAGTAAAATGCAGGCTGCACTTGTGGTATGAGATGCTTGCTGCTCATGGAAATGTGTCAATATCCATTTTGCTTTTATGTGTACTGGTGGACTTTTCTCTATTTTGTGTTGATCCATCTCCGAGACAGTGTCTGCTTAAAAGCCAAACCAGAAGAACAAGCAGCCAGACAAACACTTCTGCCAGGAGTATTGATGAAGAATATTCCATGAATTTAAGAAATTCTGTTATATTGGATCCTACTCCAGTCAATGCATTTTGAGGAGTAGGTGTGCTTTGGAGGCTGCCTGAGAATGACAGCTACACCATGCTTTTGAGAAAAAGGCAGGAAGTAAATAACAATAGGAGTTAAAACTCCTCGATCAGGAATCAGATTCTAGTGCTTGAGTATACCAGGGAAGCCACAGGACAGAGCAGGGTGAGAGCGTGTCTAGAAGCTCCAGTGAAATTCAGAAAATTGGATTATATGTAATCAGAATGCTGCTGAGAGCGGAGGCTGTCATGGGGAGCAGGCAAGGCTGAAATAAAACCAGGGAGCCTGGCTGGGAGGTTGGGCACTGGGGTCAAGAGTCAGCCAAGAATGCACAAGCAGGACAGGGGTGAAGTGAAGGACCAGGACTTGGGGAAGAATTCTGAGCACAGCCATGGGGATCTCAGTGCTCAAAATCTGCAGATGCAGCGCTGAGCTCCCCTGCAGGGAAAGTCACACAGGACAGAAAAATAAGTTTGTTGCCTGAGCTGGGTTGCTCTAGTTTTGTGGCCTTTTGGGCATGTACTGTGCTAGAGGTGTGTAGGTGTTTAAGGGGACTGGAAGCTGAATGATGTCAGGTTTGGGGATGGAGGGAGGAACCTGGAAAAGGGCACAAGGTGCCTGCCAGGAGGCCAGAGGGGTTTTTTTTGTCCACAAACGTGCAGCTCTGGTTGAGAGAACAAGAGGAGGATGATTGAGGGCTGCCTTGGTCCTGCTCTTGTCAGCTTGGTGGTGATTCTTTGCATCTCTCTGTTCTAAAGTGAAGATTGCTGCCTGTTTGGGCATCACCTATTAAGCTTTCCGTATCCCTGTAGGTAGCATTTAGGCACGTTTACCATTGTATATTAATATTGCAGTGATGTTTTAGTTTTGTTTTTGTTGTTGGGATGATTTTTTAAGGAAATAGATGGTCTTGGTGTATTCTCTCAGTTGTAGCCTATTTGCATAGAAGAACAAAAAGCATCATTTTTACCTAATGTTAGATTTTCTCTTGGGACACAAAATACATTATGGGCAACACTTATGAGTTGTACATATGAGTTGTATGTAGATGAGTTCTGGGTTCTTGCATTTAATTTTCTGTAAGCTGTAGTTTTGCTTGGAAGACCCCTGTGATTTTTTTTTTTTTTTGTTGCTATTCTTCTAAGTTGACTTTACAACAACTGCCATGAATATCTGGTTAGAAGTTGCATTTGCTCACTTACAGGGTCTGCTGAACACTTGAGCAAGACCTATCAGGAAAAAGCACTGTGAATGGAGTACTGTAAGATCCTTCCTCTTTTTCCAAATGAGATTATGTAGGAGGTTATTACATGAATTTAGTGAATGTAATAGTTTAATAAAAGTACTGTGTTCCAGTGGTGTATGACACACCTCCAGGCTACCTCATGTAAATGCTGTAATAAAAAATTCTCTGAGCACTGGATAAAAAATAGATGTTGGAATTCATGAAACATAAGAAGAAAGACTTCCTGCAAACATTTTGTGTTCAGTGGTAGATGGAGCCCAGTCCCCCAGACTGCCTGGAAAGCTGCACAGCCTTCACTGGGGATGGAGCCTTCATCTGCTGGAGCCAGCCTTGCTCTGTGGGTGACACCCAAGCCTTGGCACAGGAGTAAGGACAGTCTCATTCTGGGATGTACACATGGATGTGTCCTGAAGGAAGGCTTGTCTTCTAGCGTTATGTAAAATTGGTTGTATTTGTGTGTGGTTTGGAAATGCAAGTCATGGTATTCACATAGCTTGTGAATTTCGTGCTCGGTGTTATGATTCACAGTGGCAGTTACTCCCTAAAGCAATGCAGATTTTCAGTGTAAACATAGTTTCTGCAGTCTGAAATCAGTGGCAATTTTCCCATTGCCATCAATGGAGGAGGGATTGAATTGAACACAAATACCCAATCACTAAACCCTGCTATTTTACGGCATAGTTTTCTTTCTCAGACTCTTAAAATATGGTTAATTATGTTACACTGATTCTACTTAGAGCTAGGCAAGGTTTGTTTGGCAAAACTGTATGACTTTAAATATCAGTACTAATACTGCTGAAAAATGAATTTTGAAGGATTATTTCTAGATAAGTTCTCATTAGAAGCACAAAAAAGAATAAGTTGTTATTAGAACTGAGAAAAAATTAGAGATGACTTAACTCGCAGCAAATACGTTTGTTTATTGTTTGCTTGGCAGTGCTGCTGTGGCATCACAGTATGTGGCAGTGATGCTGTGGCATCAGTGCTGCTGAATGCAGATTTACAATTTGGTTCATATTTAATACTTCTTTTTGCTATATCTTTATGGATGAAAGGGAGGGTACGCTCATACATAAGTGAGATACAGTGCTCTGATGGACAGGGCTAGTGCTTAGAAGTGAGTGATTTCAATGGACTGATTCAAATCTCTGTTTGATCTTGAGATCAAATTGGAGCTTATTTGTGGACTTCAGAGCATTCTCCTGGTTGCCAAAGCTTGTTATTCCCTGCAGCAACACCTTCCATCTTGGAAGACTTTTTTTTTTTTTAACCATTGTAACTACTTAAATTATTCTACATCCTCATGCTGAGCATAGATTACATAGACCAGTCCAAGGACAATGGTATCTTTTTCTGCCAAAGAAGCTGGGTTGCAGTAGGAGATGGGGGGAGGATAAGTAAATTGTTTGACTTGGGAGAGTGAAATGTGAGTGAGTTAAGCATCGTGCTTTGCCTATGCTCAGCAGCTCTGCTGGGAGGGGCATGGGTGTGGGGAGAAGGGAAAGCTTAAGTGATAGGAAAAAAAGTTGATTTAATGAGATGAGGTTAACATCCTCATTTGCATTGATCAGCGTAAAAACTGTAAGGATGTCCCATGAGCTGTGAAGTGCTGACATAACAAGCACTTGTGATAAAATCTTCTGACTTTGCCCAAAGAGCTCACCTTTCTGAGGACTAATGGCCAGTATCATGTTGAGATGTGACCTGGGACTGGCTGGATGATCCCATTTACCAAGAAGAGATGACACTGAGAGGAACAGGCAGCATGTTAAACAGGGCAGTACAGAGCAGAGAACTGAGATGTTGGGAAACTGCACCTTGTACCTGCTTGTGGCAGTGCCTGTGATGTCTGGGGAGGAGAGCAATTTCGTTCCTTTTGAAAATATCAGGACTTAAATCCTTATTAAGACTTAAATGACAAATAAAAAACCCTGGAGCTTAAGAGCACACTCTTACCGTGTATAGCAGTACCTTGCCTTCCAAGTATGGAGGACAACGCATTTTTTATAGCTTACTTAAGAAAATTGGCATAAAGCTGTTGCCTGGCTTCCACACAGCCCTACTCTGCAGAGGAAACTATCTCACTTCAGACAAGCTTTTAACTTCTCCAATGATACACAGCTCTCAGCTTGAATAAACAGCTAGCTATATCCTACTGCAAGTGCATTTGGCATAGTTTTTAGAAATTTGAGGATTTGAAAGGAACAGTGTGGGCACAGTGTTCTGTTCACCAGGAGAAGAAAGATCAGCTTTCTAACGTAAGAAGGGTGCAGCATTTTCTGCCTTGGCCGCCTCCAGCAGCTTTGAACAGTTGTGAGGCAAAAGATATGACCATGCTGAAATCCACCATTGATAGGATATAGTCTAGTACTTTATACTTCATTTGAAATACCATTTAGTTTGTTTATTTATCTGTACACCTACTCAAGGATTGCAGAATGTCTCTAGCTTGTGTTGTGGCATATTGCAGCCAGGAGCACATATTGCACAATTCTCCAAATACTACTCAAGGAAAACACTGAAGTGCTTGTGTCTGGATATCTGTATGTTCTAAAAAACATAGTTCGCATTTGCTCAGTTTGTTATATTCCCCTTAATCTGTGGATATAATACTTTGGTACATACTTTGCATGATAATAGAAATTCATAGAATGTGTTAAATTGACCTTTTTATGCACTAAATTTTGCATTATTGCATAATTTTAGTAGTGGGAAATTATAGTGTTTTTTCCTTGCATGAATCCAAGAACTGAATGTGGCAGTTACTGGAAGATACAACTTCTTTTCAGAAGGAGGATAAGGCTGATGCAGTATTGCAGCAGAAGTATATGAATAAGAAGGTAAATTATGGTTTACACTGCTAAATAACTTGCATATATATTGGAAATATTTCTTTCCATCTCCTGCTCTTTCTGGTATACTATAAATACAAGTCGGAATGGTTTATTTGGAAGGTTTTTTTAAAAAAATGTGTATGGACAAGTCTCAGGTTTTGAACTGATCGTCATCAGGAGGGAGCTAAAAGTAAAGCGAGTACTAGAGTGACTATATAGTGATTTGCATTAGGTCTTAGCTGAAACAATTTTCTGTGTGGACAAAGGGAATGGGTGCATTTCTTCTAAGATGGAGATGAAAATAAGAATGAGAACAACCAAACACTGTAGAATAACAAGCATGGCATCCATAGACCAGTGTGTGTGCTGCAAAGCTGGTGTGCTTACCTACAGCCTGAGCTGGTTTCTGCAAAAAAGCTGATGTAGGAGGAAGAGAGGTGCAGACTGACTTGTGCTGCTTTAGCAGACTGAGATACTGAGCACTCCTCCTGCCAACAGAATTGCTTTAACAGAGGTGTTGCAGGCCAGAGGTTCTGTGTGCTCTTCAGGATTCCATATCCAAAGCAGGATTTGATCTGTATGGTATTTAGGTAGAAAATACTAATTGGGAGCCTCAGGTAAAGAGCTTGGTATCCCAAATGAGTGCTCTCTTTGTGAGTGCTGAATAATGGGAATTAGGAATGAATGCCATCTTTCAGGGTAGAACCAATGAATGCCCCCCCAGTGGAAAAATAGCAGTTACTTGCAGTTTGGGCAGGGCAAATTGTTCTTTGATCTTCCTGGCTGTGTATGGAAAAGGTCAGCTATACAGCTGAATTAATAAAATAGTTTGTGTGCTGTTTTTTTCTTGTTTGTGTTTGTCTTGGGTTGGGGTTTTTTTTTTTGTGGCTGGTTGTCATGCCTACCTGGATTTTACTGGTTGTTAAAAATGCATTTTCTCTTAATGAACTTTGTATGTTTCTAATTAGGAGTTGATATCTGAATCCATGGGGAGCATTTGGGTATAACCTTGTATTGCCCCTTTGGGTTTATTATGCTGCAGTAAAGTAATTACTGGATGAATGCAAATATTAAGTTAAATTATATGAAAGAGTAATGTTGTAGAAAAGATGTAAACATGCTGCATGTTTGTGTAACTCGATATTTATTATCAGTAGCTTCTCAGGTGACTTGGCCACTCATTAATCTCTACACCAGATTTCCTCCCTCTTTCATGTTTCTGAAAATACAGTGAGTTTTGTTTTTCATTTTGTTTGGTGCTGTTTTGTTTTGGTTGGTTGTGGGGTTTGTTCTTTTGGTGGTTTGGTTTTTGTTTTTTTTTTTTAGTTTAACATTTTAGCTTTTACTGTTTTACTACTGCATATATGATGTATGCTTTGGTTGCTGTATAAATGATTTTGCTACATCAGGAAGGTGTTTGGGGTACCTGTCATTCTTAGTTGTATGGGTAGTGGCAGTTCCATTGCAATTATAATTTTAAATCCCTTTTGAAAAGGGCTGGAGAGGCTAATTTCAGGAGCATTCAAGACTCAAGACATCAGGGAGGTATTCGGCATCCTTCTGGAAAGACCTGAGGTGGCTGGACTCATAACAGCTGATAAATGAGCTTCTAATGGTGTCAGATGAGCCACTAAGAACCAAAGAATGGCAGGCTTCTCACTTTTCTGTGAGGATTTACCGCTCAATAGCAGTAAAATAATCCAGGCAATGCACCAGGGAGAAATACTGCTTTTCTCAAGTGGTTCTTTAACTTTTAAGATAAGCTTCATGGTGTTTCCAGTGGCAATAATGATTAATGCTTCCTTTGCTGTTGACTGCTCTAGGGTTTGTTTCTTGGTAGTTTATATACTAAACGAGAAGTTTAGCACTGTCTCTCCCAGCAGGTCACTTCCAGCCATGCCTAACTGCTTAATTAATGGAGTCATTACGGTAATGGATTCGTAGTTGGTTTTACAAATCTGTCTGAGTGCCTCCTTCCCTGAGGACACTACTGTACTTTGTTCTGAGAGGTGTGAAAAGCAAGAAGAAAAGTTTAACTCCCAAATAACTACACTATGTACAAATAACACAGTATAACTGTATACAAATAACTGCAGGAGCATTCAGAGACTTGGAAGAGAACAGCTCAGGAAATAATTCCACGCTCCTGCTCACTTTAAAGTATGCACTGTCTTGTGAAATGGTTGCTTTTAGGGGAAGGACTGTTTGGCCAAAAGAGCAAGCAGAGCTTGCAGGACCTTTCCCATGTAATCCTGTATAAGGAATCTCCTGCAGAAATTGTTGCTTGTATTAATTACTGTATGCCTAGAGCCAAAACACAAGGATATTCAGGATGGTGTTGGAGTATCTATTACTGGCAAAATACAGGGAGATATAAGATGGTATGGAAGTGTATTCATACGTATGGAAATATATTCATAGAGACAACAAAGACTGTGATGGACCTACAAAATCCTTCCCTTTGACTGGGGCAGGGAAGGGGGGGAAATGTCCCATTAATCCAGTCACAATTTCTCCTGTAATTTCTTCTCTGTAAGCAAGAGTAATTTATGTGTGAAAGCTTCATCCTGGTTAGCTGTACTTTGTCCATCCTGTGAAGCCAGTACCTGGTGTTGGAAGTCAGGAGCACAGGAGCCTTGCATGTCTGAATGTGTCTGGCAGCTTGGGGGAATAGGCTGAATGTGTAGAGCAGGGGAGCAGTGCAGAATGTTTGCAGTAGGACCTAATGTGGCTGAAGTATTTCTAGCCTTTGCCAGAGACTGCTAGCCATTTTTAAAGAGCTACTTTACCTTATTTTATGGCTAAATACCTTTGCTCTTTCCTGTTTTGGTTTTTTTTCTAATCTTATCTTGCCACTTAAAAATAGAACACTTTGTTTTACTGCAGAGCAGTTGGTCATCAGTTAATGGTGAAGATCATTAATTACATTGTCAAGTTAAAAACTGTACATCAGCAATATTTTTTCCATGTGATCATGGTATTTGCCATGTATGTTGAATTTAAATGTATTCTGCTTTGAAACAATTTGCAATGTGATCACTGTTTTCCAAACGGCTGGAAAAGCCGCAGTGATGGTGCTCAACCTGTGAATATTTGCTCAGATTCTTATTTTTGCCTCCACTCACTCTCTACCATAACCACGTTACTGTCAGCTCAAAATCTGCTCCTTGATCTTGGTCTGTGGCCTTACCTATACTGGGAAACGAGAGATAATTTGACTAAAGGTGTAAAAACTACACATAAAAGTCCAGATTATCAGGAAAAAAAATTGAGTCCACTATCACTATGATTCCCTGCTACGTGTGGGCTTAACTCAGAGACATATTTTGACTTGATGCATTTATCTAGTCACTCTTGTATCTGTGCTGTCCCTGAGCAGATCAAAGCCAAGTATTGACCCAGTTCTTTCAGTGTGTTTGGAGTTCTGCCCAAGATCACCTTGCAGCACCTTTACAACAGTACGGTTTGCCAAGACTTGCCCAGGAGTGTGTTGTGCTGTGGTGCCAGCACGGAACTACTAAGAGTGACAATATCAGGTTATCAGCAGACTTGTTAAATCCCAGTAAGTTCTGGGTTTGGTTTTTTTTTTTCATGTTTTAAAAGACTTTTGCTATATTTAACAAAAGTGTGGTGCTGTGATTATTACTCTTTTTGTAGGAGACCCTTGCAGTGTCCTAAGACTACAGAATATGGAATAAGCTAGATAATTTTTGTTTGAAAACTAACTTTGGATCATGTAGGAGTTACTGTGTTTATTTTTTTACCTCCATAGTAGTGTTAAAAGCTTTACTATTTTTGTTGCAATGATAACATAGTGGTGAGTCTAGTTCATGTGTGTAACTATAGTTTCTGAGATGAAAACCCCATCCTTCATGCGTGTTTAAGATTGATAGCAAGAGAAAAGAAAGGCAGACACTCCCTAAGGATGCTATGCAGCACAATAAAAGGTTGTTTGTTTTTTTAAATAAGCTTCTTCCCCAAAAGCAGTGTATCTACAGTGCTGATTGAAAAGAATATGCTAGAGAGATGAATGAGAAAGCACAGCAAAGAGGTTATTTGATTCAAAATCAGGCTAGTCCTTGTGATCACTCTGTAGAAGGATGGAACTTTTAAACCACTATATGAGAACAGAAATTAAATTAATTTCTTCTTGATTGGGCTTTGAGGATGTCAGGTACATAATTTGTGTTTGTTTTCAGTGAGGTTAAAGAGTACACAATATCTCTTGTGCTGGGCTGTTTGGCTGCAGCCCCAGCCTGCACAGCCAGTCTCCGTGCTGACCACAGCTGTACAAGTGGGGAAATCACCGTTCCCTTTGGAACAGCTTTTACTGAAGTAGGCACCTTTGTCTCAAATATGACAAATGCTGCTTTGTGTGACAAGTTGTGAGGTACTCTTCCTGCAGCAGTTTGCTTTAAATCTTAGGGAACATGACAAAAACATACTTTCTGCACGTGGTTCTTCCTTTTTGCATAGAAGGGTGGAGGTTGTGTACATTACTCTCCCAAGCAACATGAAAAGCTGAAGATTTTTGGAGGCTGGTCCTAGTTAGTATTCAGCATTCACCTTTTGTTGGAATGTGTCCTGAAACTATTTAGGCTTCATATTTTTCCAGACTGATGGAGGCTCTTTAGCCCTGAAATTTTTATTTTCAGTGCAATAATGACATTCTCTTGGCTTCATTGTTCTCTACCATTTTTCTGAATTTTTCAATTGCTCAAGGCAATTTCACCTTGGTATTTGATCATTCTCTTGGAGTCTGTGTGTTCTCACCAGATTGGATACTTCCCCTTTGGACTTGTTCTCATCTCCTGTAGCTGTTGTGGAAGTGTGTGGTAATTCAGGCAGGTCATAAATAATTCTTGACAGAGGCCTTGCTATAAACTTAATTTCTTGGCTGTTTGGGGATCCTTGATTGCCAGTTCCTAAAATCAAGACCTGCTGCAGTGTCAGATCAGAACTGTCTGATATTTCATTCTTTCCTGCTCTGTCCCGTAACGTAGTCTCAAAGATGAATTCAGTTGTCATCCTACATGGCCTTTGGAATTTGCCAGCACTGTTAAAACTCCATTATTTTGGAAAGAAGCCCACAAATTTTATATTCTATGGCTCCTAGAAATTACAAGTTTTTACTATGAAGAAAAATACTATATTGAAAATATTTTCAGAATGAAATTATCCATACTTCAGTGGATGAAGAAAATAACTGAAGGATGCAAGTAGTATTATGCTAACCAGTTTAATAGGAAACAATGGCAAGAACTACAGCGATGGAACAGAATAATGAGTTACTTTAATCATGTGTTTGAGAAGGGAGAAAATAATCCCAACCTGCACTTTTTAGGAGGGGAAATAAGCTTTCCTTAATCATTTATTTTGGATACAAACTGAAAGGGATTTCAGAATGATCGCTTCTGTAGCCAATCAAAACTAGAGGCTACTGTTACGAGGAGTCAGCAGTTATTATTTTTACTTAAAATCTGTATAGTTCTACTTTATTTTTCAAATATGTCTTGCTTTATAAGGTTACAACCATGCAAACAGAAATCTGCTGTCTACAAAATATCTATTTCTGCAGCTTTTGCCAAACATTTTGACTTGTGTTTCTATAGGAAAGGTAGATTGCATTCTCAAAACTCTTTAGATTTTGAGGGTGTTGAAACCTCCTTCTCCCACAAGAGAGACCTACCAAGAGAAACATGCTTGGTGTTAGGCACCAAATAGCTGTTATTCTGGATATTGCACATTATGTATTGGACATATATATATAGAATAAGAATATACAGATTCTGAACTGGTAACCTGTTAATTTTTCAAAGATTTTTTTTATCCATGAGAAGATCTGCTCAATGGAAAAACCTTTATTTTAGCAGGTTGTAAAATCTAAAATAAGATCTCATTGAAAAATCAGCTCATTAAAAGATGTAATTCCAAAGTATATGAAGAGCACTGGGAAGAATCTGCATTACTGCAGCCATTTCTAGAAGGTGTAGTTTAGTGTAGGTACTAGTGACAATTGAAAATGCTGCAGTTGAGTCTGGTATAATTTCTTCCTGATGCTTGTTATTCTGAACATTTTTGCATATAAAAGCTCTAATTTTTTTTCCAAAGATGGAGAAATATCAGCTAAAACAACTCCCTCCACAGAGAAGCTGCTCCAGATCTATTCTAGTAATGATACATAACTAGTAAAAATACAAATAGAGTTCTCAGTTTTCTTCCTTTGAAGAAGCAAATGGTGGAGGTATGAGCTTTAGAGCATATAAAAAATGTTTTAACGGTTACTTTGAGTTACAGCGGTGTATCTATGGTGCTTCTTATGAGAGCGTGCTATTCATAACTAACTTCCTATTACTAATTTCTGTCATCAGAATGTTATTTAAGGCCATGAAATTCTCTGCAATTTCTGGTTGATTTATTTATTAATTTTTTTTACATGGACATTACAACTCTTCAGGTAATCTGTAGGATGTATTTTCTGGGGGAAGTGTTTTCTTGTTTCTAATTGCCATACTTGGTTTGTGTAAAAAATACTTGCATATTTCAATAAGCATCTTGCTTATTGAAAAATATTCTAAGCAGTATTTCCTTGCCAAGCTCCTGTTGCTAATGCTGATTGTAGCCATCCTTTTGAACTTGCTGACTGGGAGATGGATGCTATGGAGTTTGTATCTTCTGGCAGAGTCCCTGTAGCTCCCTGTTTGGGTGGGGAGACTGTCTAGGGAGCTCTGTTGGTGCTCTCCCTGCTGCAGTTGGGATAGTCAGCCCTGCTCAGTCGGAGGGGATGTGCTAGGGAGTTGGAGGTATGTGAAGAGCAGCCTCAAGCTCTCACAGGTAGGGAATTGTAAGCAAAGAAGGCTGCAGAGGCTGAGAATATTGCTGTGCAGCTGAGGGGATATGGGACAAGCCATATAGAACATTATTCTGCCTCTAATTTTCAGAGGGTGTTTGTTCAGAAGTGTAATTTCTTATCTTTCTCGTGTTAATTTGTTTTGCAGTGGCTTATAATGACCATCCCAACTGCCTTGTTTTCTCCTCACTGGAGTCGCTAAGTTTGGCCCTGCCACAGAGTTCATGTACTGAATGTCCTTTTGCTCACTGTTCCTCCAGATGCTTTGTTTTATGATAGCTATTTTCTGAAGATCCAAGCCTTGTAATAGTTGAATCTGTAAATATTTTTATTTCATCTTTGTTAAGCAACATTACTGCAGAGCATGTTATGACAGCCCTTCAGTTCCAAATAAAGGAAGCTAACATGCTGTTTTGGGCCCTAAACCAGGACACAAGCTTTCCTTTTTTAATCTGGGAGCTACAAAACTTTGGATGTTGAATGTAGGTCCTACCTTAAAGCAGCATGGTAAACCAATGCGCTGACTAACATGACCATTAAATTAACAGAATGTGATGGTGTAGAACAAACCCCCTCCCTTGGGTTAGTTTACTGGTAATTTTTTTCTCCTGTAGAAACTATTGGGTCAAAAAAGGTCTAGATGCAATTTAATTTAGATGTAATGTAGCTCTTACACAGTTATGATTTGGGCAAGATGCAAACTGATGTAATAAGCTAAAAATTTAGCTTATTATTTCATAGTGAGATATTTCAAAGATCCAATTAACTGAAAACATGAAGAAAGTGTTTTATTTCTTGGTTTCTTATAATTATAAATGGAAACCAATTGTCTACTTTTTTTTAGCTCTGTTTTTAGAGAGGTTGATGAGGCCAGCTTTTCTTGTGCTGGGTGGGACCTTCCTTTAAATACTGTCTTGGTGATTCTTCCAAGGCCTAGAAGGTTTTCCAAGCTGATGGATAAATTATTGTTTCCTCTTCCTGTCTTCATTTTTTTTTCAATTTTGTTGTGAAAGTAGGAAGCAGAGAGCTGCAGGCTTGGATATAAATTAAATTCTTGAGGCTTTTTATGGACATTTTTTGTACTAATATGTTCTTATTTAGCAAAACCTTGGGTTTTGGCTGTTAATCCTAGGAAGGTCTTTAAATGATTATTTAGGCTTTATGAGTGTTTTTACAAAATGTTTATGTATGTTGATCAAGATGAATTAGAGATTGTTTAAAGGATAGGTTTTTCTGGCATCAATGAGAGATAATTGCTGCTGTGCTGAAGCAATCTCAGGAAGCCTTGCTGCTTAAACTGCTGCATGTACTCATTGTAGCATGCTTCTGATTGACTTCTGGTGTCCTCAGCAGCCTCTTGGTAATGATAAAGCTGACAACTTTACCAATGTGTGAAATGAAATAGTCTAGAGTAGCAAAGTACTCATTGCTTTTGCAGATGACTGTAGGACCTGCTGTAGCAGCAGTGTCCACCCTTGGAAAGAAAACTAAGATTGGGCTATTAAATTGTGTTGCTCTTCTGTAAGTTTCTATAAGAGCAAGTTTAAAAGATAAATTTGGACTAGACAAACCTTTTTGGGGAGAGAACTATGTTAGAAAAAAAAAAAAAGATGGTAAAATTATCCTAAATGATATTGCTCTGCTGAAGAAGTTGGTACTGCATAGGTTAAGAATTTGTCACACAGAGATAGGTGTAGAAGAAAACATGGTCACTGAGACAGAGGTCTTAGTCTAAATACTAAAGTAACAAGTGTTTTTATTCCTACCCCAGCAATTCATGTAATGTAAACAGAAGCTTAGTATGTTCTGCTGCAGAGTGATACAGTATGGACTATAGTACTTGGAGAAATGAGAGGCTTATCTCTTGGATTATTCGTTTTAATAATGGCAATGGACTTGTAAAGCACCACTTTTATATGCCTGGCTCTGTTCTTTGCCCTCTGTGGCAGCCAGATGACCTCCCACTGAATCTGTGATGTAAATCACTACAAAAGTAGACTAAGCCAGATACTGCCTTTTTTAATCCACTGCATACTTGTGGATGGGACTTCATAGATAATAATGGAAGCATTTTTTAAAATAAGACTGAGAGAGGGCATTGAAACAATTTCCCACATGCACATTAAATATCAACTTTGCTTACATCTCAAGTGTCTTTGGGCAGTTTTACTGACAATTGTAATGTTGGATTAGAAGCATCTGGTAAGTCTGTGGCTCACCAGTGACGGTTAATGTTAAAAGAAGAACCTTCTCAGTATCCTGCTGAATGTCTGAAGTAGATATATCTTTGCAGTCTTCACACTCAACATTTGAATACAGATATCATTCTTGAGTGCTGCATTTGTTGTTCATGTGTGCAAAAATCCTGGTTTGGATATGTCATCTTCGTAAAATCTTGTGTCACTAATTCTAGAAGCAGGTAAAATCAGCTCTGATGTTTGCCATGAGCAACAGATAAATCTGTGAATTCAGTTAAATTGCTTTGTTGCTGATTCATAAAGGGTGTTCCTTGTGATCTAAAGCCTTTGTGTATATAGGCAAGGAGTAAAAGGACCCCCAACTTTGTGTGCAGTTCCTTTCAGAAGTAGGAAGAAAGCAGAGATGGAGTAAGTTTTCCTACCTTTCATTAAATATTTCTTTACTTGTTAGAATTCTTACTTGTGAGAACCTGCTTTTTATGTTCTCCCTGTGGTTCTGTCAGTACAGGTGGTGCACAGATGAGAACAATCTGCTTACTGCTTCATCCTGAAGTGTCTGGGAACTGTCTTTATCTACCTACGAGATCAAAGGAGTTCATCGACTGCCACGCCAGCCTCAGCCTCCTGAGGTTTGGTAGAAGCAAATGCCTACCATACTCAATTTTTTGCAGGGATTCAGATGCAGTGGGTTTGCTTCCGTTGCTGTAGGCAGATAGTTATGGTTTTCAGATGTAGGACAGCACTGCAGCAGGCACCCTAGAGTATGGTGCTGTCTGGTCTTGGGAAGCCTGCTGAGGTGGGCATGAGGCTGGCAGGGGCACAGTTGGGCAAACTCGCCTGCTGTGGTCATTTCTTCTTTGGGTTCTGCATGTTACAATGAAGCTATCTTGAGAATAGCAATTTCATTAATTCTGTTGCATTTACAGGACATCCCAAAGGTTAAATAACTGGAGTGATGGAATGTGGCTATTCCAACATAGTGCTGTGCTTTAATGAGGAGTCAGAAGGATATTGTTATAATAGAGGCTGCAATTGTGAGTAAGAGTCTACAGAAACCTCTTTAATTACACTGTCAGCAGTCTGCTGCTGTTGTTGGATGAATGCTCAGTGCAGACTGCATAGTGAAGGAGAGATGGTAGGGGGTTGCTTCTCATTTATCTTTAGATTCATCCAGCCAAAAAGCCTTTTACCATTTTTTTAGGTCTGGAAGGAAATGTGGCTGCAATGGATTTCATAGAAAGGCCTTTACTGTCATTATGATTTTGCATAATATTTCCTTTTACATGTGTATGTACAGACTGTTTCATTGAACAGCATGGTAAGAGTTTGGAAATCAAAATTTATAGTACAAATTAAATACATTTTGGGAAGCCGACACTTAAAATGGAAATAGTGGAGGAAAATGAACATATTGAACCACCCACTTGACTGCTTAGTCATTCTGTTTCTTGACACACTCAGCTTCTGCTGGGTTTGCTACAGCACAAAGATGACAAGAGATGATTCTTCATTTCCTTGTCTCTTGCATTGCTGTTCATGCTTGATCTGAATATTGTTACATGATCTTGTTTATCTTGGAAGGCTGACATCAGAGATGGACTCTGCTTTGTTTCCTGGTTGAGGGTAGGTATCAGCTGTGTAATGTAAGTGACTAAGGAGTTCATTAACTCTCTGGCTATTTTACAATAATTTTTTTAACAGAAACAGATTCCAGAGAGCAAAGACAAACGTTCCATGGCCCGATTCTTACAAGCTTTCTACAGGTGATTGCCTCATCTCTGCCTTCTTGGGAAAACACAACTTCCAACAACAGCATTGTATGTTTTTCACTACATATGCTTTAAACTACAGGTTGAGGTGAGCTCAACTGGTACATGACTTCCCATCTAATAGTACATGACACACAAAAATCTCTGTCAAATAGTCCTAGACTAAGGTCACAAAGTAGTAAGGCATTCAGAATGTAGGTGCTTGTGTGCAATAATGCCTTAGATACTTTCTCCAGACGTTTGCAAAGCAACTTATTTTTCCTAGCTTTCCTGCTGAATTATTTTGGTATTTTTATTTTTTTGTTCTTTAAAGGCAAGTACCTGATAGGGAAAATTTAAGCTCAGAGTTGAAAGCTGGCAAACATAAAAGCAACTAAAAAAGGCAAACTCTTGCTAGTGAGCAAAATTATCAATTGATAGTTTCATTGGCTTGGCCTTCACTGTGAATGACTTCTGAACATACGGTTCAAAGAGAACTAAAAATATTTTCTCAACACTGTTTAGTCATAGTTTACCTAACAGCAGTCTAATCTGCTGAAAAGCTCTTGAAGATTTTTCAAAAAAAATTTGAAGATCACAAGAAAGTCAGCATCAGTTTTGCTTTTTCAGTTTGTTCACAGCCTGTGTAGGTCACACTGATGATACCCTCGGATTCTCACTTACACGAGTAATGGATTTGCATTAACATTATAAAGCTTTTATGGGGTGTAAAGAAGGTAAAATAAAAAGCATCTACACTCGAATGCATAAAGCCCCTCCCATCTTCTCGGCATTAGGGGAGCATTTGTGGCTTCATTCGATCCTATTGTTTCTGAAAAATTCTGTTTCCTACTGAAGTTTTCGGGTGAGCAGGACTGTAATTTTGCTTACATGCACACAAATCTTTGCTATTTGATTCCTATTCTCTAGGCAGCAAACTGCAGACAGATTGCAACTGCGAAAAATTCAAAGAAAGCATTCTGCTGAGCTGGTAAAGTCATCTTAGTCTTCCAGCCCTTTTCTGGGAACTGTGGCTCTGTCACCAGTGTACTGTGGCTTACTGGATCAAAGGAGTGTCGTCCCTCAAAGGTTGGCCATCGCTGGGCTAAGCTGGGCAGCTCTGGTGGTGCAGGCTGTTGGGAATCAGGTGATGGCTAAGGCAAAGCTCAGTTCTTTGTCTGCAGCAGAGCAGTTCATGCTGTACATGTGCCTGTCTTGCCCTTAAGGAGAAACGACTGTAGAGCTGTTTCTTTTTAATTGTTTGTCAGGAAAAAAAAATGGCATGTACAATACCTTGTCATTAGCCCCTCAGCACACCCCAGGGGTAGCGTGTTTTCACAAGCATGTATTGTTTAGGTGAATTAGAGGTATTATTAATTCTTACAGAATTTTTCATAGTCTGTGGTAAAGATAATTAACACAGAGATAATGCATCTTCTTAGTGCTAATGCCTTGTTACAAATATAAGCAATTGGATTAAGAAATGAAGGATAATGCATTTACTTCTTCCCAAAGCACTAATGGTTTGGTTACACGCCCCCTGACAACTAGTCAATATTTCTTCACATAGATGTACTTAGTTTGTTGCAGTTCGGTGAAACCATTAACAGCATCTTCTGGGTGCATTTGTCTCGGTGTTTCAGCTGATAGGAAGAGAGAGCGTGCCCTTGAATCGAGCCCCTGATTGTTCCTGAGCCTTGGATCTCCCTGCAGAGGGCTTTGGGGGAGAGCATGGCCAGGCTCTGTGGAGAACAGGGACATGAGGATGCTGTGCTTCCTACGGAGTGTCCAGCCTGGGACCAGGTTAGAGCTAGTCCCAACAAAAAGCCCTTGATGTGTGTGTGTGAGGGGGAAATGGGAGGGGGACAGTGCAAGGCTACAGTGCCAACAGTTTTACCCTTCCACTTGGGCCGTACTGCTTTGCTGATGGACAGCCTGTGTTTGCATGTTGAAAGGGTTTGAAAAATGGGCAGAACCATCACAGAATTGTGCTGTATAATACATGTAGCAAAATCTTCAAATGATGTTTGTGGTAGGGTTTTGATCATGTGTGCATGATTATTTGCAAGAGGCTGTTTTTCAGCATAGATACTCCATAACAATCACTAGTGTTTAAAGTATTAAATCTCACTTTTCGCTCACCATGAAAATCTGAGGCACTTCTTATGGAGTGCTGCTGGACAGCCCATTTTTCAAACTGAGTCTTTTAAATGTAATTTCTTCTTCAGTTGTGTTCAAGTTTTATGAAGAAACCTAAGCTATACAGAGTTTAAAATAGTGTTAGTTAATATATTTGCTTGCTCACTTTGGCTTAATACAACTAATTAAACAGTTATTAAATTGCTAACATAGAAAATAAAATTATCCTGGAGTGCAGTATTGCTTGAGATCTTGGACAAGCCATATGCATGAAGTTAAGGATACCTTGGGGACTCTAGTGCTTGTCAGGGTATGGCTGTTGTGTGTTAAGAGTTTTGAAAAGAAGCAGCAGAAGGAAAGCCAAAATACCAGTCAGTAGGGAAAGGGTAATCAAATGCTCAACTTTCCTGGTCTGTGTTTTGATCCCTGGGTCCTGGACAGTCACCAAGGTCTCAATTTGAGCAACTGGGTGAGCTGAACTTGAGAAGTTCTTGCGCATCAGAAGTTTGATCTTGTTTACTGTTCTCACTGCTGGGTCTCTGGGGAAATAGGTGCCACGTCCTCCTCTGCTGAGGTATAACAGGATTTTGCATGTTCAGTTGTGACAATGTTGGGCTGTCTTGCTGGAAATAAGGCTGGGCAGCTGGGTACACCAAAACATGCTGAGTCAGCACTTCAGCTGTCCATTCTGCTCCTGAGCTGTGCCCTGCCAGGCAGCTGGGAGCACTGAGAGCTTTCTCTGCTGCAGCCTGTATCTCTGCCTGCCTCATGGAGCCCTGAAAACAGAAAGAGGAATAGGGTACAAGAGTGTTGTTGTTCATGGCCGAGTGTCCCTTTTCTCCTTACTTTTTCTTTTCTTATAAGAAGGAAAAACCAATCTATTCTTCTGCTGATTTTTTCTTTTGATGCCTCGTAGTCCCACCTCCACTACCCTGCTTTGTGTCTTTGGACCGGTTCTTGAGAAGTGGCTAGTTAACTGATAAGGAGATTCATCTAATGGCTGCAATAATCTATTTTGTGATCTCTAAAGAATGAAATTTTAATTTCAGTGTCAGGAAACTGTTAACTCCTGCAGGTACCTTGAGTCAACTTGCCAAAGAGAGCAAAGAGATGGATGGTGGAGTGAGCAAAACTATCCCAAAACTAATGAAGAGAACTTGGTTCTGATGTGTGTAAGGGGAGGAGATAGCTCACTGCTATGATGCAGATATCAGTTGTCTATTACATATGTGTATGTGCTCTGTGATGCTTCTATCACATTAGAATTGAAATAAAAATTTCTTATAGTGGGTTAAACAGTAATGTGGCAGAAAGGCTCTTTTTCTCTTGAGTTATTTGTATTGTACACATGGGCAAGTAACCTATTCAATCAAGTCCTTTCGGAGTATCCTTGATGGAAAAAAGCTTTTAAAAGACCTTTGAAATAATACTTCAATTATTCTTAGCCTGTTTTACAACTTTCTTATCCTTTAAAAAGTACTGGGATAGAAGCAAAATCGTATATAGCAATGTATTTTCAGAGGTTTCTTTCCTAATGCTAGGCAAAAAACAAAGAAAGAGGCAAGACTAATCTGTCTCAAATCTAAGTCATTGTCTTTGATTTTTTTGTAGGTTTTCTTGCAATCATTCTCTCTCTTGAAAATATTTTTCTCTGCCTGCAAACTGTGAAAAATACATATGCAGCAAAGGAAATTGATTAATGCTCCTCAGGGGAATAGTTCTGGCTATGAATAAAGTGTTGTCAAATGTAGAATGTAAACAAACTGAAAATTTAGTATTTCTACCTGCTTAATCATGTTTTGATGGTAACATTGGAAGAAAAACCATATAATAGCAAGTGAGAGTTTTCCCCAAAGAGGCAGGAGTTTAAAGCCAATACAACATTGTCTCCTATCAGTGCTGAACTGTCATCCTGTCTTTCATTTTCTTACTCTTACAGCCTCCACCTTAAGCTTGTAGGAGGCAGCATGGTCTGGGAGAATTTACTCAGGAAGCGGGGCTGCTTTCCCCTCTGGACAGCAGTGTTCAACTCTTCCTGCCTGACATAGCACTTTCTTTTGTATGACGAGAGTGTCCTCATGTCTCCATAAGGCTTTGGCTGTGGTTAGTAGGCTGGGCATAGAGAAGGGATCCAGACTGCTGTTTAGGCAGACTATAGGGAATTTTCTTCCCTTTTATTTTTCTTTTTTTTCTTCTCTTTTTAGTGGTTTCCTTTTTCAGTGTAGGAAGAGACAATTATCCTGAAGGGAGGTGGAGATATTTGCTCCTTACAGCCATGGGGAGTTCTGTGCAAATGTATTCCTCTGCCCTTGATGCTTGCTCTGCCAGCTTTTGGGACTTGGTGAGAGCACCACACATGCTGTGTTTTGGTTCTGGGACCCTTCTTGGCTGTGGAGACTGTAGTATTGGTATTTTGTTTGTTTGTACTCTGGCAGAAGGAGTTTATACACCAAAGTATAGCCTCCAAAACCAAGTGCAGTAACTTGCTAAATGGTTACTGTGTCTCTGCTCAGGAGGTAAGACCATAGTTTAAACCCAGCTGAAGATCAAAAGCATCTTCAGCTTTGTGTTTGTTAAATCAATTCTGTTCCTTTACAATTCTAGTAGTTGGGTTTTTTTTCCCTTTCCTTGAGAGCAGCAAATAAGTCAAAGTACTCGACCAAATGACTGGTATTTGTGGATGTACCTTGGAGCCCCCAAGGCTTGGGAAGCTTAGGCAGCTGTGAGATCATGGCTTCTTCTGTACTTCTGCCTACCTGGCTGGGTACCTCAAGCTGCACATTAGTGTCCGCACAAAGATTCACCTTGGAGTGGTTACTGTCTGTGTGGGCTGTTGGAAGCACCACAGCATTTGCAGGTGCGGGATGAAGACAAGGAACAGACTTCTGGGGTGCCCACTGTGTGAACCTGTACAGTCATAGTCAACCTGTTTACTAAAGTAGCTCTTAAGATCAAGTCTCTTCTAAAGAAGCATCATCTGTGGCTATCACACATTGATATTCCCGAGGAAAAAAGCAATCACTGGATACCTTGTCAGCTGCTGTTTGTTTCTCCAATTTAACTTGAGTCATGATGGACAGAGAGCTTTTTGGGTTTTGTTTTGTACTTTTTTCTTTTCATCTTGAGTAAGGAAAACAGCATTTGTAAACACTTTTTCTTTCTTATCTTGGCCTTTAATGAAACAAATCATGTGGTACTGTCACTTCGGCAGTCCCTGCAGTCCTTCATCCTGTGCATACAAAGGACCATATTCAAACCTGTACTGTGCTGTAAATTGCTGCGGAGGCAGTCAGCAGGCACTGACCCAGACGGTTCCTGGTGGTGAGGGAGATGAATGGAAAACTGAGAATCCTGTTGTGGTTGTGTTGTTTGCCTCTTGAAATTGGATGGACTATTTGAATACTGCATGCTTCCTGATTTCTACCCTCCCTCCCCTTCCCCCAGGATTTAAAATATTTAACTTGCTAAAAGACTTAGGTTTGAAATCCCCTAAGTGGGAAAGCGCTGATTGTTGGCAAGTTCAAGTGTAAAATTGGTTGTAAGTACTTGTGGGGGAAGAGTGCAATGGAGCCGAACAGTACACTGAAAATGAGAGTACTCTGAATCAAAACACGTTTGTTAATTAATGTTCATTGCTGGTTTCTGAGAGCACAGCTAGTAAACACGTAATCCAAAGTCCATTTAAGTCAATCAGCAAAATCTTACTGGAATTAATTTGGGCTGGATTTTTAATTAATTCCTTCTTCCTAGATACTTTACCTTAAATTTCTGTTATAAGGTGTAGATCTTTTTTCCTTGGATGTTTCATGAACATGATTATATAGTGGTTTTGTATGACTGAGGCAAAACCACTTAAACATCCTAGCTATTAATTAATATGAAAATCTATAATTTAACAATATTGATTCTCAGGAAGGAGCAGATAAATATGGATTATTTTATTTGCATTTATCGGTATTTAAAATAAGTATTAAAAAAGAGGAATTAAAAGCAGTATTTAGGGAAAGCCTAAAGTAAGTTAATATTACTGCATAAGGTTTGCTTTTGCCTCGTCAGAATTGCTAGATGCTCAGATTAATTTAATTTTTTTCTAAGCTTATTCTGACCTCTTTGTACAGATGAGGTTTAATCCACTGAAAAATTGCTCTGTTCTGCATTGTGTGCTCTTAAATCTTGCAGAATGGGTTTGGTTGTTGATCATATTCCATCATTCTTGTAGTGGTGTGTAGGTCTGATGCTGTTCCCCGACATCAGACCATAGGGTATCGAGGCATTTTTCTGTTTACCCGGAGCTGTGCTGGTACTGCTGTCTTGCAGTACTGGAAGCTTGTGCCAGAGCTGTTTGGCATCTTTCTTTCCAGCTCTCCACAAATGCACTTTCTCTGGCTCTTCTCCTACTTGTTTTGGAAGAACATGCTGGATATTTCTCCCCTCGCTATTTCCACATAATTTCTGTTTGCTTTGTGAGGGCCAGGGAAGCAGCACTGCTCCTTGATCCAGCCTGTGAGCAGGCCCTCTCTTTGGCCTCTGGGGTCCTTCAGGGCTGCTCTGTATTTGGAGCCAGCTGGGCTGTAGCTCCTGTTTGCTGGGGGAGGCAGTTCTCAGCCTCGTGAGGGCTTGGACATGGGGCATTTTGCCATGTGTGGTGTTTCTCTTTAAAACTCACCTAAATAATTGAGCAGGGTTGTGTTTTCCTTTATCTCCCATAAACAAGCAGCTTTTCCTGCATCAAAAGATCATCAGTGTGGTGGTGAAGTCAGCTCTTGGAAGGGAGAATATGGCAGATGATTGCCTGGGTGGTCATGCTATGGCTTACCACATGTATATATGTGTTTTAGTGCTCTGCTTTGTGGTGGTTACATTGGCTGCACAGAATGTTTTCTCTGAGACTCTTATTTAACCAGTACACAGGAGTGGCTCTTTACCTAATGATCATCTCTTACTTGTTTTTGTCATTGTTGTGTGCTTATCCTTGTCTGTATTTCCTACGTGCTGCTGAAGTGATGCTTTCAGGATAGGATTATTAACTAACTGATGAGCTTTCCCTTGGTTCTCATTAGTATAGTAGATTAGTGTTGCTCAGGCAATGATTACTTGTGCATACAAACTGAGGGCATATCTTTAATTTTATAAGCATAGTAACTGGGACATGGAAGAAAGAGTGTTACTTAGAAGCTGATTTAAAAGACTTTTGTTTTGAAGAGTCCTTAGTATTATATAGCTGCAAGAATGGATCAAAGAGGGGGTCATCTTGTTTTTCTGACACATGAAGACAAGGAAGAAGAGCTGGGCTTTTTCCCCCTCTAATGTCCTTCTTGTAAATTGCAGATCTGTCTGATTTGAAATTCAGCTGGTGAAAGATAACACTTAATTTGCACAAGGTGGAGGGTGTTAAGTAACCTTAGGAGTAATCAGGCCCATCAACAATTAAGTCTCTGTTTTATCAGGAAGATGCCTGCTCTTTCCCTGCTGTTTCTGCTCTGAGCTAGTGACGTTCTGCACGCTCACTTGTGGTAGTGGCAGATGGTTGCTACCTCCTCCATACCAGCTACAATCCTTGCAGCATTGAAGTCTAACAGGTGGCATCAGAAGGCTGCCCCCTTTTCCTCCTCTGCATGTTGTTTGCTGGAGCTGCCAGGACTTTTTGAATGCATTACACCAAGTGAGGCTGGCTAACCCATGCTGTGGGAGTGTGTGCCCAGCTCTTGGGCAGCCTTGGGAGTCCCTGCATGTGATGTGGGATGGCACCATGGCCTGGTGTTCCTGTGAAGTGAATTGCATTGCAGGAGAAATCCACTTGCATCTTATTCCATGGGATATGATACTAACTTCTCAGTTCAGTCAACCAATCAGCATTTTTACATTGTTTTCCTGGAACCCAAGGTAAAATGGTAATAATATTTGGCTGTGGGATTTTTCCTTATGAAGTTATTTGTTTTGCTTTTTCTTTTAAAAGAGCCTAGGGACTCAGTGGAGGGGTGTGTCTGAGTCCATCTTTGTGTCTGTGACATTGTGAAAATGGATGCTTGCATATTAATATAAAGCAGTTAAATGGGGACCAGTTAGATTTATAGTTGGTTTAATTTTTTTATTTTTTGATGCCAGAAGAATATAAAGGGCTTTAGTGTAAGGACAGTGATGGCCAGAGTGATCTAGCTCATCTGGTTGTGAATGCTTTCTGACTACAATATAATACATGTCCAGTGCAGAAACATAAATCATAGTTCACGGTGAATCATGTTGTGAAAGCAAGTGCAAGTGGTATTGGTTTATTAGCATGTGTCCTTGGGAGTAAATTGAGATGTGTATTGCAGTAATACAAAGGATGTGGGGTGTTGGGGGGTATTTGTATGTATGTGTAATTTTTCATGTAGACTGGGCGGGTATGGGAGACTGTTCAGAGAGCAAAGGAATTAGGTGTACGTATTTTGTTTCACCGCTTTCCTTGCTTTATATGCTTGAGTGTCAAGATTTCACAGCACCCATGCCTGTGTAACAGTGTTGGATGTGTACTTAGCATATATTTATTCAGTACCAATTTTTGTAACTCATTGACATTTATTCTTTCTATTCCTTTGTAAGCTCCCTTTTGGTTGCAGCATGGTGTAACTTAGCAGGCAGGATTGAAACCTTTGTGAGTCAAACCACTCATTTGCATGAACCCATCTCCTCTTGCTGATCGCAAGACACATAAATATGGAACAAAATGAACCAAAACACATAGACTCCTGCAGCTACTGATGTTAATAGTAATTTAAATTTTTTTATTTATTCTAACTCCCCCTTCCACCTGCCCAATTATCAGGGTTACAGTTCCCTCATGGCCCCAGTTCAAGAAAGCACTTCAATATTAATCTTAAGGATATTGTTATTCAAGACAAGCCTTTTAATATTTTCCTGGTGTTAAACCCTGTAAGAGCTGGATTTAATCCCTTGTTTGAATTTCAGGTTGTCCTTTTCTATTCTGAATATGGATGCTTTTTAAACTGAAGCCCGATGGGTAGCTGTGTAGGGGAAGAATACTTCTTTAGACCTCATTTGATATTTTGTTACATAGAGGGAAAAAATAACCCTTACCAAGGAGGCTATTTTTCCCCATTTCTCAGTTTCACTTTTTATTACTTATTGTGTTGTTGGTAAGGATACCCAGAGATGTCAGCAGTACAATTGGTGGTTCTAGTGTGAAAACAAAGCACACACAGAAGAGTGCTTTGTCCTTCACCCAGGCAATCCCTTCTGAAATGCTGTGCCCTGGGAAGGCCAGGGAGGCAGCAGGGCTGGCTGGATGGGCTTAACAGGGAGCCAGGCACCAGGAGCTGCTGCCCTGTGCCTGCCATGCACCCAGCCAGTCCTTCCTTCCTTCTGCCAAACTCCTCAGGGCTGCTCTTCCTTCAAGAGGAAGGCTGCTGTAGGCCAAAATGACCTTGTTTCCCACTGCCTTTACATCTGCTCTGCCCTGCTGGTGTTCAAGTCACTAGATGTTCTGACTGTTTTTCTGATTTAAATCAAAACCCTCTGTGAGTGCAGTACAGACCCTTGTTTTCCAGTGTGGCTTGAGCTGTAATTGTTTTTAGAATGTCCTCTACTGGTATATGGGAAGGATGTTCAGTCATACCAACTGGTTCTTAAAGAACCGTGTGTTAATCAGGTGGGTCAACAGTTGGTCCTGTTGCTGGGCGTTCTGGTGTTTTTGAAATAAAGATGGAAATATTTGCAGTAATTAATCTCTTAAGTTACTTTTTATGCAGTAGAGATGCAGACTGTTCTGTTTTTGTTTTTTTTTAGTAAGGAATAATACACCTCAAGCTTTTAGTGTTTTGTGTGCTCAATCAAGTGATCCAAAAAGCATGTAGCTGTGCCATTTATTACCCTCATTCATTGCTCTATTACCCCGGTTCTTTGCAGTTAGGGTTTGTAGGTGTTGCATGTGGGTAAGTGATTGCTCTGCAGTTAAATTTTGATTAATGTGCTTATCTGGCTGGAGTGATTTTGCGTCCTTGTTTTTGCACTGCTTCTGTTCTATTTTAGACTAGAACCCAAATCACAAAAGATACACGGTGTAGTGCAAAAGTTTGAAATTCCTGAGACTGCTGTGCCATGTGTCATGTTTTCAGTGTGGGAAAGCAGTGAGGATGGGCAGTGTGTTTTGCCCTACTGCTGTCACCCACCCAGGCATGCTGTGTTCCCATGCACAAGGAAACTGTCTTCACATATTTTAGAGCACCCTTACGTTTAGTATTTTTTTTTTTTTTCCTCAGAAGAAGGGGCAAAAAAGGGAAGGAAGGGTGCTGAGAGGGTGCTCGAAAAGCAGGGGAATGGAGGCAAACTGAATAAGGATTTGTTTTGTTAATGTACTGAGAAGTTCAACTAGAGTAGCACATAGAACTTTTGGATAACTTGTCTCTTACTGTAGACATTTATCTTCTGAAATACTGAGATGTTCAGCTGGAAGGGAAAAACCACTTGCAATACGGAGTCAGTGTGAGAGAGGAGATTCAGAGAGAGATCTGAGGACTAGGGTAAAAAGGCAGAATCCCAGAAAATAGATGCTGCTGTCCAAAAAAAAAGAAGGAACTACCTAGAAAAGGGTATGCAGGAAGATACATAGCAAGAGAGTCTGGAGGGATGGAGCTAACAGGAGAAAGCTGCAGAGTGAGGGCTCTTGGTGGTTTGGAATATAGAAGGAAAGCACTGCAGAATTTAGAAGTTTGATTCCCAGGTTTTTGTCTCATGTCCCTTTAAGTTACACAGGTCTTGCAAAATGGAAATCCAGAGGCAAATTGACTCATAAGGAAGAGCATGAATAAATGCACATCACATTCTCTAAACAATTTTCTCTTCAGAGAGACAAATGCAAGATGCATTTGGTTATAATCTTCAGAGAAGACAGTTGTCAGTGAAGACCTTAATAATGCCACACTAGTGTAATAGGAAAAATGTGTTCATCATCTAGGGAGTCAGTGCCTAATGATTAATAGCAACATCAATTTCTTTATATATAAAAGAAGTTCACTGCTATATTAGAATTTACTGGCTGAGGAGAAAATTGGTTGCTTCCTGTTAAATATCAAGTTATTGCTACTTTAGTCAGAGTTGTATTTGTAAGTAGGCAGCACTGTTTACTTGTAAAATCAACATGACTTTAATTTTGTGAAATGTATTTATGGCAGTTTCTCAAAGCTAGATAAATAGAGCTGAAAGAGAACCTGGAATTTTTTGTATTGTCTCCTTCAGTTATCTGTAAGTGAATTCAGTTTGTATTCATGTTTTTCTTAGCCTTATCATGGCTTGATGAAAATGAGCATGCAGAAAGTTCAGGAAGATAAAAAACTGCTTTTAAGTCACCTTTCCAAGTGTTTTGTTGATCTGTAGTGATAGACTGACAAACACTGATCTGTGTTTTGCTGGCGCCTGGAATAGCACACTAGTTTCTTTCATGTAACTGAACTCTGGACTTGCTACTTCTTTATTTTATTTGAATGTGCAACACAAAATGAATGAAGTTGTACCTGTTTTGAGCTGATATTCTAAAGTTATCATTTCAATTATCAAAATTAGGTTGCTCTCCAAGGGACCATGAGTTTTTATTTAAATGTAATTACTTAAGCAACACAGCTCTATGCAAGAGAAGGAAGTGCCTTGATGAATACAATATGATGTTTTGATGTTTCTTAGCTTCTCAAAATACACTCTGATTGCCAAAGAAGTGTCTCCAGGCATGTCTTCCTGGTTTAGCTTGGAAGGGCAGGATTTATATTACAGGCACTCTGAAAACTGGACAGACAAATCACTTTTTTGTTGTTTAGGTTTAAGGGTTTGGGTGAGATTTAGCCATCTAGGACTTGAATGTTAGGATGGGTTTGAGACTGCAGAGGAAGCTGCTGTATGTACAGAGACCATTTTCGGTTGTAGCTACTTTTCTGAGGTGTGTAAGGCATCCTGGCACTTGCTGGCATTGCTCCCCCTTGCTGGAAGCTGCAAGCCCCATGGTAGCAGTGCTGGTGGAGGGGGACTGTTGATTTATTTTTCTCTAAATTTCTTGTATGTAGTTTTAGCATCTGGCATGTTTCTTCCAGAATGGCTTCCCAGAGAAGGCTTTTAGGCTCAGTAAGCGCTGGTGCATGGGAAGCACGACACACAGGCTTTATCATGGGCTTTACTCTTCCAGTAAGTTCAGGTGACCTTGAGTGAGTTATTTAATATCTTCATGCTTTTGTTTCCTCTCCTACTCTTTGCCCTTGTTTTTTTCTTATTTGGGATGGTATCGTTTACTGAGCACAATGGAAAGCTTGTGTTAGATGTGTCATCCAAGTATTATTGTAATCTAAATGAAAAAGAGGGATTTTTTTTCCTCTCTAGTTGAATGGCTTTGACCATGAAAAGCGCTAACATCGTGTTTATGCTGTTACTTTACTACTGATATTCTTCTTGTTCAGCTTTTCTCTTTATTTTGGATCAGAAAAAGATCTACTTATCCAAATGCCTGATGCTTCTAGTTGTTGGTCAAAATGGCAGGATGGAGGAAAAAAGCAGCAGTTGAAAGGTTATTTTTATTGAAATCAAGGGAAACTGAATTTTTAATTTTGGGTCATATGCAGTGTTTTTGATATGTCAAAATAATTAATTCTGATGTACATGAAGCTAATTATGTTGACATTTTCAAATGTGTGTTGGTTTCCCCTTGCAAGGGAAAGTGAAGTTTGGAAATCAGGGCCAGAAGTTACCTTCCCCCTTTCTGCAAGCTTGACCTAAGGGCAGCGTTCAGGGTTTTCATTCCTTCTGGAGGGGCTGTGGAGCCAATTCCCAGCATTCCAATGGCAGGCCATGAACAGCCATCATCCTTTAGCAGGTTTAGAATGGGAATGGAAACAGGGATTTCCACAACTTTTTCATATAGGATGAGAGTAGTGCAAACAGGATCATGTAGATCCTCCACAGCTGGGGTGGGACCAGGGTTGACAGTAAGTGAACAGTGGCTTGCAAATCTAACATTAATTTGTTAGTGGGCAAGCATTTATTACAAGAGCTTGGAAAATTTAATGTGGCAATATTTATAGTTTATTCTGGAACTGCTGGGATAAACTGTTAAGTGGTATTTTTTCTTGGTGTACTGTTTTGCTGAATCTGAACCAAATAAGCCAAGCATTTTCAAAACATTTTTTCTTTTGTTATGGCCAAAGTGTTTGGGAAAATTCACCCTGTTATTTCAGTTACTCTGAAGTGCAGATTTTGACAAAGTGAACTGTCTAAAACAAAAGCTGAAAAATACTGTCTGGTTTTCATTTTATAGAGAAATTCCAATTGTATTTTCTACTGGCTATGCATTTTGTAAATTAATTCAGTGGTTACATGAATTAAAAATAAGACCGTCTGCTAGCATAAAACTTGGTGATAATGTAAGAAAACCTTTTCATTTCCATTGCCTTTCCTTGTTTGTGGTACACACAGCACAACAGTCATAGAACAGTAACAGTGAACTGATTATCATTCACAAAGTAGCTGAGACTGAGGAGTTAGAAATATGGACTAGGAATGACATTTATAGTGTTGGCTGTGAAATACTCATGGAAATCTACTTCTCCATAAATATTAATTTGACATTGGTTTAGGATTTAATAAGTGGAATGACTCAAGATGATAAAGATGCTTTATTACATCTAGATAGCCTTAGGAAATATTTGTCTGCCATTAAAAAAAAAGTTATAAAACAAATATGAAAAGATTTTAAGTTATAAAAAGTAAAAGAGGATTGAATATAAAGGTAATTGGTATTTAGAGCATAAAAAGCAGAGTCACATATTTCTTTTTAATTTACATAAATGGAGTCAAAGCCTATTCTGAATGACATGGGAATAAGTCTTTCTTTCCGTATTTGTCACATGTTTTCAAGGCACCTGTGCTCTGAGTTTAAAAATGTCCATGTGCAAAGGACAGGCTTTGTTCCACTGTAGCACACGTAAAAATGCTTTAACTGAGAAACCAAAATAACTTGGAGGTGACCTTTTGCTTCAAGACCTGACTGCTTTAATGACAATTTATGGAATCATAGAATCCTTTAGGTTGGAAAAGATTTTTAAGATCATTGAGTCCAGCCATTAACCCAGCACTGCCAAGTCCACCATTAAACCATGTCCAGAAGTGCCACATCTATATATTTTAAATACCTTGGGGAATGGCAACGCACCCCCTTCCTTGGGAAGCCTGTTCCAGTGCTTGACAGCCCTTTTGGTGAAGATACGTTTCATAATATCCAATATAAAACTCCTCTGACACACAGCTTGGCCTATCACTTGTTACTTGACAGAAGAGAACTTTCCTTGTTAAGTGGACCTGCACATTTCCTGAAGTGAGTATGTTGCAAAAGGAACATTCCCAGAGAGAGGAATGCTTCCAAAACTGTTCTTCATTCTTTGTTTCCTTCTGTTTTTTTTTCTTTCTGTTTGTTATTTTTCTTGCCATGTTATTTCATGGCATCCTCTGGGTCATAGGTTTGTTGTCATAGTGATGATACTCATCTTTGTAAAATAATAAAACTTAATTTTTTGACAGCAGGAAAAGAAAGTAGATCAAATTGTTGATAGGTAGTCCTTCTTGGCAGGAAACTTGTACACACGATAAGTCCTCAAATAAAAACTAGACTCTTATCTTAGGGAGATTTTGGGGTTTTGATATAAAAAGGTTAAGACTGTATCAAGCTGTTGTTAACTTTTCTATTCTACAGCCATGAGTACTTTTTTGAAGGCACATGTCCTTTAAAGAGAAAAGAAGCAAAAAACCCCCCCAAAAACCCAAGCCAACCCAAACCCCTAAAAATACTAAAACGTTAAAATGTTCCTGCAGTGTTCCTTAGTGTAGCTATTTTGGTTTGATGTTTTAATTATAGCCCAAAGGCCTCCACATCCCTTTAAAGCTGGTATTTATATAAAGCAGATAATTGTATTTTATTCTCGAGAGCTTGTAGTCCAAGAGAACAGACAAAGCAGATGTTTGAAGCAAGCATGGGGACTGGGGTCACTTCAGCTGAACCTGCACACTCGGTACTGCCAGTACTGGCTTGTCCCATAACCTCTTACTAGGGCAAGGTGCAGTGGATCCTGTTGCTGTAGATAAATGGTTTGAACTTGTTTTCATATGAGGAGCTTGTTTGTTGTAAAGGCAAACAAAGCTTGGGTCCGGCAGGACTTCGGTTTGTCTGAAAATTCACTGCTTGCTTATTGTGCTTTCATCGTATAGATTTTATTTTTTATTTCTGGACTTCAGTCCCTGGGGTTCAATTTCTTCTTGCTGGGCCAAAGACATTTACAAAAAGATTTTATTGCTAGTCCCAACTAAAATAGCTCAACCTTGTGAGAATGTGGAAGTGAGGTAACAGCTGCAAGATCGCTCCATGAGAAAAATCCTTCCAGCTATCCAAGGACAATTCTAGTATGATGGGAATGCCTGGAGGGGTATTCTACAAAGACAGTCCTTTTTAGCTTGTGAATTTGTAATAATTTTGATATCTGATGCATAACAGTTGGAAAAAGTTGGTTTTCTGCAAAAAAAATTCCTCTGAAAAGGTAAGAAATGCAATGATAGGAGCTTCACTGTGAAACTGCAGTTAAAGGCAAACCATTTATGTACTATTGAAGGCAGCTAATGAGCTAGTTCTGAACATGCTCCTTATTTAGTTGACTTTGAATAAAACTAATGTGACTCATCTACACAGCATCACCTTGCAGAGAAACACACCTTTGTTGCCAGTGAAGGGCAGTGATCAGTTCCTCTACTGCAGAGCCCAGTATGATGTACTGCAACACCAAGGTCGTTGCAGTTCTGGGTGCTGTTGCCCCTTCACCCCTGAGGATGGTATTTTTTGTTACCAGTGTGGGAGAAGGGCTTAAGATGGTTTCCATTTGATGATAAAATTTCATGATGTTTTCATTTAGGAGAGGAAGAAAGAGTTTTAGAACTAGTTTAGTTGTGTTTTGAGGAAAAAAATGAGCCTGACACATGCTCCTCTCAACCGTGAACCGTAGTTGGCTGGTCCCCTGTGCATATCCTGGCAGTGAGAGCTAGTGATCTCTGAAAACACTAAGGAACAAAAGTTACTGCAGGATCAGGAATCCCAGCACTGCCTACTTTGCTCCTTGACTTGTTGTTCCAAAAAAGAACTTTGTAGAAATGTGAAAAGAGTCTGCTCCAGCAAGCCGTTTGTTGCATTTCTTTATCACATGCTTTGAATGAATGCTGAACTTGATGTAATTTTGTTTAGGATATTAGTTTTTTTCTGGTTTTGCTCCCCCTTCTACATCCACTGAAATCTGGATGCAATATATTTGAATATAGCTGTTTAGAAAGCTTATTTCTCTCAGAACACCATCTTAGCACGAAAATGGAAGCCAGGTAGAGGTAAATGTGAATAAACTATTGTGCAACAGGTAGGTAATTCCTGGTTTGGCCAGGGTATAAAAAAAAGCCATAACTGCTTGTTCTTTTGGTTTAATTCACTGTTTAATGATTTCACGATCCACTTACGGTATGCATGACTGAATTACTTAAAAGAGGAAAACCCTAGGGACAGTGTAGCTCAGAAGCGAGTCTTTTATCTCTAGGTTGAAAGTTCAACCAGTTTGTAAGGCTGTTTTAGCATTTGGTGTACCAGAAAGCCAATGCTGTCATTTGGCTAAGGTTTAGACTTACAGCAGGGCTCTCAGGCATCCAGGTGAGGGCTGAGGGTGGCTGGAGCACTGAATACTTTGCTCCTCTTTGTGTTTGGGGTATATTGAATTGGAAATGAGACTGGGATGGCATTTTGAACAATTCCTACTGCTGTAGCTGTGTGACTTGGCTGTCAGTTCAGAGCACAGTGGCTGGAGGAGAAAGGCTCTGTTGTGACAAACACCAATCCTTGTTTTGATAAAGTAGGAAAATGATATTTTAAATATAACTGAAAATAGCTTTTACCTTCCCAGTTACACTGCTCTACTTTTCAGTCTGCAGGTTAATTTTAGGATTTAAAAAGTATTTTTCAAGTAAAGTCTAAATATGAAATCTTCTAAGGGCCTCCTTCTTCAAGTAAATCGGCAGAGTATGATGTTCATACGTGATGCTTTTAGTTTTTCCCCAGATAAAGTTTTTTTTTGTGTATGTGTGGTGATCCCACTCATATTTGGGTTTTTTGGTACAAATTTATTTATTAATCTGTGTGGAAGCAAAGAGTATACTTAGAGGTGGCAGAAAATCACTGTTAGTATTAATTTTCAGATTAATAGTTAAAACAGTGGGGAGAGCCATTTGAAATAAACACTTACTTTCCTTCAAATTATGACAAGATAAAGCAGTATCAAGCCATGGAGAATACTACAGTATTCAGACCTTAAACAGTGGTCAAGGAAAGTCTTTGTTGTTTCTCAGAATGTTTTGCCATCTGATAGATTTTAATCTAGGTCTCTCAAGTATAAGAGCCATCAAAAATTTGGTGATACACTTGTGATTACAGGGTTCAGTATCTTTTTTTTTTTTCCCCCTTGCAAAGGATCTCCTTCAAAATAAAACTTAATTCAAGTAATGCTGGGACACCAGTCCAGTCGTGTCCTGTACCACTTCACTACCAGTTTGACATGTAGAAATGAATTAACTTCTTCAGATTTTATAGCCGATGCAACACATACTGGTTTCCATTCATGCATGCTTTGTGAATGTGATGCTATGAGTGTTAATGAGTATCTTATTGTTTATCTTGTTGAAACCAGGCATGCTAGGATTTACTGCTGGAGAACTGCTTTAAAAGTAATACCCCCTAAATCAGTAATTTTGTTAAAAAAACCTAAACCAAACAAACAAAAAAACCCAAAAAAACCCAAAACAAAAAACCCCCAAATGCATTATACTTGTATTTATATTAAATTTTAAAAATGTGAAGTGCCAGATTGATAGAAAGTGTTCATTCTTTATGTTCTGCTTTTGCACAAAAAGGGCAAGACAGACTAAAACATTCACTCAACTCTTAAAACCCAACTTAACACCCCAAAGTGAACAAAAACCCCAAAAAGTTTCCAGAGACTTCTGCTGTGGAGACCAGAGAAAAGGAAAGTAGTTGGTAACACTTTAAGAAGACCCATATCTTGAACATGAAATGAAAATGTTAGCCTTGTATCTTGTGCTTTTTTTAAACCAGATTAGTCAAAAGATGTGGCTTGAGCCATACACACAGAGTGTAGGCTTGGATGCTTTAGAATTGCATGTACCTATTAAAGTAACTGAGAATGAAGGAGTCGGGGATTTACACAGATCAAGAGGCCTGTTAAGTAGAAAAGCTCTATGGCTTTCTGTGTTGTAGAGAAGTAAAATTGTAGTGTTGAGATAAAAGGAGTTTACCTACTGCTGGTTTTGCAGTGAAGGGTTTATTGACTTTTCACAGACATCAAATAAGTGTTCGTTTGCTTTTTAATTTATTGCCATGCTGATGAGCTTCTGGAGGGGCCTCTCAGTGCAGAGCCCAGGCAAAGCTGTTCAAGTGCTAGTCTCAGTCAGCAGCCCCCCACAGACTGGCACAGAGCCTGGTTATTCTAAGTACAGAAATGGGCTTGGCCATCAGCATCCCTTGGATAAGTCCGCTTTAGCAAAAAATCATGTTAGGAAAGTATTTCTGAGAATTCCTTTGCCCATTTTGATGAAGCAGTTAGAGGCAAAGGCAGTAGTCTGCTTTGCAGGATGACAGCCTTGATTTGCAGCTACAGCTCTCTGGCCCCATGAGCTGCCTCTTCAGGAGAAGGTGCACGCCCTGCTGATGCTGCCCCAGGACTCTGAAATACCATGGAGCACGGCTAGGAGAGGACCTTAGAACAGAAGTTTTGCAAGCAATATTATTGTTGTGCTTTATCTGCCAACTTGTCGTGTGTGAGACCGGCCCTGCTGGTTCTGGGAGAAGATAAAACTGAGACATTTCTGAGAAATGTGTGTGCACTCACTTGTGTATACAGAGACCTGCATCAAATGGTTTTTCCATTTTTGGTGATGGAGTTTCTGCCAGACCGTTTGGCACACGTTTAATCGGGGATTAAAAGAGAAAGGAAATGTCCTTGTAAAAACTTCAGCAGTTAGGAAACACTTTGAAGTTCCATTGCTGTTGCTTTCTTCTTTGATCTCCAGATGTACCAGTCATTTTTATTCCCACGTGCTTATTAATTGCTTTTATATTTAATGTTTTAAGGGAGAAGACTGTTTTACCTTTAATCAGCAGTGAAAGTGCTGTGGTCCCATCAGTTCGCTCCAGAGGAATAGAACTTACTTAGGAAATATGATAGCAAGTTTTAGATTTTTTCCTAGAGAATACTGGCACTGTAGTTGTCACTTGTCATAGTGAATCCACAGCTTGCATCCAGTTCCTTCTTCAAGGTTTTAACCTTGAGATTGTTCATTACAGTACCTCATTGTAAAGTATTACAATTTTTATTTACTTTTTCAATGGCAGGGACTTCCCCACAGTGAGAGAACTATGGAAATATCCAAATTTCTCACGTTTGGTTAAAAAAATAAAGTGGGGGGAGGCAGATGTTACTAATGCCTTCTGCTACAGTGATTTGTGTCCTGGATCTGTCACACTTGCAATGTAATTCTGAATTTGCAATGTAAAAGGGTTTATACAAGCTTAGCACAAAGGCCCGACTTCATTATCAGTTGTAGAAACCAAAACATAAGGGAAAGAAATGGATGTGCAATTCTACCCAGTAAAATTTTGGTTTATTAAAAAAAAAAAGTGTTAATGTTTTTTGAGACTCCCTCCCACTGTGTCACCAAGACTACTGACTTAAAGAAGTACAATTACACAACGCCTTTCACTCTATTTGGAACAACTTCGGAGTGACTGTGGACTTGCACTAACAATTGTGTAGATATTTCAAATAGTTCACGTTTTCAAATCTCACAGTTTGAGGGCTACAACCTTATTTTTCTAACTAAAACTTGCAATTATGGGAGTGGGAAGGTGCTGAAACAAGTTGCCCGGAGAAGTTGTGGGTGCCCTATCCCTGGAAGTTTTTAAGGCCAGGTTGGATGGGGCTTTAAGCAACCTGATCTAGTGGGAGGTGTCGCTGTCTGTGGCAGGGAGGTTGGGATTAGATAATTTTTCAGGTCTCTTTCAGACCAAACCTTTCTGTGACTATATGATTAATTTTTTACATCATCACATCACTTAATGAGCTGTGCTTAGATCTGGTCCTCCTCCTCTGAATTTATAGTTCTTTGAGGTGACTTCTTTCCCGTTTGGAATAAAAGGGCAATAGTTTAAGAATATTTCTGTAACATTTTTCATGCAAGCAATGCAGCTCACTTTGTGGTGCTTGAAAGCCAATAAACAGTCCTGGCTTTTCTTTGCAACAGCAGCATGCAGCAGTTGGGGCTGTTTGCCCTGAATTATAACACAGACTGCGGGACTTGATAAGAAGACACTGTGTGGGAGCAAGATAAAATTGTATCCTTGGGATTATGCTAAAAATACATGTGTGAAAACGGTGTTTTCATGGCACAGTTTGATTTAACCTGTCCTTGAAGATACCACTCCTCTTATAGCCTGGTACTGTTTTATCTGGCTTCACAGATGACATATGGGGAAAATAAAGCACAGTGATAATGGCCAGTGTCCTGTGTATCTGAAGCTTTGCAAGCAGGGGTTGCACACTGTGTTTATAACCTCAGGCACTGCATGATTTTTGTACTTATCCCTGCTTGTCAGACCACAATTCCCACTGAGCCTAAGAGCATGTTCGAACTCCTCTCTTAGCAGCAATAGAGGAAATGTCTGTTTTTCAGAGCACGTTGTTGGAGCATTGCCTCTGTACCTGTGTTCTGTAAACTGTGTTCAGTTGGCTTAAAGTTGAGCTAATGTTATGCAAACAAATAGGTACAGGAACACTCCAAAATAAACTTAGCTTTTGTTTTGCACTAAAAAGAAAAAGCTAATTAGAATATTTGCTGCTTGGAGATTGATGTATAAAAATCAGTACAAAGTAAGAAAGGTTTAACTCCTCATTGTAAATCACGTTTACTCTCTTGTAATCACCGTTATACTCAGAGTCCTATGTATCTTAAGTCTTTCCTAGGGCCTGGGGCATGTGTGAATTTTCTTATAAAGACTGAGCTGTCACCTAGGATCCATTTCATCTGGGAGACTGAGGAGAAATCTGCATGTCTCATTCTGGCTTTACATCTCTGGAACATCTCATATAGACACATTACATTGTGTTTTTTAGTTCTTAAAAATGGATAGTCTCACTTTCTAGGGCAAGCCACTACTCAAGTCAGCTCATAGAATCATAGAATATGCTGAATCAGAAGGGACCAATTCTTAAAGGATTTTTAAACAATCTTACTATGTTCTTTCACTTCATTTTTTGTTTGCCCTTCCTGTAAGGGAAGCTCTGTTTCTGTTTAAATACTTCTGCTGATAGGAAAGAGTAGGATTTGCTTGTGTCTCTTTTCCAGTTTGATTTTGATTTGTTCTTTATTCCTATTCATTCTCCTTCTTTCTCTGCCTTACCCACAAAACAGTCAGTCTGCTATGAAACAAAAATTAAAGATTATGAAGATTAGAATGCAGCAATTATTCAAAGCCTTTCTACAAGAGCTATAATAAAAATTAAAATCCTTTATGTAACGTGCTGTATCCACTGAAGTTATTCTTTTAAATAAGAAAATAGGCTTTTACTGTCAGCATTGTTGTGCTTGGTGAGATGCTGTCAATTTGGATGAATCCAAAGGGGCCAGGTCTGTGATGAGCACCCCTAGGGCTATAAAACTCATGAGAACTATATAGAACACATTTCTAAATGTTGTCCCAGAGTGAGTAGGGCATGTATTCATTAGCTGGAGATGGATCATGCTTTTAAATTTTCTCATTACTGAGCTATTTTATTTTGTCCTAGGCAGTGAGCAAGAAGTGCTAGAGCAGGGTCTGGTGGAAAGCAGGAGTGAATTGGCTGAAATTACTGCGGGGAGCAAGTGCTTGTTTGTCTTGACTGTTTAAAAACATTGTAAATGTATCTCAGGAGAGAAACAGTCAAACATTATCTATTTAGGATAAAGCAAGTCTTCCTGGCTTCGCTGCCTCTAAAAAGCAGCCTGGGCTGCAACTTGTGTGATGGCAGTAGCACCATGGGGCAAAAAGGGATCTGAGGGGTTGGCAGTGATTAGAGCTGAGCAGGGCAGGGAGTTGGAGCCTGCCAGCTGATTTCAGCCTGTGTCTATGGGTGCAGACACCCAGTTCATGGACTTTTATGGGATTTGTTGAGAGGAAAGCAGGTTTTTTTTGTTAGACTTACACTTCAGACTGCCACTGGAAAAAATACAGGAGCCTAGATGTTAAAAGAAGCTTGAAAACCATTATTTATGCATAGCTGTTTCACTATCACAATCCAAAAATCATTCTATTCTGCTTCCATGAGACGTTCATCTGTGGGAGAGAAGTGAATATAACATTTGTGCTGCTCTCTCCTGCTGATCATCTGAGTAAAACTCTTCTGAGGTTTTAGTGGGGCAAAGGCCAAGATGCAATCAGGTTTTGCTTAAAGGAATAAGGGATCGGTCTGACTCAGCACTTTTGTTTCTAATGATGTGCTTGCACTCTCTGTCCTCTTCAGGCACCTGGTTTATGCTCTAAGCAGTGTGATAGCTTGTATTTAGACTTAATCTCTGTGCTGTTTAATTTAGCATTCAGGATATTTTTTAAGACCTGTGTCAAGCATTAACTTGTTCCACAGGCTGAGAGTGACTTGATTGTGGATGTGGTTGTAGCTGCTGATACGGTTTTTGTTTCCCTGCGGGACAGGAGAGGTCATTCAAATGCTGCAGTAAATGTTGAAAAACCTGAAGCTTGGTTCCTGATAGATTTCCCTCTCCCACATTCCATGCCCTTTGAGATTCCAGTTTTGCTAGGAGTCATAATTATTTGCCAGCTACTTTGAGAATTCTCTTGATCCTCGTGAGACAGATTCTGGCACAGCTCGTCACACTGGAGGTAGTTCCTGGCTTCTTATATTGGCAGGTGGAAATTATCCAGTAGCTCTTAAGTGAGCAGTATTCCTGAGAAGCAGCTTGTTTGTATGGAATCCTACTTCAAGTTTTTGAAATACCCTCTTGTCATCCTGAGTAACATTCCTGAATCCCAAGGCAAAGCTGAATTTTCTTTAGTGCCTTCTCTGCATAGTACCAGAAGAGCTGAAGGCATCTATAGCTGACTGGTAGTTTTGTCTTTTGATTTTGGAGTGCTTTTTTTCAGGAATGGGGAAGTGAGAAGCAGAACCTTTTCAGAGAAGGATGAAAATTAAATTAGTTGAGGTGGTTAGTTTATAGTACAGCTTGCAGCTTTTACTTCCTACTTATTTGTTTGACCTCCTCATCATCTTGCCAGTTTGGTTGCAGTCTTGATTTTGCAGTTTCAAAATACAATGAAATGTATTGTGTTATCCCACGCAATGTTTACTTGGTTATAACAACAGTTTGTCATCGATTCTAAATTCCCCATTGTAACATAAAATGCAATAATGTCTGCAGAAGAATTAATCATGTGAAGGAGGAGGCAAAACCAAAAGCCATGGAACACCCAATTGGCCAAATCAATTTGCAGTGTATTTTTTATTTGCTAATTTTTTCTGGGTTTATTTCCTCTTTCCTTTATTATTGTCTCCTTGTGGTTTGACAGAAGATGCTAGGATAGGAAGGATCCAACTTTGATAGAGGTCTATCAGCTGCCTCTAAATTGTTGCAAGGCAGGTGTAAATATAGCATGGCCAGCACCTGTGGTATATTTTATGCAAACTTGAGTACCCACCATCTCTTTGTTAGTTTTAGTGGTTTTTGGAAGTTTGCCTCATTTTCTGGCACTGCTGATTTAGTTTCAAAAGCTGTACTGAATCCCTTTTTTGTTTGAAAATATCTTAAGGGGTTAAAATATTAATGTATTATAATTCTGTTATACATCTTGTGTGACGCAGGTTTGTCCAGGTTTACCTACAGAAGCAATCAAAAAAACCACATTTCTTTCTAAGGGCTGTTGTAGTTTAGTTCAATCACAGTATGTAGCAATTTAGCATTTCACTGAATTGCGTGCAATCATGTAGGCGCAGCTCTATCTCTTGTGTGTATTTTCTGCAGCCCTCTGGATTTCTTCTGCTTAGATAATCTGCCTCACTGTTCATTTGCAGTTGCAAATAGCTCCATTGCAATAGCACCCAGAGGTGCTTCAATAGAGCAAATACAACTTATTAAAAGATGACCATAAATTAGTAGGCCTTCAGAGTAGATTTGGTGGTTTGGCTATATTCCAACTGAAATTAAAATCATAGGATTGCCATTAAGTTTATTAAAAAAGTACGCTGTGGAGTTAAGAAGAAAAAAAACCCAACAAAACCCAAAAAAACCCCATAAAATGTAACCAAGATATGAGAAACTGCTGTTATTAAAATATAGATGTTTTGCATCCTACATTGGGAAGTAATTTTTGCCAAAAACAGAAGTGCCAGAGGCTTCCACCAATACATTAGGGACTTCCCTAGCATTGATTTTTACAGGAAGATACTCAACTACTGTAGTAAAGAGTGATGGTAGAAAAGAGGAGGAAAAGTAATGCCGGTTATATTGTGTGACACATGGGTTGCTAATTATTTAGAGCATGCAGGAGGAAGGTTGGGATTTCTGGCTATGCTGAAAGAAGTGAGGAAGAGTGATGGTGGCAGACACAAGATTAGTGTCCAGCAAGCGATACTGAACAAAGGCTGTGGAGATTGCTGTGTCTTAGCAGGAAGTAGATGTGGGCTCTCTCCTCGAAGGTCTGAGAAGCACTGTGTGTGGAGCAGCAGTGAATTCCAGGCATCAAATTTTCTTCCGTGGTGTTCACTTGCACTGGCAGAGCTACAGAGTGATGGGTGCTGAGTGTGGGCTGAGATTTTCAACACTGGTAAATGAGGAAGTCTGGAAAAGCATAGCAGAATGACTGTGGGGGATTTAATGACTTCTGGGTAACGGTGTTGTGAAGAATTCATCTGCTTGCACTTGCGCAGAGCTCTCTGTAGTAATACAAGAGCATCATGGTGAGGGCAGATGAATCCCAATTGTTGGAATACTACTGTTCCTTGGTAAATCATACAGATGCCACTGAGGAGTGTTACTGTTGTACAGGACTTGTGCAAAAGTCAGTCAGTTGGACTCGGGGTGGCCTGATGGGGGAATAACAAGAGAAATGTTTTGAATGGATAATGACTGTCAGCCTTCAAATTTGATGCTTGGTCTGTGTTGGAAGTACAGACATCTGCAGCGGGAGAGAGCTGTTGTGTACTTTGTCCAGGTCCTCACTTTGGCTGAGGTTTCCACAGTCCCAGGCAAGTATGGAGACCTGGCTTCCAGGCTGATACAAGACAGCTTGCAGATCATAGCCTATTGACAGGTATTGCAAGTGCACTTAAAGATGGGCAAAATAGCAAAATATGACAGCTTGAGACATGAGGAATGTGAATAAGACACAATGAAATTCAGCCTTGTACATAATCAAGTGTATTGTGTGGTTCTCTACAGAAGAAAGCTGAAGCAGACATTTCAATGGGGCGAGACATTTGACATGCAACCGTGATGAAGGAGACTTGGGTCAAAGTTAAATGAGAGCCTGCTTGTAAACTTATAGGCCTGCTTTATAAAGCTGTGGTATCTGCATTTAAAATGCTGTTTTATTTCTATGCTTTTTCAGTGTCAGAAAGACACAGATGAACTGGAAGGAGTTTAGATAAGAAAGCAATAAATAATTAAAATGTTGTAGGAGAGTCTGAAGAATGAAGCAAGTACAGATTAAGTTTGGCAAAGTGTAGACTGTGGACAGCTATAAATCTACACCCATTTGAGTGCAATAGCAAGGAAGGGAGTGCATCATTGCTGCTGGGTATGTGTGAGCACATTGTTCTGGCCAGTGGCTGTGATAGAACTATGTAAGCCTGGCTCTGCAGGGCTCTGCCTGAAGAAATCAAACTGCAGGAGCAGGGCCTGCATGAAGCCAAAGTCCAAACAGTCATGAAGGCAACAAACAAGATGCAAAGCTCAGGGAATACCAGCTGCTAGAGACTGAAATGAGAGTAATTCTACTGTTTAAAATGGTTTAGCTTTAGAATTAGGCTAGAGGAGCATGATCATATACCAAATATAGAGACAAATTACATGGAGGAGATGAGGATTAAACCCCCCCCAAAAGCAGAAACTTGGAAATGCAGGAGATTAGACTTTAGCTTTTTATTCTTTTGCATGAAGACATTAGCAGGTATGGCTTATGGTGCTATAGAAAATATTACTTGGTGTTGTTTTAATGTTTCAAAGTTTTGTCTTGTGGGGTTTTTTTGTTTGATTTTGTTTTGTTTTTATTTACAAGCTGGAAAATGGACAGGGTTAGATTGGATGTACAGAGCTGCAATTTCATTACTGAACTGAGCTGTGCTCTCATAGATTGAATGGGCTTTTCCTTAGGAAAGTAATTAAGGAACGAAACAGACTTGATAAAATAGCACACTGATTTAAATATTTTTTTTAAAGTTTTATGTTGCAGTGTATCTTGATTTAAATTAGCAATACAAGTAATTTTGATGTTAGAACTCCTGCTGTGGAGACTGTGAGTCTTGAGGCCGTCCAAGAGGTTTCCTCTGTTCTGCATAGTTTGCCACTGGTAAGGTTTTATTTGTTTCCTAACAAAACAATGAAATTAAGAAATCCAACTCAAGAGCAAACAAGCTTTTCTGCTGGCTCCAAAGACTCTGCGTTGGCTGCTGATGTTTATCTAGGATACGGCCAAGGGCTTCTGGTGCTGCATCTGGGGAATCCTGCAGGGCTCTGCCTGCATCCACCCAGTGGTCCCCCGAGACTGCCTGCCTTTCATGGAGCTGGGTTACAGCTACATCATACATCCTTCCTCAAGGCACAGGGCTGGCAGAGCCCCTAACACTGTACCCATATGGCAAAGGCATCTGCAGCTTCAGGAGGAGAAAGAGGAGGAAGCAAGATCTCCATGATCTTCAGATAACCTGTGGTTTATGGTACACAAGGCTCTTTCTGATTATCTGATTGTACAGAGAAACTAAACCAGTGCAGTAGTCTTTGGTCTGGTAATGCTGTACAGGGCTTGAGTAATGCTGCCCCACATGGAGACTCCTGTGATCTGCTCCCCAGAACGATATTGGAAGCTCTGAGAAGTCATCTCTTCCCTTGGAGTCAAGGTCAAGACAATGAGTGGCTTGGCTTGAAGAAGTCTTAGGAAAGCTGGAATGGAGCTGATGAAAGCAGAGCCTGAAGTGCTTTCGTATCAAAAGGAATGACTCTTGGCTAAGCTACTCTACTAGCTAAGATTGAATCAAAGCCATTCCATTTTTGGGGCAAACTCTAACACCTGTCTGTCTGTCTGCCACAGCCCCTGCACTGTTGTCATCTGTAAAGAATAAAGGGAAATGGGGAAAAACACATTTTGGGAAAGCAGAGAGAAGCACTGTATCAATCTGAACACCCATACTGGGTCTTCAGCTGCACAGTCTGAGATTCTGTATGCACTGGCTGTCAGATTTATGTAGAGATGAGACCTTATATGGTATATTTACCAGTTCAACTAAATGAAGTGCAATCTACTGCTGCCTGGACTTTTCTGGATATTTGGCTGAGGAAAGAAGGGAGCAGAATTACTGACTTGGATCAAACATCTGTTCCATTGCTGTGGTTGTGAAGGAGATGCTGGTTCTATGCTTGTGGGAAACCTGACCTATGCCTAAAATTTATGGTGCCTCAAGACCCACCCTCTTTGAAAGGCTTCCCAGCGATTGTCATGATCCAAAATGCCCCCTCCTCAGATCATAAAAGTGGGGCTGCCTTGAGAACTCTGCATTGATTTAAATGCCACTAGCTACTGAGGACAGCTGGCTGTGGTTTGGATCTGTAGAATGTTTTGTGGGGAACCACCTGTAGGTAACCTGTGAATTGTTCTGCGTCTCTGATTAATATAGTGAAGGGAAGGGCACCTTGAGGATATTGGGATGGAGCTGCTGTCAGTCTCATGCATCTCCAGTCTGCTTGTGGAAACACTGGCAAAATCTTAAGAATGTGGCATTTGCTGCCAGCATTTCATGATTCACAACAGAGCCAACACTTCTGAGTTGGGCTGGATTAGGTCCTTATAAACCAGCAGAAGTCTTGGATGTAGCATGTCATTGTAGTTCATAAAGTTCACTGGGGTATTACTTGTCCTTTATGCATAGAGGAGAACTCAGTTGGCCTTTTTTGCAAGTTGCTTGTTTTTCTGACCTCAAGGTCTAACACTTCTTTGGTTTCTTTATTTTGAACTAACAGTTGCAGTCATGGTGATGTACACAGAGATTCAACAACTAGGAGCTTGCAGAACTGCATATCATTTGTGCTGATAAAAGATGAATTATTAATGGCTCAGGTTAAAGGAGTTCATATTGTAGTTACCATTGGTTTGAGTTGGGTTCCCCCCTCCCCCCTGCTTCTTTATTTTTAAGATAAGTAGGATATGTGTGCTATACAGGAGATACTCGTGTTGCTTGCTCATAAACTTCCCTCACATTCCTCAAAAATGGAGCAGTTAGATGACCTCAGGATGTTGTTTTACCCTGAAAGACACTGTTGAGACTTCCACTGTATGTTGCTGCTTGGCAATCTCTAACTTGTTTAGTGGGTGTAAAAACTTCATACTGATGAAACTGCCGACAATAAATTCAAGAACTGGAACATTTTTGTTTGCTGCAGCTTCCCATGTTAGGATCAGCTTTGTTCAATTTGGTTTGGTGCATATTGCCAAGGGGAAATCTAGGGATGTTGGAGTGTGTGAAGTGTGTGTTTTGAGGGTTCTGGAAAGCTTAGGTATTTATAACAGATGTGTGTATTTTAGAACACAAAAAAATTAGTGTGCTTTTCATTTAAATGTTTTGTTTAGTGGAACCAAAATAGAAAAGGAAGATAATGTTGGCAGAGACCAGAAGTAAACAGGATTGTATCACATCAAAATTACACCAAATCAGGATAGGCTGCCGAAACAAATATTTATAATGGAAAGAACCCAAACTTGTGCCTGTTGGAACAGACTATGTTCAGGCCTTTTTTGGGACTTGCAAGGTGATTGAAGGGAATGAGGACGAAATGGTTTATGTACTCTGTTTCACAGTTGCTTATACTGTTTTTAGACAGCGCAGGAAAAAGACCCTTCAATGCCAAAGCTTAGGAATTTTACCCAAAGCAAATCCCACAGGCACAGATAGTCGTGCCTTGATCCAATAAACTAAGCATGTCAATAGTTTAAATGTTGTTGTAATGTGTTTTAAAATTACGCATATGCTGAGGGAATCTGCTGGACTGGGGATTGGTGCCAACCCAGGAGATTATTTGAATGCAGCCACATGGAGTGTAGCCCACCCACCACTCTGCATTTGAGGGTAGAGAACTCCCAAGCGGCGATCAGGTTTTCCATGGCATTTGCAGGATCCAAGTACATTGCACTCTGTCAGGGTTTTTACTGTGGCTAAATGCCACTAAATGCTCTGGAGCTCTTGGAAGCGGCCAAGACAACTCCAACATTTGCTTAAGGATTAGCCCTTCCCATCCTTCAGCTCAGACTGTTAGCATTAAAAATCACCAAAAAATCTCTTGCTTGCAGTGCCAGATTAGAAAGGATAATTTATTAGCACTATTTCTTTATAAAAGGATAATTTATTAGCACCTTTTTTAAAAAAAGGGAATTTGTTAGTTCACATTTTGGATTTTTCAGCTTGTTGCTGAGATGTTTATTACGATACAGGTTTGCTTTAGTTAGTGGTATCAAGTCAGAGCTCAGTGGCCTGAAGGCATGAGCAGTTATTTCATATATTTATTGTTTTGAAAATGCCAAGCAGAAATGATAGCTGTTTAACTTTGTGAGCGATTTTTTGTTTTCCTCTTTCGGGAGCAATAAAGTAGTTGTAGGAATTTGCAGGGAGACATACGATTTTCTGTGAGTCCCATTAGAAGAGAGAGGTTACCAGATAATTTTCTTTTATGCAGGCGGGTTGTCTCTTATGACAGGAAGAACTTTTTTGAATATAATAGTCATGGAGTTATTAGGCTACTAGTAATGAATACCCCGATGCATTATTAAAAGAAACTCAAGTGTTACTTTCTCAGTGCACATACAATTAGTTAACTGAGAGCCATTGCTTGAGTTACTTACTGCTGAAAATGTAATAAAGATGCTCATTAGTACTGATGAGCCTTTAAAAAGATTCAAGTGACTAAAATTAATGCCTCTGGGATGGTTTACAGAGGCTCTAATCTCTTTAGTTAAGCTTTGAGAAAAGCTGTGTAGGGGGTAGTAAAGCTGTTCCAAGCATTAGAGCTTTCAGTGTAGTTAGGTGACTCCTTCCACAAGATGGATATGAAGTACAAAGTTATTATTGAAAAAGAAATATGACTTCAGTCATATAAAGGATTGGTGCTAAGTAAATAGTTACTATGGCTGAAAACTCACTCAGTTGATAGAGAGTAAACTCAGCAAACAAATGTCCCCTTTCATTCAAGGCATTGCTATGGTTAGATGTTACTTTGTTAATACCATCATTAAAATCAGAAAATATCATCATTTTCTCCTGTATTGGAGAAATCCCATCTTTGTGAGAAGAGGCTTAATTTTTTAGCCTGTTTGCTACTCCAAGCAGGCTGTGGCGCAGTGATGGAGGAGCGGCTTCAAAGTGGAAACAAGTGCAGCTGAACCCATTTAAGAGCTGCAGTTGTGCAGGGGAGCTGCACCCCAGGAGTGCCAGCTCCTGACACTGCCGCTTGTCCTCTGGGTGCCCCTTGCTCCCTCAGTAGAGAAAATCCAGTTGGGTTGCTTTCAGCATAGAAGAGGATGTGTTAACCAGTTTTTTCACCCACAAAATTAGCATGAAAGAGAGTAATGCACGGTAATGAAATGTTTTTTTCTAAACTGCATAGGTTTGAGAGAGTGTTTGACAGTTTCTATTGCAATTTGCTCTGGCACACTTTCAGATGTTAGGGTATGCCAATAGAAAAAAAAATTAACAGTGCTGAGGCTTTAAATCAGGTTGCAACTTCCATGTTTAAATAAGTCACTTAAATCGTTTGCTTTTATGTAAACACTGGTGTGGAAAGGAAACCCCTTGCACCCTCCTGTTTAATACTGCTTTTTACTATAGAAGAAAATCCTAGACATGCACAGCACATTTGCCACATAGCTTAAAAATGGTGCTACAACATGTCTGTTTTGTTGATAGCACAGTTCTCTTATGTGGCAACTTAAGCAGTATGAAAGAAAGAAACGTGCACTCACTACCCAGAAGATTGTGGGAACAGGAAACAGCAACAACTTCACAAGTCAAAAAAGTATAAGATGGGAATGAGTCTTCTTGTGGCATTCTGATTCTCTAAGCTAAACACAGCCTTTCTCATCATGTTCAATATCATGTGGTAGATACTTCTTCTATAAACTTGTCTGATCACTTTTTTGAACACTTTTATGCTCAGGGATCTATATCCAGGCAGTTATAGAAAAGCAATTAGAGAGAAGAGCTCTTTCCCCTACTTTCCAGGTGACTTGTGACCAACAGGAGGCAGTCACAAGAAGTAACGCCACTGACTGGAAACTGTCACGCTGGGATGGTGTTTTGACAGGAATGGGTGGAAAATGCAAGCCTACAGAAAGGAAGGAGGTAATGCTTAGATCCATCTGAGATGAGACCTCAGAAATACGGGGTAATAGATGACTTGGCTTATGTTTTTCCTTTGGAAAGGAGAATTTTTCTAGGCTGCTTGGATAAAAGGTGGAATGTTACCTTATTCATATTTCCAAGGGTACGTCTACTCTTAAAAATCAAGAATTGTGGATCAGATTTTAGGAAAAACATTTTTTTTCCTCCCCTCTACCAGGGTAACCCAAAAGTGGTGGGGGAGTTTCTACTAGAAAGTGATGGTGCTTAAGTTTAGTTTTCTTGAACTTCTTCTAAAAAGGCGTAAGTTATAAAAATGATTTTCAGAAACTTACGAGAACATTTAAAACCAGTAGATACTGAGTGAACTTCATGCTGAAGTGCAGAACTACTGTGGTGCTAACTGATATGCAAAGGACTCATCAAATTTTGAGATGTTCACAGCTGTCTTGTTCATAGAATATTCCCTATAAACTCCTAGCTATGCACACATGATTGTTAGAAAGTCTTTTTTTGCACGTTTTCCGATAATTTTAAGCAGCAACTCCATCCAGGTAGTTATATTTGTTGAAGTTTTTACAGGCTGTGCTGTTGCTCTTGATAGATGGTGAATCCTGTCCAGGGCTTAAGTTACCAATGGGTGTTCAAGTCCTCCTGTGGCTGCTGTCCCCACAGTCCCAGCTTTGCCTGGTGGTGCTTGCAGAGGAGTTGCAGAGTGTTGGGTGGGGGGAGGTATCTCCTCTCTGCCAGGCAGAGATGTACCTGTGCACCAGAACCCCCAGCACACTGCTACCCTGGCCTGGAGATGAAGCTCTGATGGCTGGGCTGTATTCCCTGGATTTGGCAGGGTAACCAAGCCTTCCTCTCTAATGCCCCATTCTTTTTAGTGAGCCCTCTGGGAGATGAGGAGTAAAAAGAACGAGACGTCATGAATGACTAAGAGACATGCTGTTGATGCTATTGCTTGTTGGACTTAAAAGCAAATTAGTAAGTACAAAAACAATGCTGATATGATCACCAAATGTTTTCTACCCAGTTTATCTGACAAATGCAGTTTGAAGTGTTTGTCTAGTTATTCTTTCTAAGCAGTTACTTGTGGTGTACCACATAGTGCCATAATAAAGGCAAACTCAGTCTTTGTTTCTGCTTTAGTGAAGCTACCAGACTGTGAGAGCTTATCAAAGCTGTGGGTGCAGAGAAGTGTCTGCTGACTCCATTTAGATGAATCCTAGCTTGGAAAGCTCTGAGGAGCAAGGTCTCTGAGAAGTATTTTGGGGTTTCCTCCTTCCCTTACTTCTGCTTTACCCCAAATCATCACTTTGCTTCCTTTTCAGGCTGTTGTCTCCTCTTCCTGCATTGCAGCTGTCTGTGACCTTTGTGGGAGGCCCATCACAGAAACTGGCATGCCATGATAAAGCAAACACAATCCCATAATTTAGAGTGGGACCATGAATTTAGCACTTCACCATGTGAGCAATCTGACTTGAGTCTCTCTTAGTTGGGCATCCCCTGTAGATTTAGTCAGTGAGAGCCTCTAAACTAGCAAAGTTTGTTGGTTAATGCAACAGTGATCCCTGAAATTGTGCTACAAGCACCAAATCATGGCTCTTTTTGAGATTCTCTAAGCATGTACAAGTTGTTGGCTATTCTTGCTCAGGACCTTATTTTGCTCTCCTTTGAGTGTGTATTACATAAAACATAGGGAAAGATGCTTACCTGAGTAGTGATTTTCTGAAGTGTGTTTGAATTGAAATGCCCTGAAGGCAAAATGATAAAGTTTGAGGAAGAAAATCCGGGTCAGCATATATGTGCTGAATGCATTGCTATAGCAGATTCGGCAGGGACTTGTATGGTGCACTAGACACTGTAATCACAAACTATTCATCCAGTGCTGTTTCTGTATTTAAAATAAGAAAAAAAGAATACTATTGTAGTGCCATAAATAACTTCTACATCTTCTTGGCTTTTCATGCAGTTAACCTTTTTTTTAAATTTTGTATTCATGTTGATGGTATTTAAAGGTGCGTTTGAAACTTTGAGGTCCTTGCAGATACTTGTGGATTTTTTTCTCAGTGCTCCCAATGATGTTGATTAGTATGTGAGACTGCAATTAAATACTTACATGAGTGCTTGGCAGAGGAGAGCTTGGCTTAGAGGAAAAGTACAAATATTAGCTCAATTTTATTTTTAAAGGCTTTCAGGATCATTTCTTCAGGTCTCACACGTGTTAAGAATGGAATGCAGTCACCAAAAAAAGAACTATAGTTTCTTCTAGCTACAAAAAATGAGGCTAGGGTTTTGGTTGTTCTGCCTTTACCCCACAGATTTTACTTGTAGACTCTTATTTGTTCACTTGATATATGGTATTTCATTTCAGTGACACTGTTTAAAAATGTGAATTCTTGTTTATGGCATATTTCATTCTGACAGGAGTTTACAGAGACTTCTCTAGGTATTGGTTAGAAAATATTAACATGCGTAGGTGCAATAGCTTTTGTCAGCAGTTCTTTGCTCCACTGGGTGTTATGCATTGCTCTAATTGTTCCTTATAGAATTGCATGCTCTGCTGTATCAGAAAGCACAATGCATTTGTGGGGGCTGTCAGTTGGTGACTGTTTCCCTCACAATAGGCTTTTTCCTCATCTTCCTTTTGCCATATTATGTCAGGCTGTGTTGAGAGGGCTGAAGTGGCCCTTTTTTTTCCTTACCTCCTGTGAAGATTACCCTGTCCCCTCTGGTGCACTAACAGCTAATGACAAGCCCTGATGCTGACTGAAGCAACGTGATCCCCAGACTGCAGTGCCAGCTGCTTTGGAGTTGGGAAAAGATCCAAATGCTCAGAACAGCCTGTTTTGCAACAACAGCACTAATATTGGATTGTTTTGGGGTCTATGTGTGAGGGAAGCTTTACTGTGTTACTTGATTAATTGTAGATGTCTAGAGATAAGAGGCAAAACATGTCCATTCCCATGTCTTGCATTTGCCAAGAGTCTTCAGATAATGGCACTTCCATAAAATCAAGTTTTTCACAGTTTTTAATTGTGAGCATTCAGAGTTTTCAACTCCCTAGCCCTTGAAGAGATGATTCTACCTGACATACAGTGTCCTGGGAAGATGCAGGGGGAAGGAGATTCCTTGCTCAAGAAACAGCTTTTTTCTGTCAGCACCATTTCCATGTTTGTTTTTGTTTGTTCTGGAAGCATTTGGCTTGCTAGAAGCCACTGACTGACTTGAGGGAAGAACATGCTGTGTCTCTTCTGTGAGAGACTGCCTGTATTCAGGTGTCTGGAAGATCTAGTTACATCTTTATTTCTGGAGTAAGAACTGCTCAGCAGGGTTGTCAGGTGGCAAGGTGATGACAAATTATTCTTTGTTACCTTGTGCTGACTCAAGTCACACTTATAATACCAAACCTCAACAGTGAAGAGCACAGAGAGGGAGGCTTTACATCATTGCTTTGTCTTGTGCACTGAACTGGGTGTGAATTCACGTTTGGTTGTCCAAAAGGTTCTCTAAAAATGTGACCAAATGTGCCCTTTTTTGTTGGGGTGGGGTGGGTAGTGGAGTGGTGATGGGAGTAGCTGTGTAGCTCCATATGTGTTGGATAACTGTGACATGATGATGTGGCTTATTAGTGAAAACTAGAGATCACAGGTATACAAGTGGAGATTTCTGAATTCCAGGTGGATGTGGTTTCATGGTTTGTGTACCCCTGAAACTCCTGGGTTTTCTATTTTTCCAAGAGTTGACATAATTTTAAAACTCACCTTACTGCCAAGTGAAACAGTGGAGACTAACGAAAGGATTGCATAATGCCATTGAGAATGTGCTGAAAAATACTCAGAAGACATGCCAAAAAATGACCAGTCCATTGTGACTAACTCTTGGACCCAAGACCATTGGTTATTTAAAAAAAAGCCAAAACAATAAAACAAAAACCAACCCCATAGAATTTTCCTTTGAATTATTAAAAAGCAAACACAAAAGAATATGGAAACTAAACAAGTAAAAGATTAGGGGCCTTTTGATAGCTCTACAACTTGGGCAACCTGGAGGAGTATGGAATAATTAGAAAAGTGATGGTTGTAGCTCTGCTGAGAAGAGTATATACAACCTTAAACTTAAATCTATTTAAAAGCAAACATGATTACCATGGGATTGATTTTGAGGTGGAGAAGTCTAGCTCATACTCACTTAGCTGAACTGCAAACACACTTGTTCAAGAGCTTCTGTTTGCTACCAGAACCTGCATGCTCCTGTGGAGATGAATTTAGTTTGTGTATATAAGCTTGTGTTTGGAAGGGCAGCCAGCGGCACTGAACGCTTCTGGAGCCAGTCAGAAGGGCAGAACCTGGAAGCACCCGGCTGGTGAAGAATGAGCTTTGCTCTGCCACCTCACAGTGCTTTTTGAGCAGACAGCAATACTGCCTCAGCCTTGCATTTGTCCAAGTGGGTTTTATCTTCTAGCAGAGCTGTGGGAAAGTTTAAAGGAGATGACAAAATGTTTAAATGGATCAGGAAAGAGCAGATCCCTGTTAACTGCTTTGTCTGCTTCATCCACTCCATGCGGCAGAAGCTGGGGAGTAGCTGCTCTTGCAGCTCGTAATTGCAGGTGACTTCTGGTTCTCTGCTCTGGAGGAACCAAGCTGCTGCCAGCTCTGCTGAGCCACAGTAAAGCAAAAAGAGGTTGCAAAGGGCAAGGAGTGGCTTAGAGGCCAGAAAGTCGGAAGAGATTAAAGTGTGGGGGGAAAAAAAAAAAAAAGAAAAAACCCACGAACTTAAGCTGCTGGTCATGTGGTCGTTGCATGCGGCCGCCCGCTTATTTGGACTGATGTTTGATGTTGGGACAGGCATTTACAACAGCAGATTAAAAGATGGTTTTTTGGGAGTTTGCCTCAGTAGTTGCACTTATCCCTCAGGGCAAAGGCGTATGTGTTTGGTTTGGTTCCTTCCTTTTAAATGCTGTTCTTGCTCCCTTGTCAGTAAGCTTGCCTGACAAGTTAAACAGATAGTAGGTGGAATGAATTTACGGATGGTTTACTGGGCATCTAAAAAGAGTAACTAGTCATGAGATCATTAGTAATTATGCTGGCTTTGCTGAAATAATTCCTTTCCAAGTAACTGCTACCAGGCATAAATTGTTAGATGGAATCTTGTGATTCATATAAGTGTGTATTAGAAAAAGTTAATATTCTAGGAAAAATATGGGAAGAACTGTATTTATGTGGAAGTTGCAACATTTCACATGATCCCCTTCGCTGAATAGTATAAGAAATGTAGTTTTCACAGTTTTAGAAGAAAATTACCCTTACAGATGCTGTACATAAGCTCAGAGAAAGCAACATGATCAATAGGGCTATGGGAGAGGATTGAGGAGATAGTTAAGGCATGTGATTCTTTTTAGCAGTGGTAATGCATTTGTTCATCCTGTTCTAGTATGATTAATCCAAAACCGTATGCTGACAAATGAAACATACAGCACAGCTAATGTGGGAATTTTAGTTGGAGTAAAGTTGTATAGCTCCACTGGCTTTTACTGGGAAGATGCCAACTTTCTGCACTGGAGTATGTGGCCAATAATTTCAGAAAAAAAAAGTAGAGCTCCTTAAAGATGACTATTTTATGAAGAAAATACATATGCTGTACTGATTTTGGTCCTGAAAGCTGCTACAAGATACTCATGGAAAGCAGTACAGCTATTTGTTGAAATATTCCAGCTACTAGTTCAAATAACTTTTGTTTGAAATTACATTATCGTTTACTTAAACTGATAAATGAATCTTGGCAAGAGGAAGCATTCGGGGCTGAGCTCAGACACATGCAAATGGCTCTTGTTTTCAACAGAGCTACAACTGACAAGGAAAGAATGGACTGGTGCTTCCTGTGGTTTACACAAAGTATTACTGACATTGAACAGTCTTTATCAACCTTGTTAGTCAGGAAAAATAAAAATATGATTAAAATATCATACTAACCTGACACTCAGAATGAGACACAATTAGTGCTAAAGTTGTGATTTTGTGACATTACTCCTTAGGAATTGTCCTTAGCAGTGTTCCTAATTTGCCTAATTAAGCCTAAATTGGCTTAATGTCCTTTTTTATAAGAGCACTTTTAACCCTCTAAACAAGGCCACTTTTCCTTTAAATATGTGAAAAAAATAACAGTCATTATCATCAGGAGGATTTATGTGCACAGAGAGAACAGAATTTGTAGAGTGTAAAAGTTTACATTTTAGTGTCTTTTTAAAAAAAAAATCCCCAGTGCAGTGGAACATCATAAAAGTTTTCACTGTCTCCAGATACAGCTACACTGTGAACTGATCTCAGAAAAACTCCAGGGAAAAACTTATCTGTACCAGAAAACCCCCTTTTGCCAACAGTGTATGAGTCTGTTTTTAAAGGATGCCCACTGTTGGGAAGAAGTCTCTGGACTATTTCAGTGGTGTTTCTACAGAAATTTGGGCTAGCTGTGGAAAAATACCTACAAAAGTCATTAGCTGCCACAGGAGCCAGCAGCAGCTCACGGTGTTGCCCTGCATGGAGGCACAGAGATGAGGTGGGGAGGCAGGGCTGGGGTCATTGCTTCTGTCTTGAGGGTCTGGTGGAGATAGCTGCCATCCTTCGCCCTGCAGGCACTTTTTATGGGTCCCCACTGGGGCTGAAGGGCAGCCCCAGAAGTGGGGCATGGCCTGGCAATGGCTTAGCATAGATAGCTCGAGTGAGCTTTATTTATAATAACCTGCATTTGCTCACTTCTTGACACATGCCAAGGTCAGTTTTGTCCCTTAAATGCAGGGAGTTTCAAAGCAGCTGTTAACAGGCTTTTAAATGATCTATAATCCAATAATGCTAACAGACTAGGGATCACCTCCTTTCAGAAATCTGAAAACAAAATTCCTTTATGCTGCCAAATTACAAAAATAAGTATAATATAAATTTAGTAAGTACAATATAAAGTTAATATACGCAGGCAGATAAGCTGTGTAAACCCACAGCCTTCTTTTCTGGATGAAAAAAAGGAAGAGGTGCCCCAAAAAAGGAGGATCTTGGGGCAAATAAAACTAGCAGGCCTCAAAGTCACAAAATTATGTATAGCTGTGTAGAACATGAGACAGTTTTTTGGCTCTGATCTAGGAAGGGAAGTCTGGAGAAGATCAAGGAGCAATAAGCAACATCAGGTTATAAAGGACAAATTCTGCCAGGCAGATTTGATCAAAACTTTAGATCAAATTACACAAGTAGGTGATGAAGTACTTGCTCTATCTAGGAAAGGATGAAACTGCTTTTTAATGAAGGGATTAGTCTTGCAGAAGCTTCTTGCTGAGCTGTGGGATGAACAGGGCAGCCCAGGGAAAGAGTGGGGAACAGCAGTAAGCGGTACTGGCAGGAGTATCCGGGGATCAGGTTTTGCGTAAGGGCTCAGCTGAGGAGAACAAAAGCAGATTTTTCACTGAGGCTGTCAGACATGTGGACTTGGGTCTTCTTCCCAGCCTGAGTAGCTGGTGTTGTGTGCAGTGAGTGTCCTGACCCGGGCTGAGGGTGATTTCATAAAATGGCATGTGCTGTTTAACACTGTTCTTCTGTAAAGGCAGAAGTGAGATGCAGAGGTGGTTGAACTCAACAGTGGAATTTATTTGCTCATGCTGCTTGGCAAGTCAGAGAAATAATGTAAATGGGAGAAAATTTCTGGAAGCTTAAAGACATACTCAAGAAATAAAATTAGGGTTAGAGTAGAAAAATGTAAGTTGGCACATTTTTTGGGAAATAATTAAAAATGCAGATACTCTGTGAAAGTAGACCCTTGGAAAACAGTAAGTGCTGGAAAGGACCTGTGAAAAACGAGGTTCTATGCATTTATACAGACCTGAGACTGATCATGGGAAGGAACAGCAGTAGGAGCTTAGTGTGCAATAGAATAGACATGCCAGCATCTCTGCCACATTGCTTACAGGACTCTGGGTGACCCTCCTCTGAGCCAGACACTTTTTCCAAAATTAGCAAGGAGGAATGATTTTAAAATAAGGATTTTGTGTATTTCAAAGTGTTTTTTAAAAGGAGTGAGCTGTTGGTAAAAAAATGTCAACTGGCTCTGTTAGAAGCACTTTTTAAAAAATGAAAAGTTTTGGTTTGGTTTTCTAAGTGATAGTGTCTAGGTTGCAGAATCAAAATGTCAGGAATGGTAGAGCATATGTGCTGAAACTAGGCAGACTTGGGCAGCTGGAAATGTAGATGTCTTAAGTGGACTCTCTTCGATGCTGTAGCTGGTGCACGCCAGCCAAACTTTATCCTGGTCAAGTAAGTAGGTTTGAGGAGCTGTGTGGTTAAGGTCTTTAAAGTTCAGATGCTGACCCATTAGCAAATGAAGTACAGAGCACTTTCTAGGTTTTTATTTTTAAACTAGATAATATTTCATTTGGAGAAATGTATGGTTTATAGAGTTCAAACGTCTGAGGAGAGAAGGGTCTCAGCTAGGTTAAAAGTAAATACTTGTGATTTTGCTCCCAAATTGCATACTATATGGTTAGTGGTTAACAGGCATTAAAATAAAAGCTTGAAGAAGTTAAAAACATCAGAAGTTTCTTCTTAAAAGACATTTGTTACTTAAGAGCTGTAGCATTCTAATTAGCAGACTTGCCCTTCACAGAGAAGAATATATCCAAAGGGCATGGCTGCAATCCAGCTGTAATTGTGAACGCTTCTTAAATCCTGCAATCACAACTGTTGCCACTGGGAAGCAATGAATGTATTCACTGTTCAAGGAAGGACTATTTTTGTGGACCCAGGCTTTTAATGAGCACCTCACTTTGTAAGTAACTTTACTACCCAGTGTTTGGCAGAAAGCATTTCCAAGGATCAGGTCCTTGGAGGCAGGGGCGGTGCTGATCTCCCAGCATCTCTGTGCAGAAAACGCTGTTCTTTCTGCTTCAGTCTCCTCAAGTCTCATTCAGCTTATGAAGCAGGTTGTGTCCCTGGAGAGTGGCTAATACCTGTACTTCTTTCATAATTTTTATAGTGTTTGGCGAGACTTCCTTCTCAACATGCTGGTATGATTGGTTCAAGTTTGAAGTTGGTACTGATGAGGACTTCTGTTCAGCAGCCTAAAATCAAATATTTGCACCAGTTACTGCCTGGTGCTCTGCTGAGAGAGTGCGAGGGGTCTTCCTCACAGAACCAGCTCTTCCTAAGCACCCTCGTTTGGGAATAGAGAGGGATAATCTTTCCCCATTTCTTTCTCACAGGAAAGAATCTGTCCCTTCCCCATGATCTGTTTTTGGAAAAAGAATGGTTCAGCCCAAGAAGGATAATATCTCTGCATTTTCTTGAATTGTCACTTAGAACTATTTCATCGTGCTCTGACAGCTTTTATGAGTGAGTATGCAGTCTGAGAGCATTTTTAGGGAAATGCTATGCAAACATTCCAGTCAAGGTATAAAACATCTTCAGGCTACATTTTTAGACACAGCAATGAAAAGAAGTCTTTTTTTCTATTTTGGGGAGGTAGAACAGACTAGAAAAAAAAGAACAGGAAAGTCTGTTACCAATGTGAGTATGATATTGTCAGTTTGGTTTTTTAAACTTAGACAGCTCTGCAGTACAGCAGGGTGAGGGTTGTTACATTCTGAGGGAGGCATTTTGAGTGCTTTTCATTTGTACTTGCTGGTGCAAAGAAGGAAGGTGTCCTAAAGTATCGATGAATGACAGTTTTGCTAACCAGTGTGCTGATGCTGGAAATACATTGCAATTTTACTCCTGGCAACAAAGTCATGGAAACACGTAACTGTGGAACTGGACCTACTACTGGAAGTAGTACCTGAAGTATAGCTACTACTTCAGCATGTTCCAATTTTAGAGAAAAAGATTTGTGAAAATCCAGCTAAGGGGCAGCCAGAGGTCTCCTTTGATACTTTTATATTTGGTAGGAGCAGGTGTTGTAGTGATGCTTCTGTAGCTGTTAGAGCCCTGCAATTCCCCCAGTTTCATACCTGCAGAGTTTAGATTCTGTGTGTCTGCCAAGGGCTCTGCCTTGACGTTGTTGGTGGACCTTTGTACCCCTAGGTTATATGATTAGAAGGGGATAAATACAGGCAAAGCATTGCAGATTGGTGCTTGTGCTCAAGTTTTGTAAGGCTCTTGCACAAAGAAGGTAATGAAGGACTTAGTAAGTATTACATGGAAAACATTTATTTTACTGGAGGGAGACTGACAATTCCCATAAGCACGGGAATAAATCCTACCCAAGGTAACTGAATGACTAAAACTCCTACTAAGAAGGCCTGTAGGAGCTTCTCAAAACATAGAGGAAATACCTCAGGTTATTATAATGAAATAAAAGATAAAATCCCCATACTTTTCTCCTACTCTAAAATCTCAGTCTGTGTACTATTGGCAAACGTGTTTTACAAGTGATTCTTTTGAGACAAATGTTTTATATCTATTGTCTAGGGCTGATGTCCAAAATGACATGAAAGGGAGAAAGAGAAATTCCATCTCTTGACTGTGCAGGATTTTATCAGACTTATTGGAACTAAATTCACCATCTGTGCCTTTCTGTCAGGGTCAGTAATAGTTTCTCCTAAGTATTTTTTTTTTGAGACGACTTGGTTTTTCCAGCGATGTAAGTAACCTTGTGCCAATGTACATTTTGAACAAGATCATGAGGCAGTTGCATTTTTTAAAAGGCATGTTTGTAAGAAGTTAAAAATCTAATTTTTTGAATGAGCAAATCTTACCATCTTTTCTTTGCTTCTGTACTGAGAGATTATTCCCAGAGCACCTTGTGCATTGTGATGCTTTTTAAAATAGACTTCGTTGAAGCTGGTAAACCAGAAATGTCACTTAAGAGTCATATTATGAGCTAGAGACACCTCTAATTGGAGCACCATGTCCCATGTTTATGTTGGAAATAGGATACAGCTCCCTTGTGGAGTACTAGAAAAAACAACCTCAGATTGTATTGTGCATGGATTTCCCTGAGCTTGAATTTGGCAGCCTTAATAAAAGGCAACTGCTGGTTTTGATCCCTTACAAAGTATCTCTGTGGTTTGAGCAATGGTGGTTAGCATTTAGCCCTCGGCATATCTGTCAATGTTTCACTCACTGCCTCCTTTTAAAACTCTTCCTTTTTAATATCTTTGGTGCATTTTCTTCATGTTCCTTTTCCCAGTTTTGAGAAGTTCTGGATTCTCCTTGAGGAGCAGGTACTTCTGATGAACTTGGGGAAAAAAGAATCTCTGTAGTCACAATACGACTCTCCAGCTCCAGCCAGAGCTGGCTGCTGCGTTTGCTCATTAGAGCGAGGATGCAAGCAGCAGCCAGCTCTGCCTGTTGGTGATAATTAGATAAGAGTACTGCAAATGCTACACTGAGAGGGGAGGTGCTTCCCAGACAGGTTGGAGAGGGATCATTCCTATTCTGCCATTAGACTTCCCATAGCCCAGCTTTTCTGACTGTTTTGCTAATTATCTCCTGTGTCCTAGTTTCTTTCTCTTTCTGGCTCATACGTGTCCCTCATTTTCCTATTTTCATGACACATGACTCTACTGGTTGTTAGTTGGTTATGGTTAATCTACACCCCTATGTAGGGACAATCATTTGGCAACACTGGTCTCTTTCTGCCTTGAATTTTGCAGTGTGGCCCCAGCTGCCTGGGGACATAGAGCAGAAAGTGATCTCTATTGCAGCTTGGGTTCTGGTTGCTGTGTTTCAGGGCAGTTCAGTGCTGAGCTTGTCTGCTGGCTCTGGCTTTTGAGACAGGTTGTCTTGTCCTGTGCTAGAAAGAGGTGGAAGGCTGCTGCACAGAGCACTGTGGGGTAGGAAACAGGGAGAAAAGGTTCTTGGTTAATAAAGATGAGCTGCCTTATGATAGCTGCTGTGTTGAGCTCAGTACATCCTTACATCCTCGGCCACATAAGTCATTCTTCATGCAGAGGGGCTGTGGGCAAAGGAACCTGGAAAGAGGATGGGTGTGATGACATCTTCCTTTTTCAGGCCAGCTCTCTGACTGACCTTGTAGCCTTAAAATAGGTAGTTATAAGTGGCAGGAAGACTATTAGAGCAGGACTGCAGGAGAGGGATGCCACAGACACTGGGGAGCATCAAAAGTACCCTCTTGTGCTTTACCCAAATTGACACTTACTCTGTTGGCAAGTTTAAAGCCTGCTGCATTCCCATCTCAGTATGAGATGTGAATACTTTGCATTTAATATGTGGGGTTTTTTTTTAACATAAACTACAAGTAAGTGCTCTGTTGTGTTTTAATATTCACAGTTCTTTGAAAACTGAATATGGTGCAGGCTCCTCTTTATGTTTAGTGGCAGTGTACAAAGTTCACTCCAGCCTGCTGACTTTGTGTTTTCTAGTGCCTTTGTGAGGTCCTTAGCTGTGAAGTGGACTTTATCAGCAGCTGTGTGTGATTGCAGTGCTTCAGTCCCGGTGTGGCAAAACACATTTTTGTGTTGTATTCAATCTATGCTTTACCTCTTGTGGCCTGGCTGTACAGATTGGCAATTCCACATCTACAGGGGCATACAGTCTTCTGTTTCAGCTTGCCTGTTCAAAATGCCTGTTCAGGATGCAAGCACTCCCTTCCCTCTGTACTGTAGCAGGGTGTGCCCAGCCCACCCAGCTCACCTGAGACTGTACTGGTATAGGCCAGGAGCCAGTGTCACCCTGCTGGAAAGTGCAGCTTAACTGAGGGTGTGAACAGCACTTCAGAGAAGAACATGTGAGCTCTGGGCACTGAGAGGATAGTTCAGCCTCAGTTTTAACTTTTACAAAGGTAGGGATAAACAGAAATGAGAGTCTGCACAAAGATCCTGTTACCTACCTTTCTGTCTATTTGGGTTATTGTCATGGGCTCCTCATCTCACAGCATGGGCAGGGCTTCCTGGTGGAGGCTTTTATGTTCTTTATTTTCATTCAGGTGTTGTGCTTGCAGGAGGTGATCTGGATCTGGGGGACTGTGGCTCCCCTCTAGGCTTCCAACCCAGCTGTGAGTTTTTCAGAACCAAAACCTCCCCTTGGGAATTTAATCCTTACTTTGATTGAGAAGATATTTTTGGTTAATTGGGAGGGTTTTTTTTCTTTGAAGAATAATGAAGTCCCTTGCATGTGTCTGTATGAGGTAAGACTCTTCCTAGGCAGTCCAGTGGAGTCAATAGAGATTCTAGCCAAGCAGAAAGAAGAGCCCTCCTTAGCAAATGCCTCAGAATGGCAATAACTTTCTTTCCAGGCTAAATAGTGACCCATTCTCAGAACATATAGTGTTGTGTTATGAATCCTATGGCCTCTGTAAACACTTAAGTTGCTAATATTTTAGGCAGTTATGTAACTGAGCTATATGAAGGCAGTTTGCTTTGGACTCTTATCTGAGGGAAAGAAGTATAAATCATTATGTTGTGAGCCAGAGCTCTCAGAAGACCAGTTACATCTTTCAAAGAGATTAATCTAGAAACACTGTTAGGTAATTGATTACTCTGATGTATTTGATGTAAAGTTAAGTAAATAAAGATGGTAAGTAGGATGGTGTATAATTTTACAGTGATGGTAATAAACCAGTCCTGAGGATTTTTTCTGTGATGAATCCCACACTTAGTTTGCAACACCCTCTCATTATATTCTTGCATTTCACAATAAGCCGTAAGTGCTAGTTTTAAGAGAAGACTTAGATCTTCCCACAAATTGGCTTAAGGGAATGTTTTAATGCATCTGTGCCTGTATCCCTGACTGTCTCTTCTGATCCTGTAACTCAAAAGCAGATGACAGCTCCAGATAAAACGTATGACACGGCTCATGACTCGCATAGGAATTGAAGAGGAACCTCTGAGAAATGTGCTCCCTTTGCAGAGAGAAACATCAGCATGTACAGTTGAGTATGGCACTTAATGAGCTTCCTAAGTCTGCAGGTCAGACCTGACATTAACCAAAGTGACTTGGAATAATTTTGATCAGATGGCTTAAAAGGTCATACGTAAATTAAATTTTGAGGTTGCAGATGACTTTCTAATGGATTACAGGCTTTTATCATGAAAGCATCAGGTACAATTGCTTTATACTTATGAGGGGCTCTGACTAAGACTGATTAGGTGAAATTGAAAAAAAAAAAAGGAAAGCCAAGTTGAATTTCTCTTAGGGTTCATGGGGCTTAATTTTTTCTTAGACACTGAGACCCTTTCAGTTTGGGGATTATCTCCCAAGTAAAATAATCACATTCCATTTAGGGGCATCTGAAACGAAACTGGATGAAGTACTGGAAAAAACCCTGTCAAGAGCAATTGAGCACTAGTAGTAAAATGGATTGAATAACCTCAGACTGTTTGAAAAGGCCATGTTTACCGTGTCAGCAGAGAGCAGACTGCAAAGTCTGGCATATTGTAATTACTTTGCTCCTAGTGTACAAAAATACTGCACTGCCTCAGATATGCCCTGATAAAAGCTGCTATTGCTGTGCTGTATTTTGTCCCTTGTACCTCATACTAAAATACAGGGAGATAATTTTCACTCTGAATTTTTTACCTTCTGGGTACCTTAGGACCTGAACTATTTCATCCAGCTGTACCACTGATAAGGATACAGGGGCTTGTTTTCTTGCCTCAGAAAGCAAGACTCCCTTTTGCATGATACCCGTCTTATGAGGATATGCATGAAACTTTTCCTTTCTTGCCACTATTAAAAGTAAAAAAAAAAAAAAGTGTTGATGAATGCAGTATCAGTGTAGTAAAGGACATGAAGTAAAATGCTGTGGAAGGTTTGCAGAATCTGGTTAACAGTCATAAATATTTTACACAGTGTTAATCCCACAGATGCTTGATGGCTGGTTAACTGCCCACATCTTTGAACCTGGGTGCTTGGAAGGACTTGCTGTGATGTATTTGCAGGCAATTGTTTTACAGAAGTTCATTCATGAGAATGTGGCTGCTCTTGAGGACCCAGTCAATGTATTCTCACTGACCAGGGAATGAAAGTAGCACCAACTGGGGTGAAGATCTGTGTTCTTGAAAGTCAAACCTGAGTCTGGTTTCCTTTGAAGCCGATGTAAGTTTTTTTCGGATTCCAAGGTTGACAGTCCTTGTTCAGTAGCCTTATTGAGCCCGTAGGTCCTTCAGGGTTGGCAGGCTACATAAAAGCACAGATGTTCATTCAGTGTTTAGTCTGCAAGTGCTGAAAAAATTGTACAATCTATGAACTTCATGTAATTATTCAAATAAGTTTTTTTTAAATTTACTATTTACTGTTCCTGAACCCTTTAGATCTCAATTAAAATGATTTTATAATGGGTTTGCACTACTAGGTAATGATAAGTGGGGATAGCCATATTTCAATCTAGAGGATATTTGAGTAATGTTAGTTTAGGAGCAAACAATTTGTCATCTCACTTTTTAGAACAAAAGAGCTAATTCATGTTCAATTGACAGCAATTTTCATTTATAATGGTAGGTCATGCTGAGGAGCGTGTGGCAGTATGACTCAAGTTTTTTAAAATGGCATCCATATGGTTGGCTTGTTTTGAAAAGCAGTTTGAAAAATATGGGCCAAAACATAAAGCTCTGCTGTTCCTTTTTTCATCTTAGTATAAAGAGGACAGCATTTGTTGTTGGAATGCCTTAAGTTAATTGTTGTTTGAAATCAGAAGTGCAAAAGGTTGCATGTTGTTTAGATGTTGTAGTTTTAGGGGTTTTTTTGTTTATTTCTTATGAGTGGTACTGAGAAGAATGAGCCAAACATAGAAAGCAGGCTGTTTCTGTAGAGGCTGAAAATGTCTGCTGAGCCACTGAACTAGAGATTAATTAAGGGGTAGTCAGCAAATGTTCTAGGGAGAGCTGTCCGTGGGGAGTACTTGTAGGTCTAGCTGGTGGATACTTACTAAAAGACTTAAGGATAATAAAACATGGTAAATGAGATGATTAATTAGGAAGAGGATACAATGAAACTGAAAAAAAAATTACGATGAAAAAAGGAAATATCTTTCTAGTAAGATATTTAAAATCAATAGATACCTGGTTTTGACTCAGTAAACCACTGCTACCACTGAACTAAAGATCTGCGAAGCTGTCTGGGTCACAGACTGAGAAAGATGGTTGGGAATCTTTGGGTGAACATCTTTAGAAGACAAATAACCTTTTGTTTGAGTAGATGTTCATGGGAGAAAATTTCCATCTGTTACAAAGTATGGGGAATGTTCCTCCCCCCTTCTCTGTGATTTATTTTTAAAAGATGAAATCTTGGCCTGTTTATGTTCTTTTATATTTTCTGGAAGCCTCCCAGGTTTTGGGAGTGCCAGCCCTGTCTTCCCAGGGCACAGTGAAGGTCTGGACCCTTGGCATGCTGTAACGTAAAGTATGGGTCTTATCAAACTAACTGCTTTGGGCTTTAATTTTAGAGTTGAAATGTGGAACTGTCTAGCACATTTTTGTTGCATGTAACTCTTAAAAGCAGGATTTAAAATTTGTTTTCAATTTTCTGTTAAAGATAGAGGAGGTTGCAACAGATAAAAAGAATACAGTGGTGCCAGATGCCAGAACCTTGCTATAGGCAAAAATGTTTGCTGCTCTGACCTTCATGTGCAGGATTCATTTATCATATCAGTGGAAAGGCTGGAATCAGGTTGTCTTGTGGAATCCTTGAGACATTCATCTTTCTGCAGGATGTACAAGTCATATCAAATGCTTCTGGATTGCAAGTCCCATAATAATTGATCATAACCTGCAAATGGCATGGAACTCCAGATGTCTTTTTGAGCTGACAAGCAGGGAGGGAAGAAACAGGGGAGAGTGGCAAACAAAGGTTGAATAGAGTCAGTGAGCACAAGCCACAGGTGTGTGCAGGTGACTCCCCTGTTGGGCTTCATGCCCACTTCATGTCTTTTAGGGATGGATCACAATAGAGCATATGGAGAGCTGGTTGCCCTTCTTAGGCTGCAGTGCTGCCCATCTACTGCAGGAGTGTCCTATGGGAAAGAGCACAGAAACAGCAGTGATTTAATGGCATGGTTATAAAGATTGACAGGGAGACTTTGTCACCTCTGAGTTGCCTCTCTCACACACTTTAGTTTGTCTATTCGTTGCCCTATGTTACTTGGGCAAGATCCACAGTCTGTTAGACTGGACTGTGTGGCAATTGAAATCTGTGTTTATTACACAGAACAGCTGAAACAGACTGATAAGGTATGGGCTAACTCCAATAAAGCCTGCAACTCAATTTGATGACAGTGAGAAGTGAAAAACAATTTTACTTTTATTACAAACTAAAGAAACACAAATTTCTGGCTTTTGAATAATATAAAACTGTTCTCAGATTTTCTGTGGCTTTAAATACTGAAATGAAGATGTGTTCAGTGGAAGCTTTCACAAATGTGACACAATGTGGAAACTTGGAATAATTTATGTGTATAACAAGGCTGTTTTGTTTTATGTGGAAAAGATACTGCTTCTACAGTGGCAGTTTATATTCCTGCAAGACTGAAGAGTCCCAGTTTTGCTTGCAAGTGGAAGCAGGGGCTTAAATGCCTGGACCATCTTATTTATACTACTCTTACATTTAATTTATTTGTCATACCACATGTAGTGATTTAGGCACAGTGTAGATCTATCAAGCACTTAATTAAGCATGTGGAGTCTAATCTTTTAAGAGTTCCAATAAGGCATCCTTGATATTTATGGTATATCCATATGTAATGAGCAGAGAGGGATGAGAAAATCCTTGTTTGATCACTGGGCAGTTCAGTTATTTTCCATCCTGCAGTGAGGCTCCACATCTTCAGTGCGTGTCTGACCTCCAAGCCTAGAGGTGTCAGGGAGAACGGGTGTTGTTCTTCTTCCACCCCATTCCTCCCTGCAAAACAGACAGGGATCAGGTTCCTTTTATGCCTCTGCCTCTCTCACAGCTGGGCTGGGGAGCTGAAGCAAATGGTTGCTGGAGGGCTGGATGACTTTTCTATCTGGAAGGGTGAGGGACAGGTTAATGCCAATGTTATTCCTTAAAAGGAGAGATGTGCTTCTGCAAGCAAAGTCTGCCTTGTCCTGTCCTGAGAGGTAGTGCAAGCAGGCTGTCTCCTGTAGTGCATTTGCTAAGATTTTAAAGGATGCTATTTCCCTTCCAAAATACAATTACCTAAAAAAACTGATATGAGGAAGAGGGACCCAAACTGCCTTTGCAGGAATGACTCACTGACCCTTATAAAGCTTAATGTTCTGTGCTGTCTCCCAACAACTGGATTTAGTATTTATTAACTGAGAGAGAAGATGGTCTCCAATTTACTGTGTTTCACCAAAACTGAGGCAGAAAGTGGAGCTGATTTACAGTGGTGAGTTGTGCAGAGAAATCTTGTGCTCTATATAAAACAATGCTCTGTGTGCAGAGAAGATTCAAGGCCATGGTCTAACCCCTCTAAACAAAGCAGCGGTCTAAACATCTGTTAGGATGGTTAAGAGCCAAATGTGATGAAAACGTTTTGAAGCTGGATGTGTGCTGGGGGTTTACATCAGGCTATGGATAAAGACAAATCTCTCTCAAAACAAGTGTTATTTTCTCCAATTCCAAAGTGCTATCTGCTGAAGACACTGCCACCAGCAAAAGTGCTCTTCTCTCAAATAACTGTTTCCCTTTAATGTTAGAGCATCTCCTTGCTGTTTGGTTTTTCTTTTTTTTCCCTGTAGCTGTGCAATGGATTGCACAGATGGCCTAGCATAAGGAAGAAGGAAAATAAGGATGATGCTTTTTGATGGATTTATTTGTATACGAGTCCCAATGGACCTAAGTATTAAACAGCTTCCGTTTTTTAAAGTTGGCATGAGTGTACAGAAGACTGGGCACACGTCATTAAAGCTGGATTTTTTTTTTTTAAGTAGATAAAGTGGATTTTAGTCTTAGAGTAGATTTTTAGTAGAAGCTTGTAAATGACTGGACTTGAGTTTCTGAAAAGTGTAACATAGTGGGGGAGAAGCACAAATGGTGATTGAAAGGAAACAATATTTTAGAAGAAACCTTGAAGCTGTTGTTGGGACTAGCAGACACAAATTGCCTGTACCTATTAGTTTTTACATGAAGATATGTTTAAACAGATGATATAAAGTAGAATTAAGTATAAAACCTGCTTGTCTGTTTTGTGAGACAGCAATGGAAGTTGATGTGCCAGAACCCTGTTGGTCAATACCTGCTGAAAAGCTGTTTTCCACTAATCCTCTATTAAAAGCTTTGGCAGCCTGCTAAGTGTCAGAAGGAACGGACTGGTCAGAAAGAGGTTAAAGAGCTCACCTCTGTAATAACATATGTTATTACACTTTGAATTTTCATTGCTTTTTTCTTTCCATTGGTGGCAACTCGGTTATCCCCAGGAGAGAGGGGGGTATCTCCAGCTTGCTTACAGCTCCTTTCAAAATGCAATCACTGTTTATATGCATTGTAATGCAAAGGAGTCTTAACTGAAACCTCAGCTGAAAGCAGGATGTTTGCATGCAAAGCATTGAAGATCGGAACCTTTAAATGTAAAGGGCTAGTCAATATTTTTGGCATTGTTAGGGTTGATGAATAACCCCTGTTCATGAGTAGCAGTGCTTAGGATGCTGTGGAATTACAGCTCTAGGGAGAAATGGCATGTGTTAGCCAAGTGTGAACACCCTGGGATTGCACCCTAGGCATTTCAAGTTCCTCTTTCAGCTACTGGAGAGGAGGAGGAAATGATCCCTTTTTCTTCTGCTCTTACTCATTGACCTTGGGGACTCCATCCATAGTTATTGTGTATTTGAGTTATTTCTGGCTCATTGTACAGTTACATAAATGCTTGTGCTGGAAGAGTGCAGGGGGTGGGAATATTCTGCTAGAGAGCTGGAGGGAAAGCAGAGATACTTTGCTTCTTCCCCTCCTGACACTGACAGCAGTGCTGATTTCAGTGGGAGTGGGTTTAGAGTCCTAGGGTTTGGTAGAACATGCTGCTCTTCCTGCTCTTCCTACATTTTATTTTTCGTGTGTCTGCCCTCAGCTGCTGCTCTGTGTTCTCACAGGTTGATGTGGTTTGTGTTTATTTTTGTGTTTCTGGTCCCCCTGCAGTGTTGCTGGATCCTGCTGGGTTGAATTGTAGACATTCCACTTTTACTCTATGGACAGGGTGATAGCAGTGCTTGGAGGTACCAGAAATACCATCAGTTTCTGGAGGAATCCCTGCATTTGATATCAATTTAAAACTGCGTGTCATTTACCCACCCAAGATAATTAACTCACGGATTGCAGGCAGAGTTTAAATTCTGCAGGAATAAAAAAAAGAATTTGGGCTTGCCAAAGGAAACTTCCCAGGCATAGGTAATTGAGAAAGTGGGTTTTATTTGGTTGGGGTTTTTTTCATGACGAAGGAATGCTTCTATTCAAGGGGAGCTTTCTTGAACACTTCTTTCTTTGTAGTGCACTTGTGTGATTTTCAGTGTGAGATATATTTGCAGTTTAACAGCAAACTGTTGCTTGGCAGTGACAGTTTCAGTAATTGAAATCACCTGTCAATAACTGTATTGATTGTCCTTGTCTTTCTGGGCATCTTCATGAACTGAAGCATGAAAGCATGATCTAGTGGTGCCTAAAGATAGAAAATAATTTCTTTAGAACTGCAAATACTGATAACCTCTAGAGATGTGCTTGCTTATTGTCAAGTTGTTCTGTGCATGTATGAGCATGTAGGCAACTGGTTTCTTGATAGCGACTACAGTATTCTCTCATATTCTCCTGGTTCAAGGCAAGTATACAGAGGAAGCTGGAAACAATGGTAGAGAGATGTTTTGCCTTCCAGTTGCAGAAAAAATGGTCTGATTTGGAGCAGGGAGAGTGAAAAGGCATTATGAAAAAATCAGTAGGCAGTACAGTATGTGTGGGAAATTAAGTTCTTTGAGTACAGAAGGGTAAGTTTTGAATGCCGGTGACTCCCAGATGAAATGGAGTTGGTCCCACAGCTTTGCGAATGGATCAGCATCTTTGGATATCAAGGCAAAGAGTTTGGTCAGGCCTTTAAGAAATGGGGAATAAGCAGCCTCTTTACTGGGACTGAAGGTGGGGTGTGCAAGAGGCACAACAAAAAAACCAAACTCAGTTCTGGGAACGAATGAACCATGTGGGTTCAGTGCCTGTGAGAATGAAGGTGGCTTTTGTGGTCGCCCTAATAACAAAATGTTAAATAAACCTTGCAGGCCATTAAAGGATGGAAATAGTTGTAAAGGATGTGCTAACTTTTATTTACAAAGTACATTCTATTCAAGCTTTAAAAGATGCTGATAAAAGTGAATCATATGTGGAAAATATATTTATCTGTAACCGAATCTTCTTTTTATTATATCAGTGTTTCCACACGTGCATCTCACTTACTGATAAGTGGGATCTCTTTGCACGTATACCTGATGCCATTTTAAATCACAGCAACAAAAGATTTAACAAAAATAATATTGAAGGTGTGATTTGCTACATACCCTTTTGTCTCAGTAACTACTTTTTTCAAGTTTAAAAGGGTAGGGGTTTTTAATAGGACATTCCAAATCAGAATGATCATTTTGTGCAGATAAGGTATATATGTATGGACAAATCTTGGGTAGTAATTAGCTTATTACTGGATGGGTAACTTGCCTGGGGACCTGAGACAGTAAACTGCCATAATTGCCTTGTGACATGGAGATGGCTGTTTGTTTTTACACAGATTTACATTTGGTGTTGTTGAAGATAGACTACTATTGCATTTCCAAAGAGAGAACAGTAGAAAGAGTAGAGAAATGAGGCAGTATGAGATTTTACCAACAGATAAAAAATGCTCAGGTCAAAGAGTTGGAGCTCTAAATACTGTTTCTTTTCATTCACTACCAGGGTGACAATGCAGGGTGGTGGCAGCAAAAATGCAGAATTGCAGGGATACGTTTGCATTTCTTGCAAGCAGCTGAAGTCAGCAGGGCTGCAAAGCTGCAGTCTGAGGTCATTATGTTTTACTGAGAGATGCGAAGCAGAGCTCTGGTGCAGAGGACTATGAAACGATTAAAATTCTCACATGGTGGTTAATATGCTTCCTATCAGTATCCTTATTTGAGATTCGTGACTGTACATCTCAGAAGGCTGCGTTGTGATTAAACCCACTGCAGTGGTTTTCTCTTTAGCACCAAACAGGTGGAGATAAAAAGGCATGAAAGGATAGCTGGCTGAAAAACATAGGTGGCAAAGGGACAAAATGACAGTTGAAGAGTCAAGCTCTTGGTTGACTTAAGCAGGCACAGCATTAGATTGTAGTTCTGGAAAAAGTCAAGTAGATTGTTAGCATGGCTGAGTGCCAGAATTTCTTTCCTCAGTGTTTCAAAAACCATGGTGAAGTTGGAAACATGAGTGAAATGTTAAAACCTGTTAATAAAATCTCATTCTCTCAGCTGCTATGTTGCTGGTATTTCCCTTCTGGAATCAGAATGAATGGGTGAATGGTTATTAATATGTAATGAGATCTTATGGGAACAATAGCATTGCAAGCAAAGGAAAAAGAATTTAGAGAAGAGAATCATTCCTGTGAAAGTTAGGCTTGCCATGCTGGCATGTTAGTGCTAGTAGGGCATGGTCCTGAAGGCTTGTGCCAGTGTTTTAAAAGCTAGAAACAGCAGGATGCTTGAACCATGAAAGCAGGTGCCCTCCTGACACTATGCTGTATCAAGTCTCTTGTTCCACTTCCCTGTCTTTTACCATGTTTTCCTCTATCCACTGAAAACTGCTGGAGGCAGAGGTCATGCCTTTTATTTGTCTATGAAGTGCTGCTACTTGTGAGGAATATATTTTGTTGGTTGCTAGAGGAACAAGAGCATCGGTAATAGACCTTTGCATATAAAATTCTCTAAGTCTCTATAGCATTTTTCCCAATCTGTGTGGGAGCCTGTAACTCCTGGATTTCTAAAAATTGAAAGTGTACACTAGAGAAAGACAAAGCTCTGTGCTGCTGACTGCCCACTGTCTGGGCTGGATGGGCATTCAGTCTGACCCATTCATTGCCCTGATGCTGTGTCCCACGGACAGAGCTTGTGTTTCTTCTGGCAAGGGAAATGCCAGAAAACCTCCTCCCTCCATGGCATTTCCCTTTTTCAGTGACTACAGAGTGTTCAGTGCAAGCTTTGTATACTGTACGTTTTTTTTAAACAGCTTCATGACTTGGGCTTAATCACCAAAGAATTTTGAGGTTGGTCATTTCTGATGGAGCTCACCCTTACTGTAGCAGCATGCACTTTACACTCCAGTGCACAAATAACCACATATTGTGGCTTTGTGTATTGGAAGATGAAGAATGAATATATTTTTAATACAGTTTAACACAATGTTTTCCAAGTTTTTTTTACCCAAGGACTGTATCATGATGGAACATAAACCTGTTGTTCCCAGACTTAAAATGATACTGTCTCTTATTAGCTAACTATTAGGCATAGGTTATAAACTGGATAGGATTATTTTTTATTTGGCCAGTCTTGTTCAGATGATTTTGCCATAAAGATTTTCTAGTGGTGTTTCAGCAGCAGCATCTGGGCTATTTGCAGGTTGTGTTAAATTACTTTCCCAAACAACTTCTGTTGATCCATCATGGACACAAATAAACAGCTAATACGTACCTGGGAGGATATGCTCATGGTGTTCTTAATTGCTTCTTGCAATAGGTTACTGCAATACTAATGTGATATCTAATTCTTCCAGCACCTTTGTGGGTGTCTGCCCCATTCCTTGTCTGTAAGGCGGCATTTGCCTTGCATGGCTGAACCTCTTCATGTGAAAGAAAGGGCACTGGAAGATGAGCAGAGCTGCAGTAGACAGGTGCTCTAAATCCATGCCCAAAAAAAGGATATACAACAGGTACAAATGCTCATTAAAAAGTTATTATTTTGATACAGCTCTTAGATTCCAACTTCCCTGCCCTTCATCTTTTGATGAGTTACTTTTCAAGTTTGTGTGAACTTCCAGGATAATTTCTACTTCTAAGATCAAAAGGCTTTTCACAGGTGAAACTGTGATGGATTTCAGGTATTTTAGAAAAGCTTTATGGAGAGGAATTTCAAGAACTGGATCATAAATGTAACTGAGCAAAACAAATACAAAGGTGGTAGGCTGGCACTTCAGTGCTGAAATGTGTCTCACACCCAAAGCAGCCGATGAACATATTAAAGAATAAAAATGCACAATGTATACTCAGAAGGAGAGGAAATACAGATTCACAGCTGTGTAATGAGGACTGCTTCTTGTAAACAGAGTGGCATGAGGGCATAGATGCTAATTAAGCGTACAAATTGAATTTGCAAGGATTTCCGAGCAGGGAAGACATCTAAAAGCAGGGTTGATTTTTCTAGAGGATAGCATGAATGATTTGCCTTTACTGCTTATCAAGATGCCTCTAGGAGCTTAGATTTAGTAGTGTTCAGTGCTTTTTATAATCAGGAAGGCAAAGTGCCAGGACAAAGTGACAGACTCTTCGTCCTTTCATAAATGGCAGATCTGTCCACCTGGCTTGAGAGTTAAAAAAGGAAAAATTAAAAATGAGTTTAAAAAAAAACTGTTTAAACTTTTTCAAATTTAAATGAAACATTTATAACTTAGTTGGGGATTGACCTTTTAGCTGTCTCACCCTGATCAGTGCTTTGCTAGACTGTTAAAAGATTTTTTTTCTCAACTGAGAGTTACCTGCATGAAGCTGTAATTGTGGGTTTTAACTAGGGTGAGGTTTGCTGACACACCTCCCCCACGGGTTAAAGAAATCACAGCATTTTATAACTTTCCAGAGGCCAGCAGCAGCTGGAACAGTCTGAGCCACAGAGATCTGTCACTGTCGTTATCTTTCTGCTCACAGAGCTGTGAGAGAGGGCTATTAATCATCCTTCCTACGGCCTGGGAGCGTGTGGAAGTGCACAGAGAATTGACATCATTTCTGAACAGTCAACACGGCAGGATCCCTTGGTTGCTGCCTGCTTTAGGTCTGAAATACTGACAGATTGATCAAAGTCTCTGTGAGGACCCCTTTTTCCATCTGGGCTGGTGTCAGAGCTGCCACCTTATCTCCCCTGGAGAAGGCAACAATTGGTTTCTTGCTGAATCCCTCTGGGAGCAGTTAGTGTGGCATGACAGCTATTTTGGCAGGAGGGACTAGAGGGTGTTTTGATTTCCTGTAGGTGTGGGTACTGAGGCAGTGGTGGTGAGCAGAAGAGTGAGAAAAGAACAGAAGCCCCTTCCTGTATCTTGAAGGAGCTGCTGAGGTGGGATGGGAGCTGGTGCTGGCAGGTGAATGCACCAGTTTATCTTCAACATAACTTCTGGTGCTCTGAGTACTTTCAGGCTGCAGTTAGTTTGCTTAGGTTAAGTTTTGAAAACATGAGTGAGGTTTTGTGTTTCTTGCGAACTATTCTGTGGCTTTAGGATCCAGGTTGAATTGAGAAGAAGAGTTGTGCTAAACTTTGCTGTGAAGTCAGCTACAATTAGTAGTTTGTGCATTTATTACATAAGTATTATTGTTAGGGTTTTGAAAAAACCCTTTATTACAATTACATCCGCAGACTTTCTGCACAGACAAAGGGTAGATTTACTATTTCCCATACAGTACAACTTCATATTTGCAAGCATTGCTCCTTCCTTCCTTCTTCCTACATTTCCCTGCAGAAATATCTAAGTAGTTCTCCCGTAGCCCCAGACTGGAATCTTACCTTCACCAACATCAGTGGGGAATCTGCCACTGGCTCCAATGGGATCCTGTTTTGGGAGTAATCTTTGCCCAAGTGAATGCTGCAGGACTTGGTCCAGCAAGGGCTAGTGCTCTCTTGTCAGCAGCACAACCCCTCCCCTACCCAATTTCCATGATAACTTGGAGACAACATGGCTTTTTAATTTTTTTTTTCTTCCCTATTTAATTTAGTCATGATGGATGCCTAGTAGAAGCTGAACATTACTTCTGCAAAACAATCTCTGCAGAAACTGCAGAATTTAATGGCTTTACATTCCCCAAACAGGCTGTGTGTGCAACAGGCAGTGCTGCCAGCCCAAAAGTTGTTGATATTCTGCTTTCTGTGCATATAAATTCCAGTTCTTTTCACTCTTCCCAGTTAAAAGCTTCTCTTCAGATAAAGGAGCAGCTGATCAAAAAGAGCAGTTGTAGTCAACAGTTTTACTAATAATGACAACTCTGGTATCACTGTCACTTTCGTATGGTTTCCAGCTCAGTGACTTTACACACTTCCACTCGATAAGAATTGTTATACCTGGGTAGTCAGCAAAATATTGATTATTTCTTCTACTTTATTTTGTCATTTATAATCTAGGAAATGAGTGAAATTATGTGACTTCCCTGCACCAAAGCAGATTTCATAACACATTTTCACCTTCCATATTGTTCATATTCTTATAGTCTCCAGTCACACACACAGCTGTTTCCCTCATTTAAGCCATCTCTTGGATGTATCTTAAAAAGATACCATAATTTAGGTAAAATATAATTCAGGAACACCTACAATAACTATTTTCATCAGTACTGACACCAGCTGAAGAAATTCAATAAAGCAGTAACAAGATTAGCATTTGCAACACTGTAAGGGAATTTCAGTCCTTCAAATGGTTCATGTGCTCACAGTTTGCCTGCTGAATTTATTAGGAAAATGTCAATCACTGTTGCTTGTTGAATTCAAACAGACAATTAAAGTCAAATCTTCTACACCAGCCCCAGAAAACTGCTCAAATTTATAATTTGTACAGAAGGCTGGAAATTTTAATTATTATGACAAAGACCTTCCCAAGCTGAGCATGACATGTCATTCCAGTACCTCTGGCATTTTATAGTCATTCCCATTTTTAAACACTGTAACTCTTTCTATGGCCTCCAGCACACTTGACTTTTAAGAAGCCAGATGTAACAGTCCGATTTGCCAGTAGCTTATCTTACCTCTGAGAAGCAGACATCACTTGGACGCCATAAATTCCAAAATCCACAATCCTCTTTAAAAACAGCCCCAAAACATACACACTGTAGGAGAGCAGAGTATCTTCAGGAAGATACCATACCCCCCCCCCCCCCCCCCCCAGCTTTATAAAACAAACTTGCAAATATAAGAGCTGAGCCACTCTGTGGAAGAGGACTCACAATCAAAGAAAAGTTTAGAAAGAAGTATCGATTCACACTGTGCTGTGTTATTGTGATCCCCCAATCCTAGACTACTTTAATAGGAGAAGAAATGCTAATGCATACTTCCTAGAACAAAAGGACCTTCCAAAGCTTCCTTTTCAAAAATTCTGACTGCCAGTTACTGTTTTGGAGACTAATGATGGGCAAAAATATATTAGTGCTTCTCTGGAATTAAGGGGCAGGCGCTGCAGAAAGGCAGTGGGTGCTGTGTGCACAGGGGCAAATACCTAACACCTTCCACTACAGAAAGCCTAAGCCTCTTTGAGAAAGCACCTGCCCATAGCTCTCTTCTCCCGTTACTTCATGCTGACCTTCAAGAGCTGCTGGATGAACAGATGTTCATTTCCTGTCAGCGCCTCAGCAGTGGCAGAGGAGTATAAAGGGTCCTGCTGGAGTTGACTCTGCCCACCAGACTCTGCAACAGCAAAATCCAGCATCCTGTTAGAAAAATGTTCTTCTGCCTTGGCTGTGACAAGAGCAGACACTCCTTTGGTTCTTTCATCTCACCTAAGACAAAAATTGAAGCATGTCTACCAAAAATCGTGTGAAAGAAGATTTGCAAGCAAGAGAATAGAATAGATTGCTTCATGGAAGATGCAAAGTAATCCAATTTACCTCCCTGCAGTCACGATCCAATCTGCTGCACTAGCACACGTACACACCCACCTTCCCTGCTCTGCTGTTGCTGTACAGACCAATTTGAATATACAAAAGAGCCCATATGCCTGGGCATAAACCTTTGGCACTATATTTGCGCTCTGCAGGAACATGTGAACTTTCAACTCTGCAGCTGGAATCCGCCAGAAAGTCTCTGGTTTCGCACATTTTGTCAAGATAAGTTGTGATAATCTTCCTGCATTTTCAGCCAGCACTTGCATATCCCTTCACAATGAAGATGCCAAAAGGCATGGCTCAGAGCCAGAGGAAAAACTGCCATCATGCTTAGCAGTTTTCAGATTCAGTGCATAGATTCTGTTACATTATAAAAAAGGTGCCAAAGGCTCTATAGAGACAAAGTCCCCCTTATTCTGTACTGTGCTGTGTATCATGCTGTAAGACTGGAATGCTGAAAGGCCATTTCACATATTTACATTGTAAAGCAGACCAAGGTCTTGAATTTTACAAACCCACTTTGTGTGAGGGAAAGAAGGAAAAGAGAACCGTTGTTCTGGCCACATCAAGTGAGACAAACGTTGTCCCTCCCTGTTGGAAAACGGCATGAGAATGCATAGGCAGGTGCATTGGCAGGTTTCACTGCAGCTTAGCTCAAGTAGGGTTTCTCATCATCTGTGGGTTTCAGAAGAACTTCCTGAGCACACTGAGGAAGCGTGGGTGCTGCAGTTGAGTTCACCATAAAGCAGAGAATTCCCCAAGCTGAGGGAAGAAGACTGGAACTCCCAGCTTATCAGGTTAGTAAGACATTTTTGAAACGCTTGCCAAAACAGTTTTTCTAGTATTTTGAGCTTAATTCATTTGCCGCAAATCAACATGAGTTTTTCAAAGAAACTGGGAAAGGAGACTAGTTATCACTGAAGGAGAGTTTCTGAAGGACATAAAAGGTTAGGGGAAGGTCCAACTTTTCTGTTTCTGAAACCTTCCACCACTGTGGATATTGAATACCTTAGATGTTAAAGAAAAGGCCTTCAAAGTAAGCATTGGTACCTGCTGAATATAAGACACCATGTACACATAAATATTGTATCTACATAAACAGAATTCAAGCCATTGTGCAATAATGCTAAAAAAAAATCTGCTTTGTTTAAAAAACCCGGGATGACTAATACATTTAATACTGGTGTAAAAGCAGTTCACAGTATTGCACTTAAAACACATTCATTAAAGCTCCAAGATGTTTTTCAAGCTTTCATAAAAGCAAAATTAATGGATGCTGCTAAAACAATAGGGTGATTTGATTTTTGTAATAATAGCTAAAAAGCCTTGTAAAACACAAGAGCAAGCAGCAATGAGGCTGGGAACTAGAGAGCTCAGGCTGTCTTTTACACTCAATTAAATAGTTAATCATGTCATGTGTTCACTTTTTAATCACTTTAAACCAATACAGCAATATGATAAGTAATAACATTGTTTTTATGAGAAAACTTCTGTTGTATCCTCAGTTGCCAGGAATGAAACTGTTTACGAAAAGGTAATTTATAGCAAAAGTTTATGTGAAATGTAGGGCTTCATGCATATCAGGCTGTATGAACAACAATTCATGAATCATGAATTCATGAAACATGAATCTGCTAGAGTTTAATTGTAATTCCTCATAGTTCTGGGACCTCTAATCTACAGTTAGTAAAGCTTATATTACATTTGATACTCTTTCATAGAAGCTTGTATCTTTTCAGGTCTTCTAAAACTGATGAAATCCCATTTATAATGTGCAGTGAACAATGAGATTGGTATAGTTTAAAAATTGGGACTTCATTATGGGCTCTGTTGCTTTCCCATTAAATAGGCGAAAGAAAACCCAGAAGAAAATTAATCATATAATTTACATGACTTTCATGCAATCTTCTCCTAATCCTAAGCTTTACTCCAGCTATCTCTGTTCAGTCAGCTCAAACCCAGCATAAGGTCTGTGCACAAGCAAATGCACTACTGCCAGCAGTGCCCTCAAACCTGACCCTGCAATCCATAAAAAATGCTCCAAAAACACAAACTTCACCTCACTTCTTTTATGACATATTTTCTCTTTATTTGAATCTTTTCTTCTGTATAGGTGCCACCAGCTTCAATTCATTCCACATGTGCTTTGCTTATACTCCTGGGTTTATTTGTATTAATTGCAGCACATTTATTGCCCTGAAGGAGCTCTTATAAAGCTACTGTTTTGTGCAGGCCAACAGGCTGGAATAACTTCCCAGTGCTTTTGCTTTGCCTTTAGTTTAGTTTATTTCAAGTGCAGCTTTTCTCTGGAAAACATCTCTGTCCAGATGACATGGTAGCATACCAGGACTGTGTCCTTGCTGCCAGCTGGACTCAAGTACACTGTACAGACAGGTCACCTGCAACCTCTGCAGAATTCTCAGTCAGATCAGCCTCATGTAAATAATTTGATAGAAGTAATTCTCTGCACAACTTTTTTTCTGTCCTGTGCAGGGATAAAAAATTGTGTTATGTGACTTTCCTTGAGTAGCCGCAGTCTGTATTGCTGTGTCCTTTTTTAGGACTGATAACATGGGGAGTTAATTTTCTGGAGATATTTGGCACCTTTCACTGTTGGGTTCTTTGGCTCGTGTCCTGTAACAGTCAGGATTTTTTTACCTCTTGCACAGGACAAACTGTATGTTTTGGCTGTTTACCTTTAGGGATAGAGCCACCACTTCTGCAGATCCCTTTAGGTCATCTGGCAGCTTGTTTATACAGCTGGGACCACAAAGAGCAGTGGATTGAATTCAGAAGGATGGCAGAATGATAACAGATACTCCCAAAGGCTAAAGTCTGTTTTTCTTTGCTGAAAGAAAGGGGCAGTTTTCTGTGTTTCATGACACCAGGTTATTCTTTGGAGTCATGTTCCTAATGTTTGTTCTCACTTACCCCACAGGGCTCAGCAGTCACCCCATGCATTTCATACAAGTTAATAAAGACCCATATCAATCCTTTTTTTTCTATAGGTGTCCTGTTCCCTTGTCAGTGCCATGCACATCACACAGCTCCAGGTAAAACTGACTGAAGTCTTGGTTTTCATGGGAATATGATTAGGCCCAGATGATTGAAATCCTTGTTCAAGACTCATACAGCAGAACTCACGTATCTGGACTACTCCCATCATTCTGAGTATGATCTCTGAAATGAGGAAGGATATTATCATGCATATATTTTTGTAAATTGGCCTCTTGGTTTAGTTTAGTTTAGTTTTTTTTTTAATCCAGAAAAAAACAAACATCCCAGTAAATTCAAATGCATGGGAATGAGTGGGTGATGCTGAAGGAGACTGGGAGGTGATGAAGTGAAGGTGGTCAGCTCCACAGGGTCAGGCTGTAACTGAGCTGTAAACAGAACACATTGCTTGTGTCAGTAGGAGTTTCTCTTTTAAGTATCGTGAGAAGGTTTTACTTATGGAAATTAAATACTCTTCTAAAAACTTGCTAAAAAGCTATTTGATTGAGTGCCTTTCTCTTTCAGTTGCTGAATACAGTGATGTAGAACTCTGCCTGGATGGCTTTGATTTTCTTTTAACTTTCTGTTTAGAAGAGTTATTGTGTACTGTTAAATTCTTCAGGATTTTTCCCTTATGGGAAGACTGCAGATTTTGATCCAGCCTTCATTAAAAGGAAGCGTGTTAGTTCATGGCATGGAACTGCTTTTGAATTTTTATAGAAATGAAAGGATCTAAACAGCATGCAACTGAAATTAAAAGCCATGGAAGGACAGTCTCAACCAGCATATTTTCCTGAACATATTTGGAAAACAGTGAGACAGGATCTGTGAATTTATAAATATGAAACAATACAGAAAGAACCTTGAACTTTCAATCAAAGAGGCATGTAATTAAATTTCTCCCTGCTCCATAATTTTCTATTGTATCCTTGTTACCTTTTTTGTCATATCTATTTGCAGCTTCACAAATCCAAAATATCTTAATTTGAATAAAACAAAAGCCTATTCATGCTTGTACTATTCATGTGGTTTAATTGGTTTACAAAATACAAATGTTCTTTGAAAGAAACTGATTTGATTTCAAGAGGCTGGTAGCTGTCCATCATATGTGGTCCTTCTGCTCACAAAAGCCAAAGGAACAGAACTAGACATAAATGGTTTTGCTTCAGCTTGCTTTGTTTTTGCTCCTTTTGGGCTGAGCTCTCCCTGTTGCTCAGTGAATTCGGTAGGAAAACATTTGGATAGTAGCTTATGGCATGAACAAAAATAGTTTTCCATGTATGAAGTTTAAATGGAGAACTGGAAATACTTCTCAAATGCTCCACTTTCCAGTTCTAGGTATTATCAGCAAATATCAGACTGCAAAATTCATTATTGCCCTTGGAACACCTGGGCAGACACTACTATTATGTGGTAGTGGTAATGGTGGTGCATACCAATATTAGTTGTGGTTAGAAGGAGATTCCAGATTACAGAAAGATATTCTTTCTCTCAGTCTCTGCTCCCAGATGAGCAGCTCCTTCTTGGGGTATGCAGAAAAGGGAGGAAGGGGATGCAGCCCTGCAAGCTTTTCCATCAACCTTCTTGCAGTAGCTGTACAGTAGCAATAAGGCTGTACAGCACAGGCTGAACACCTCAGTGTGCGGGATGTCTGGTATAATTCAATACAAAAGAAGGAGTTAATGTAGGAAACTGTCAGTCAACTCATTAAATTGATCCGTGTGTATATCTGGAGAATTAGCTATTCGGCAGGAAGAATTTTACAGTATCACTAGTTAGTAGTTGATTTAATTTTTTTTTATATGTTCCCTAATGCAATCATGCAGGGACCATCAGCTGAATAATATTCATGTTGTCTTTGGGGTCCATCTGAGAGTGGGGGAATATACACAGGGTATTTGAGAGAGGCTGCCTGCCACTGAGGCATCTTCAGTGATGTCAGCCCCTCATCTCTGTGCCTTCATCAGACCATACCCAGCATGTATAGACTAAACTCTGAAAGGGAAACACACAGAGCTGTCAGTCACGTCTTTCTGGCTGTCAATATAGTTTATGTGTAAGCACAGACCAAAGGGCACAAGAAGATGCATAACTGACAAAGTAAATCAAATCACGGTTGACAACAGGTTGCAGATGCGGGAGAGAACTGACAATGGATGGGCAATGGAACGATAAAGCAGAGGGAAGTCTCTGAAGGATATGGAGATCATAAAAACGGAAAATACTGGTTACTGGCAGCAATAATCTAAACCCACACTGTGTTACCTCAATGGGAAAGTATTTGCATGTTAAAAGAGAGCTTTATGCACAGTCTAATGTGGTGGTAATAGGAAAAAAGAAAAATCTGTTTGCACTGTCATTTGTTGCTCTGCAACTCCCTGAGTTCTGAGGCTGCTTTAAAGAAAATATTAACTGTACTGAACTGCAGATTAATTAGTCAAGCTAATGAATAATTCAACTCTTGAATTTACCCAAAGCATCTCTTTTCAGTTTATCTGCTTTGCTAATGGGAAAAGAGAGGACCAGCTTCTTGTTGCAATTTTTTAAAAGCAAAAGCCTCGGTATATCCTCTGCTGAAATGAACTGGATCAGGAGTTCACAGTAACAGATTTAGCAACCTGCTGAATAGGCAGCTGTTAACCATGGAGTGCTTTTGTTGTACGGGGGATTCATTAGCTGAGTGTTGTTTCAGGTGTTTATCTCTTGATTTTCACAGATAAAAAATGGTGTAACAGCAGTTGTTTTTTACTTTTTATTTTCCATGTGAAGCAGCTTGCTTCACTTTTTCTGTACAAAGCAGAAATCAGCCTGGAATATGTGATCAGTATAGATTATAGAAGCATTTTACAGTGGAGGAAGTAGAGTCTCTTACATGATGTTTACTGATACTAGGAAGAGTTGATGACATCCAGTCATTTGTGTGAGTGTCCTAAGTCCTGTGTCTGCCATGGAAAAACTGGAAGGGAACAGGTTTGTGCCCAACCCAGTGTTGCTGAGAAGCTTCTGCATTTTGCAGCTGCTGTCACCTTCTGGTAATCTCTGAGCCCCTTTGTGTCCCTTCTTCCTTCGTACACCGCTAACTCGCAGGAGTGGCAGGGCCCTGTGCTTCTGCCCCCTGACCTTGGGACAGGTGCCTCCTCTTGACCCCAGCACACTGCAGCAGCTGCTGAAGAAAGGGCTCCGGCAGGGTTGTTTTCTTGTGCTTCTGAGTGAGGCTGCTGGGCCTTTTTGGGAGAAATGGGCCAACTTAGTAGGGAAAAAGTCAGATTTTGCTCAAATACTGTGACTGCTGAACATGAGCCAATACCAGATCTAGGACTTTGTTCAGCCACGGAGGCTTTGATGACCAGAACCCCTGGTGGTACTTTGGGTAAAATTACTTTCTGAGAGAGGTCATGAGTATAATTAGTGATTCATTTAATCAAAAGGTGCTGTCCCTATCTTGTCTGCTGAATGAGACACTTCAGTGCCCACTGTGTGGCTGGAGCCAGCTGCTGCACAAGTTTGTGCTGTAAGTCGTAGAGCAGTAGAGATGGCTGGCACACACTGAATGACTTGAGTTTTAAGTATTGATCTGAAAAGCTGGTAACCAGCCTGAGTTCATTGGTAACTTGGTGAGCACTGCCTTTCTGAGCAGGAGGAAAGGGAATTTTGGTGGTGGGAATGGGATGCTGAAAAGCTGTGTCTTTCTGCCTCTTCTCTGAATGTGGCACATACAGAACAGTGCTCTGCAGAGCAGAGCATAGTAGGCTTTGCCCATCTGAATTTGATTTGACCACTGCGAATGAAGCATTGGTAATAATTGTTACTGTTACTGCTCACTCTTTTAAAGCAAGACCATTCAGAGCCAGCTTTCAGACATCTTCTAAAAGCTCTTTTGTGGTGTAGGCAGATTTGCAGGGACATAATATATTCTTGTTCCCTAAAGGTTTTCCTCCACCTGCTTAGGTGTAGTCCTCTGATGTTATACAGTTGCTATGGAAATAAATGACATCACTGTCTGGGGAACATGGCTTCATATGAGAAATCAATAAAGTAGAGCAACTGAATTGTCAGGCAGCTATGTTGCCTCTCTGTCTTAGTAATATGGAAAAAAAAGACATGGATGAGAAAGTGATAAATAGTATTTTTTTCCCAAGGAAGTACGTGTTTTCTGAGCCAAATGTCTAGTCAGTTTTTAGACTCCAGCAGAACTACTGGTAATCCCCTTAAAGATGTATAGGGAATTCCAGTCAGTGAGTTGATTATTTCCCACTAGCAGCATCATATCTTGTGTATTCCAGATATTTCTATTTCATTTTCTGTTTTTGGTACCAGCTGGACAGTAGAATGCCATAAAAGGAGCTGGGAGAGATGCAGTCAACTGATTGCAGAGATAATTGGAACTCCTGCAACTCCTCTCATTAGGTGCCTGGGCCGCTGCCTGCGGAGAGCTGGGTGCCACCACTGCTCCCCTTGTCCAGGGAATTCCATACAGCCCTGCTGAGCCCGGCAGCTGGAGGTATGTGACACTTGGAAGCCCCACTAGAGCCCAGCCCACTTCTTGTGGTGATTTTACACATAAGATATCTCATCCTAGGAATGAAAGGGTTTTTCCCTGTTCCTCCAGGGGTTATTATGGGTGGATTGCTGAAGATGTATGGGTGTAGGTAAAAGATGCTGCTGCTGTCGTTGCAGCATCTTTCAAGTCGTGTCAGTGCAATAGTCCCCAGGGAGAACACAATCAAATTAGGGTCCTAATGTAAATTGTGTGTCCTAAATAGCTCTTTCTGACACAGTTCATCAGTTAAGGAAATTAAATTGAAGATGCTTTAACTACCAGAAAAAAGGGCTCTAGAGTAAGTGTTAACTTCCATATTTGAAAGAAAACTCTGAATGGTTTAAAAACCTAGATAAGGTGTATTTTATGTGTCACGTATGAAGACAGCTATTATTATCAGAAATAAAGCAGCTAATACTTTGCAGATTACAACACTTTTTATTGCACTGACACTGGTCCTTACTAGTCAGTGTGTGATGGATAGTCTTAAAAGGATTAGCAACAGATTCACTCCTTCACAGAAAGGCTGAGCACGAGACTGTGCTGTTTAGTGGATTTGCTGTCAGTTTGTGAGGAATTAGCCCGCTCTCTTCGTGACTGGAGCACACTTGAATCGTGGGATAATTTCTGGATGAATCAGTCATGCAAGAAGGGGGCTTTCAGAGGTGAAATATATATGTTGTATGGACCCATATAGGCAGTAGTGCGTCATTTTGCAATAGTACTTTAAAGAAAATGCAGGCTTTGACTTAAAATATTCATAGAAAGGAGTCCAGCACTGACATTATGTGTTATTACAGCTGAGATGTCAATGTAGGACTGCTGTGGTTAATGGCTGAATGGAGTAGTTCAGCACTTTTTACTGCATGGTTAATCTTTGCTCCTAAGCATTCTGTTTATCACTTACCAATTGTTACCGCTTCCTTTGCATTTATTCAGTGTCATCCAAGCATGCTCATTGCAGCAGCCTGAGCTGCCTGTAGGAAGATGTTGTACATGTGTAGCTTTAAACTGAGTTATTTAAAAAATTGCCTTGTGTTACTTCTATGTATGAAGTCATGTATGTGTGCAAGGCACAGTGTCAGGGGGGTTTGGTGTAAAACCTGGTTTTGTAGCAGCCTTCAAGACACTGCAGATTTGCCAGCTGTGATTTGGCTCACCTTAGTTTCCCTTTTGCAGTAACTTTCCACTCTGTCCCAGCACAGCACAATGATGACTAATTCACTAATCCCCAAACTGATATCAGAAACCCCACACAGGAGGGTTGAGTTTGTAGCATTTCCCTATTTTAAGCACTGGGGAGAAAAACATCGGGAGAAATTTATCTGTGTGAAGCAGGCACTGAAATGTGATAGAAACATTTTGGTAAGAAAAAGGTCTTACGCTTTATTATCTTCTCTTCAACTGCATATGATAGCAGGAAATTGTTTTCTTTAATGTCTTTCTGTTTAAACTACTTGTAGTTTAAAACTTTGGGGTGCGAGCTCCCCGAAGTAGCAGCAGCAACCTTCAGGGACATGGCACATAGTTCTTGGCAGAGGTCAGTCCTGTCTGCTTTGCACACATAGTTCTATTGAAGTTGATAAAACTATTTGTGTGGCCAAGGCAAGCAAGATTTGGCTCTCTTGGGGGATAGCTTTTAATAGCAGATGTTCACTAAGAAGCCCTGATCTTGTTACTCAGAAATGTCCTTCATAATAAAGAAGAAGAGAATTGAAATAGAGGAAAGGTCTCTAGGAGAAGAATAGTTCAAAGTGTATGTTTTTCAGGAAATATCACTTTTTTATGAGGGTTTTTCCTATAGAATCCAGCTAGTCAAGATGAAGCGTACTCATGCAAATACAGCCAGTGAGTTCACAAAAGCTGCCTAAATACATAAAACAGGCAAGGTTTTGCTTATTAAATAGTGACTGTTTTTCAGCTTTACTTTAGTACATGAGGGAGTTTCAGTGTGCCTCTCCAAGTCAGGGGAAGGAAAATAATAAAGAGGATGGAAAGGGTAGTTGTAGAAGGGAAGTAGTAGAAGGCACAGATTTAGCTAATGATAACAGTAGGGGCAGCCTGCTTGCCATCTTGGAAATGATAGATAGAAATATCCTTACGTTTGTTCTGCAACTCTTCAAATTTATTGTAGACTCGTTGCTATTTTGGAGCATGGAAGAGGGACTGAAAGTTCTGTGGAGCCAGAAAAGAGTCTTGATGTTTGCATAATGGAAAAGATGGGTCTGGAATATGATACATTATTTCCTATTCATTCCCATTCCTCTGTAGAACTAACAAATGTCTGTTGCCCCTTATAGTGGCCTTTAAAATTTGTTTAGACCACAAATAACCATTAAAGGCATCAGGCAGAAACATCTGTGAGCGTAGATTGCAGTAGCTGGTGCAGCCATACCCAGGGGGAGGAGGCATAATCATAATAGTTGACCAGACAGCTCCCACTTAGCAGGGCAAGGTCTCCTGTGACACAGGGCACATCAGTCCCCTGCCCACGCTGGGTCAGCTCTGCTCCATGGGGCCCTAGCCAAGCACCTGGCAAGCCAGCAGGAAGAGACCACAGCTATGGGAGACATCATCAAAGTGCAGTGGCTCAGTGTCCTTTATCAAGCTCCTGGATAATGCATGCAAATCCTGCATGCAAACAACACACGCTGGAAGGTTAAAGCTCTCTTATGCAGGGAGCAGCTTGCTGATGTGGTGGCAAGAGGAAGTGATGCGTGGAAGCAATGTTAATTAAATGTCATATTGGAAAGATTAGGTACCAAGTGATTGGGTTAAAATACTGGTGCTGTGTAAAACAGAAAACATGAGTCTTGCAATAATTTCTGGAAACATTATCTTTATAATTTGCTTATATTCTGGTTGTTGCTGGAAGCCCCAGTCAGCAAACTGCATTATGCTAAGTGTGTTCATGAAGTACTTCAAAGCAGTCCCCTCCTTAACGAGCACTGGCTTTCTCTCTCTCCTTCCAAATCCTTATGTGAGAAGCCACAATTGCCTGTTCATTTATGCACTGTGCCTACACAAGAAGATAATGTGCCAGTACACAAGTGGCTGTATCTTGAGGTAGTGTTTATAAAAATTACATATTGAAAACTATTTTGTCTGCTGTATATTTAAGTAAATGCAAGATGGAGGTGGGAATTTGTTATAAGCCATTCAGCCTCAGGAGAGAATGGGCTAAATGTCACTTTCCAGAGAGCTAATTACTGTGTAAGGGAAGGTGCTTAGTGTAAGCATCAGCCAGGCTGAAGGTCAGGGTGTCTCCTCTTGTGCTGTGGGGGTGCATGGAAAGGGATTCTGTATGGGAGCAGAGGTGACAAGGCAGTGTCTGCTCAGGTGTTTTGAAATCCTTCAGTGCTGAGAAGTAATGTCCAGGAGAGTCTGGGAGGCTGGTTCCAGCAGTCTCTGAAACAATATTGATCCTCAAAAAATCTGAAAAAACTTGGAAGATTCCAAAGGCCTATGGGACTCTAAGGCTCTTCTGGTATTGCAAAAAGGGCTGAAAAGCATAACCCTTCAGCACAGGTCAGGTTGGCTTAGTATGAGCTACAGGCTGAAAGGGGCCAGCTTGTTTGGGACTCCATATTAATTTAATACTCCAAAGTATTAAAGGCTAAAAATATAATTCCTATGGTTTAACCACTGGTAGATTTGTCAACTCTTTTTTTTCTTTTGATAGGGTTATATACTTCCATGATAAAAAAGCAGCCTTTATGTAATATGCTTGGATTTCTCTAAATCATTTGAACCACTCCTATTCATGTATCTTTTTGATTAAAAGCAAAATCCAGAGATCTCACATCATATTGAATTAACCTGCTAGGTGGATTTAAAACTTAATATTTTTGAAATTAATTTAGCATGTACACATGAACAGTGAGACCTGTTCCTGCTTTCCCACAGCTATTGTTGACAGTGGAGGTTTTGTTGGTAGAGTTTGCACATGGAAGTGCAAGCTAGTAGAGAGGAAATCAGCTTACAGAATGATGTAAATCACTTTTGCTTTCATTCAACCAAAAATCAGGTAATATAGCAAGGAACTAAGAGCCCCACTTAACAAAAATAAGGTAAGAAATTACGTATTTGTTAAATGGTAATATTAACCAAGCCAGTTTTAGCTATCATAACCAAGCCTAGCTTGAGCTATTATAAAAAATCTGCTCTAAGCAATCTAGCAAGTGAAGCCTGAAGTGCAACCTGAAATGCAGGGAGAGAGGTGCTGAGTTTGAAAAGAGATCACATCACTACCACAGAGAAATGAAATAGTGTAGAGAACCATGAAAGTCAATTCTAATGTTCAGATGGCTTCATTTTGTATTCCCTTGTCAGAGCAGCCACTGAATTGCCAAGGGTAGAGCAGTGCAGGCACTGGGGTCTCACTGTGGGCAGAAGTAAATGGTTGGAAGTGCAGTAGTGGCTGACAAGGTCAGGATTGCTTCACAACCCCACCATGGCTCCAAAGGCATGCTGACTAATATGTACATGTTTTGTGAAGAAAATAGATACGTGGGAGTGCAGAATTGTTGTCATGCTGTTACTTAGCTCAACAGATTCCGTGCCCATGGGTTGAATGGCTTCTTTTTGTGCACAAACTCGAGGGAAGGTGTTTAAAAAAGAATTTTTATTTTAAATGGCCATTTCTGAGGTCCTGATAGCTGTACTAAGCTTTTTGGAAGGAGCAGCATCCTTTTGTGCCAGCTTTAATTCAGCCTTTCCCCTCTTTTCCCATTTTCTGCCTCTCTTATGAGGGATTTTCAGCTTGCTGCCCTGGAACAAAATGGTCACAACTGTCTTGGATGTTTTCTTTCTTTTTTTTCCTTTTTTTTTTTTAATCTGCTCTCCTCATTTGCTGGGCACGTTTGTGAAGGGGCTGTGTCAGCATCTGCTCCAAAACAGCTCTGTGTGCCAGTCAGCAGCAGGGCAGTGGGGAAACGTTCGGCAGTCCTCCATCTCGTCTGCCTGCTTTCACAGCTGGATGCCACCAGCAACAGCAATGGGGCTTCATCATGTTTAACACTGCAAAGCCCTGCATGCTGCTGGGCTGCCATGAATGCAGCTGCAGCTCAGTGGAAGCCTCAGTGGCAAATTCAATTTTCCATTCCTGGACTCAGTCCAGACATAAAAATTAAAATTTAAAAAAAAAAAAAAAAGAAAAAAGCCAAATAAAAGAAGGATGATTTTACTCTCTTGTGACACCTTTATTGGGCATCGAAGTGCTGAGATGTGTAAATGCTCTGAGTGCACACTGTTTGCAGGAATGAAGCTTTAGTCAATACCTTCCTATGAAATCATTAAAAGGAACAAGCAAGGCTGTCAGGGGTGTGTCTTAATTAATTGAGCTGGAACTTAAAATTGGTAGAGAATGTGGGTGGCAGGTGCTGGTGGATGCCGATTGCCTTTAGCTATTAGTAATAACCCCAAAGCATTTGGTAAACATTGCCTTGAGAAATGTTAAATGAGTTGTCAGCTCTCACCATGCTTTAAAATCTACTGAAGCAGTGACTCAGTGAGCAGAGCTGCTCATCTCAGGTTGGACTAGTCCAAATGGTACTGGAAGGGCAGTGTGAGGTGACAGGAATGGTCCCAGGTATGGGTTGTCTTCTAAATGACTACAGACTTTCAAGGTGAAGGTTCTTCATCCCAGAAAAATACTACAGAAAGGAGATACAGACTCTGTGAACTTGAAGCAGTAAGAATAAAACAGATTGAAAACAAATGCTTGTTTTTGCTCATAATAGAGTGAAGATACCTTGAGTGAAACTGTCAGGTGGCACTTTCAGGCTCAAAGAGTATACTTCTTTTTATACAAGAAATATCTAAGCTTAGTCATGTCTGACTTAGATACTAAGTCAGACATATTTTGATGGGAATGTTAAAAGCAGAGCTGGTTTCAAAAAAGCAAAATCATAATGAAAAAATTTTTTGGGAGTTATTAGAAATGTCACTGCTGTCCTGGGAGGTCTCTTAGTCACAGATACTTAAAGTTTATCCAGCGGACCTGTACTAGAAAAGTGTCCACCACCTAATGCTCTCCTGTAGGTCTCCCATGTTCACAACTGTCAAAGAAGGCATAGCAGGTTCCTGGTTCACCTATTTCAGCCATTGTATTGTGATGATTCAGAGATTTCTGAGTGCTTGAGAGGTTGGGTAGGACTTCTTTTTCTTTGGTATTGACTTTTCATTCCTGGATATGCATTGTCATTAGAGAAGGACATAGCTTATTTGCTTGTGTAGGCCTACATGGATATAAAAAATGAAATTTATCCTCAGTAAGTATCCTGCCCTCAGGAGAAAGCAAGCTTTCAGCTCTCTGCTGAACCCTCCCATTGACTTTAGTAAGATGATCATCATGACTAATGACTTACAAGCAAACTAGGTGATGCACAGATACTGGGGGTTGAAGAGGATGCCTGTAAACAAAACACATTTATGTTTTTGTCTTACTGGCTGGGCTAGTACAAATGTTTTGGTCACTACAGGTGGCCTGAGAAAAGGCCCTCGTCTAGGAGGTGAGCATTTGACCATTCGAGGAAGAAAACAGTGTGACACTAGAGAAAGTTGGTATGGTGGTTCTTTTTTTTAATATGAACTTTTTTGTTGTTATTGTTCTGGCTGCATACTCTGAGAGGAATATTTTCTCCCCTGTTGCGGAGCTGTATTAGTTTTTCAACAAAAGGCACAAGGGGCCTGACAAGGCACAGATAAAATCATACTGAGCTGTGCTTCCTGGAATGTGGCACATCAAACAGGCCTTTGTTGGGTGGTTAAAGAGCCTGTTTCGTTTAGATGCTATTGAGACAGAACACATTGTTTTCACAGACCCTGGGAATTATGCCCATAAAATGCGTTCAGCAGTTACATTTATGAGCTCAATTCAGCACTGCTACGGTGTTGTCTGGGGACCTTTAAAAACCAGACATGAAAGCAGAGCCGTAATGCTCACGTTGGATCTCATCTGTTGTTACTGCGCTGTCTCGTGGTGCAGCGCATCCAGTGTGTGGAGGGTGAGGATCCAAGAACCCCCTTTGCCCCTTGCTGCCCATGGGAGCAGCTCGTGCTCGGTCTGGCAGCTTGGCTGGGGGCTTCTGAGGCCGGTGTGTGCTGGTCACCCATCCAGGGGAGAGGCTGCTGTGGAGGAGAAGGGTTGAGGCTGTGGCTTCCTGAACAGGGCATGTTGCAAGGCACCAGCCAAGACTGCAGCCCCCTGTTTGGGCTGGTTCTTCAGGCACAGTGCCCGGGACCTGTGGCTAAAGACAGCAGGTCCTTCTAAAAGCTGCCAGCCTGGCAGGGCTCAGCACTGCAGCCTCCAAGGCTTCTCTTGAGCTGGCTGTGTGTCTTTCTGGGTGGATGGTGGTTGACCTGACCAACAGGGCCAGTTCTTGGGCAAAAGAGAGGAGGAAAAAGATCAATCTTTTATATAGCTCAGAGTGGACTTTTTCTTTATGGAGAGTATTTTCCATATAAATTCTCCTTGTCTTCCCCACTTTCTTACCTAGCCTGTGGTGGGCTGTGGTTGAGGGTACCAATTATTCAATATTTCTATATAAATTTTCTAACAATATCTAATATATTACTATGTAATAGTTGTGCAGTGTGATGTAAGTACTGTATAGTGTTACACTTACTCTGTGTAACAGTGTAAGTCATTCCCCCTGCACTTTCTCTACTGGTTCTGCTGAAATGAGGGCCACAGTGCAGAGTGCTATACAGAATTGCTTTTATAGTCCTCACTGCTAATTCCTAAAAAATGACAACAGCAATATTTGGCACTTCTAGAGAAGGGCTGTCTAATCTATAGGTAAATACTGACAGGGTGTTTTGTGAGTATTAACATGTAGGAAGATAACTTAAATACAGATGAACAATTTCTGAAACTTCTAGAGAAATTCTGTGCGCTTTGGGGGGTAAAGAGTCCCCTGATACTCCTTCAGGGATGTTGCTGACTCTTAGGTACAGGTATGCACCATCCATATTTACATATATTTTAGCACACACCTGGATCAGTTTCCTGCATCACTGTGTGTGGTTTTAGGATTGTACTGCTGACACAAGAGAGTGAATGTGTGGAAATGTTTGGTTTGGGGTTTAGAACGTGCTCTGCAGGAGGAGTTTGGGTTGGGACGTGATTTAAGCCACACTTGAAATTTCACCTTCTGCCTCTACAGTGAGACCACTTCTGTCAGGTACCACCAGCTGTTCAGAGCCTGGGGAGAGTCTAGAACAGCTTTGGAGTTCAGAGCACCACAGGCAGCTGAAACTGATTGCCTTGCTCCCAGGTTAAGAGTGAAATAGAAAAGTGGCAGTATGTGCTGATGTATTTCTTTGTGTGATTTTGACTATGTGAGTCTGGTTATATAAGATATAGACGTACAAACCCAAGCTGTACTGATTTGCTGTATTGCAGCTGTTGGTGGCATGTGATTATTTTAGTTTTAGTTTGGATATTTTTTGAGTGTCAAAACTGTCTAAAGAAAAAGAAGTTTAGCTGGAATGGAGCTATATTTTCCAAGAAAAAAAATAGTTGTCTTGCTCCTACCATAGCTTACTCCATTACCTGAACTGGTACAATCTAATCTGCTTGTTTTGAGGTGTATACTGTATCTTCAGCCAGCACTGTCTATGGTGCCACTGTCCAGACCTATTTCCCTACTGTACCTAAAATGTAGGTTTTCCTTACCTCTCTGTGTCTGTACAGTCTGCTCATGTGATTTGACTAAAGGTCATGTTTTCCTGCTTATGTTATGTTTCTTTCCTGGGACTGTTTTTGGGTTTGTGAGGATTTTTTTCCTTTGTGTGGGTTTTTTGTTTGTTGTTGTTTTGTTTGTCTGTTTATTTTGTTTTTGGGTTTTTCTTCCTTAGGCACTTGATTTAACATAAAACCTTAGGGTTTCAAATCTGTACAGCCAATTCCTTTAGAAGCATACACTCTTGGGCAGGGTGAGTGCTCTTTGCACTGGAGTTGCAACACCTGGAGATGTGCTGTGTCAGGGTGTGGATTTTCTACAGGATATCGGCTGTAAAAGACTGCAGCCTGGAAAGGGAATGTCTTCTTGTGAACACTGAGGATTTAGTGTCAGTGCTCCAGCAAAAAGCAGAGACCACTCTAAATGCCACACTCTGGAGCGCAAGGCATATGTGTCATATGGTACAGAGATTCAGCCTCTGTGCTCTGGAACAGACACTTGAGAAGGAAAGGAGTTGGCCAGGATGTGAGGATGAGTGTTGGATGCATGTGATGTTTTACATCGTTCACCCTGAGCTCTCCAGCATGACCTGCACTTCTGGCTGGCTCTTCTGAGTCATGGCAGGAAGGGATCTCCTGGAGAGAGGGTGAGTGCTGCTTCATGAAAATCAGGTCCCCCCAAAAGGGTGTGGCAGGGAGGCTATCTTGAAATAGAAGGCCCAAACTTGCCCATCACTTTTGAAGTTAAGGAATTTAATCAGCATACATTAATTTGGACCCACTTCTTAAAATGTTTAAACATCTGTATAAATATATTGTTACGAGAAGCCTTAAAGCTAAAATAAAACTAGGCACAATGTTTGTAGTGCTAATTGGTGAATGATAGCCTGGAAGGGCTGTGCCTTGTCACCTGGGGATAGCTTAATTCTGGTTTTACAGCGGAGTCCTCTTCCTTTCCTGCTGGTCAACTTACTTTCTTCAGATATTAAGAGAAAAATACTTCCTTCCTGCAGCTGTGAAATCTGATGGATTAACTTTGTTGCACAGAAGTCTGTAAAACAACCAGCTCCAAAATACTCTGAAATTTTGCAGTCTCTTCTCTACCTGTGGCTACTACCAGTGCTTTTGTCTGTCTGCTTGTTTTGAGCTGGGAAGTAATGGGTTGTTTAGTAAGATGGGGGTCTTTTCATCTATAGCAAATAACTATTAAGGAAAAGGAATGATGAAGTCTATAAAATTCCTGAATGAAAACAGTGACAGAGTATATTTACCACCAAAGCTGTACTGGATTAAACAGATTAAAAATCCAGGTTAGTAATTTGCTTTCCAGAGGACCTTGCTTGCAGAATTCTTGCTTGTTCATGGTTTTTGTTTCAGTACTGTACTCAGATTTAGTCTTGTTTCAAGTGTGTAATTTTAGATTTTCTCAGCTGTTTGTCGCATCCTTTCAGCTAACAGAAACAAAATGAATCATCTTTATTTTAGCAATGCTTTCTGTATCTTAGCTAATGAGATTTCCAGGTAGATAATTCTTGGATTAGTTACCAGTGTTTGCAAACCCCAGACCTGGACTCAGTACTTGAGAAGGTGATGAGAGCAAAGTGGAAAAACAATGTACCAAAAGGTAGATTAAACAGTTCAGTGTGTTTTGCAACACTTGCATAAAATGGTCTGGAAAAATGTTGTCACTGCCCAGCAAAGCATCCTTTCCAGGGAAGGAAGGCCTGTGTAACTGGAGCTCACCACCTCTGCTGTTAGGCAATATGGTACTTTTGTTTCTTACATACTTTCACTCTTCCTTTCAGAATAAATCTCACTTTTTTGTACTTTTAACCGTATATTTTTTGTTGATTTCTGTTGCTTTAATACTTTACTGTCTGCTGTGATACTAATGATAGTACAATCATTAATCTGGTGGCTTTGGATAAACAAATCCACCTGTCTCTGGCTCAGCTGATGTAGGATGTAGGAGATGTTAATCATGTTTCTCAGTGCTGAGATGTAGCTTACTTGAAAGCGCTCTCTTGGTGGGATCACCACAAGTTTGCTGGCACCCGTGAGTGGAACGTGGACATTTGGAGCAGGATGAGACACCAGCCTATGCACAGAACCTCCCAGGTTGGCTGGGGGAAAGTAAGAGGTGCATCGCATTCTGATTTGTTTTGCTAGAGGATTTGGAATTGCCTAAGTAGATGATGACGCCTGGTGCTTGCATGCAAGAGACTTTTTTAATTAAAAGAAGAATCCATTAGCATAGGGATGCCAAGAGAAAGCAAAGTTATTTTTAAAGCTTCCTTTTATACAGAAACTATTTTTGAAATGCTAATGATGGTGTGTTTGCCTTGTGCTGCTGTATCATAACCGAAATTTGCAAATGCTTAAATGCTATCCTATTTTGACGCTTGGCAACGTCCGCTCAAATTCTGCTGACATGTTTTTACAGCTTGTTACTACACACTAAAGCTCCAGCCTGGAGAAACGCTTTGCATCGTGAATGCCCAGGTATTCAGTGTATGCACTGTCTCTTCAGAGCCCAGCAGAAGGGTTCAGTGGTCCCTGATGGAAGGTGTCTGTGGTCTGCAGTTGGGAGTTTTAGCAGACGATCATTGGACTTTGCCCTGTGGTGTTTGTTCAGAGAGCAATTAAAAGGCCTTAGGTTGTATTTTAGCCTGGAAGAAGACTTTTATAAAGATATACTGGTTATTTGAAGAGGTTTTTAGGCTTTGCTGATTGTGGGCAGAGTAGAGAAACACAGTGAACCAGAACCACCTAAGTCCCTGGGGACTTACACATGCCTTGCAGTAGGTTTTTCTGCACAGTGGTGATTTCTGCCCTAGGGCATAAGAAGTCCTCAAAAGGGATTTTTTTTTGTTGCTTGTTACAGTGTCTTTTTATTGGAGAGTCTTCTCCTGACAAAGTTTTTGGCCTCTATGGAGCTGAGCAAACAGATTTTCTCCCCCTTTACTCTGTAAGTCAGAGGCTGTTTCTGGGGAAGCACTAACTTTTAGGAGTGCAAACAGCCCACTGAATCTCAAAATGCTGAGTGCACAAGTAGTTTATTGAGTTAGAATTTAAATAGCCCTGACTTGGAAACCAAGGTACATTGACTCTTATCCGTAGTTGCTGCAGTCTGCTGATTTTGAATTTGCACAGCTGAGGCTTCCATTTGAATGGCAAGAAAATTGTGAGACCTTTCAGCATCCTATCAGCCTCTGAATGCTGGCACAAGAATATGTCTTTTCTTTTGAACTGCCCTGGTAATTTCTTGATGTTACAGCCAGCATTTAAGACTTTCTCATCGTGAAGATGTACAGACAGATGTGTCATGAGGTACTTCATGTTCTCTCAGCTCTCACATCCTTCTCCTGTACTGAGGAGATGAAGTTTTGGGAAGAGGATAAGGAGAAGTGTAGCTAAAAATAAAGATAATTGGATGATAACAGTAAGGCTCTCTCTGGTTCATTCTCACTTTGCAGTTCAGAGTTACCCAAAGGAGGAATCTGGCTTAATATGTCCAGTATCAATGGGAAGCTTTTCCTTGAGGTCAGGGGCCTTGGGGACCAATTTTACCATGCCTATTGATCACAAATTGGAAAGGACTTCCAATGAACAGAGATACACCTGGGCTACAGTTCCACATTTACTGACAACTCGGGTATCTGCCATCTTTGGCCCTTGTTGGGCTGTGCCAGTTAATTCAATAACAGTAATTCAGTAAAGCCTGTGTATGGAGCTGAGAAATGACATGGTGATGGGGAACCTGAGTGGCTTTTGAAGAACCCTCTTTGCATGGCTCAGCTGATTGAGCAGTGCTGTAGTTATGGGGGGTTTTTATTGTATAGACCACCTGGGCTGTCTTCATACCCTTTAAGGAGTAGCTGGTGAATGCATCTTGTATCTGCCCCAGGGATCTGGGCTGCAAGGTGTTTGTATCCCATCCATGGGTCTTTCCAGGTCCCCTTTCCCTGGTAGCAGCTTAAAACCTGTTTTCCTGGGCATGTTCCTTTGGATATAAGCAATTGCTGAGCATTTTGCAGACATGAAAACCCCAAGCAGGTGAGGTGAATGGTCTGAGCATTCATTATTTGTGATTGACAAGGACCCACAGGAGATTCTGTATGTTAAGCTGTGGTCCCTTCTGTGAAATCCTGTGAGTGCCAGGCTGTGTAACTGTAGGCCAATGGATGTGGGAAAGGCAGAGGAGTACTGAGAGACATGGATAGAAGAACAAAGAGAATTAAGTTCTTGTTGGTGTCTATCTCCTAATGATCTAGTAGTAAGATCTAAGGAAAAGGGTGGTACAAATCATGTGATGAGGAGGAAAGGAAGATAAAAAAACCTATTAAGCTTTTGTTGTAATGATAGTGCTCTGTGGAAAATGAAAAGTTTCTTATCTTCTTACTTAGTTAAAATATGTAATTGTTCAAAATTCACACCACCACTGGAAGGTGAATCATAAGATAATTGCAGCTGATCTGCAGGATAGCTAACACTTTAATAGAAGCAAAGGATCCTGACATCCTTTAAAACTGCTGCTTTCAAAATACTGAAATGTACAACATGTACAGTCTGGCTGGCTTTCCACATGTAATAAGGAATACATACTTCTCATATAAACATGTGTGGACCATCAAAAGGCATCTGTCCTTTGGCACTACAACTTCCCATGAGAGCTCCCTGCTGTGAACAGGAGCAGTGCTGTTCTCCCAAAGAGCAAGGGCCAAGGAGCAGCAAAAAAAAAATAAAAAAGCAGCAGTTTCACTTGTGTCTGCTTGTTCTGAGAAGCTTTTACTGCTCTCATGCTAAAATAGAAATAGCTTCCTCTTCTACTGAGAACAGTAGCATCTGCCTGCTGCAGGCAGACAGTGTCAGTGTCCAAATTACTGTGAATGCTCATTTGTTGGGCTGGAAGAATAACTAAAAATGTTCTTAATGTAAATATGGAGTAATGTTCGTGGGCGATCAGGAGAGTCGCAGGACAGCTTGGGATGACAGTTTGAAGAATGTGGCTTGGGGTGGGGGGGTGTGGTACTGAAGTTCTGGAGCCAAGCTCTGTTTGTAATAAACTGCAAAGTGGAAAGCTCAGGAAAAGATGGATGTGAAGGATTTAGCATCAGGACACTTTGTCAGTGATGAATGGAACTTGGCTACTTTTGCTGCTTGGCAGTTTTACCTCTGCATGGTGCCTGTTACCCTCTGGGCTATCCATAATCACACTGGCTGTGGCTGTTTGGATCCACAGCACAAACCAGGACACAAAGCAAACAGTTCTGGTGTCCTGCTGGTGGCTCAGCTTTTTAATCAAGTACATTTCATATCCACTGTGACAAAGAAGCAGACATTTTCCGGTTTTTAAAAATAACTTTAAAAGGCTGGATTTGGAGGTACAACATCCTTTGGACTGTTACAAATTACTGGTATTATCTTGGATGAAATGAGTTTTGGAGTTCAACTTCATCCCCCTGAAGGACACCATTTGTTTGTTGTTATCCTGAGGCTTCCTTCAATTTTTTAGCCTGGTGTCAGTCCTAATGCAAATAAGGGGAGCTGCAGTGGCTTCATTGCAGATGGACAAGCCTGCCTCCAGGCTGGGCTCTTGGGGGGGTGCAGGCTCACTGTGCCACAGGAGCAGCTTTCCCTTGTTTCTGGAAGGGGAGGGGCAGCTGACTGTGAGCTGACTGGGAGGCTTAGGGTGGAGCAGCAAGGAGTCTGACAGGAGCAACCATCAGCAGGAGCCATGACAGCATTATCTGCCAGAATCCTATTTTCATGAGGGATAGTCCTGTGCTTCACGTCCCTGCTTGCTCCTGGGGGCTTTCCTGAGTTTTTTTATTCTCATTTAGGAGTTGGATTTTGATGATCCTCATGGATCCCTTCTAACTCGGGATATCCTATGATTTAGTCTTTGCTAGTCATGACCCTTGTATACAGATGAAGCCTGATTTTGCCATCGCTTCTTGACAAACTTCCAGGTCAAAAAAGAATCATTCTTTGATTGAAATTTCTGGCCTTGGTTACCCACAGGGGTCGCATGTGCAAGACCAGCCAGATTTTGCACTCCCGTCTGAGTGAGGAATGACGCAGTGGGTTTAAAGGCACACATCTGTGGAAACAGCTGTATTTATGATAGAAAACTTCCTCCTTGCCGGCTCCTCCCAGCAGAGCTCTCCGCAGCCCTGCCAGCCTTTTGTGGAAGAGGAGTGGCAGCTGCCGGCAGGCTGCCAGGCAGACTCCCTGTGCTGCTTCCAGAGGCTGCGTGGGGATGCTCCTGCTGCCCCTGGGGAGCAGGAGGGTGGCTGGGAACCAAATCGGTCACTGATAATTGTTCCTGGTATGTGTCAGAGTAAGTCTCCCTGAAAGTTTGGGGCTGCATGATTTCAAAACTTTGCAGTTCTTTCAGACTAAACTGTGCATAATAAGGAAAACCAGAGGAGAAAAACTGCCTGCCATGCTGCCTTGCAAGATGGTTCATTAGTCATGCCTCCTTTAAGAAAGCACCTGGAATTGGAGAGATCAGGCAGCCACATCTGCCAAAATACCTCACCCTCAGCTGGGAGGCCAAAACAATCAGGATTTCATTGTCCCTGCCATACACCTGAGTTCTGTCCAGATGGTGCACATAGACAGCTGGTGTCCTGGGCATTACAGTCCTTTAGGGGAACTTTGTCTTGCACACATGTCCCATGTCTCTCCTATTTGCCTGGGAGTTACATTTTTGCATTCTCCTTATTTGAGATATATAATGACTGACTTTAAACAGCACATCACATAATTAGCTCTGAAGGCTTAATTTAATTCCACTGCTGCAAGTATAGGAAACTGCCTTGCCCTTGCTTAATGTAACAGATAAAATACAATGTATTAAACTCAGCATGGTGAAATAGATGTCTTTGTCTTAAAGCAGGTTTATATGAATGTTCCTCAGAGCTTGCTTTGCTGTCACTTGCAGTTTATCCATACTGGTTATAACAGATTTTTTGCTAGAAAAGTTTCTGTACAAAAAGAATAGCAGATTGAAGTTCCAGTTAGGGCTTGGTAGTTCCAGTTTTACTGCCTGTAGTGGTTTGCATGGCAGTAACGGCATTCACAGATGTTGAAGTTTATGTTCCATAAATTACAAAGAAGCATCATATGGTATTGAGTGTTTTGTTCAAGAGTGGGTACTGGCATAGTGTGAATGCGTGCTGTGTCTGCCTGGGGGACTGGTGTAGTGTCGTGGAGCCCAAATGCGATCATACAGGCTCTACTGATAGAGTAAGGAGCAGCTTAGCAATATTTTCTTTCCATCACCCCGGCGAATAGCTTCCTGTAGCATCATTTGTTTTGGGATGAAGGTGTTACTGTTCAGTGATATGAGATGTTAAGAAAACACTCAAGTGTTTTACTTCTAAGTTGATTAAAAACGTGCCGGAGCGAATAGTCCCTTCTGGGTTTGGCAGTTCCAGAAATAACTGTGATTGAAATCTGCATGACTTCCCTGTTGTCTTAGAGGTTTAGCTGGTTCAAGCAGTTGAGACCAATAAAAATGGTGCCAGGCTGTAAGTCTGTCTGAGTTTGATAGCTGAATTTGATGCATTTCAGCCATGGTGGCACACATCTCCTTTCTGTGCTCTTTCACAAGGTAGTGATTCACTCAAGCTTTTTCAAGCCAGGTTGATTCATCTTTGCTCCTAAATCTCTGGACATGATAGGTCCTCTTGACGGTTCTACCAGCTTAGTGGTGCCAAATTTTAATTTGCTCCCAGTTAAGCTAGAAGCCTTCAGTGCGAAGAGGATCCTGTTCTGTACAGCTTTGCACTTCAGTGGAATAAGTACAATGTTCAGGTACTTGCAGACAATACACTCATCCCATCACTTTTCTTTGGGAATATACAATATGCTGGCTGTTTTATTCCGGGCCAGAGTAACTGAAATAGCATTTACTGTATTTACAAAGGAGCTCTGCTGTCTTTGTCAGCAATAACAAGTTACCATTAACTGCTCTAGGCAACAATTTTCTCATTAGGTGTTTTAATGAACACAGAAGGGTTTGAATTTCTTCTTATTTTCATCTTCCTTGTGGCAAACACAGCTCCTAGATGTACAGGAACCATGGCTTCCAGAGGAGGTCTTGGTTCTGAATGTAGGCTGCATTAATGAGTGTCGGAATTACAATACTAAACTCATCAGTTCAGCTGAATACCATGTGGATAAAGGGAAAAGGTCTTTATTTCTAAAGCTTTTTTGTTTTTTTCCTCCCCCCCAAAAAGAGAGCTTATGCAGCAAAGAGTTGCAATAGGGATTTTTGGTTAACAGAGTGATTATGCTGTTAGAACAGACTGGGCAGCAGCTTTGCTTCCATGCTGGAAAGCATACTGTTGCTTCACTGTGCCTATGGAAGAGGTCTTTTTAGGGATGTGCTTTGGGTCATAGGAAAGATGCCTTCCTGTTGTTGTTTTCATAAGTTAAGCTCCTTAGCTGTCTCTGATATATATTTGTTTTTAAATCTTCCTTCTTTTCCAAATTCAGTTTTTTCTCATCTTCCATACTGATGGTGAAAACAAAAGAGAAATTTCTGTGGGACAAATAAATGGAAATACTGTAAATTTTGACCTTCAGAAAAACAAACAAACAAAACCCCTGCTGTTTTCCAACCTCTTGGTATTTTCCACGTCTCTGATACTGGCAGAGATGTCAGGCTTCCCCAAGTGACAGCCTCAGATGGAGCTATGGGGTGAACCTCCACAGCATTGTTCCTTTACTTGCATGTTCCTTTTTGGTAACCTGGAGATTCTTGTGTGTTTTAATGCAGTTAGTGGCTGGTTGTCCTTTTCCCTTGCTCGCTCTCCTTTTACTGCAGCCCTTCAGTGGCTCTCTGGTGTCACTGTGGCTCTCCTTCCAGTCTTCCAATTCTGCCTTCACTTCTCTCCCTGCTGCTTCTTCACCTCCCTCCCTCCACTGAAGGCCCTGGGTTGCTGCTGGGATGGATGTGGGGGAGTGGAGCTGCAGTGTTAGGTACCTCGTGTGCTAGAGCAGGAAATGGAATATCAGCCAGTGGAACCTGTTGAGACCTTATGTTTTAAACTTCATCCAGTGTGTATGGAAAAATGCCCAAGAGAGTTCCCTGAAGGTTATTTTCTTCAACCTGTGCACAATATCTGTTAATCTGTTTTTTCAGGTAAAATTTCAGATATATTGTGTTGCCCTGAAAGTAGCTTATATTCTGTGCCAGTTAGTCCCAGTACAGTCTCCATTTGTGGCCTGATGTTCCAGCACTGCTCCCTGTGCTGCACCACACAATGGGATTAGTGATGTTTAATTATTTCAGTTCTCCCAACTGAAACACATGTACTCTTTCTTAATCTTTGTTTAAATACCTCCATGCTTAATACACCATACACTCCTAATCAGCCAGATTCTTTCAGTTACTCTTAATCCAACTCAAGTGCTTTTGTACACTGCAGTTTCATGTAATTTCTGCAGGAGATGAACAGTTTGCCCTTACTACTTGTCAGCTGGGTAAACTGAAAAGATAGGTCACATCGACTCCCTGAGCTCCACTGAGGGCTTTCCTTGCCTTTGGTATTGCATCCAGCTTGTTGTGGTTTGTAGGCACATGTGTGGCCTTTTTGCTGCTGCTGTCTGTGGATGTGAAGCACAGCAGCTATTCATTTTCAGAGGATTTATAGGTTAGGTTCAATTTTCAGTCACATGCTCAGTGTATCTGAACTAGCATATTTGTTGGCTGTTCTCAAAGGTTTGGTTCAGGTGTTTTTCAAGACGCTCAAAATTCTTTTCAACATCTCTGGATTTTTGCCCTGCTTTAAGAATCTGTGTTCTGCTTTTAGCCTGAGAGAAAACAATTTTCACAGCTTCTGCTATGTAGCTATCAGTTTTGGTATCAGAGAGACTTGGGGGTTGCTATACTGTGAGGGATGACTCCCACCATTTCAAGATCATGACAAGGAAAATTTAGGAATTTTTGCAGAAAGAAGCAAAGACATATTAGTAGTCTTTCCTCTGGCAAAAATTAGAAACCAGTCCGCTGGCATTTCAGAAATGTCAGCTTCATGTTCCAACCAGAACACTTTTCTTCCCCCTTTTGCATATACTGAAAATCAGATATTTAACCTCAAATAAAATTTGGAAGAACTTGTTTATTCTAGCATCAGTCACCATGTTATCTCAGATAAGGCTTATAAATTGGAAGAAATGTGTTATGCTGGAGTGTGATAATTCCAGGTTTGTGGGTGGATTGGCCATGGTATGCACAAATTTTGAATCGTTCTGTAGTCTTAGGTATGTGAGCAGATTCTGAAGTCAAATCTAATCTTGGCTGAAACAAGCAGTTTTTTAAAACAAATTCTCAAGTGTCGTGTGAGTTTGGTAAACCACTTAAAAAAGAGTCTTAGAACATGAAAATTTGAGTAAGTGACCTGATTTTTTTTTAAGGCTTCAGGTATTTGCAGCACCCGCTGTAGCCTGTGGTTTTAATATGGGGATATAACATGGACTCTAAGATGTATGGCTGTGGCTTTCCAAATGCAAAAATATCTACGTTAACTTTTCCCCTTGCATTTGTATAAAACCAAAGCAAAACTGAACTAATCCTGTTGTGTTGTTTGGGGTTGTTATCTTTACCCCCAAAGCTGCAGTGTTCTGTGTAATGAACTACCAACTTACCTACATATGAGTACTGCAGAGGAAGAGTTAGGTGAGTCTTTGTGGCCAACACTATAGCTTTTCTTGAAACATGGGGTTTATTCCTTCTTATTTTTAAATGGATGGGGTTGAGAGTTTATTTTCTTCTTAGAAGGTAATGTGAATGAGCAGGGCAGAAAAAGCTTCTTCAAGTTATCTTCTTTTCCTGTGCCTGTGAGTTAATTGGTTTCAGAAGCTGCCCACTAACAGACTGTTTTCTCCTCATCTGCTGAAGGAGAGCTGTCCTGGAGGTCCCATCCATAGGAGGGTGTGACTGGCAGGACATTGATTGGTGTTCCTGAATACACCTTTTGCTCAGAGCTGCACTTCCCTCGTGTTTATTCCATGTGCTGCCTGTCCATGTTTGCCTGCACCCATCCCTGGCAGCTGGTGCTTATGCCCGTTTGTCTATATTTCATAGCAAATGCGTGGCTCATTTTGCACAAATCTTTCCTATCCATCCGTTAGCCTTCCAGGATGTTCCTAAGGATCCAAACTAGAAAAAAAGACTATGCAAAATGAGTAGCATTTGGCTAATAACACCTCCCTGCAAGATTTTACACCAAGCACATTTTCCTGAAAATAGTATATTTGGCAAGCAGTGGAATTCCTGGAAAGAAATACTAATGATGTACTGAGCAGGGGAAGGCTCTGTGTGTGCTTGTGATTTGGAAAAGTGAGAACAGTCTGTCTAAATCTTCAATTCCTGGGAAATTAAAAACATTTTAATGCTTCACAACTTGAGCTCAAGCAGAATTTAAGTAGGGGAATGTGTCTCAGAGTCAGCAATGGTGGGAAGGAATAAGAGAGCAAGAGAGCTGAATCTGAGAAGTGTAGCTGTGAGCAAGTGGTGGCATGAAGAGTAGGTGCCAACCCTGTTAGCACAAAGAAAAGCTTTTGTCTCTCACTTCTACAGACATGTCCTGGAAGGCACTTGCCATGAACAGAAGGAACCTGGAGTATTAATAGCATTTAGAGAGACTGTTCTGACACAGAGGAAGCACTTGGTGGTTGTTGTTTGCTGTAAAAACTAAAAGAGAGGAAGAACGTGTCAAAGGAGTAGGGAGGACACAGCCCAAACTAAGTTCAGCTGAAGTGTTCTCCTCCAGTTAAGGAGGCTAGTGGGGCAAGATCAGTTTAATCACTGAACATCTGGAAAATGATCCTATGGATTGATAGTAGTATGGTGACATCTTGCAGTGTAGATGTTGGCAAGAATTAAGTGAAATAATTCTAATAGTTTATGTTACTTGGTTGGAGAAGGTTCCAGTTGATGTGGTATCCCTGTTGTCTGCCATATGGGTGTGGAGTGGCTGGACATGAACATGGTAGAAGATTCAGGTGTCTGGGTGACCTTTTGCCTTCATCCTGCTGAGCCAGCATCAGGAGAGGAAGGGGAGCAGCAGCAGCCTGCTGAGTAGAAGCCCCCAGGGTCAGGACATGGTGCTTCCCTGATGAGAGAGTAGGAGAAGGAGTCACTTCCCATGCAGCTGAGGAGCAGTGTGAGCGAGCTGAGCTCTGGAGGGAACTTCAGTTTCTTTTCTTTCTGGCTCCTAAGGTTGCTTTGACCTGAAGGCTGAAGATACACATAGGAGAGGAAAATGTGATCCTAAGATCTGTTGAATCTTTATTTTCCATGAGATATTGAGGAAGGGTCAGAGGTTCTGGGAAGAAATGTCCGGTATTTTGATCAGCAAATAAAATACAATTTATTTGTGGGCTTTTGTTTCACTTCCTGTTTTTGAGATTGCTAAGGGATTTGCAGTAAGGAGATGGATATTCCAGCTCAGCTTGTGACTTCAGACCTTTGGTGCTGGAGGTATACTCTGTGTACAGAACTGCAGTTGACCTTCTTTAAATAAGCTAAAAGCACTAGAAATGTATTTCTGGCTTGCAGGGTTCAGAATGTCCCATCTAGAACATGCATTCACTTGAATAGCCTAACAGTCACAGTAACTGCAGTTGTTTTTCAGCTTTCAATTGTAGACATGTTCTTTTTAGAAAAGCTTTTGAGGGAAGCTGGACCTACAGAACCTGCTGTTGCAACAAAAAACACAACCAAAGAATCAACAAAGCAGTACTTGCGAAGTTGATGCATCACACTTGAATGTCCCAGCGTTGAAGTGGTTGGGGGCAAGTGTTAGTTTTGCATCCACCCTGTGCAGGTGTCTGGGACCTGCCATTCTCAGCTGTGGGCTGAAACCATCCTTCTCACAAGGCTGTGGTGGCCTTTTCCAAGGAAACACAGTGGGCTGGACACAGTCCGGAGCATCTGTGTGAAGAAGAAGCGGCTTGTGGTCCTACAAACCAAAGCAGACCCTTGAGCATGGTGGGGAATGGCCCATGGGAAGCTGCAGGGTCACAGTGGGGTGCAGATGGCTCCTGTCTGGCAGTGGGTGCTGCTGGCTGTAGGAGAAGTACACGGGGCAGTGCTCCTACCATGAGTCCTGCTTCACTGAGTGCCCTCAGACCGTCCTTTCCCCAGTCCCGGGTGGAGCTTGAGGTTCAAACATGCTGGTGTTTGATGTTGGAGCCTTGGTTTTTTCTCTTTCAGGGAATTCCTACTAATGAAATTTGTCAGCGGAGTCTTCCCACTTTGTACCCTTTTCTTCAATAGCCTATGTCAGAACCTTGTTTGTGGTCAAGAAAACTTCCTGTTTTGCTTGATGTTCCCTCGCAATGTTGATGTTTGCTTGCCTTGTTCCCTCGCAATGGCAGATGTGCATAAAACTGTCCAATTTGAAAAGTGTTTAGAAAGTGAACTTTAGTCTTCTGTAACTGGCTGAAATGATCTCTTTAGCAGATTACCAAGAAATGGAAGTTCATTGAGTGTCCCATCCCTTAAGTGTTTCTAGATGAAAAAATAAATTTGTACTGAGTTGTAGAAACATCAGTGTGTAACCCGACCAGAATTATTTGTTAGAGGAATGAGTGATGGATTTTATTTTGTTAGAGGCAAAACAGACAATTCTGATTAACTTTGACTGTCTTTGGCTTTCCAGAGCTGGTGCTGCCCTCGTGCCTTGGTTTAGTTTTGGTTTTTTGTTGGGTGTTTGCTTTGGGTTTTTTTAGTCAAACTCCTGAGAGATAAGTGTGAGAAGAGTAATTCTCTCTCAACTTGAAATAAAGGACTTGAACATATATTTTTAGCTGACTTTTTCCAATTAAAAATATTTTTGTTGTACTCCAGTGTGTTGAAATCATCAGACCTATACAGATTTGCACCAGCTTGGAGACAGAACATTTTCTTGATGCATTTTTCATTTCAAACTCTTAAAAGTAATTTTTTAATAAAAAGAAACCTTTCATTTCAAGGTATGTGCAAAAACTTTTTCTGGACATTTAAATAAGCTGAAGTCACATGGAATTTCTTTCCTTGTGACAGTTTACTTTCTACATTTTGGAGAAAAATGTGCTGCCTTCAGATGACCAATCTCTTTTTACTCCTATTAAATTCTGTGTAGAGGTGTGAATATATATAATTAGAGACTTGGGGACAGGCTGTGAAATAGAAAATGAGAGAGCAAGACTTCTCCATTTCTGAAATCATCTCAGTGTAATCCACTAATTAAAGTGACCTTCTTGTACCCAGGATATTGTGTGGCCATGAGAACACTGCAGTATCTCAAGACAAACCTGGGGCAGAGGGAGCTTACACAACGCTTTTGTCTCTCACAGGAGTGGAGCCCTGAAAGATGCACCATTTGGGAGGTGCTGTGGCTGGTTTCAATGAGTCTGAAGCATATAGAATATATTAAAAATGCCATGGCTCTTTCCAGAAGGTGCAGCTGAATTAAGTGCACACCAGAAGACCATGGTGTTAGGCAGAGCTTAGTGTAAAGCAGACCATTATTATTGTGGGTTGAGGCCAGAAATATTGGCACACCTGTGCAGCTCAGCAGGAGTTATTTTTTATAAAAGTACATTTGTCTGCAAATTGTGTTGATCTCAATTTCAAAACAACAGCAATATGCTTAACAGACTAAGTAAAATGTGAATAGTCACTTGACAGCTGAGAAAGGCTCTTTTGTCTTTTTATTTGTTCACATAGGCTCCCGTTGAAAGCTGATGCTTTCTGTTATACACAATTTTGAAACAGCTTTTAATATATCTGACCTTAAACCTCAAATGTTGTACTTAACTGTTGATTAGTAGAAGCCTGAATCAGATCGAGAGATTAAAGTTACTATACAGGGAGCAAAGTTCAGTTTTACTGTCTGTGAAGAACTTACAGTAAATGCAAGCCCAGGTGTAAGAATGTTGAGGCACCATGCCGGGTGTGGTAAGCAGCAGTTACAGTAGAGATGCTGCAGATAGGTGAACGTGGATTCTTCATCTTGCTCTTCTCTTGAGGCTCCTGGTGCGGTAACAGAAACCTCAGTCTCTGCTGATGGGGGCAGGGGTTCTTGGGGACTATGCAGGAGATATTTTCAGTGCATTAGAGGTATTAACATGTCAGTCAGCTTGGAAGAACAAACCAAATGCTTTTGAAGAGCGTTCTGTAACACTCTTTTTCAATAGTACACTGCCTTTTCCAAGAAATGTAACAACCACAAAATTTTGATTTATTAAGCAGTCAGTAACCTAGGGTGTTGGTGTTTGTCCTGCTGTAATAGGTGTTAGGCACATGGAAGTGAAAGTATGTGTATATTCCTGTGTAGACATCTTTTAAAAATATTTGTGCAGGTCCATACCTGAGACTTGGTCAGTGAATTCCCTTCAGATGGCCAAGTGCTTTTTGTTGATACAGACTTCAGTTTGGGTGGTGCTCTGCAAATTTTATGGAAAAGAATAGCTCATATGGACTTGATGTACACTCATTAATTGCTTTATTCTCTTTTATCCCTTGTGATGGAGAGGTTTAAGGGATTTCGAGCCTTGGGGAAGCTACATTTTCTCTTTCTGGAAATGCTGATACGATAGATGACCATCCCCAGAGTTTGTGGGTAGGTCATGGCTGTCCTTGGAGGAAAGCAGTATTGCTTTGGCAGACTATCCATGTGTTGTTTTCATACCTTAGCTGCGTATTTTGGTTTCCTTGTTGCATTATTGGAGTTTTTAACAAGGCATGTTACTAATGCTTGTCTTGTGATTTCTCATCAGTTAAAGCCACATTTGCAAGGAGCAGAGAGTGCATCCCAGTCTGATGGACCATCCCAGACCAGTCAGTCCGGATGGACTTTCTAAGTGCCACGGAAATGATTGTTTAGTTGTGTGACAACTAAATGCTTTTAAAACGATTTTTGTAATGGCTTACTTTAATTTGCATTGCAGCTTATGTGGGTCTGTGTTGCTGCCCCAGGAGGAAGCACACTCATCCCATAGGAATGGTCCACTGCTGGGAGAGTCAGTGGTGAGGAGGAACACAGGGCCTCCTCCCGGCTGTGCCGCTCTCTCTTCTGGTGCATCTTTCCTCTGTCTCCCACCTGTGTACCCTGGTGTCTCCACTGAATGGAGGAAGGCAGAAATTAGTCTGGAGGGAAAATCATTCTGCCTGAGTGGGCAAATAGTAGGAAACCGTCTCATTGACTGTGAAGCTTTAATCTTTTTTTATGAGCTACCTGGAGTGCAGAGGCCTTTATTTGACCCACCATCAGAGCTGGCAGGGGCACAGCAGGATCTCTGCTAGTTTGAGCTGAGGGATTTACTGGCTTTTGCCAGCTGCCTTCCCCTTGGCAAATCTCCCTGCGAGCAGAACCGAGGGCAGGGTGTCTCGGTGTGTGCAGCTGGATGCAGCCCCCGGGAAGGCCAGCAGCAGCTGTTCCCCGAGTGCTGCACTGTGCCGGGGCTGGGCTCCTGCTTCCCCTTCTGCTCTTGGAAAGGCCTGTGCACTCCATGGCAGATGGGTGGGAGCTGTGCCTGTGTTTCCTGAAGGTTCAGTTCCACAGGCCCTTGTGTGGGCCGTGGGCTGCCTTCCCCTCACTGCACGCTGGCAGTGTGCCTGGTGAAACTGCTTTCCATGTTGGCTGCATTTAATTTGTATAAAAGGAAACGGTGCATCCTTGTTTACCTTTCACCTTCCTGTGTCCTCCTGCAATTGCTCCCTTATCCCTATAGAGCTGCAGCATGATGAGCTAGCAAGGACCTTCCTTCCCTTCCCTAGCCTCACTGCGTCCATAGGCTCCCTTCTCCTTCCCTGGCCTCCTTCAGGCAGGGAAAGAGGCTTGGATCTCCTTCCTTGAAATATTCACCTTGTTGACCTTGACCCTGAGCACCTATTTACAGTGTGTGCCTAAGCTGTGCTGTTTGACCTCCCTGTGTGGCTGGGGGAAAACTTTCTGTCTGCCTGAGAGACTGACTGTGGGCACGCTCGGCTTGCTCGAGACTTGGTTTTAGTCTATAATGTAACAGGTGCATGAGAAGATTTAAATGCAAAGTCAACGGCAGGCTAATGGTCATAACCATTTTAAACCCCTAGTTTTCTTATCCTGGAAATGAATATAAAAATTTCCATTTAGAAAGGAGATTTTGAACAATGTAGTACAAGTGTTAAATTTAGCATGAACTGGGGGAGAATGGGGAGAGTGCTACATGTGGTCATGTTAAACACAGGAGCCATGACTGAGACAGGCCACTGTGTTCCCACAGCACTGTGCACAGAGAGGGATTCATGGGAAAATGCACCCTTGAAATCCTGATGGGTTTGTTACTCTTTCCACAGAAACCTTGAACTTTTTGTTTAAAGTAAGCTGCTCACATCAGTGGGAAGCTTAACAGCACTTGAAACGCCTCCCCACCCACTTTCCATTTTTGTTGAGGGTGAAGAATGTAGATTAATGGAGACTAATAAAGTCAGTTCATTTAATGCAGGTCTTGAGTCCATTCTGCAATTAAATATACTTTAATTTTTCACAAACTCTTTTCCACTTCAATTTTAAAATTACTCTTTTATAACATGGGAAATGTCTTAAACCCTCCACCGCACAGAACATATATAGTAACGTAGAGAAGAACATCACTGCTCTTGTTAGGTTTTATCTCAAACAATATAACTTATTGTTATTGCTCTGTGTAATTCTCTTTATTGCTAACACAGTATTTATTTTTAATTATTATTAGCACACTTATTCTGTTTTAATAGCCTGACTGATGAGCCAGTGTATTTTCTGAGTGTCTTAAATTTCCTTCTAAGATTTTTTTTTTAGAAATTAGAATAATGCAAGCAATGTTAACAGTCAGTCCTTTAGGCCAACTGTTGCCTCTTTTTTTCAGACACCTACCAGTGCTGTGCAACGTGCTATTGCAACATCTGGTTGCTGCCATCAACTGTTTACTAACCACTAATTATAGCACTCAACAATGGAAAAGAAAATGTTGTGGGCATACTGTGTTGGTATTCTTAAGGGTAACTAGCTAGTTTTATTTCCTACTACTCTTGTACTTGCATGTTAGCTAACTTGCACCCCAGTGTGTTCTGCTGAAAGTTGTTTACATCACCCATGCTGAGGTCTTGTCAGGCTGTGGTTGTTATTTTTCTGATGACAGGGCTATAAATTAATTTTGAATTGGATAGCTCTGGGAGACAAAACTCCCACATATAAAAGATGGTCCATAAACAGATGAAACTTCGTGTTTGAACACCAACCATTGTTTGTGACTATATTTTTAATAAAAATATTTTTTAATTAAGAAGAAAAGACAGAATAGGATTGAGCTTCATACTGCTCAAAGGGATCCAAGTTTCAGCATAGGTGAATTACTTGGGGTACTGGAGATTCATGACCTGAGTAAGCAAAATCTCTCAAATAATCCTAAAACCGTCTGGGCTGGCAGTGCATAGCTGGAAGGGGTATTGCAGTCTTGGTATCTCAAGAGCACATCTGTGCTAACCAAGTCATTAGGTTTTACTGTGTCTCCCTCTTTCATCTTTCTTAATATATTTATAGAAGAGAAGTACTTCCAGACACATCTTCCTACGAAGAAGATTTGTGAGAAACATTATGTGCTTTCAAATAAGGAATAAAATGTACTTGCTGATCAATTTTCTGTCCTCATTAAGTCTCTCAGAGGTGAGTTCAAGGGAAGAAATAAAGATGGGAAGAGTTTGGAAATGAAGTCTATTTACAATGAAAAAAGATAAGAATACTGAAAAAAGGCTCACAACTCAGTGGTTGGAGAGATAGAGAACAGACTCAATTATCCTAATGTTGTGCAGCTGCACTACCACATGTATTGTTTTCACTTTACTATCAGATATTTAATGCATGTCAGTAGCCAATGTTCTCTTTTTGTTTGTTCTAAATATTTCCTATGTGTAATGCAGTAAAAGATGTTGTTCTCAATTGTTAGAACAGAACAATTTGGTAAAGAAACACTCATCAGTGTTTCCACACACTACATATTTAATGACAGAGACAGACTAATAATAGAAAGTTTATTCCTGTAATAAGGGAAAGGTAAAAAAAAAGACAAGCAAACTCATACCTTGAATCTGGAATTTCAGTTTAAGGAAAAAAATCTGATCATAGTGATCCACTTCTAGTAATTAGTTGTGTGCACTCTTAGACCAAATTTGCATACAATGTGCAAGGTGAGTCATTGCCTCCTGTTCCTGGATTCATGAGTGAGATTATTTCTGTGTTGTGTTCCTGGAAATTCCAAAGGTGCACCAAAGAGCATCTTTCTAGCTTCTACCAATCAGCAATGTGTCTATAGCCAGCAAGGTCCCAGAGGTTCAGATCCAAAGCTCTAAAATTTGGTTTTCCACTATGTAGGCTGCTTTGGTGGGGGGGAGAAGGGGCAAGAGGAGTTTTTAGGGTCTTGAAGGGAAGTTAAACCAAATTGTTTCCTGTCTGAGGTGAGGCTCTTATCTTCGATTTCATCTCATGGTGAGACAGGCAAAGTAGTGTTAATGTACAGCTATGCATTACCAGTATTTTCTATTTATCTGCCAGATGAAACAATGCTGATGAAGTTTAATGAACAAATTAAGTAATCATGCATTATCTTGTGATGTAGTCCTTACAAGAAAGAGAAGTATATGAATCTAAAGTCTGCATAAATGAGTGGAGATGAGGAAAAGCACTCAGATAATTCTGCTGGTTTTCCACAACATTGCATTATTTGCTATTTTATTTTTCTTATTTTATTTATGATTTTATTCTTCTTATCCTGGTAAAATTTTGAGGCGCAAACTTCATTGAAACAATCCTTCTTCCATAACCAGTTTCTTATATTTGCTGGTGTTTCAGAAGACATGTGAGCTAATAATAGTTGAATATAGGGAAGACCAGTTTGCCTTCTCCCCATATATTATATTTTGACATATATAGCATGCATTCATTCCAATCTTTCCTTTTGCTTCCAATTTTCATAGTGAGAGAGAAAGGGCTAAACACTTGAGGGGGGAAAAAAGAAGATGGATAAACATCCTTTATAAAGTTTGCTGTTGAGGAGGATAAAATGAGGATTCAACATAGGAGGCCTCAATTAGGCACACACTAGTGAACTAGCAGTTTAGCTAGAAGCTAAACTGAACTGGAGCTGGTTGTGTACCCCAGGAGGGGGTACCCTCAGTGTGAAGAGACTTCTCAGGGAGGAGACTTGTCAGGTTTTGCAGCAACCCTAGGAGCAGGACGTGATGACCTTGTTTTGCTTTCCCCCTGCTTTGCTGAGTGTGTGCAGGCATTTGGAGTCGCATTAAGGTTTCACATGACCCCGAGAGTCTCAATCACATAAGGGATGAGAGCAAGTCCTGACACCTCCAGGACCCAGGGGAAGATTTAAGAAATTGCACTGTCATTTTCCTTGCTCTTTATCAAGCTCGTGTCTCCCTAATCTTGACAATGGCCACTTGAAATACAGGTTGGGGGTTAGGCCTGTTCAGTGATGATACTTTGTCAGTCAGCACCAGGAAGGTAAGGGACAATTGGATCTATCTTCAGTCTCTACGTGCAGTGGAAGTCTACACCTTCTCTTTTCTTTCTTGTCTCAGTAGACTGTGGAGGGAGATCAGTGTCAGTATCAAGGAGGAGGGGGACTTTGAGGAAGAGAAGAGTGGGAAGGTGAATGTCGTCTTGTGACTAGCTCCTTGCTGCATGTACTTCAGAGTCAGCAGTTTGGTGCGTGAGATATTTGCATGCAACTTACACTTTGGAATATGCATGTTAGAAGCCATTTGCATTGGGAAGACAATTATAGGTCAAACATATTCCATATTTTTCCATATGCTTTATTGTGAATATGTACAGAGTGATATTGCTTTTATACAGACTGCTTTTTGACTACAGTGTTTCAGTGGTGTTGGAGCTTAAGAATTAAATAGTTTGAAAGAGGGTTTAAAATCAGAGATAGCTGAAGCTATTTTTAATATATAGGTTGTGATTTGGCTCTCCTTAGTCTTTGTCTTCTCTTTATCTATTGTAGCGTGGCTGATAAAGAGCTGTTGTCGCATGCTGTGCGTTCTTTGTCTCAGCCATGAGGATGCTGGCTTCCTCCGTTTTATTTCAGGAGGTCATTAGTGCTGATGAGGTTAGAGATTTATAACTTCAGGTCCAAGTCATTATTCCTAATTTAATCAATGCATTTGAAAATGTTTCCTCTAATAAAATTGTAATGACTTTACATGACTTGTCATGCTTATCAAAAACGTGGTTTAAACATTTTTGTATTTTGAGACACTGAGCTTCTGGAGAAGAGTAGATATTAGTACATCATTGCTGGGCCAATTTCCTGCCTCTCTGTCTCTGCTGTAAATCAGAATAACCTAGTCAGTGTAATCACAGTGATATACAGCCAGCAGGGCACTGGAGTCAGGCCGTCGCAAACAGCATAAAACCCTGGGAGAGATCCCTTGCGCGAGCATGATTGCTTCTCTGCCGCCACCTTCATCATTCAGCTGGGTGCTTTGCCTCCCTATGAAACAGACTATCAGTGGGCTCATGATAAAGGAAAAAACAACCATCTATAATGCAGAGGCTAGACTGGAGAAATGGCTTTTATGTTGCAAGGGGAATGAGATAAATAACCTCCCACAGTTACTAAGGTAAGGGGAAAGCAGCAGTGTTACAGCAGAGCTGGATGTTTGTTAATTGGCTTTTGAAGAAAATTCATCCAAATGTTTGGTTTTCAGGAATGCTCCTGGAATGTGCTAGGACTACTATTTAACTCAAATTACCTGTCTCTTAAACAGTGTGCTGTGTGCATTTGGGTTCAGGCAGGTGAGGAAGGAACAGGGCACATGAATTTACTGTATGCCAGGTGGATGAGTCCCCTGTTTGAACACACAACTGCTGCTGCTCCGTGTGCTGGTCCCTCAGGTCAGTTGCTGTGGGATGGAGCTGGAATGGAAATTACGTGAGTGATTTTGATCTTGCAGGTGAACTGATCCAAAAGGGAAGGATTTGACTGTGTCTAAGGTTGAATGAATGGTCTGTGGGAGGGCTGGCAAGTTTATTAGCTTTTGGCATTCATTGCTTAGTGTCCAAAAAGCAGGGCGGTGGAGTTGTAGGGGTGGGTGCAGTTGTGATGGAGGGGCTGCTGTCAGGCAGTGCAATGCACCGGCAGTAGAGGGCTGTCAGCTCACTGGGATTCCTTGCATGGACTTTGGGGGTGGTACTGCTTCTCACTGCTTCTGAAGAGAAAAAGCCTCTCTGTAGGGCTTAGGGTAGAAATGACAAGTCCCTCTACCTCTACCCTAAGTCACTTGCTCCTTCTCAGGCAAGAGTCTAAAAGCAGTGTGTGGGTAAGAGGACCAGGAGAGGTTTTTGCCTGCGTGTTTTAGCAGCGTGGTGGCTGCGGGTACGGCAGCGTAACTGGCAAATCACAGTAGGCAGATGGCAGGTCTCGCACTAGGAGAGGATGTGTAAGCGACCAAAGATAGGTTTTAACAGCCTTTTTCAAAGCCAGAAGTTTGTTGCTGTATAAGCTCTCAGTCTAAACAGCCCTGTGAAATTTCAAGCCTCAAGTCTACTAGTAGTTTATTAAACAGTTTGGGCAACTGAAATGGATGCTGTGAGTCAGTCACCATGTGCATGCCTGAGTGTGGGGTGCCTTGCATGTCTCAGGCATTTGCTGCCTCTGTGCTGGCTGATGGGTTTACCCAGCTGGCCAACCTGCCTCAGGTCTGCAAAGGATGAGCAGAAGGAAAACCAGCCCTTGGAACAGTCACGCACAAAATGCTTGTGTTTGTTGCCAAGTTAGGGCAGAGCCACTGCTGGTAAAGTGGTGGCATGTTGAGTGTCTCTGGCTGCCCCTGGTGCGTCTCTACCTTTGGGCATGCACTGGAAGCACGTGCCTTTGCTGCCACGGGAGGGATGGCTCAATTTGACCTTTAATCATATGGATGAGAACGGCTGGTTGCCTTCTGCATCCCCAGACTGCTGTGCTGGGCTGCATGGGGGTGTGTTGGTACACTGCAGTCAGCTGAAAAGATCAGGCTGGCTTTTCTGCCATTCTGACCTCTATTATTTCTTTTTTTCAGACTGGTCTGTTTTAACAGCAAGACTCAGTTAAGGTGAAGAGCATTTCCTGTACAAATTGCCCTGTGCAATATGTAATGTAATTCAGCTCTGTGGAAGTGACATATTTTCTTTGAATATCAGTGCTGGTGCTGCCCATTAGTAATATGAATTTTCTTTTTTCAGCTGTTTTAATATTGCAGAGAAATAATTTTCAGCTCCCTGACAGAGGTAGAGTGGTATTAGATACCTCAGCAGCAAGGATGATTACAGTCAGATTACCACAAAATTAGCCTCAAACCATTAGCAGCTTGAGCAGCAGATCATCAAATCAGCAACCCAAAACCAGCTCTAGTGATTAAACTACCCTCCTTTTATTGACGTCAATAGTGCAACTCTCAGTAACATTTGTTGAGAAGGAAATGTGCTTCCAGGAGAACCAAGGTTTTCTTTTTCAGATGCTTTTTTAATGAGGAAAGCTGAACTGAGCAAGGTGTCAAAAGCTCTAGCTTGTCCCCTTCTGAAGTGTGCTGCTGTTGCCTGACAGCCACTTCTACATGGGCCCTTGTTTATTACTTCTGTCCTTTGTTTGTAATTTTTTCACCCTCTTCATGTATTGCTATTCTCACTGGTCTTTTTCCCTTTTTTTCTTTGACTTGAACTCTGTGACTCATTCCTTAATTTTTGTTTATGTTCCCACTCCCCTTAAAGGCTCCCCAATCACTGTAAAGAGTATGCTGTAAGCAACATTTCATTGTCTCTTATTTATTTCATAGCTAGCAAATGAAATTAAGTCATGAATGGGCTTTGTTTGTGGAATCAGAGAAAGTGCTTCAGCAAATGACCAGCAGCATCTAGTAGAGCCTGGTTGTGTATGGTGCTGGGCCCAAAACATGTGTGAGCTTAGAAATTCAGGCTGAAGCTGGTGACTAGTTTGAGGAGAGCAAAGTTTATTACTTTGGCTTGTTTAAACCCAACAGATAAACCTCTGGAAACATCAGAAACCATAGCTTTGGAGAGAAGAGCTGCAGGTCTCACTTCTGACAGTGATCCTGTGGATCTTGGATGCAGGTTGAACAGTCTGATTAAAATCGTGAGTTTGAAGTTAGGAGTAGGTCCCAAATGGATTTTGGGGAGCACTCCCTGGGAGCTATTGATAGGTGAATGCTGGTGTATCAAACCATTTGAAGCGATTCACAGAGGGAAGAAATGGGGTTAGCTTTCACTAGAGTAGTGGCTCTGGAAAATGGGTGTTGCACACACGGCTCCCCTGTCACCACTTCTCCCCTGGTGAATGTTTATGGAGAGTTGGAAGGTGGTGTTCAGCCACTGCATTTGAGTCCCACCCAAATGCTGGGGGAAACTGAGGCCGATGAGCACACACTGTGTGTTTGTGTGGGGTGCTGGGGGAGTTCAAGGCTTCTCTTTTGCTAAGGGGCCATTTTTCGCCTGGTGAGTGAAAAAGCTGTTGGGAGTTTCCTGAGTCATGTATTATTACTGCTATACTGCATTTAGGATCTATTTGCTTTTGTTTTCCTGCTGTTTGACTAATAGAGTTCAGCTGGGCAGTCACTGATCCTGCTGGCATGTTTACTGGCAGTGAAAGGTGAGTTAAGAAAGAAAATAGACCCCTGAAACTTAATTTAGTGGTGCCAGTCCCTGATGTTGGCTGAGCAGACTTGCTTGAAACTCTTGCTCTTAGGTGTTTCTTCTTATTGTTTTCTTTTCTTTGCATTAGGGGGAAGATAAATCTGTTCAGCAGCATCTGTGCATCACCACTGACATATTAATTTTCAGTTAAAAGATTTTAATTAAAATCCAAGATAATTTGGTATGAAAAATGAGATTGAATTGGTATTATACATGCAGACTGAACTAATGTCAATTCATGTATCAGTTTCAGAACAGCTCTGTCTGATTAATCCAGGCAGTAGCAATGTTTGCTGGAAGGAGCTCTAGTTTCTCTTTTTGTATAATTCTGCCATTATTCTACCACGATAATTATAGAGAGAGAAGCTTTGTGCTGGTTTTCCCAGTTTCTCCCTGATGGAGTTCTTCCCTTGTTCTGCTTCTCTGTGTCCTTCTGGATGCTGTGTAATCATCCCTGCAAGACATGATTGCCCTCTAGGCTTCAAGGAGAGATTTTTGTGGAGAAAATGTTTGCTCTTGCAACGCCTCAGAACATGCCAAGTGTTTTTATTATTATATGTAGGTTGCATTTAGAAAGGTGTTGGTGGAATCCCTTCATAGCTCTGTCTTAGCTGTGTGTCAGTGTGTGATGTGTTCTTACACAGCTGCATGCTGGTGGTTGTGTGTGCCTGTGTGCTCATGCTCATGTGTCAAGCCACAGGACTTAGCACAGCTTTACTCTCAATTCCATGTGCTAGTCACAAATGGAATATAAACATGTCCAGGATGTGTATTTAAAATACATCTATTTGCCAAACATTGTCTGTTTGCAAAGGCTTAAATAGAAAACACAAGATGATTTTCCAGGCCTTAAGTACCTTTTTCCCCTGTAGAATAAACACCTGCATCTAATGAATTTAAGAAATGTTTTCTATTTCTGAAAATTCTGATTAAGCTATGGGCAGCATGTAATTTTCTTGGTGAGGCTGTGCATATGGACTGCTTCGGAACCTGATTTTGGGTTTGTGCAGGAACAGCTCTATGCAAGGTCTGCTGAAATGAATGTTTTTTCATGTTGGCGCTGTAAAAGTCTATAAAAAGTAAATGGCAGAAGGTAGTGGTGCACTTTTGTGTATATTTTCTATATTACATGAATAAGAGCTCTCAAATACAAGAAGGAAAACAATTAAAATGAAACCTTTAAAAAGCCAGTATATGGTATTATCCAAACTGAGCCATTTATTAGACCCTAAATACTGGGAAACATGGTGAAAGCAGTATAGTTTAGGTTAAGAGGCTTCAAGTCCATGTCTGCTACCTGCCCTCAGATTATGGTCAGAAATGAAAAGGGTTGTTTTTCAGGTATGTAGTCTGTCTTTGTTCTGGAAGATATTCCAAGCAATCATGTTAAAAAAACACTTGGGAGTGATGTGTGGTGTCTTTTCTGCACTCGCAAAGAAACATTTTATTTTACCAAGACAGCTGTTTGACTTATTTCTGCTGCATGCTGCTACATTCCTACCATGAAGATATGATTCACAAAACATGTAGGTTTGATACAGAGCTCGAGCAGTTTCTGAAAACAGAGGGGTGGTTTTGCGGCTCGGTATTACAACATGTCAGCAGCATTCACAGCCTGTCTGCCTTCTGTTTCCTGCATGATTGTGGGTGCCTCAGAGATTAGCAAGCACTAAAATATCTCTTAAGTTCACTGAATACAGTAGATCTCTGTCTAAACGCTTCGTTGACTCAGCAAGAGCTGGGGATGTATCATCAGATGAGTGCAATGATGATGCAAAACAAAGTAATGGAACTTGCACTTATGTAGATACTACTCTGGAGTCACATCTGTAGCTTCAGTGGTTGATACCAGTAAGTACCTCTCATTCTGTGTATAATATATGGGACATCTGTACTTGAGTTTTTCTGAAATAGGATGCAAGGAAAACCTGCTTCATACGTAGTCTTGTATATTTGCCTACGAGATTTCAGAATTCGATTTCAAGCGCTGTGTTTTCAGGCAGCAGAGAAGGAGGTTGCTCCAAGCTCAGCATAAAGAATGAGTGTGTCACCAAAAGTAAACTCTAAACTGTGCAAGGTAACAGCCCAGCTCAACTCTAGAACACTCGACAAGTGTTCTACCCTTAAGTTCTTCGCAGGTTTAGTTACATCACTTATCCCACTTCTGATAGCCATGCTGACCCTGAAATCAAAGGATACATTCAGACCCCTTCAAAATTTGTCCTTTGTAATTTAGTATTTTGTGTGCTTTCTGGATGGTGCAGTTTCCATAGTTACATACACTTTCCCAGTGTTGCACATGAGTTTATTCTGGGGCATGGTGTTATTGATAGGAGAAAACAGTTTTCTGTGAGAGTTTAGGAAGGAACCACAGATTGAGGTTGGGTTATGCCAACTTTACAACCAAAATCTGTCCTGGTGTGATGGTGCACAGTGCAGTGCTTGTTGAATTACCACATTTCACAAGGAACTCTGAAACCAGTGTTTGAGTTTTAAAATACCAGCAAATGGTTGCAGGGTAGAGCATTCATTTTTCATGAGGGCAGTAATGCTATTTCAGTTTGCTGAGCTACAAGAGTGTGCTTTGCTCAACAGAGCAATTTAGCAATTATAGAGTATTTGATGTGCCTCAATTTACCTAGGAGCTGAGGAATTCAATGAAAGGTAATGTGTCATTTTTGCCTTTGGAAAATGAGTTAGAAATGTATTGTTTCCCAAAGTACATAATTAAAAAACACATTTGCCACTTTACTGCATACAAGGAGTTGAATATTTTTCTCTTACTAATGATCCCAGATGAAAACACCCTATGGGGAAGAAAAAGGAATTGATTTGGCTTATGTATAGGCATAAGGAGGAACATATTTTTAATAAGCTTCAATATTGATTCAAGGTGAGAAAAGAGCAGAGACAAAACCCACTGAAGTTAATAAGGTATGGAGTTTAGTGTCTATGGTAATTCTAAAAAGATTTAATTTTTGTTAATCTGTGTTATTTGTAAAATACCTGGTACTGTTACAGTGTTTTGTACTCATCTTCTGACTCCAAACATGCCTTAAAATAGTATATCCAGAAAACATGGTACAGTTAAGAATGGGATTTCCACAAATCTTATACATTGCTCCTGTGGGCTAGGTTCTGCATTCATTAAATTGAGCTAAGTAAAGAACATTTGCCTTTTGTGAACTAAGGGAATTCAGTGTGATTGGAATCAATGTGAGCATTAGTGCATTCATATTTTACTGCAGCCTCTGCTGCTGAACTACAAGACAGAAGCATGTGCAGCATTTACCACATCCAAGGACATTGTCTAGACTATTTTCTATCTTTTCTATATTTTTGCTTTAGGATGCACGATGATAGTGTTAGAAACTGCCCTGCAAACAATGCATGCTGTATGCAGCAAGTAGAGCTGTTCTGCAATTACATAAGGTAGTTCACATGAAAGGGCCTCTGTGTTCTGTGTCTGAGAGAGGAGACTTAATTAAGACAGACAAATTCTCCTGGGTATAACAAAGCAGTTCTCTGGTTACAGCCCTGATTAGACTGTAGTTCTTCTAAATGCATTACCAAAGTCTTCATTATTATAATTAAACAGATATAAAATATGTTGGCCCTTCATTGCATAAAGCTTTGCTTTAGGGTTAAGATGAGAAATTTCATCAAGAGCTTTGAAATGGAAAGCTGACAAGCAAAGCAAATTATTTCCGTAATTTTCTATAATTTTTGAATTTTTGTCCTTTTTAGTCTTCTATTTAAAGTCAGACACTTAAAAAAAAAAATAATCTTAAGCGGTGTATTTACAGCAATATTATTTTTCCTTAGGCAACCAAAAACTAGTGTCATCTGTAAAAATGGAGCTCAGACAGTGGCTTCTCCCAGCACGCTGGGTTCGGAGCAGTCCAGCCTGAGAATGGGTGTGTGCTCCCCTGGGTCTGGGGCACTCACTGCTGCTGCCTTCTGCCAGGCTGCTTTCCTGCTTACCTTTGGCCTCTTCTTTCCAAGAGTTAGCAACGCCTGCAGCCAAGGTGAATAAAGGGGGAAAGGGTTCGGGAGCATTCACTGTTCATAAATCCAGCCAAAGGAACTGATGAAAAATAACAAGAAAGAAGAAAGGAGGGAGTTAATATTTCAAGAAGAAACGAACTTTTTTTCAACATTTGTCTTTTCACTGTATCCACTTATGTAAAAAACACACCACTAAATTTAGAATCTGTTTCCCTGGTGGGAGGAATTACCTTTAAAAGTCTCGAAAAGGTAGAGCGCTGTGGTTTAAAAAGGAGTTGAGCTGTTGGATGAACAAATGCACTATTATAGTCGTGCCTATTTTAATCTAAATAGAATATTAACAAATAAACAATGTGAACTTGGGGACTAAATGTGTATAACAGTTTGTAAGATTAAAGCTTAAAATGAGCAACCGGTGATTTTTGTCCATACAAAAGTGGTTCCCAGTGCTCACTAATGTCACTCTTCTGCTATCACTTGTTCACGCTTGCAAAACTAAATGTGGCCTGTATTTATTGGTCATTAAGCACCCTCTCAAATTGTTCTGGGCAGAGCGTGTTGGTGTTAATGAAAACTGTGCTAATGACAACTGTGCAAGATGAGGGAACCTTGTGGTTTAGCAATGGGGCCTGTGGCATTCTGGCCTCGAGAAAGCAAATACCAAATTTGGACCTCTTAACACAAAAAGCTCCCCCAAACCCCTGGCCCAGCTGCTCCTGTCCCCACTGCTAGACCCCCATTTCTGCCATGTGTCCACCCCAGGTGAGAGGCTGGATGAAGACCCTGCCAGAAGCTGCCTTTTCTCCCAAGGTACTGAGATTTGTGTGTCAGAAACGTTTTTGAGTCTTGTGGAAACCATGAGACAAATCCAGATCAGATAGTGTTTCCTCAGGGTCTTCCTGGGTTTCTGAGCTGAACTGGAATGCCAGGAGGTTCCCACTCTTCTGGCTGCTAATCCAACATTTTTCTTCTTGCTCAACGTTTTCTAAATGTTGCAAATGTCTGAAACTATTGGAGATTTGAGCTGTTGCTTTCTCCACATAAGTGCTAAGTTATGTTGCAGCTGAAGTGTAGTTATACTGTGGTTAGAGTTCAAATTTTTTCTAAAACCCCTATAGCCACTAAATCATAACATTTAAATATTAACTGGATGGTGGCAATTATACCAGGTGGGTGATCTACATAAACTGTAAAAATGCATGTATAAAACCCAAGGATTTGTAATACCCAGGCATGCACATAGTTTAATTCTAAGATAAAAGATTTATTATTATTTAGCAAATACATATTTATATGACCAGGATAAAACTACATTATAATTACATTCCTTTATTTGTTACAAAAAACCAAACACAAAACCCAGTGAGCAACTGGGCTTTTTTCTCCCTAAGATATGGGCTCTGGGAAATAGGAGAATTTTGCCCTTCAAGGTGGATAATTTTGAAGGAATGTGATTAAAAACTGTAGCACATCTCCATAGCAAATCAGTTATTCTTTAAATAAATTGGATGTTTATGATGCTGCAGTTTGCAGCTTATCAAGGTGCTTGTAACCTGCCTAATTTACTGTTTATTTTGATGAGTAATGAAAACAGTCTGTGTCTGCATTGGTAAAAATTTGGAATATGCCTACTGATGGGAGTCACATAATAAGATTTAATGAGGCTAGCACAGCTGTTTCTTGAATACTTCTTTCCTTTCTACTAATGGAGAAATCTGTGTTTTGCTTGTAAGGGAGGTGCTTAATTTGTCATACCGTTGCTAAGTGCACCACTGAAATCATTGTTTCACTTGTATGTTGTTCTCAGCCCTGCCAACTCCTTTAGCAGTGAAAATGAGGGCCTTTAGATAGCACAAAGCAAAATTTTACCCCTTTATCATAGGTCAGATAAAACACTGCCCTGTCTTGCCCATATACTTCATATTCTGCTTGATGTATTTTATCTCAACCTATTTAATAATTAAATTATGACCGACAGTTGGAATTTTTAAGAAAAAACCCGTTAAACTAGTTTCATTACCTAATTTTATTGATTTTTGTAACTTCATTGCTAATTTTAGGTATAGGGGCTGATCTGAATTGGCATAAATGTGATTAATGAAGAAATAATTTAAGTTGATTAAAAAGGGTTTAAAATAATGTGATTAGCCTCTTGAGATTTGTGTGGCTTATTGGATTACTCATTTTATTCCTGGAGGACTGCTGTAAGATTCAGAACGAAATTAAATTGGTCACCCTATTTTGGGCCCTCAGTGTTTGGTAATCTCTAGTGGCATGATACCAGACCAGAAGGCACAGTCCCATTCAACCATTTTTTTGGGAGAAAACACAGGATTTAATTTTTGAGTTAATACTTAAATAATCAGTCCAGAAAATAGCACTGAAGTCTCATCTGCTCTCCATTAAATAGGGCTTAAATGAAATAATTTTTCATCTCATGAGACATCGTTTTGGAAGGAGTCAGGTACTGATGAAAAAAATGCTGAAGACTCTCCAGCTATCCTTGGGAGATTGAGACCATTGTCAGTTTTGCTTTTCTTGTTTAAAGTTTGGTTTGATTATGAATGTGTTTATTTCCAGGATTTAAAAGAATGTACCACCAGATAGTACTGACCTTCAGATAATCTTTATATAATCATCTTCATAATCAATGATCCTTGTGGATCCCTTCCAGCACAGAATATTCTGTAATCAAAAATCTGTGACATTAATCCACATTTTGATTTTCTAGGGGAAATTTTTACAGAAATGTAATTTGAAAGACTTCTTAAAGTACTTTGATTAAGGATTTAATTAAGCTACTCAATTGAAAGCATTACATTCTGAATAGAAGTGCCCAGATACCCCTTAATTAGGGCATAGGGTGTCTGTTAAGTTTTTCCTTATAGTAATGCACATTTTTATTAATACTAATATAATAATTATTAATACATACAATATGTGTATTAAACTAAAATAATTTGTAATCCCTTACTTGAATGTGTTTTCCAAAATCTTCCTGATTCTTGTGGTACTTGTGAATTTTCTAATTTTCAAGGTAATTTCTAAATGGAGAGCATTGCATGATGCACAAATACAATGATATGAGAAATTTTTATCCTGAGTAGATACTATGTTTATACAACCAAGTATATTTTTGTGTGTGATCTTTTTGTTATGTTCTGTGCTGATCATCTGCGATGACAAAGTTGGCTTTTTTTACCCAAAATTATTCTCTTGCATCAGAGTCCTGTAAATAAGGGCTGGCCCTTGTGTTTTTAGAATTATGACCTTGTATTTTGGTCCTTATTTGGAAAATACTTAATTTTTAATGTATTGCCTGTCAAGCAGTCTTTTGACTGCTGACTCACATTCTGTTATTCATCACTGTTGAAACTTGGCTTTTTATCATCTCCAGACTCCATGTGTATTGATTTTATGCTTTCTTCCAGGTCACTCTAAAAATGCTAAATAGCACTGGACTAAAGAATGGGTCCCTGCAGGATCCCATTTGAAGCATTGCTTCTTGATAAGTGTTTCCCATTTACTATTGCATTTGAAAGTTATAATTTATCTTGTGTTTGGTCCATTTAATGTCTTCTGAGTTTATTTTTATTGCTGTATCTTCTTAATCAAAATGTTATTTACTACCAAGTCAAATACATGGCAGAAACCATAATACATTAGAGTCTATTACAATGACTTCATGAGTATCAACCAAACTTTTAATATCATAAAAGCACAAATATCAGGTTAGTCTGACAAGCTCTGTGTTCCATAATGTTGGAAACAGGTAATGCTAATCATCTTTTTAGTATTAATCAAATATTGTTTTAGCTTTTCCATGATTTTGGCAGTGAAAATTACCCACTCACAGAGCAGTGCCAATCAAGTATTTGAAGGTGTAATGAAGAGGAGACCAGTTGGGCATGTTTTTCCTTAGCCAGGTCTTTCTAAACTTATTTGGCTTTTCCTCCTGAGTTGCTACTGGCATTCTTTTTTTCTCTTAATTTTTATCTCAGATGCATTCAAAGGATGTTCAGATAACATCCTTTAAGGATGTAACAGAATGAGGATTTTTAGAGTGGAGTTCTCCTGGAATGCTGCAGCTGAGTTCCCCTTTTTCCAGACCTTGCTGCTACTACTTCTGCTTGAAGACAGAAAGCGTCTTTCCATCTTTCTCAGATTTATATTCCCTGCAAGATGAGTTCAATCCATGTCCAGGGTGCTGTTGCAGGCTAAGAAGTATTAGAGCCTGTGAGCAACCCAAGCACTAGAAGATAACAGAATATTTGGGAGTGGTAGTGGTTGGAGATATTACATCCAGTGAGCTAGGTCAGTCCCTGACAAACTACAAGCCTCCTTCCAGCTGGTAGTAGATCTGGTACTTGGGGTGTCCTTAGTGAAGGGGCTTTTTCCTCAGGGAGAATGGACGGTATCCATGAAAAACCTTTATCAGGTGGTGTCTTCTGTAGGCTTATATGGAGACATTGTGTCTATGTATTGGTGTCATACAGGAATCTGTTTCTCACTGTAGATGTTGCTTAATGCATAAAGGGATAGCTACTTGAAATTGTGGGAAACAGTTGGATGAAACTCTAACAACAATGGCAGAAAGCTCTGTGAAGTGGTAGCCTCATTATAGCCTCTCATGTTCTTGTGTTCTTGGAAGCTTTTCAACCTTGGCTTCATGGCTCTACTTATAAAAAGAAAGGAAAAGTAGTAACTTCAGCATGGTATCATGCCAGAAAAGAAACCCTTCTTGCATTGTGTGCTTTTCATTTCCAAAAAGCATTTCCAGATGGAGTCTTTATGTGCTGCTGATTTTTTCTTTTGCTCTAATTTGTCATTTAGACAGCAAAGGTAAATCTTCTTCAAGGTAAAATTGAATAAATTTGGTAGTCGTTTAAAAAAGAAAAGGTAAAAAGGAAGTACACAACAAAGCATTTTTTAAGCAGCAAATCATTTTGGTTTCCTGAAGATCTGCTCCAGGCATTCTTTTGTATCTCCTTCCAGCCTTACACAATAGTACTTGAAAGAGTTTTTTAGTAATGGAGCAAAAGAGGAAATCAGACAAGCCATTATGGTCGTGCCTCCTCTTGAGCTTCTCCAGTGGGGATTCTTCAGCATCCCAGAATAGTTAAGCTATTGTCTTCACTCAGTCTTCCTGCCCTTGCAGTACCCATTTTGCAGGGTGGCTTTTTCATGAGAAGCTGACCATAGTTATTATTATAGGTCTTGGTGACAGTCCAGTGCCCATACCCAGTGCCCTGGCAATCCTGGGGAGTTGAGGAAAGGCTGCTGTAAATACAGATATTACTCACTGTTCCCCAGGACACTCTTCTTTCCTGTGTCTGAGCTCCCTTACTCCTTGCTCTCTGTGAATTATGGTAGTGCTGAGGCTTCTACATGGAGCTTGTGCTTGAGTTAAGCTGCTGGTTAGTGACAACTTGCTGGATTTGCAGACATGCCAGTGGGACTGTTTTGGTATTTGGAGAATTGTTGGACACTGTGTTCTGAAGCTGTTTCTCATGTATGTGTCCATGTTTTATTTTTGGTTGGCCTTAAGTTTTCTGTTTATTCCATTACACGTATAGCTCAGCTTTTAACAGCGCTTGTGTTAAATTTTGGATCTGGTCTTTGTTCTCCAAGTGCACAAAAATCCCTAAATTAGTAGGAATTTTGCCTTGAAGAGGCTGCCCAAGGTTGATCTCACAGCAGTAATGTCTGCTCTTGCAGTCTTCTGAGAGGGGTGTTAGCCCAGGTTTGACTGGCAGCATCCCCACAGCTGCTCACATCAGTAAGGTGTTTTGGCTGTTCAGCCCCTGTGCAGACGTGCCTGCTTCGTGCCGTGAGCTGTGAGTCTGGATGAAATTTGTAAGGCAACCTTTTCTTCGTTGACATGTGAGTTGTCACAGTGGGTATCTATCTGATACTTAGATCCTACAGGTCTTGCCAAAGAAGATTAGAGGGAGTTCAGCTCCTTAATTTGGTGTGATAGCAGGAGCTGTGAGCAAAGTTGATAAAATCTGTAAAATGGGCAGTCCAAGGATACTCTCTGAGGATGGCCAGAACATGGCTGAGATTTACATAAGAAAGCTTTGTGTGCTAATGATGAGCCTTGGCTTCCAGTGATCATTGGTACCTGTTCTAATCATGTGCTGGTACTGTGTGCTCAAGCCTTGATACAAATATGATCAAGTGGGCTGAGCCTCACCTGTGTATGAGCTCCAGTTGCAGCCCTGACTCAGGCTTTGACTTTGTGGTTTTTTGGATGGTTTATATAAATCTTCCCTGCTCTGGCTTACTTCATTATAGAGAAATTACACTATCATTTTTCAACCTTCTACACAGTGCTTTGAGTGCCATTAGTGACTCACTGACTTCTTTACTTCTTGTTTAAAGGTATATTTTCCCACCGCAAGTACAGTAAAGCCTTAAGATATTCAGAGACCGGGATTCTCTCTTTGTGTAACTGAAATACCCAGAAGCATCCCCCCAAAAATTATCCTATAGAGCTAATTAGTTTCTCTTAGAAAACAAAAAAATCAGGTGGTCAGTTGGCCATTTAATTGGATCATCTAGAGTTTCCAGAGCAGAGAGCTTTTAGAACTGTTTATTACAGTCTATTTGTGAGGACAGACAAAGCTGTGGATTACTGATAACTTAGTGCTAGGTTCAGGAGAAATATCAAAGTTTAGAATCAAACTGGTGAAAATGCGAATTGTTTTTTTGGGAAATAGCTCTTAATCACACTTAAAGAGTATATTCTCATGTTTATTACTGAATTTCACATCCTTTCACAGGAGCTCTGCAGGTCTTTACAGGTTTTTGGTGTCTTTGGGTAGGTGATGGTTTTTGCGTTTTTTATCCTCTTCATCAGAATCCTGGAAGACTGTCAATGCTTTAGAGAGCCTTCAGGTAGCTTAATTTCAGACAAATAATAATTCATGAACTTGACCTTTGTGTGCGGGTTTGCTATCTACTCTTATTACTGCCCTGGTTCCTAACTTTAGATCGGCAATTTATGGCCTATAGTTTTGACAAAGAGGGTGGGATGAGGTGGAGAGCGTGTTTACTAATTTTTTTTTTAAATCCCACTTATTTATTTCTGTTAGCTCTTTGATTTAAACAGCAGAAGTTTGAGCAGTCAAAGGTCAGGGTGAATGGGGTGGAGTTTTCCCACAACTGCTGATGGCATAGTGATCCTACTGTTTATGTATCCAGTCTCTCTGACGAAGATGATGTGTTCAACAGGAGAGCTTCTCCTATTTTGGGAGTGTGCTTAGACTGGTGTTCTGAATCCCTCCTTTAGAAACATTTAGAAAATGCTAGCATGCAGTCAGGCCAGCACACAGATAAGCCTCCTTGGTCCTTAATGATTTCAGAGCAGTGGTGCCTATGCTGAAATCTAAGTGCATATTGATGTGGTCTTGTACTTGAGGTATTTTATATAAGTGATATTATGCAGGCTTAGGAGCAGGAGGGAGATGGAGTCATCCTGTTAGATCACCTTACAGGGGATAATCAAACAACTGAAGGAAACCCTAGTTTTGAGTCACTTTGAAAAAAGTGTCTTACCTTGGAAACACAAGGTTTCCCATGTAAGTGGGCATTTCCTTTTTGTACTTTCACATTGCATGCAAACTGATTGTGTTTTTTTCTAGGAAGAGTGCTTTGTAAAGAGTTTGAGTGTCTCTGGTAGGAAAGATCTTGGAGTGGAAAATCTACAAGTTAGTTTCTCGTTTTCACATTGATGTAGATTTCTCTTTTTTAGCAAATATCATCCTTTTTTTTTTTCTTCCATATTTCACTGCCACTATAACTTCAGTTCCATCAGTACAGGTGACTGAGGGTAAAGGGCAGTCCTAGGCCAGTTACTGTCCTGTTATCTAGGCAAGGCATCTTGGAGATAGTCTTTTCAGCTCCAAGATTCAGGGCTGCATCTCATTGTGCTTTCTGATTGCTTTGGTTAATGAAGAGGAACTAGTGCTCTTGTGTGGGTGAACACTGAGGAGAAGTTTTTTGATAACTTGCAGTGGGAATGTTTTTGGCAGGTAGCACAAGAGAGCAGGTTTCTTATTTATCCATGTAAGATGTTGGCAGCTTTTAGTTTGCCAGGTGACTGTACTTGTTACTGTATTCAGTAAAATGGAACAGCAGTTTAGCCACTGGAGACACTGCAGCACAGTATTCTTGGTTGGATATCTTGTTTTAGAAGATGAATCTGTTGAAATTTGATTAAGGTAGAGATTTAAAGAAAGCAATAGCTGCTCTAAAATTAGAACACAAAGTCTGGAGTCTCAGCTGAAAAAACATAGGATCAGTGGGGAGACACAGGGTATCCAAATTGTCCTCTCCAGGCATTGATGTGAGTGGGGCTCAGTGGTGGGAGGACAATTCTTGAAGAAAATACTCCTCTGCTCCCTACAGTGGTTGCTGGGGATCTGGCGGTGTGTGGCCTGGCTAAACCATGGTGACAGGATCCAGAATTGCTGGTTCAAGCATTAGGAGTGTGGTAATGCAAAGGCAAGTGCCTGGGCTGTCAGGCTGAGAAGACAACATTGGAGCTTACAGAAACACCTTTTGACTTTTTGCAAGACTGGGATAATTAGCTTCATGATTATTATGAAAACTTTCACATTATAGCTAAAGTAAAACTCTCACTTTGAAAGACTGAGTATGGAGCTCCTAGTCTGGAGAGACCAAGAGGGGAAAAGCCGATGCAGTAATAAGCTCAGTTAGGAATTGCAATTTTGTGGGCTTTGTGTGTATTATACATTAGATGGAGGACATTGTTAGTACCAGTTAAAGTAATCCTATCAGTGTCAATATTACATAAATCTTGTTAATTGTAGGCAATTAGTCTGTGGATTAGGCTTGAATTCTCTTCAATTGATTGAAAGATAGGGGGGAAGTTCTACTCTGACATGCAGTAAGGTTGTACAATTCTTGGATGTTCCTTACATACCACTAAATACAAAACCAGAAGTATCCATCAAAAATAGAAGCAGGTAAAGATGACACAGAGGATAATCTAATCACCACCAAAATCCCTGAGGGGTTAAGACTGAGTGTTAAAAGGAAACTTTTGTTGTTTGTCCATGAGGTCAATTTTCTTCCCACCTGAATACCTGAAAAATGGCTGATTAATTCCCTGTCTTACTTTGATCAAAAGACATGGGCATCTTGGAGCTAAAAATAAATATCTTTATTTTATTTCAGAAAATAAAGTATTTCCATAACATTTGTGCCTCCCTAGTTAAGACAAAATGTCAGACCTGTAGATAACTCAGATAGGCTGCTCTGATGAAATTTCCAGGTCTGGCCCTGAGGAACCTCTGTCAAGGAATGATTCACTGCAGATTCCAAGGCCATTAATACACCTAACTATATGAGAAAAATAATCCTAATTAATCATCAATCTTAAATCTAAATTTTGCCCCTGTAAACATAAGGAAATAAAAAAGAGGCTCTTCTAAAACCCATGGAGTAATCTGCTACATTTGTTTGTATTCATTAGCATCTACTGCCTGAAGATTTTCTTAGCCAAAGCTGTGTATTAAAACACAATATGTTAATGCAGGAACATAATATTTTAGCATAAAACTGTAATTAAAAAAGTAGCTGACCTGAGGCACTTGCTTTGTTGACTTTCTTCCTGTTTCTTTGAGACCCATTCTCACAATAAGTACTAAATAAATGGCAAGAGTAATTATTTTTGTCAGTGGAAGCCTCTGTACTAGTTTAATGAGAAATCTTTGTCATAAGAAGTTTAGAGGTCTTAATTTTGTTCTTCCCAGTAGATCCCATGCCTTTAAATTCAGTAGTTAGGGGCCTGGGGCTTTGGAAATATTTTGGATGTTATTAAATGAAGTGAGTGGATGACAACAGCAATTTTGTAGAAACATTCATACTGAATAATTTGCTGAAAGCATCTATGCAGACATGCAGATGAGGAGTGGAGATGGTTAGGAGCACCAAAACTGATGCTCTGTGGCTTGGGGAGCTACACAAGGTCCTGTTCGGACAGTGCAGAGCATCAAAGCACACAGGTGGGTGGATGGAGGGCCCTGCTAGAGCAGGGCTTATAGGTAGGATTTGCAGAGGAATATGATCAGGTAGGGGGGTCTGAATGACACAGCAGATGAAGTGCAGCTGAGAGGAGCCAGCTGCTGGGCTAGGGATGGGAGGTCCAGGCTGCAGAGGGTTTAGGAGCTGGAGTTTCGGTGTCTCAAAGCAGATCCCCAGAGCCTGTTGGGGAAGCTGGTGCCTGGTGCACATCTGATGTCTGGGCCTGAGGCAGCAGGGTGGAAGGCTGAGTGCTTAGACCCAGCATTTCCTTGCCTTGGGGCTCCTTTTCCATTCAAATTCCAGGCAGCTGAGGTACCTTCAAGAACAGAAGGCAGAAAACTAAGGAAGTATTGCTAGTGGCTAGGGAAATAGGAGGGAAATTTTAACAAGTCTTTCACAATTGATTGCAGTCTTGAGTGATGTTTCAAAAGTGTTTTTGGTAGCTGTTTGATAGTTTACATACTAATAGGGTAGATGTAAATCATGCAGAGAAAAGAATGATTTATACTTTATAATTATTGTGAGATATTTTGAATGGATAATATGCAGGGAAAGGTTCAAATTTAGTTGCTGCACTAACATTACGGACAGCTTTGCAGGGAGCTGGGTTTACATCCAGCAGCAAGAAGTAGTTGATACTGAAAAGACAGTCACGTGTCTGGCTGAGTATTTTCTCAAGAGGAGTTAGAATAGATATCCTAAAGACAAAGGCTTTGGATTTCTTGTCTGGCTGTCCATTTTCCTGCAGTGCTTTGTAGTTGTTGTACACAGAAATGACCAGAAAAACTATTTTTCCAGTCAAGTGGGGACACAAGAGTGTGATATATCTGCTTTGAAACTGGACACAACATATACAACTGGATACTGCCTCCTCATAGTTGTAGCAAGTTGCTGAGATCTGGAAGACAGTTTAATAGCTACAAATGTCACTCATGAAAACTTGCTTTCTCTAATGGCCACAGTCAATCAAGTTGCTTTATAGCCCAGTAGGGAACTGAATCATGGGAAGGAAGAAGAATGTTGTGTTTCAAAGTTCAGAAGAACATTAATTATCTTTACATAAATGTACCTTTTCAATTGTTTATGCACTTGTGGAATGGCCAAAAAAAGCATGCTAATTTTTTTAAATGTGATTATTCCACAGGATCCTTCAAACCAAAAATGTGGAAGAAAGAAGACAGTGTCCTTCAGCAGCATGCCATCAGAGAAGAAAATAAGCAGTGCCAGCGACTGTATCAGCTTTATGCAGGCTGGGTGTGAACTGAAGAAAGTTCGTCCAAATTCTCGGATTTATAACCGTTTTTTTACTCTGGATCCTGACCTGCAGGCTCTTCGTTGGGAGCCTTCCAAGAAGGATCTGGACAAAGCCAAGCTTGATATTTCTGCTATAAAAGAAATCAGACTTGGGAAGAACACAGAAACATTCAGGAATAATGGACTTGCAGATCAGATTTCTGAGGACTGTGCGCTGTCAGTCATTCATGGTGAGAACTATGAGTCCCTTGACTTGGTTGCCAATTCAGCTGATGTGGCCAATATTTGGGTATCAGGATTAAGGTACTTAGTTTCTCGTAGCAAACAACCCCTGGACTTGATGGAAAACAGCCATAATACCCCACGGTTTGCCTGGTTAAAAACTGTATTTGAAGCAGCAGATGTTGATGGCAATGGCATAATGTTAGAAGATACAGCTGTGGAGCTAATAAAGAAGCTTAACCCCACCTTAAAGGAATCAAAGATTAGATTAAAATTTAAAGAAATTCAGAAGAGCAAGGAGAAACTGACAACACGAGTAACAAAAGAAGAGTTTTGTGAAGCGTTCAGTGAACTTTGCACAAGACCTGAAGTGTATTTCTTACTTGTGCAGATCTCCAAGAACAAAGAGTACCTGGATGCCAATGACCTCATGCTGTTTTTAGAGGCTGAGCAAGGAGTGACCCACATAACAGAAGATATGTGTCTAGATATTATTCGCAGGTATGAGCTTTCTGAGGAAGGACGATTGAAAGGTTTTCTTGCGATTGATGGATTTACTCAATACTTACTGTCCTCAGAATGTGATATTTTTGACCCAGAGCACAAAAAAGTAGTCCAAGACATGACACAGCCTTTGTCACATTACTACATCAATGCATCCCACAATACATATCTAATAGAAGACCAGCTCAGGGGCCCAGCTGATATCAATGGTTATGTCAGAGCTTTAAAGATGAGCTGCCGGAGTATTGAACTGGACGTCTGTGACGGCCCAGATAACGAACCCATTATTTGTAACCGCAACAACGTGACATCGCCACTTGCCTTTCGAAATGTCATCGAAGTAATAAACAAACTGGCCTTCTTTGCCTCAGAATACCCTCTCATTCTGTGCTTGGGGAACCACTGCTCTGTACAGCAGCAGAAGGTGGTGGTGCAACACATGAAAAGGATCTTTGGAAACAAACTGTACACAGAGGCACCTTTATCCTCAGAAGCCTACCTCCCATCACCTGAGAAACTGAAAATGAAGATCATTGTGAAGGGGAAGAAACTGCCCTGTGACCAGGATGTATCAGAAGGAGAGGTCACAGATGAAGATGAAGAGGCTGAAATATCCCGAAGACTGTCAGAGGACTTCTCAAGGGAACCAAAGCTGATCTGGCTTTGCAGGGAGTTGTCTGACTTGGTGTCCCTATGCAAATCTATCCAGTACAAAGACTTTGAGACCTCCATGAAATCTCAGAATTACTGGGAAATGTGCTCCTTCAGTGAGGCAGAAGCCAGTCGGATTGCAAATGAATACCCTGAAGATTTTGTTAACTACAACAAAAAGTTTCTGTCCAGGGTGTACCCGAGTGCTATGAGGATAGACTCCAGTAACTTAAATCCTCAAGATTTTTGGAACTGTGGTTGCCAGATAGTGGCAATGAACTATCAGACCCCGGGGCCCATGATGGACCTACACACTGGTTGGTTTCTACAGAACGGGGGATGCGGGTACGTTCTCAGGCCTTCAGTGATGCGTGACGAAGTGTCTTACTTCAGCGCAAATACCAAGGGTATTGTTCCGGGGGTCTCCCCCCAGGTCCTACACGTCAAAATTATCAGTGGTCAGAATTTTCCAAAGCCCAAGGGTGCTTGTGCAAAAGGGGATGTCATAGACCCCTATGTCTGCATAGAAATACATGGGATTCCTGCAGACTGCACCGAACAAAGAACTAAAACTGTGCAGCAAAACAGTGATAACCCCATTTTTGATGAAAGCTTTGAGTTCCAGATCAATCTACCGGAACTGGCCATGATCCGCTTTGTTGTTTTAGATGATGACTACATTGGGGATGAGTTCATAGGACAGTACACCATCCCACTGGAGTGCTTACAGCCCGGGTACAGGCACATCCCACTGCGCTCTTTTGTTGGTGATATCATGGAGCACGTAACCCTCTTTGTTCACATTGCAATAACCAACCGAAGTGGAGGCGGGAAGGCACAAAAGCGCAGCCTCTCAGTGAGGATAGGGAAGAAAGCAAGGGAGTACACCATGCTGAGGAACACTGGTCTCAAGACTATTGATGACATCTTCAAGCTGGCAGTGCATCCATTGCGAGAGGCTACTGACATGAGAGAAAATATGCAGGTATGAAACTTCCATAGTGTGTGTTGCTTTGTCCTGAACGTGGAAGTGAAAATCCTGGTGTGAGCTGCTGCTAGGGCAGCCTTGCTGAAGCTGGTGAAACTCCAGACCCACAGCTCTTGCCAACCTTTAAATGGACATTGGCAGGCCGATAGTCACAGGTTCTAATTAGCAAGCAAACATAGCAGTAGGCAGAAATGTTTTAAAAATCAGTATGCTCCCTCCAAATATGTTTTACTGGTTGATTTTTTTTTCCTGAGAAAGCAGAATTTGAGGGTACATTTGTGTCTTCTGCCTCTGGTCTTAAGTACTGTATTTTCTCATTGGTTCTAGAAAACATCAACAAGGTTTTGGTTTGCTAACTGAGTGAGGGTTATGCTCTGAATTTTCTTTGGTTGAGTATAAGAAGCAGTCAGTGGATGTATCATTAAGATCTTGTGTACACCAAAGAAACCCACTGTGCAAAGAGCAGCATGTTTTCCCAAGTGTGTGCTGCCACTGTTTGCCCCGGGGCTGCAGATGTTCAACATAGGCACTGAATGCCACTTGGATTGCAGTTTCCTCTCTGCTGAATAGCTGTTTTGTCTTGGCTGGTTGTGGGCTGGCACAGATACCAGTGCCATGTCTTGGCTCAGAGGGTCTCCTGGCAGTCTGTCCCTGCACCCGTGCTGCTGCATGTGGCCAGCAGCATCAGGGCCCAGGTGCACAGCACTGTGACAAGTGCTTGGGTTAGATCTTGGTGGTTGGCAGGGTGTGAAGTGGCACCAAAACCAAACAAGAACGTCCCCAACGCTCTCCTCTGTGGTGGGAGTGACTGGAGGTTGATTAAAGGACAGCTCAACTCAGAGCTTCAGGCACTGCCTAGAAACAAAACTGAGTAGCATTAAACAATGAGGTTTTTCTTAATAAATAGCTGGAATCAGCTGTAGCTATCTCCTTGGTAAAGATACAGAAACAGTTCATTTTTGTCTCTCAAAAACAGGAGAAAAACGTGCAGCACTTCACTGACCCCACTCTTCTGGATGGAGTCTAAAGTAAATGAAATGTTGACAGCTGGAAAAGTTTACAAAATGACATAAGCTTTAAATCACTCTCAAAGGAATAGTCTCAGCATATTTTTAAGAATGGGAAACTCTTCCCAGCCTTTCCTTTTCCTTCATGCCTTGAAAGTAACTAGTTTGAACTGCTGACTCCATCTTCTGTCTAGGTCAGGCACTATATATGAACTGCATAAATGAAAATACTCTGAATTTGACTCAGGAACAGTATTAATGTGCCTTCCTAGCAAAAGTTCAGTAAAAAATCACATTCTGGGGAATGCTGTATAAAGACACAGTTTTGGATTTAACTGCATGCTCTCATATTTAATTAATGAGAAAAAAACTTAGCCAGGCGTTGTCTGATTATTGTTTTTTTTACAGCAAGTTGTGGGAGGAACATTTGCAATGTATGGGTTGTTACAATACTCTTACTTTGGGTTTTGTGCATCTTGGTCACACCTTGTACAACTCAAGAAGTTAAACGATGGGTGCATGTCAACTGTATGTCCTCTGACCTGATAAATAAATCCTGGCATGTCAGTTTGGTTTGACCTGTATATCCGGTATTGATTTTCTTACATGTGACCTATGAAGGGGAGAGAGTGTTTGTGTTTCTTTATGATGTGATAATGTAAGGCTGAAAACAAAGTGGGTTTTTCCTGCTTGCCTTTCCCATGGGAAAGGCAAGGTCTGTCAAACTTGTTCTTGGAAGATGATAATGATGGGAGAACAAAGTGATTAGAGCATCAAAAGTGACTGGAGTCTAAGCAGTTGGGAAGAGAAATAGCATTTTAAGCTGATGGTTTAATATGCTGGGGACCAGAACTTGTCCCTGTTAGGGCTGGAATTGCAATACAAAGTAGTTGAAGAGCTAGCAGTTGGGATGCCTGAGCCTGGGAGAAAGCTGGAGCTGGCAGTAGGCTTCGGGACAGAGAATGGGACTAGCGGGGAATTCCTGTGGGAGATGGAATCCTGTGGTCCGTGGAGGGCCTGGGGATGGTGAACAGCAAGATAACACTGCCTCCCATCAGAGGGGAGAAGAAGAAAGAGCTGTCAAGGCAATGGCAGGCAGGGGGGACTGAGTGGTGAGTGGCCACACATGCTGAGGTGTTTGTGTCGCTTCCCCAGAACGCCATGGTGTCGGTGAAGGAGCTATGTGGGCTGCCGCCCATCGCCAGCCTCAAGCAGTGCATCCTGACCCTGTCCTCGCGCCTCGTGAGCAGCGACAACACGCCCTCGGTGGCCCTCTGCATGAAGGACACCTTTCCTTACCTGGAGCCTCTGGGGACCGTGCCCGATGTGCAGAAAAAGGTGCTGGCAGCATATGACCTGGTAAGTGCTTCACACTGCTACCTCTGCTTTTCCCCGCTGTTGGGAGTGGGGACAGGCTGTGCCCGCTGGCTTTCACACGCCCAAATGTTCCAGTTAAATAAACAAGGCTCTTCAAATGACTTGGGCTCTGCAAAGTTGCCCTTGAATCACCACAATTCCACACTGGGCTTTTTGTTGTTGTTTCCTTTTTTAAACATGGTCGTGGCTAGCGCAGGTTGGCATTTGAAAAGGACTTTATTTACAAAACTAGTGGCAATTCAGTCTGGCACTGTTAGTCCTTGTCCTTGGGAAGCAGCAGGATTTGTGTGCTGCCCTTTGCTGGCCTCCCCGCGGCAGAGCACAAGGACAGTAGGTAGGGAGCTGCAGCATGGGAGTTCCCAGGCAAAGCTGAGCCCTCCCTGTCCCTATGCTTTGCAGCAGCACTGTTAAACAGTGCCCCGGTCAGATGAAGTGTTGCTCTTGGGGCGGGCATGGCAGGGTTGGAAGAGAAGGTTAAAATGCCCACCTTCTGGCCTGGGGAAGGAGAGGTCAGTGTGGTACCGGAATGCTTACACAAATGTAGAGACACGAACTGGAAGCGTTCCAGATGAGTGCTGCTGCTCATTGTATGACATATGTCACTGCTGTGGGTGACTGAGCAACAGCTGTGCGTGGCTTCCAGCAGCAGAAGGTGCTGTCACACTGTGCCTCTTGGGCCGTGGGGGTGCCCCGCTGCTTCCCGACTTTTCTGGCGGTCTGCAGCAACCGATAGCAGGGGGCACAGTTCTGCCAAGCCTGACTTAAACACTGCACTGTGGCAGCCAGACTGAATCACGACTCATGTTCAGAGGACAGCAGGTTTTTTTGCAACTTGAGTTCATAAGGAATAAAATGGTGAACAATCTGGGAGTATGGAATTGCTTCCAGAGACCCTGATGTGTTGCAAAGGGTGATTGAAGCTTTGACCTGCTGTTCAATGTGCCAAATGCCCACCTCCTTCCCATCTCAATTTTGCCTTTATAACACACTTTTCAGGGGAAAATCAGCTTGTAGGGTGGGGGAAGACACTGATGTTGATTAAAACAGGAATAGTAAAAGTACTCTGAAATAACCCCCGGGTTCCTTCCAGAATAGTTTCTATTACTTGGAAGTGATTAAATTATGGTAATAAAATGCCAGCTGTAACGGTACCAGAACAAGGATTTGCAAATCCAGTTGATTGCCTTATTTTAGATGGAACCTTTCTGGGGTAGATTTGTTACATGGTCCCATGTCTTCCTGAAGGAGCAAATAGCACATAAATAAGAGATTTTTCTGTCTTTGGAGGCCTGCTTAATGGAGTTTTACCAAAATGAATGTGTCATCTCTTATCTTTGTAATTATATACTGAAGAGTACACATGGGACTTTTCAAGGCCTCCTTGTACTTTGGAAACAGTTTTTCAATTTGAATAGGTGAAAGGCCTCTTTTGGATGTAGGCAGAAACACTTGTATAACTGTTTTAAATAATGGTTGTTCTCACATTTGTCTCCAGTGGGGGAAGATGTAACTTGAATGTCAAGAGAGCGTGTAAATGGTTTAAAATCAGAGAGACAGAGAAAGGAGTTGTGCCTTGCCTACATAAGGATTGACTTGAGATATAATTCTGTTAAGGAGAACGTGATACTATTTTTTTTACCCACTTTGGCTGTGAATGCCTCTTACTTTGCTAAAACTATTCGCCTCTGAAAAAAAAAAGCTGGATTTAATAAGTGGTTTTGCTGCATTTTGGATGTTTGCCTTTTGAGACAATGCCAGCAGCAGAATATTGAAATCTCTTTCACCTTTTCTATGTTTGAATAAATGAACTGTCTCTATTAATCTTGATACTTAAAAATCACAGTATGGGAAGGGGTTTGCATTTTGAATGTTGACAAGGGGATTCTCCTTGCTGTATAATGACTTCATATAATCCAGGGTATATTTATTTTAGATACTTTTTTTTGTGCAAATGGGAGCACAAGAAGATGTTGTTGGAAAGCAATATAAAATATTTTAGCTTATTTATTGATTTTAATTCAAGATATACTACAGTTCAGCCTTTTATATTGTTGATAAATATAATGGCTTCAAGGAACTGGATCCACTATGCTTGCTGCATGTGTCTTTACTTCAAAGTACTTTTCGAATGAAATGGCCTAAGAGCATTTTTAAATGCATAAAATTAAATCTGTTTATATTGGCCTGTCTCTTGTATGAACAGGCTATACTTCTTAATTCCTTTTACAGTAAAATGGAAAAATGTTTGACCCTAAATCTCATAGTGGGACTGCAGCTCTGCCTCACTCACTGGGCCCCACAGCACAGGGAACTTGAGTGCTGGGCAAACACTTCCTCACCACTTCTGAAAACACAACATGTGCCGCATTCTTTAAAAAGCCTGCTTTGAAAATAATTTCTGATAAAAACAGCCCTAGTGTGTTAGAATTTTTCCCCTTACAGAAAATTGCCGATGGAATATATACCTTTTTATTTTACCACGGAAAGTAGTAAAATAGACTCTGCCTGTGTTGCTTAATGGGGCATAAACAGGGCTGAGGGTCCAGGGAAATGGAGGTGTGAATGCTCAGAAACGTGCCACAATGATCTGGAAAACAATTAACTGTCTGTTCCCTCCTGCTCAGCCTTTGTCAGCTGTGAGACAGACAAAGACCCGTTTGTGCAGTTTGTTTGTTTTATTTCCTGGGAAATTAATTTTACTATTGTCTGCTGTGTTAAATATCTTCTTTTGAGAGAGACCTTATTAGAATAAAATTTAATGTGCTTTGTTTAAGGAACCGGAACAATTTGTCAGGACTGTGTTTCTCATTTTATGGTGGCATTGCAGCAGTTTAGTGGAGCTGCACTCTTGGCCACATCTCATATAGGAGGAGGCTTCATTGAAAATACTGGGTTGTATCGGAGTTTCTGCAGAGGAGAGCAGGGAATAGGATTTGCCAAAATCAAAAAAATAAGGTGGCCTATTGACAATACACAGACGTTTTTGAAAAGTGTGTCAATGATCAGAAATGCAGTGTAGAATGGCTAATTTCAATTTACAGCTTTAGTTGATTCCATACATAGAGCGTGATGAATGGATTCCGATCATGCTGTCATTGCTTCCCACACACACCTCCTAGGATAGTGTACCCTGTCACTTTTGGAGTTGCTCTTCAGAGCTTTCTTTCCTGTGAGTTAGGGCTCTCACTCTGCCTCTCTACCTGTGTGCTCCCTCTTGTCAGTGGTTGCTCAGGTGGGCAGCACATGCAGTGTGCCTCACAACCTGTCAAATTAACGCTGGTGTTCTTTGATCACACCTAAAAAAAGGAGTTACTCCATATGAAGAGAGGGGATGGGGCCCAGCTGGACCAGGCAGATGGTTGAATTATTCATTGCAAACAGTAATCCTGTGAAGTTAGGATTTTTATTTTTTTTTTTGGTTGAGAATTGTTTGGAAACAGATTGTGGTTACTGTGTCTGCACGATATATTCATGTGGTGATGCAAGCATGTGTGATCTCAGGGACACTTGCGCACTTTGCATTTCAGCTATTGGTTAAACATTATTTTCCTCCAAGTTCAAATGATTGAATAATTTGAAAATCAAAAGCAATAAACAAGTGATAATAAATGTTCTTGCTTTTACCCAATCTCCTGGTTCATGTGCATACAGAAATTTTTCTAAGAAATATGAGAAGTCCAAGTTATCTATGTCTTTTCAAATCATAAATAAAAAGAAGTGTAAAAAGGATTGAAGAATGAAGCTATTTGTTATATAAACTCACGTTGTCATAAATGTTTTTCTCGGTATACAGGCCTGATCTTGCTATGTTGAAGCAGACATGGAAGGACAGGGTGGCTGCAGGTACTGCAGGGTAGTTAAGAACATCTTGGCTAACATGGAGGTAGATTGGGGATTTTTGAGAAGAGAAGAAGCATTGGTGAGGTTGCTGGGAAATAAGTAGAGCTGTTGAATGGCAGTGGTTTTGTTGACATGGCTATCGGTCCATGCGTGCCAGCAGAGGTCTGCTGAAGTGTGTGTGAGGTTAGCTTCTCTTTGTCTGGTGTTCTTTCATGTGCAGTCATTTTGGGCTTGTCTTGGTGCAGGCATGACTACATTCCCAAGAATCAAGTCCTTTTCCCCAGTTATTATGTAAATGCAAAATGACTAAGTAGATTTTTGTGAGCTTTTTCACTGAAATTCATACCTCAGCTGGGATCAAGTCGTCCCCAGAGGAACATTTTTCACAATTCTCTAAGCAGCTGAAGACAAGGGATATTGCAGAGCAGAGCATCCTCTGCCAAAGAAGTGTCATAATGCACTGACGTCAAACACAGTCCAGCCCATGGACATTGTCTTGCATTTGTATTTGTTTTAAATAATTTTCCATCCAAAATTGGACATAGACTGGGAAAGTCAGTTTATTTTTCCACTTCTTATTAATGAAAGTCCCATTTCTTTCTCTGCTTCTTACAATTCTCTCACCCACTGCTCTCAAAGTTTCTTGCTCTGTTTGTCTATATCCATTAGTCACTTCTAGAACAGCACCAGAAAAAGAGTCAAATCAGAACTTCCCTTAGAGAGGGAAGTTCCAGTTGGATACTTCAGGCTGTTTTAGCATAAGCATATAGAAAACTGACCTCTCTCGCTCTCGCTCTCGCTCTCGCTCTCGCTCTCTCTCTCTCTCTCTCTCTCTCTCTCTCTCTCTCTCTCTCTCTCTCTCTCTCTCTTCTTCCATTACTCGTGTTGTCCTGTAGAGGACTGATCTTCACAGATCACATTCTGCCACAATGATTCCATATTCTCCCAGAAATATTTCTAACTGAAAACATGAAGTTGAAATTTAAGGTGAATTTTGTGCAGTTTCTTCTCCAGTTTGTGTCAGTAAGGTATTTCAGATGTTTCCAACTCATGTAACTATCCTTGATAGCTGTTTTTGATGCTGGGATGTTGCAGGAAAAGACTCAGATACTGAATTCCAGCTTGAGCTACACTGGGATAGAGACGAGGTGAGGGATAGAATGGTGGCCACAGCATTCCATCATATGTCCTGGCACTGCATACCCATCTTCCTTTTCTTGCAAAACTTGCTGACACACAATTGATGGCCTGGTTATTTCTTGTCCCAGGTGTGTACAACAAATACTCAATGCTCTTCAAATTTTCATGAGCTCAGTTTGCTCTTCAGCTGTTTTTTTTTAATTGGCTTGTTTTTGTAAACTCATATTTTTGATTGATGGTGGGTTTGGATTGTTTTTGAGGTTTTTTTGTGGTTTTGTTTTTGTAACCGGGCAAAACTCTTCCTTGTCAATGAAAGGCAGAGAAGGTTGGGATAATGTCCATGAGGAGACACTTAAGAGAAAGCTTCCCTTTAGCCTGATGTTCAATCAATTTCTGTTCTAAACTTTGGAATATTTGTGAGAGATTTCCTTGAATTGTCCCTTTTTTCTCATTTATCTTTCCAGCAGGAGCAGTACTTTAATTTGCCATCAGGAGCTTTTCCTCTCTTTTTTTGTCTTTTTTTTTGATGAGACTGCTGTGTTAATTTCCTCTCTTCAGTTTATAGAATAATTCACAATGAAAAGAAGAAATTGGTCTTTAGCACAAGAGTTCATTAAAGTAAAAAGAACATTCTTTTGTTCAGTTTGTACTTATCCTGTGATTAAACTGCCCTTAGTACAGGCAATAAATAGCACTGTTAATTTCATGTGAATAATATGATGCCATCAGTATTAAGATATTTTAAATTTCACTTAAAATTTATTTAGTTTAACAGAAGTGACAAAGTAAAGCATTGTTCTTTAAATTTGATATTCCATGCTATTCTTAGACACTGAAGTGAGATAGGTCAGTTGTGTTTTCAACCCTTGGTCTGTTTTACTTTCTGGGTCTCATATACTGGGTAAGGCGAGAACTCCTGGCTTTGGGCCACCTCCTGCTTCCTATGCTTTTTTTTTTGGGAATCCACCATGATTGTTACAGAGAGCTTTAGGTGGATTGATAAGAATCAAGTTTATACTTCTTCTCTATACTGGAATTGGGTTTTGTGTGCTTTCATTCTTGTTTTTGTCCAGTTTCCCCCTCACCCCTCCACTTATGTTAAACACATCGATCGGCAGAGTTTATCACTTTCTTTCTGACATGGGAAATGCAAGTTGCCCCAGGAAATCCTTCCAGCTTCAGCAGCTGGTAAAAATTTCCTCCCTCTGAGTGGACCCAGATACCAACATCCATCCTCTAAAGGTTTCTTTTTAGTAAATGTCACTTGGACCTTAATCCCTTGCAGCTCAGCACTGAGGAGTTAACACACTCTGGTGGAACACAGGAGTCCTGAGGGAGCAGGACATCTCCTGCTCTGCAGGAGTCACTCACAGAAGCAAGCTGCCCTTTGGGAGATGACATTAAACAGCATCCTGATGGGCTCCAGCCAGATGGCTGGGACTATACAGCTGCCTGGAGGGCTGCTCACTGTGGATCTGAGCAGAGGAAAGGTGCATGGAAAATTGTGCTGCAAACATCAGAAAGCTCAGTCTTCACTTTTGAGATAGGTTGGTGGGTTTTGATATATTACTTACAAAAGTGGGCTTGAAAATCTCAGGCTGTGCTGTGATTTATGGATTTACCTTCCCAGCAGAAAATCTCACAGCCTTCCACATTGTGTTTTTAGGAATTCTGGTTCTTGTCGCTTCTAGAAGAAGTAGGTGACATCCTCCAGCAGGGTTTCAGATGTGATGGCAGCTGGAAAAGCAGGGAATGATTCAGACTGGGAAATCATGGTCTCATTTTAAAACTAGTGACAAAAAAGAAAAAGTGTATCTAAATACCATGACCCTATGCTGTAACTTTATTCCCGGATAGCATTTACTTGCCTGTTGTACTCTTGTCTGTTTGAATCAGTCTCTTCCCAGTGAACACCCAGGCTTTGTCCTTGCCCTATCCTGTTGCCATCTTTTACAGCAGCATTAGGAAGCAGGACCGTGTGCCCTCTGAAACTGCACATGCAGCTCTTGTTGGGGGCAGAGTCTGGCCTGTCGTGTAGGGTTGTGCACACTGTGTTATCAGAGATGGTAAAGGTGCCATAAGCCAGCTAAAATCATATCTCATAACTGGCTTGGGTCTCATTATTTCTGCCTAGTGCACTATTTCCTAGAAGAACATGTGAGGGAGCATGCCAGGTGATGAACTGAGGTTGTCCCTTAACCTCAGTCACTGAGCTGAGGAACTCTGAAACCACTCTCAGGATTTGTCATGGAACAAAAGCTGCTTATTTTTGTCAAGATTACTACTGAGCAAGAAGATGGGAACAGGTTAAATTCTTCTAGATGATCTGGTTTTAATTGTTTGTTCTTGCTGAGCTGGGAGCAGTGAGACTTTGATGTCAGCATCAAAGGAATGGAGGGTTGCTCTACCTGCTCTGCAGTAAGGGAAAATTGACATCCTAGTGCTAGTTTGCTCTTAAAAAATGGATGCAATACCTTCATGTCTGAGAATCTTTAAACAGGCATACCAGAAACTCCTGGGAGTGGGTCCAGTAGTTGCATGATTCTCAAGCCTGCTTTTTTTTGTGCATGGTGGGATAATTTCCTGTGGCTGTATAAATATATATATATATATGTATGTATGTGTGTGTATATATAAACCTCACAAGTGATGTTCTGCTTGAGGGATCTGAGCACAGGAGAGTCTGACACATTGGATGTCCTGGACCAGTTTAGCTGCAGCTGACCTCACGGGGCAGACCTTGCTGCTGGGTAGGAAGTGTGGGCACAGACTCAGTGGGGATCCAAGCCCAGGGTGCTGGTTACATGGGGTGCAGGAGCCACAGAGATGCTGGGATCACCTGGCTGGGCTGGCTGGCCTGATGGGCCCCAGCTCTGCATGTGCACATTTGGCCTCTGGCTGCCTCTTCAGTGACTTGCAGGATTTTTGGGACTGTCTTCGCTGCTCAGAGCAACCTTCAGCGTTTGTAGTTGTCAGCGGAATGGCTCCTTCAGCACAAAAAGATAATGTGCTGGGGTACAGAAAAGCCAGAGACTGGGTGTGTCTAGATGACAAGTAAAAATATCAAAGAGGAAAAGAATCAATGTGATGCATGAACGAGTAAGTAATAAGAATGAAAGGCAAAGGACACTATCAAAAGTAATTTAAATCTCAGGCATATCCACTGGGTATGTTCTGTTAAAAAATAATTTTCCACTTTCTAGGTATATCAGGCTTTTTTCACTCTGCCTGTGAAGCTGATAATGGATTTTGTTTTCCATGTGTTGTTCTTTATATCAAAGGAAAGGCATAAGTATTTTTATTAAATACAGCCTTAGTATATTTAATTAGAAATAAAGATGGGATGAGGAGCAAAATTTGGATCTAAATTCCTCCAGAATTTAGAAGTTTGAGTGTGACAAGTGGAAGCGTCTCTCATTCCTTCTGTCTAATTAAAACAGTATAAGATGTGCTAATTTGCAAGTGTTAATTTATTACTGTTATGCTGTCTTCCACTAAAATCATCAGAACCTACTACTTGGGTTTTCATATTTAGCATACTTGAAAGTAGGGAGGCTTTTAGCAGTTGCAGAGTTTTGGCAAAGCTTTCAGGTGGTGACTTCTGTACTTTCAGGGTGTAACATTAGGCAGTCACTCTTCAGTTTCCTTCATTTCTAGCTGGCACTGCTTTGGTGCTGTTTGATTGAGGTTTGTGGTGAACATCCCAGGACAGTGAAGTTATTGTCAGGCACAGTTTGTTCTACAGCATGTTCTTGCCTTCCCTGACAGAGGTATGTACCACCTTTTGCAATTTCACAAAAGAGAACAATGGAACAATATTCTTTCTTGCCTGGGCTTCTGAGAGGTTTTGGAGGTTAGTTACCATCAAAGGAGAACAGTATTTGCATGTAGGGAAGCTCAGGAACCTGGCAGGTAATGGACCCTTTGTTTGTTATTAATGGGCTATTATAGGAAGATGTCTAAGGGAGGTCTCTTGAAACTTGTGAGTAGGCTTGTTGAAACTACTGCTTTTGGTTTGGTTGCTTTTAGGTGGATTTTTTGTTTTGTTTTGTTTTTTTGTGTTGTTGCATTTTCTAGTAACCTTCAACAGAAATAATGAAGATAGGATTTGGATCTTAATTTCTCAGAGGAGAAATTCAAGAACTACTATAAGTGTCTGAGCTGTTGTATAGAATAAAATCCAGGTTTAAATACCTCTGGAAATTAGCTCTATTCATCACTTGATAACATTTTTAATAACTACCTATGCTGAGGACTAACTTCTCCTTTTAAGAAAACAGCAGTTAGAAAGGGCTTTGCTGAACATAGGATGAAGTTTGTCTGATAAATCTGTTTTCTTCTTAAATCACTTGTGTTTCCTTCATATTGGTTGCATTGCTGTCTCACAGTTGTAAAGCAGCTGTTCATTAACTTTTGGAACAAAACATTTTCAGAGCAACTGATACTTAGCTTGATACAGATCTGGGGAAGGAGGGAAGGAAGGGAGGAAGGGAGGAAGGAAGGAAGGAAGGAAGGAAGGAAGGATGGATTCAGTTTTTATCATACTGCTCTCAGGACAAACATCCTCTCTAGTTTCAACCTATGTACTTTCTGTGTGTTAGATGTTGCAGGAAACCCTTGTAATGCTAATTTTTTCTTTTTTTTTTTTTTTTTTTGACAGATGATTCAAGAGAGCAGGGTTCTTATTGAGACGGCAGACACCACTCACGACAAGATTGTTCAGTGCCAGAAAGCAGGTAATCCATCTATACTGAGCAGTTCTGGGTGGAAGACGGGAAATAACGTGCCATAATTTACTTAGAGTTTGTGACTAATGTAGCATTTTTTCACCTGGATGTAAGCGAGCATTCTGATCTTTCTCTGGCATGCTCTACCCTCCTGAAGGCTCATCTTCCAGTAGAAATGCAGGTGTGGGATCAGACAAAAATACTCAGCTTTCACCTTAGAAGTTGTTTCTCCATCTGCTCTACAGCTCTGAACTGTCTGACAGCATTTAAATTAGTCAAATGAACCTAAAAGGCATTAAAAAGAGGGGGTTGAGAAGGTATGGTGCCTTTGCTGAGTGCATTCTCTAGCTCAGTTGTTCCTTTGAACACAGAGTAGGCATAAGGTTTCTATACCCACAGGACCACAACAATTATAAATATTATTGTTTCTGATAGGCATTTTTGGATTTGGCAAGTGATACAGGCTACAGTTATTTGCTTCTATTAAATGTAAATAATGAATGAAACTGCTGTTTTGTAAATACTTCAGTTCATCTTTTTAATTAGGAGAAACTGGAAGCCTTTTCAAAAGTAGCATTTAACTGATTCCATGTGGTACAAGAACAGGATGGAATCTAGTCTCTGCTCTTTGCCCATGTTGTCATTGTGGTTAGCAAAGGGACGAGAGGCAAATGGCCATGTCTGGCTGGAGGCTGTGGGGCCTCATCGTTGTGCCATGCCTTGGGTTCTTTGTATCTGCATAAGCAGCACAAAATTCCTCTGCCCAAGGCCTTCATCATGTACAGAGGGTTTAGGAAAGGAACATAACAATGAAATGCATCCCCAGGAGCGTGTCCAGAAGGTCTAATTTAAGAACAGTACTTTGCTCTAAACTATGCCAACTCTCAGCAGCATCAGCCACCTTTCTGCCCAGCTTGGTCTGTGCAGAGAGAAGAACCCACAGCATTTGCCTGGGCACTGGAGTCTGTGCGCAGGAGACGTGTATGGGAAATACCATGCAGTATTATGCCAACACACTGATGTCCAGAGTTTCATGCAGTTCCCTTCTCCTTCCTTCCCCCTGGAAAAAGAGAAATTTTTCAAGCATGTTCAGTTTGCTGCTGCATCCTCTTGTATTTTCATTTTTGTTTGCTTTATTAGCCTTAAAATTTCTGGTTGTGGAAGGAAACTCAATCAGAAGAGGTATGAAGCGATTGCTTCTCTGAAGCCATGGGATTTAGAGAGAGGAAAAGACTGTAAGGTATCCCTCCCTGTGCTCATTTGCCAATTGGTTTGTTGCAAATGTTACCCAGGCAAATTTTTATGTAACACTTTTAATGTGGCAAGATGAAGCACTCAGAATTAAGAGGTGTCAGAGGTACAATTGCCTGTGACATTGTCCTTTACCTCACCCCAGTGCTGCTTCCTTTGAACGTGTGTTCCACCAGACCTCTGCTTCATAGCCTGTTTCAGTGCAGGTTCCAGATGCCTCAGGGTCTTGCTGGCTCTCCCAGGCTGGTTCTTGTGTGACTGGTTTTGTTGTTGTTTTTTTTCAAATGTGCAGGCTGAGCCCAATGCACAGAGGTCAGCAGCAGCTTGGAGGACTGACCCTGCTAAATGCTTTCACTGGTGTTGCTACCTGCAGCCTAACAAATGCTTGTGGCTCCTTCTTTCTGGAGCAGTGCTGTATCCAAGTTGCAGATGGAGAAGTGAGGGAAAAATAACTAAAAGGATGCTGCATGAAGGCAGGTCTGTCCATGTAGAGCTGAGATCCATTAGCCTTCCAATTTTTTTCCAGGACAAAGCAAGTAATTTGAAGATATTCTTTTCCTAATTGAAGTGAAATGATTTGTGAGTCAGTTGGGATGAAGCACACCTGCAAGGAAATCTTGCCTTGGGTGCAGTTATTTAGACAGTTTTCCAAAGGATGTACTGCAGGAACTCTGTTAGCCTTGACAAGCAAAGCCTGTGAGTGGATGAAGTTTTGGAATATAAAGAGTAGAGGGAGAAATCTTGCATTGTATGGGGTTGAATACCTCAGCGTTATTGAGCTCCTGGAGCTGGTGCACAGGAAGGAAAACCAATTTTAATCTTCCAGGAGTGCTTTGGGCGAGCTGTGCTGAGTACAAGCCTGCCTTGGACTGTCCTTCAGCAGCCTGCCAAGTAGCCTCTGCACCTACACTGCACACATGTTCTCTCCATTGGCATTTCTTTGATGTCATTTCAATGAAGCTCAAATTTGTGAGTGACATTTACCCTAAAGTGTTAAGGGAGGGAGAGCTATGAAGCAACTGGAGATGGAGCTTGGTTTGTTCAACCAGCATAGGCTTCAGATGCTTTGGAGTTACTTAGTGCCAGTTTGGCCTTTGTAAGGTACAAGTTAAGGGAGCACAGGCAGCTCTTTTGCATTTTGTCTCTCAATCCACACCAGACTCAGAGAAATGGGTGCGTACAATGTGCAGATCTTGTGAAATTGATGGGTTAATTGGTATACCTGGAGATTTTTAATCTGCTCCCAGATTTCCTGAGTTTTTGTATCCAACAACAGATTTGCAGATGTTTGCCACAGAAACGAGCAATGAAATGCAACAGGGCTGTGGTTGGAAGTCTGTTCTTCATGCTGCAGGAGTCACAGTCCTGTGATTAGAATTATGTGCTTCTGATGTAATTTATCATTGTGGAGTAGTACAAGGGCTTTTCTGTATGACTGATTAAGATTAATGAGGAGATGTGCATTGGAGCCTGCATTTGCTGTGCTGAACAGGTATCTTCCACATGTGTCAGACAGACTTTCAAGGTGCAAAGTCATCAACTCAAGGAGAGTGACAAGCCATTGCCTTTTGTCGCAGTATTGGCAGCAGTGCAGGCTACAGGCAGAAGTGCTGGAGGAGTGCCTGTGTGGAACCCCAGCACTGGCAAGTAGAGCCACAAACCACGTGGAAGCACAGCCCCAAAACTGTACACAGCACCTTTATTCTGGAAAATCTTTTCCCAGGATGGAGTGATAAAAAAGAAAAGGAAGTGGGGAAAGCACATAGGAGGTTGTAGAAAGTCCCACCTGCAAGACTGAAAATGCTCACTCAACATTTTTATAGGGAAAATCAATTGTGCATTGAGTGATATGGCAATCTGTTTTTAGGAATGGAATTCCATGAAGAGCTCCATAACCTTGGGACAAAAGAAGGTTTGAAAGGAAGAAAATTAAGCAAAGCAATTGAGAGTTTTGCATGGAATATCACAGTGCTGAAGGTAAGCACAGAAAGTACCACTTCCTGTCTCATATTAACTTTATAAGTAAACCTTTGCTCTTTTAGCTCCTCTGTTTGTACATCTTACTAATTCTGAAGAAACATGTCATTCTTTTTTAATGGCATGTATCAATTACCCCTGCTTACTGATATTTCTCAAATATATCAATTACACCTCTGATTTGCGAGCTGTGAAGGGAATTTATCTAAGCCTTGAACAGAAGAGGAAAGATGGGTGGGTTGTGGTTTGTATGATTAGGGATATGGGTTTGGTTGTCTGTTCTGCCTCTTGTGAAAAAAAAAGTGACCTGTTTGAGGTCACTGTGTCTCAAGTACTTGTTCTGTAAAATAAGAACTGGAGCATCTCTTTGGGAAGGGACAGGGGGCAGGAGGGGCTGTCAAGAAAACACATGAGGGATATTGTAGATCCTGCAGGACTATGTTTGCAAAGTGGAGTGCTGTCCAAACAGCTAAAAGGGGATTTTCAGCCCTTTATGGTGGCTGTGCAGGGACATACCACATGGTGAAGTTGTTACTCACTGGGCTTTAGCCACTGGCTTAGCATCAACCAGCCACAAATTTTCATGGTAGCTATGTGACTGAGCCAGGGTGAAAACAGCTAGGGACAACCAAGGATAGGAAGAGGAGAGGATTTGGTGGTGTCCCAGCAGAAGACAAGGAGAGGGTCTGAGCCAAGCAATCAAGTTGTTAGCATTCAACTCACACATTTCACAGGCGCATTTCCCACCTTGCTCTGATATATCACACTTCCCTTCGCTCTGTCCCAGCTGCTCCCTTGCTCCAGCTCCCAGGTTGCCCTGTCTGGCAACATCTCCCGGTGACCTCAAAGTGCTTTTCCCTTTCTGAAATCCCAGAGCAAGCCAGTTGATGAATAGGAATTTTTACTAAGTTCTTCATCAAATACACCCCTAAATGTAGCATGCAACAGCAGTAGGACAGGTACATGTCAGCATTGTGGTGCTGGAAAGAGCACTTAACGTGTCTTGAGCAGAAGGAAAAGGAGTTGGGATCAGAGAGGCTGAATGGCAGAAGTGTGTGGCAGAGGCCATTGGTGGTAAAGAAGGGTTAGAGAAGACCTGGGATGCCTGTGGTTTCCTGCATACCTCGATTCACCATGAGGGAGTGGAAAAGTGAGGAATGGAGTCAGTGTCAGCTCAGTTAATTGGACCTCTGATGAGGAGAAAAGTCAACCAGTTCAAAGTTACAGACTTAAATAGATAACCAATTCCACACAGAGCAATTGAGATTAGTAGCCAGAGTCCCACCCAAAAGCACACTAGGCAGGTCTGAACATTAATCTGAATACCTTTAGCTGTGTTAGGTAAAATAAATGTGTAATGATCAGAGTCACTCTAAATGTTTTGATTTTTTAGATGTTAGTCAAATATGAAGTTTACACATCTGAGGGTGTCCCATGATTAATGAACATACAAGTAGGGGATCAAAGGAACATTTTCCCTGGAAAATAATTGCTGCCTAGCACATATTGTCAACATACTGGAGAAATTCTAAAAAATCTAGTCAAGGTCAAGGAATAATTTACTTCTTTCATTTGTAAGCCACAATTTATTTTCTACCTTTCTCACACAATAAAATATTAACAGAGCTTGTGACAACTGTCCATGAAATGCACATGAAACATCTTTTCATTCTGACTGAAGTCCAACTCAGGAATGACATTAGAAAGCTGGGAATGAAGTTGTGCCTCGGCTGTGTGATATGAAATCATGACTAACTGTTCTAATTTGTCGTCTTTTTTTTTTTCGCCCCTTAAAAATACTGTCTTTCAGTGACCCTGCCCATAACAAACCTCCATCTCCTCTTCAGTGCTGTCCTCTCAGTGCTGGTGAGAGCTGCTCAGGAGGATTTGGTGGGAAGAGACCGACAGCCCCGCCCCACTCAAGGCATAGGTGTCTTCCCTGTGTCCAGTGGACACTGCAAATTTATTTCACTAGATGTTGTTACAGTGTTGTAAGAAAAGGACAGAAATATCCTATAACATCTTACAAATGCATCAGCTGCTTTACAATGAGGTGAGGTGAGTGAATAGCTGATGAGAGAAAGCCTCTTTGTGTGCTCAGGGTTGTGGGAGGCAATTACCTCATGTGGCGGGAGTCAGTTTGTGAGAGATGCCCGAGAGCAATAGCAGGTATTACGTTGTTCTTGTGCTGTGAAATGATTAATAGTCTTTTCCTAGGCTAGTGAAGCCAAGACTTATTTAATTAATGTGTTTCTTTATAAAAACTCATTGCAGTAGGTAAGCTTTGAATAAAAGAGGAGATGCAATAAGAAATTGCTAGTGGCAAAATCATTGAATAGCTGCAGAGTGCAAGATTAAAGATTAAAGTATTTTATAATAATCCTAACTGTGGACATTCTTCATGTTTAAAAATGCCCTGGGGTATTTTTAAGAGGTGAATCAAAATAGTATGTCATTTTCTTCCTTAGTTTATATAAACCTAATTACATATTAGAAGTACCCACTCTAAGGACAAACTGTTTGCCAGAAGGTAAAAATGTCACTAAGAACATGGATGTTATAACTTGGTGACTGTCTAACAAGTCAGCTTTGACATCAATATTTATGAAATGTCACATCTTCCTCTTTGGTTCCATGTTGTGTAGAACACTGTCAAGTTCACAGAGAATAATACTGAGAGGCATAACTTAAGTACACTAAACAGAAGACTTATGCTCTTACAGCAAGATTACAGGAATGGCTATGATCCCAAATTTAATGTCACTTCAATTTTTATTTCCATGCAGCACCAGCCCTGTGTCTTTGTTTTCCTCTCTGTACTTAATTAAGTGCCAGTAGAATGCAAAGGTGGCAAAAGAAATTATGTGTTAACCCCCTCACAGGGGGCATGGTGTTAGGAACCCTTCATTTCACCCTCCCAGGCACGCAAGGCTGCTCAGCTCAGCTGAGTCAATTGTTCTGGTGTCACCTTCCCTTGTCACAGAAGGTCATGATTCATTTTCATGAGGTATTTCTTGTTTTTAAAGCAGGTGACTCCCCCTTTCCCAGAGCAGAGGCTTTTATGTAGTTTTGTAGCCTCATGCTTGTCTCTCCCCACATGCTGGTGCTTCTCCTGCCAGGCTGGCGAGGCCACCTCTGCTCCGGTTCCTGTGGCTGCTTTTGCAGTGAGCTCCTTCTGTCTGCTCTGGGGGAGAGAGGAGCACCAGAGCCTGGAAGGCAGAAGCTGAGAAGCCTCCTTGGGGCAGTTCTGACCTGGAGCTGATGAGTCCTGAGAGCTGGGACATAACCCCTGCCCTCGATGCTGCTGTAGAGCACTGGCTGGTTTTCAGGTCAGGTGCGCTTGCATGTGGGTGATGTCTTGCAGAGCCAGCTCAGGTCTGCTCCTGGCTTTCTCTGCTCAGGACAGAGCCAGCTGCCACCTCTCCTGGGGCTCTTCAGCCCACTGCATCTGCCTCTCCCATGGGATCTTGTACACCAAGTATTTTGCAGTAACTCTAAGCTCTTAGCTTAGAGGTGCTCTTAGCATCTGTCACATGTGCAAACCACTGATTCAATGACTGCTATATGAGTTTTTGAGAATGTTTGGGGGAAAAAAAGTTGTAGCCTGCAAACCTACCCTCCTTTCTGGGGAAAAACTGTCACAGATTTCCGGGAGGTGTTTACTTGAGCAAAGAAGTTAGGATCTGCTTGAGTCCCAAGAGCCTGGCAAGTAAGTGAAACAAAGTTTGAGTATATTGACTGTGATTCAGATTTGTTGCTCTCATGTGGACATGCTTTGACAGTCTGCAGACAGATTTTTCTGGACTGTTTGTGTTTTGGTGGGTCAGCACATGCGAAGTCTAGAAGCAATACCAAGAGGTACTTGTATGTTGATGGCAAATATCCGGAGAGTTAATATGCCAACATGCTGGCTTATTTATAGACAAAATATGGGAAATGAAGATAAAAGTGTTATTTACTGTTTTGTTCTTCTGCTGAAGGGCAAAACACTCAAATGTTTGAGTCTAGTCTGTTCTGAAATGCACATGGATTTTTAAATCTGTTTTTGCTGCCCATGATAAGATTTTGCCTCTGCTCCCCCAAGTCTGTCTATTCTGTCTTACTAGGACTCCAACTATTAATGCATGCCACAAGACATCAAGTGGTTACATTTTCAGGGATCATTTCAGCTCTCATCCATGAGTGTATCTGTTAATTATCCTGCATTTAAATTAATGCTGATTAGATATATCAAGAGAAGTTTGCTGAATGCAGAAGGCATACAATTATTAAATTGCTAATGCAGTTCTCTCTTTGTGGGAGGCATCCACAATTTTATGATGGGGTTGTGATCAGTGGGCATAATGTTAGCTCTGGTGTAAATGATTTTATGCAGCAAAACTGTGCAGAAATAGCACTTCTGCAGGATGATGTCCACAAATGACCTCTTTCTTCACCATAGTCATTTGTGACAATCAGCCTCCAGTTGCTTGGGAAACCTGCAGCATCCAGACCCCTCACTCGAGTGGCAGAGCCCCAAATGCACATTTTGAGGCTACTTGCACAGATGAAAGCAAGATTTCTGACAGATGTACATACAGACTACCTGCCCTCACCTAAACTGAGACAAATTTATCATCACTATAAGGTATCAGTTTTCTTTATGAAGAAAAACTGCCTGTCAGACTGTGATTGATATTCTAAAGCACCTTAAACATAGAGTTTCTGATGATCTTTGGAAGAACTAGGTCCATTCCCAGCCTTAATTTGAGGATAATTATAGTACACTATGGAGGTGTTTTTGAATGGATACTCTGCAGTATCATAAAATCTCGAGACATTTATATGGGTCTTTTCATATTAGTCCTTTTTCCTGCAGTTAGAAGCATGCAAGAGGCATGGCTTTGTTCCTTGGCATGCTGCAGAGTGGACAACAGAGTACCACAACAGAATCTTAGGAATCTTATTTGTAGTTAAGCACAATGGTAACAGTATATTCTGCCACATATTATATGATTGTTGCTAAAGGATTTGCATGACAATTTACACTATCTAGATCTCAAGTGAGAGTATGATGGATTCATGTGTCCCCACAAAGCTGCTGTATTCTATGTACCATGTATTTTATTCACTGTAAGTGTCAGGCTTTCCTCTGACACCCAAAAATTCCTGATACCATATCTTCCCTCCTCTTCCCAGCATACCACTGTGGACATAAGCACATTGGTGCTCAATTTGTGAAACTTCAAAAATAGATGGAATTTAAGCCATAGTGTGAAATTCACAGAAAGAAATTCTTGTGATTTGCTGTCATCTCCTGACAGTGATAGTCCAGTAAGAGCAGTAGGCAGAAGTGGTTTGTGTGGCTTGGAGTTTTCATGCCTGCCTTTCAGTGCTGGGCTCACTGTGTTATTCTCTGTCAACTCACCTGTGGCTACTCATACCCAGATCTAGATAAATGTGTTTTGAATGTGTTTAACCCCAAAAGCTTTTTTTCCAGAGAGACTAAATGTCTTTCCTGCTCTCGAGTTCTCACATTGTTTGCATTTGCTTTGCTAATGCAGTTCAAACTTTCGAACTAAGAGCAGGTTTTAAACCTCTTCAGTCTGTGTGCCCTGGCTACTTCTGAAGGATCTGCTGCCTTGTGTCAAGATGTGCTGAGCTACAGTGGAGATTGTCTGAGCCAGTCAGTCTGTGATTGAGTGGCAGATTTTACAAACATGTGAGGAAATGCAGAGCTGTTCTAATGATTCACACAGTGACTAGATCAGCTTGGTCTCTTACACATGAACTGAAGGACAGAAAGGAGAAAATTAATAAAAAATTGTTGTCTTTCTGAGAGTGCTAGAGACAAGGTGACGGGGGCCATCAAGGTCAACATCCATTTAGTCCTAAATACCAACCTGCTTACTTTGAAGCAGTTAATTTAAAAGTAGAAGGAAAGATGAGAGAGGAGGTAGATTTAGGTTTTTCTTTATTGAATCTGAGAGTCTGGAGGAGCACATGGAAGCACAGCTTGTTCCCAGACCCTTTGTGTACTCTGAATACAGTGGTGAGCACAGTGGAGGCTCCAAGCTTCGGGGCTGGTTCCAGGGCAAAGGCTGTGCTCCTGGCTCTCAGGACATGCTCCAGGGCTCTTCTGTATGTGGAGGTGTTGCAAGATTTTTCTGGGATAGGGGATTTAGAGTCCTTTGAATGATCTTGAGTTACAAAACAAGGTGGTAGTGTTGTGCTTCACATGCCAAGCTGTTTTGATTAGTTATTTTGTAAACCAAGGGAACCAAACCATGTGATTATTAGACAGGATAGGCAGATCTTTCTTGTACCTAGCAGAGTGCTGTTCTCTACTCAATCTCAACTCAATACTCAACTCAATCTTTGGTTGATAAAGGCCTCTTCCATAAATGGTGAATGCACTGGTTTTTGTTTGTTTTCCCCAAGCCCAATGGCAAGAACCAGAGCTCTTTAACAGTCTCTGTAGATTTGGTCAGTTGTATCTGGTCGTGGAAACTTCTCAAGTTGCTTCACCACTGTGTATTAGGGTAAAAGGAGTGTAATCCCAGTCCATCAGGAGTACTAGTTAATCAGCTGGAATATCCTGTTATTCTTGGCCCTCAGCCATGCTGCCAGAGCATTGCTCCAGGGAGGATGTAGTGAGAGGTCTCAACAAGTACAGCATAACCTTCTGGGTACCTGGCTATTCCCTGCGAGTTTTTGAAGCCCTGATGATGTTTCTGACAAGGTCTCTGTTTTCTCGGCCAAGGAAAATTCTGAGACACGAGTTGGATTTAGAACAAGCTAAATATTTGCGTGTGTTTAAAATACACATGAAGGCCACCCAGGCAATCTTAAGTCTTCAAGTACCAACTGCTGGCAATAGCAGCAAATAAGTAGAGAGCAAAGATTACCAGGGTTCACAGATCTTGATGATCTCCTTCATGATCCTGTGAGTTTCTGAAGGGCATGAAGTCCCAGGATAGCCTGACAAAGAAAAGAGACTTTGTTCCCTGTTAATCATTTATTGCTGGGCTTTTGTTGAATAGTGTCACAGCAGGAGTGTTTCACTCACTGGTTTCACTGACTGGCAAGGAATGATTGTCCAGACATTCAGATCAGGCAGAGTCTGTGACCCACAGGGGTCACTGTGCCTGGTACCCCTTGTGCCAGGGCCACGCAGCAGCATGGGCTTTGAGCCCAGCCAAGGGCTTGGCACACTGAGGTGCTGTGCATAGAAAACCACTTTTAGTGTCACTTCACAAGTGGAGGCTTGTCAGGATGTTTGAAGGGCAAAACAGATGCCCAGCTCTCTCTCTCGTGTCGGCTGGCACCTCAGTGACGCCCTCTGTTTGGTTGTCTGTCCTAACTCCATTGCCTCTCTGTGCCTCATGTCATCTCAGTCTTTACTGTTTCTTCTCCTCAGCCTCAAATCCCATTCTCTCTGCATTGTCCCAGTTGTATCATCTAAATCATGCCAGTGTGGGGAGCAAGCCACTTGTGACCCCCCACCTTGATTTAGACTAAGCTTTGCATGGCTCCAATGTTGTCCTTCAAGATGCAGTTCCTGTGAGTTATTCCTCCATATTTTGTGCCACCTTTGCCCTGGGGTGGCTGTTTGTGACCTGGCACTGCTGTGCTTGTGCCTTTGGGGCAGACCCATCACAGCCTGAGCCCCATCTGTGCTGCTCACATCACTCTTCTCTACCAGCCTGGCAGGGATTTTGTCAAGAGAGTTTAAAGGCCAACTTCTCCTGAGGGGGTGTGTCATTCCATCCAAAGACTCTGCAACTAGAAAGTAATTAATGTTCAGGTGGAATACAAAGAGAGTTTGTTCTCTGAAAGCTGTTTCGGGCAGCAACAAGATTATCATCTAAGAGGTTATTTGAAAAATCAGCACATAGGGTTACAAGTTTCTTGAAGATCCTCATCTTCTGAGGAAAAGTAGTTACTCCTGCATATATGTGCTTGGGCAAAACTGCAGACCTGTGCTGGAAAGTTGGCACTGTTAAGGGGAGGCAGCAGAAAGAGGAGGGGTGGCGTGAAGGAAACATGGATGGATATAAGTGGTACCCCAAAACAAGAAGGCTTGCTTGAGTATAAAAACTGGGTCAGTTTTTACTGACCTCTCTCAGGAAGAGACAGTGCAGGCAGAAACTGCAGGTGGCATAGGAACTTGGGCAACTTCTGCCACCATGCCCTCCCTCCCCTGCAGCAGTGACGTTTTTATCTGAGACATGGATATCAAAAGGCTGCTGTACTTGCAGCGGAGTTAATTAACACAACCTGAAAGACATGGAAATTGGGAATCTAGTTTGTGCCAATCTGACAGTATGACCTTGTTCAGAGGAATGAAGAAGGCTGTAATGAAAGTATGAGTTTCTGCAGAAATTCACACATTTCTTGCTTCTGTCTGTCAATGGCTGTACTAACAAAGAACAAGAGAAAAGGACCAGTTCCCTCTGTCAGGTGTTCTGGATTGCAGTGTAACCCAAGCCAAGCTGCCAGCCCTGCCCACATGGCTCAGGCAGTGAGGCAGTGCTGTGGGGCTGGGAGCCTTTGCTCCCTTGGGTGGCACTGGGTGAGTGGCCCACATTACCTTGCCTGGATGTTTGTTCATGCCACTGAAGGCCTCAGGGAGCAGAGGGCTCCGCTTCTAAGGCATCCATGGTGGGTTTCCACGAGGGAGCCTCCATCCACAGCTACTTCCTGAATTTGCTGAGTGTCAGGGAGAGACCAGGGCATTGATTTGCACATGGCAAGAACCTTGAGAGAATTGCTTGTATATTACTTTTTACCAGCATTTGCTTATTGTTAAATCTGTGCTGTGCCATTCCCTGGGAGCTGTAGCTGGTACTCAGCTGAAACAGTTGTGTTTGAATGGTGTGTGGTAAGATGTTTAACATCTTAAAAATTACTCCTGTGGTATATTTGGAGCTCCTTACAGCTCCTGTCAGCAGATCACATACAATGTCCCAGAGCTTACAAATGATGACAAGCTGACTGCCCCTTTTGTTGTGTGAATTATGTGCCAGCATATACAAAACCTGCTCCCTGTCGGGGAACGGGTATCTAATTTAAGATAGTTCCTCAGGGGAGCTCAGGAGGCGATGAAAGCTGCTGGTTGGATTGGAACTTCCTCCTCTGCAGTTGCTAGGATGGTGCTTGGATTTTCCCTGGTGCAGTCAGTGCCCTCGGTGAAATCCAGGCATATATTTTATAATGGAGCAGTACCTGGCCCTTGTGCTTGGTCGAAGCTGGGGGCTGGCGTGTGTCTGTGTGAATGCCAAGTCCTCACCTTCTCCCTCCCAAGCATTGATAGAAATCCTCTCTCCCCATGTCAGAATGTGCATAATAGCTGAGACCTTTGACTTCTTCTGTACTTGTGTGAGTATATGAGTCATGGGAGCCGAACTCTGAATCCAGCAGGGAGTGATTTGCTGGCACGACCTTCCCTGTTTCATTGTGCCAGTCTAGATTCCATTACTGCCTCCTGACACTGAAAAGTGTTCATCCACACTACTGCATATTCTGAGGGTTGTGGTTAAAGTAAAATGCTCTTTAACTCAATGGTGGTATTGATTCATTTTTGATGTCTGGAGCCACTAGCAGTAGAAGGCTGTTGAGTAAAGACTTCTGTGTTTACATGTGTGATTATTGGAAATATGGGTCTGCAGGGAGGGCTAGAACAGCGAAAAGCCACAAACTGCATTAAGTGAAAGTTGTGGGTGTTCAGGAAGACCAGGCATATGCTCTGCAGTTATTCTCCCCTGGATCTTATGGCAGACCCCATAAGCCCTAAATGTGGCAGGCATTTCAAAAACCTTGGACAGGAGCTAGGGAAATCAGAGGCCCAAGTACTTGTGGGTGGAAGTAAGCTTTACTGTAGGAACAATGGATTGGGAAACTGCAGTCTTGTATTTTTAACAGCTGCAGCCTTCTTTTACCTGGGTCGTATGAATTCAAGTGTCAGGTGATGAAACCTGCCTGAGATAAAGGACTCTTTCTTACGGGTCATTGTCTCAGGTACAGGTGGGATCCATTTGTGCAGAAAAGTGGAGACAAAACCAGTGATTCATGTGCTGAGGCAGCTGCTATTTATTTTTAGATCACAAAAAGAAAAAGATGGCATTTCTGACGTCAGAAAGGCTATTACATGACAGCAGTCGGACTTAGAGAAGTTAGTTAAAAACGCCTATTTAGTAGCTCTTTTCTCCAGTACCCTCTGTGTCACAGATAAGACCTAGGTCTGGTATTGGCAGAAAGAACCTGACTGATAGGCTGTGATTGCTCTGAATAGTAATAATAGAGGTGATAATTGCAGTTAAGTTCTCTCTCTGTTCCCTGGGTTCCTACTCCATCGGGTGGTGACCTAGGGATGCTGGTGTATGTAGCAGTGGGGAGGAGCTGAGCCACACGTAGGCACAGAAAAGCACTCCAAAAAGTGTTTTTACCTTTTCAGGCATTGGTGGTGGTAGTTGGACAGCCCGAGCGGCCCAATTTAGCAGTCTGGGATAAATGGGCTGAGACTGGAGGCTGCCAGCAGCAGCAGGACAGTTTCCTTCAGAGGGTAGCTCAGTGCTGTGATGCTGGGTAGTCTAAACTCATCTTCTCCAACCCTCCCCACTAACTGTGGAGGTATTACTGCAGCCATCTGTAATAATGGCATAAAAATTGAGTTCAGTTTGGCTGAAAAACCTTGTATTTTCTGTGGAATAGTATTGTAATGGGTTGTAAGTTATGCTTGCTCAGTTTCCCCCACTGACATTTTGGGGCAATGAATTTGTAAATGAACACTACCCCTATCCTGCACCACTAATTTTTGTGCTTGGCTCACTCAGTTTGCTGTGTATTTCCATTCCCATCCTTCTAAAAAACAGAAAAAGAGATTTCTCACTTCCACCCAGGCCTGTTTCTGGCCCCTGCTGATTTTCTCCTCCCCTCTCAGTTGCTTCCTTTCAGTAGCTCTCTGCCTGCTGGGTCAGTCAGTGTTCTGCTTACAAAAATAACCCTATCCACTCCTGCTTGTACTTGATTTTGCATCTGCACTGGGAAGGCAGGGCTGGGATTCTCCCAGGAGAAACAATCCCTGTTAGCATGTGAGCCCCGTGGCCCACAGGAGCCTCTCTGACCACTGGCTGGCAGAGCATGAGCAGACAGGGTGGCTCAGCTCTGCTTTTACTGAGCTCACTGTCCAGTCCCACCAGCAAAACCTGCCTTTGGCTGCAGGGCACCAGAATGCACAGGGCTGATCCCTGGACAGGAGCGAGGAGAATCAGAGCATTTGCTCAGAGATCCTATAAAAACCTGTTCCCTCCTATTAGTTAGATAGCGGTTTGTGCTATTTTTTCCTTTTGGGACTTAACCCTTTGTGTGATTTGGAGGCTTTGGTCTCAGCTTAAAGCTTTCTGCTTCAGCATAAAGTTGTTTGTGGCCTGTGCTGCTTGTGAACATGTTAGAAACTGGCTGCCCACAGCTCCCAGCATGAAGGGAGGGGGGTGTCATGTCCCGCCTGGGGGAGTAGGAATAGGGAGCTTGGGTGGCTTCTGCAGATTCCCATGGTGCAGTCAGCTGGTGGTGTTGGCCAGCAGCCACTGCAGCAGCAGGATTTGCAAACCATATATTTGCTAAGGCACTAGTGCTTGTGGCAGGCAGAAAGGAGCAGAGCCTTAGGAGCTGCATGTGGCAGCAATGCTGAGCGTGCTCTGTCCACAAACACTCTGCTCTGACTGGCACAATTTGATTTCACCCTGATTAGATTATTTCAGTTAGCGTTAAGCACAGCTGTAGGTATTTTTTTTATCTGGTGTATCTTCAGCACTTCAAAGGAGAGCAGTGACTGTGTGACATTGCGGCAATGCTCCCTCCCTCCAAAAAAACCCAAACCAGCACATGTACACGTTGTCTTCAGTCAGAGCAGAGTCAGCTCAGAGTTGGCCACTAAACCCTTTCCAGGTTCTGATGAACTTAAGGGATGTTTTGCTGGCTGCACTGCGATGAAAGGCATGATTTTGATGTTAACTGTGTACTTGCAGCCTGTGGATCTGAGAGCCAGCACAGAGGGCACTAAGGGAGCAAGGGGTGCCAGCCGAATGTTTTGCTTGGGGGCTGCCTTTCACAGGTCTTTCATTAGGTGCAAAACATCTTTTTTCCTGCAGCTGGTCCTTTTACTCAGAAAAATCAAATGCAAAAAAAATTGTGCACTTTCTGCCTCATGTTTCTTCCACTTGTTTTCTTTTCCTGGGACTCTAGACCTTACTGGAGTTACCAGTTAGTGCTGGTACTGGTACGTGTGAGAAATTGGGTTTTGTGATGAAAAGAGAACTAAAACATGAGTGCCCGGACATACAGCTTAAATTTTCATTTAATGGCTGTGTATCAAAAATAAACAGTGCCCAAATTTCTTCAGAGATGTGGGGTTTCCGTAGTATTAGTTGTGCACTCCTGGGCTTCCAGCCAATCCTGTGATTTTAAACTTATCACCAGAAAAAAAAGGTTTCTAGCATGGAGGGTTTGGCAGCAAGAGTCCATACATGTGTGGCTGTGCTTGTGAACTGTCTGATGTAGTGCCTGAGAGACACACAGGCAGCTGAACTGCTCAGCACATGGCTAACATCAAATTAATGGCATTATTTCTGAAAGCAAATTCCTGCTGCAGCACAGTTACAGTCAATGCTCACATTCATTGCTTTTGACAGCCTGATATAACATAATATAATTTAAATGCCCATGTGAGATGGAAGCATAGGCATTTATTTAAAAAATAAAACCAAAAGCCCACTCTTTTTATACATAAAATTACTTCTCAAAGCAATAAATTAGTAGCCATACAGTGCAATTGACTTGCAAGAGCCCCTGGATTTCAGTGAAGAGCTCTTTTTAAAGATCAATAGGGAAGGCTGTAGCATGAGTGCTTTTGCTACTTAGGTGTTCAAACAAGTGCTTGGTGTTAATTCCTTGTCAGGCTTTGATCGAGGGTTTGGTGGGGCACTCAACTGAGTTTGAGAGCAAGCTAGCCATGTATGTCCTTCACCTTTGTCTTGTTAGGCAAATCCTGTAAGAGAATTACAAATACAGACCCTCCTTCCTAAGTTGCCATGGCTTCACAAAGCAGTGATATCCTTGTGCTGGCAAGGCCAGAATCAGAGGGTTTTCTGACTATTTGCTTCTTTGGTAATTGCCTGATTGTTCTCATTGAGGTTGTCCTTGTTTGTTCATTTCCACCTCCCAGGCTGCTCTCAGGGTTGTGTTTGGCTGTGTCACATAATTTGGGAATATAAAAAGTGGTGGACCAGCAGTTTTGTAATAACTGGGCAGCCTTGCCCAGTGTGGTGGAGTGGTGGCTGTCTCTTGGTACCCAGCACAACCATTTAGATTTTAACTGCACCCTTCCAACAGCTGGAAAAGAAGGCAAGAAATGGTGTGGGCATTTATAATAGGGAGTGCCATACCAGCAGAGATAGGACAGTGTTCCCTCTTCCCAACCATTTGTCATGCCATGTGCTCTGGGATTGACTGCTTGGCTGCTCAGTGAACTGTCACCAGCCTCCTAGAAAACTAACCAGGCTCATGCAGAACAGCTCTGTAAATCCCTTTAAGTCATCCTCTCCAATGCAGACCTGTGGGGCGGGATGCAAATGGCAAATTAAATCAGAGTAAAAGTTTTGGGTTTTGTGTGGGATGGCCTAATATTGAACAACTGTCAGATTGGCCTAGTTCAGGAGTTTAAATAAAAGTAATTTGAATCAGAGAGAAGTGGTTTTCAGGTAACGTGAATGTTGTTTTTAACACACCACATTTACATGGTTAACATCAGGCTCCATCCCTGGGTCTGGCTACCCACCTGCAGTCACGTATCCACTGGGTGTGCACAGCACATGGTGTGTAATGCCATTTGAGCCACAAGTGAGGTGAACATTTGGTCTGAGTTACAACTTTGGGGCCATTCTAATTTCTGCTGACTTTGCTCATTGTTAATTTATTCATTTAGTCTATTTATTATAATGTATTTACTAATTTTTATTAACTTTCTCTGTGTCCCTTTGCTATGGTATCTGAACCCCTAGAGAGATTTGTGTCTCAAAGAGGACCAGGCTGATCCACTGGAACAAGCCATTCATGGCTGAATGGGCTTTGTGCAAGTGCCATAATCCAGATTCCTGCCCACTTTCCCTTGAATTACTAAGAGACCTGCTTTGATATGGGACCAGATTGTTTTGGAGTTGCCTTGTGAATTTTCCCAGCCACCTGAAGTAATGCTGATGTTGTCCTCTTGTCCCTTACAACTGGATGCACTGAAGAAGATGCTGTGCTTTGTAAATGGTATCTGCAGAGATGGTTGCTCCTTAGCTCTTGTCCCAGCAGTTGTCCTTAGGTTAGCTGCTGCTGCCAGGAGGCTGCTGGCTGGGATGCATCACCTTAGGGCTGAGTGTCTTGGCAAGGAAGTGAATGCCCTCAAGGCCTTGAGTGCTTCTTGCAGGTGTGGTTTTGGTTTTGAGACTCATGCAAGTATCAGGTGCAAACAGGATTTTTCTTTTCCCTGAGTAAGGAGTTGGGACATACAGAGCAGTCAGGACTGGTTATGTGCTTCCCAGTGCTTTTCCTGGAAAAGCTTGGGTTTCTACTTGCTCAGCCCCCAGTGCAGTGAGAGACAGGCAGGAAAGCCTGGAGCCAGCATCCATGTGGCTGATTCATGAAGTAAATGAAGAAAAGATGACTTGAGGAATAATTTGGGTTAGATACAGAATTTGTAAGAGACTGTTCCTGTTAACTATCCAGCTTCTCCTCTTTGTCATCATCCTCAGCCTTGTTCTCCTAGGCATTCTAGCTGCTGGCTACAGTGCACTGAGCAGATCAGCCCTAGAGCTCTGACCTTGTTGCTTGACACAACCTTCAATCATTTCATTTGGTTTTTCTATCAAAACTGCACACAATGATCTGTTCTGCAGTAGTTATGCTTTGCTGCTCTTGCTTACAGAGATTCAGCACTTTATGTATAATGGTGACTGCCTTTCCCTAGCTGGATGTTTCCCATACATCTCGCATCTGTTCTCTATGTGATATAATTGATTCTCAGTTGTTTCCTTGCAAATTTTTGCTAGACCCTACTTTGGGAAATGGGAGAGAAGGTCTCTGGCTGTCAGTAACATGCTGATATACCTAAAGGAGATGCTCAGTTTGATATCTGAAATCACCAGCACACCCTGCAAAATGTGATGACTCAGGCCCCAGCGAGCACTCAGTCAGATCGCCTGATTTACTCAATGTCAAAGTTATTGTTGGTTTCAGCCAGGTAGAAACAAGCTCTTGTGTTTGGTTTACAATGGGTAAGTGAGAAGCTGTGCCCCTTAAATGATACACCAGTAGTACAAGGAATGCCATATAAGTGCCATCTTTTATATTTGTGGCCTTTTTATTTTGCTGTCAGGAAGTGAATTTCTGCTGTGCAAGGGTTTAAAGATAAACTGGCAAGTAACATTTGGACCCTGCTTTTCCTGTAGTGTAATCATTTTTGTAATCCTTTATTTTTCAGTGTGTGAGGAGTGATTATAGCTTTGTGTCTAATCTTTGTGTACAGTAATTTTTCATGCCAACATGTGCATTATGATCTCTGTCACAGACAATAAAGCAAAACTGTTGACAAGCTATCTGCAATAATAATGAAAAGGGTGGGTTTTTACAGTCTGCATTGATTCAGCAACACTGTGTTTTTGGAGTTGTCTGTTCTGAAATGTGAATGTATCATAATCAAATTCAAATCAATTGTTCCCACATTTAACTTTGAAGGAGGGATGGAAAAATACCTGCTTTTTGTAATAAGTTTAACATAACAGTGTAATCTTTTCATTAATGATTTCCTACCCAAGATTACATTTTCAAAGCCATATGCAGTCATTTAATTGTGTGCCTCCTTATTAATATTAAACACAATTAGTCCTACTTTGAAAATGCACCCCTTGCAATAAATGCTGCCTCCATGCAGAGTATCCCAATGTGAGAGCAGCTCTCCAGCATTTGGAGTCCCTTGGCACAGATTTTCAGTGCTGTTACCGTGCCTGTGTTGCCTCTGAAATGTGGAGTGGCGCGGTGCTTGCGGCTGTTTTATTTGACTGTGTCTGGCTTTTTCAACCACCCGCTGGCATCCACTGGCAGCCTCTGGAGATTTTACTTTGTGATTAAATAGCAATGAGAGAGCTTGATTCCTTGAGAATAAGTTAAAAAATAACAATAATATCACGAGCATGATGTGGGATGGTGTTAAGACCTCCGTTATTTGTTTGTATTTACTCAGCCCTTGAGGACTGGCAAGAAAAGCTCCCATAATGTGCTATCAGAGAATGTGTCTGCTCAGGAGATAAGCAACTGTCTGCTTTAGCAGGCAGTAGATTAGAAAATGGCTTTCACAGCTACTGCTTCAGCCTCCCTGGAAACACGGCCAGTTTGGAACGCCAGGAAAGCCCCATTGCTCAGCATGGGATTTTCTGCTTCACCCAGAGCAGTGCAAGGTGCTCGTGTGGGGCACCGGTCACTGCTGTTCACTCCTGCTGGGCCTTCAGGGTCCTCCTGCAGCCCCTGGTGCCGGCGTGGGAGCTGCCAACACAGAGGCTGAGGGTGCTGCCAGTGCCATGACTGGGGTCCCCAGGGCTGGGGGTGCCCACCTCCTGGCCTGTGTGCTGCAGGGTGTTTCCTAGAAAGCATAGAAATAGTAATTATTAGTGTACATGCCCATATATTTATATTTAGGTGAAATATACATGCAGTGTGTATAAAAGAAATAATATTGTGACATTGAAAACAAAATGGTGCCATTCACCTAACCCAGCTTTCATTTCCCCAGCCCCAGAGCAGGTTGCTGTTTGATATAGAGCTGTCATCTTGACTCATAAAAACTTTGGTATTTGATATGGAAAAAAACAACTGAACCTACAATTATATGGAATTTCTCCCATTTACAGCCATTGCCAGTGTCTGTCTAGAGCTCCTTGTGCTTCTTAACGCCTTTCATGGCTAGTCACGGGAACTGAACAATATTTAAAACCATGTCAGATTATGAGTTTTCTTAGCAGTATTAACCTGTCAAGGTAAAGGCTTATAATCTTGCAGTTGCTTGACAAGCTGCATTATTTGTCCTGTAACGTTAATTTGTGCTGAGGCTCTGCAGTTCAGTGTAGTTAGGTGTATGAAACCTGACTTTTAATGTTCCCTAAGGCTAACTGAAAATGGACCCCTTGATCAGTTTTTGTTAGAATACTTGATGGGTCTCTTCTGGCTTAATTCACTGTCCTGCCAAATGCTGAGTTCAAACTTTCTCATGAGTATTTATTTTCAGAAAGGCCGATGATACCAGTGGCAGAAGGGAGATAGATGGATAGATGCTGAAGTGGACTCTCATGGTCTCCCCTTGTCTGAAAGAGAGATGCTTTGTTTGTAAGGGCAAGCAGGATGGTTCTGTGCACAGAGATGATCACAATGACTGGTTTGTGAAGGTTGTTTCAATGCAATCATGCTTGTAAAGTTTACTCTAGATTCTATCCAGTATTTAGTTTGTTAAGGTGTTGACACAATTTTACCGACATTCTTCTTAAGTGGATTATGCTCACAGCCAGTTTTTCAAAGCAAACAGATGGCTTTTCAAACGGAGCATGCACACAGATTTTTTTTAATGGTGTCTCTAGAATTGTGACAGCTCTGTCAGTGAGGGCTAGTTTGTCGTTAATTTTCTCATGACAGATGATTCAAAATAATTTTTGCTTTTTCGTCTTGCTCAAATGAACCAGCTGTTTAAAAATAAAAACCACAAGGAGACTAAGACAAATCAGTTTGTCTGTACATGAATGGAATTGCACTATTTTGGTAAGTCCACTTCTGTTTTTAGATCACTGTAAAATAAGAATGTCTTTAAAATATTGGAAGTATGCTCAGGAGGCATGTGTTTCTTCTTGGAACCTGAAGACATGTTGTTCATTGCCTCAGACAAAATCTGTAATCTGAATTTCCTGGTTACTCAAATGTGAAATCAGAATATGTATATGGGAGAGCGGGTGGCTTGGCATTTTCACGTGGGATGTGAAGTCCCTTGGCTTCTGGGGGCTTCAGATGTGAGTCTTGGAAGGGCAGAGTCAGGCTGCCATCCTCCAGGTGGTGCATCTAATCCCAAATAGTGTCTGTCCATGTGTGTCTCAGTCCCTGGACAAACACACGGTTTGTGGGCTGCCCTGAGAAACATTTCCAAGCTTTGCCCTCACCCTGGAGAGGGGTTGTTTCTTGCACAAAGGGGATTTTTCTGTTCTTGCACATGAGCACACAGTGCCAGGTTGGCTTGGAGAAGTTAAGGCTGCAAAGCATGGTCACACTGATTTTTCCCTGTTTGATGGTGAAGTCTTTAGTGTCGTTGGTCCTGTGTGCATAAGAAGTAGCAGCCGGGGTATTTAATTCTAAACCCAAACTATTTAAAACTGCCTTTGTGCAGTTTGAAGGGAAGGAAGATGTATGGAGGAGATACACCCTTTCTGATAACATTATCATGTCATTAATGATACATATTTTGCTTATGTAGCGGTGTTGTCCCTGTCACTACAGCACTGGCTCTATTCCTGTACCATTTGCAGACAGGGAGGGACACCAAGGTGGGCTCGGTGCTCCAGGCAGCTCTGGGGCTCTTGAATTCCTGCCTGCTATCTTTAACCATAAACAAAGCCTCTGACATAAAAGCAAGCTCACAGCTACGAGAAATATCCGCTGCATAAATTATTCTTGTTTTGTTTTTTTACACCGTGCCTGCTGACTGGATCCCAAGCTCTTTGTCTGTGTATTCCCATAACTGTCACGCTGCCGAGACACAAATCCCTCTAAAGAGCTTCATAGCAAATAGCACAGAGCTGCTCACGCAGTCCCAGTGCTTTTTGTTATTCTCACACTGAGTTGTATTCCCAGCATCTGGATGGTGATTTGCATCGTTCAGCAGGGACAAATTCATGACACCAGGAGATGAGGCAATCACGTTCTCAGGCACAGGCTGCCGTCCCTGGATGACGTGGTGACCCACGTGGTGTTTACCAATGCTGCAGCCTTGCAAGCCACCATTGTTTCTTGGTTGTGAACATTGTGTACAGGGGTTCAGGCCCTGTGAGTCCAGTGCCAGGCACTGGCAAAAAGGGAACTGTGCTCATCAGTGTAGGATAAATGCTTCCTCTTAGCTCTGGGAAAAGGGAGAGCAGAGATGCTCCCACTGCTGGAAGGTGTCACACTGTGACTCATCCAACACATCTGATCTGTTTTGAGAACCCAAGGAGGGGCAAGTGATCAGTCCCCTCCAGTGAGCCCAGTGTCCTGCTTTTGTACCCTGTGGGGCCCATCAGAGTACCTGTGATTTGCAGGAGATCAGGTTGGCTTGCAGACATCTGAATGTGACATTTCAGTTAGTGAAGGTATTCCTTATGAGTGTAACCAGCTGCAGCATGTGCTGTACTTCAAGCTGTACTTGGGGTGACATTAGGAGAAGAGGAGCTCAAGTTCTTACTAATACTGAATTTTAGCAATCAGATGCATCTCCTGGCTTTTATTTATTTGTATCCTGTAGCTCCAGAATCTTGTCGCTTCATGGCACTTGAGATATCAATATTGCATAAATATTCATTTTGGTATTTATGAACCCCAACTCCTTAATACAAATTTCATGTAACACATTTTTCCTGATTGTTACAAATTGGATTGACATCCTGTTAGTCACCTCATGTTTACATGCTCTCAGAAGATACAGAAGCAGCATGTTGTTCATGAAGTCTCATTCCTGTTTGCCTTGCCAAAGGTGCCAAACAAAACGGTTCAGAAGGATTCACTGGAGTGCTATGGGATGATGTGTTTCATATGGGCACAGCTTGGCCTGCTCTGCTCAAGGAGGCCCCAAGGCTGGGTATCAAATCCAGGTGCAGGGAGGGGTGGGTTATCAGGGTCTCTCAGCTCCTAAGGGGCCCCCCCTGTCTGGGAACACACAGCCATGGCCATGTGGGATCTGGTGCCAGGGAGCAGGGAGGGAACAGTGGCATGGGGAGAGGGGTGCCATGTGCCATCATGCCTTGGCCCTGGCAGGACCTTGCTGTTGACTGTGGAAGAAGAAATGCCTTCTCTCACTGCCTCCTTCAATTCAGGCTAAAATTATCTCCCAAGGGTGGTGACATTGAAGTCATGAAACTTGTCCCACCCTGTGCAGTGCTGGCTGCGGCCTTCCTCACTGTGCTGGCACCAAGCTGCAGGAGGGGCTTGTCACATTTCCAGGGGGCAGAGATGATTTGAGACGGGACCTGGGACGTGTAGGGACATGAGAGCAGTATTGCTGCTTTTGGCCCTTAGCTATGTGTGCAATCCCTGACTCTGTCCTGCATGTCTGTGCATCCCCAGGGCCAAGGAGATCTCCTGAAGAACGCCAAGAATGAAGCCCTGGAGAACATGAAGCAGATCCAGCTGGCGTGCCTGTCGTGCGGACTGAGCAAAGCTGGGAGCGGGCAGGCGGATGCCAAGGCAAAACGGTGCCTGGAGGCAATACAGGAGAAGGATACTGGAGATGAGAACGGGAGGCTGTGAGGGGAGGCAGAGCTGTTGCATTTGTCACAGATTTCAATAACTCTAAAACTATTTTTTTAAAGCATTTAAAAATTCACACAGGAGTGCCCTCTACAGGGTGTGATAGTATTAAAATCCTCACAATGTCAGTATTTCAATGCAGTTAATTTATCCAAGTTAAACTCTGGTAGTGAGATTTCTAATGAAGCCAAGCTGTCTGTATGCAAGTGCGCGTGTGTGCGCACGTGCAAATCCTGTTGACACCCTTTCATGCATTACATTAGCCATTTGCTAATTTATTCCTTTGTCATCTTTGAATAGGCCTGTTCATTCTTAAGATCAAAACAAATTGAGAGCACTTCTATCAGTTTTGGGCTTTATTTTACTCTCCAGCTTTTATAATTTTACTTGCAGGTTACATTACTGTTATGCTGTTTAAACAAACAAACAAAACACAACAAATATCACTGACAGCTGCTCTTGTGAGGATAAAACCGGTGGTTTGCTGCAGACCCTGAAGGTGATTTTTAGTGAAACAATTACAGCCAAGTAAACAGTATATTAAATGGTCAGAGTTGCTAGGTAGATTATCAGTAGATTTGAGGTGTATTTTTTGCTGAAATTAGCAAACTACTCTTCAGGGTACACCCAGACAACACATACTAACGTAAGAACTAGCTAATTTAGTTTATTCCAGAAAAACATTGCTACCTTGTAGGTCTGCAAGACAGCTACAGTCTTTGCTGATAGGCATTAACCTGAGTAGTAACTATCATAGCTAGTCAGCCCTGTAATTATGGGGAGAGCTGTGAATACCCTTTGGTGGTCATGAACTCTGAAGGTGACCTTCACGCTGTTCTGAAACACCCAGTGGTGCCAGTATTAAAAGGAAGATTTTCCAGATTTCACAAAATGTGAGCTTTAGCACAAGACGTGTGAGAGGTCAGACTTAGCTTGCCACCTTCTGCATAGATGTTGGAGTCAGCTGGATGAAGCAAGCAGGCTCTGGCCTTATGTTTTTGTGGTTAAAATCATGCTGTGCTAGAGATGTAAAAGCAGGGCTGAAGATCTGCTACAGGTGTAGTGTAGAGAAATAGCTTGGGGAAAAACAGGGTGCCAGAGTTTTTGTGCAGCAGCTACAAATATCCTAACGCATGTCATGTGTTTGGGGTGGTTCTGAGAACTGGCTGCCTCTTTGTGCCACTGTGGGAAGGAGACAGAGAATGTCCCGAAGCAATGCATCCTCGTCCCTCCCGGTGTCCGGCCCACGTGTGCTCACAACATTCATTTCAATCGTTTAAGTACTGTGCTTGAGTGGAGTATTTGTGTTACCTTTAACAGGACTAAGTGTTTCATGGTTATAAAAAAGACTATATTTATTTAAAGCATTGCTTTTATTTTTAAAAGCTACTTTTTAAATTAATTTGATTAACAAATATGCTAATTTTCTGAACTTAACAAAAAGTAATTGCTGAAAGTTTGATTGTTGGAAAATCTTATATAGCTATTGTGTTAAGTTATTTTTGACTTCTTAATAACACTATTATGTTCATGTTGCACATTACTGAGAGAGTAAAGCTATGAAACAACTTTGACCCATGATTTTGCAGTGATTTAACACATGATCCTGGATGAAGTTTGGTTAGAATGGGTAAGTTTCTTGAGAGAAGGTCCTGCTCTAACAGCAGCTGTGTTATTGCGAAGGTTGTAACTCAGGTGCCTTAAATACATTTAAGGTATTGTTCAGATTCATCCCTAAACATTCTGTTTATCTCTCAATTAGATTGTGAGTGTGCATTCAGACTTCACTGAGGTCTGGAGAAGTGTCTTTCATGTTTCAGGCAAGGCATAAAGCCCACAAAAATGGTGAGAGTGTGCATGTTCAAATTTTGCCCTCTTGGATTATGTTTGTACAAAAACAACACTTGGCCTTCACTAGTTACAGTTAGGGATGATGGAAACCATAACCCCAGCACCATCAGCTGCGAAGGATCAGCCGTTGGAAGGATCCCTCTCGGAAGGGAGAGGTTGCTTCAGGAAGGGTGGGTGGCTTACCTCTTGGTGCTTCATTTAAGTCTAGAAATACCTTGATTTTCTTGGTCAAAGAGCCTGTCCTAATGTCTGAACAGGAACTGCTGGCAAAATACCTTCTCTGATGTTAGGAACAAACAAACATGAAATTACAGAGAGAAGGGCTTTCTTTCTGTGCTCTGTGTACAGGGGGTACTGCACAGCTCTCACTCTGGATGCATCCAGAGTGGCTGGATGGAAATCCCATAGCATGCACACACACCTTTCATGCCATGTTTAGCATTCATGTCATGTCCTATGCCAAGGTCATGCATTCTGTGCCAAAATACAGGAGTAGAGAGTTTGGGGCACCCTGGACTGCCCCAGGCAGTTGGGACAGTTCGTGATGCTGGCACCCAGAACCCTGCATCTGAAGCAGCTCCACCCTTCCTCCTGCACCAAGAGAGAGGCTGGCAGCAAAAGCTAATCTGGACTTCCTCTGAGCTCCTTTGAAGTCAATGGGAGTGGAAGTGAATGATAAAGTGGCAGCTGGTGTCATAAAAGTTCAGCCTTGAGTGAGAACACATGGAAAAATCATATCCAGCATCAGCAACAAACATAGACGGGACTGAGTGCCTGGCCTTTTTGGAAAGTGTTTCATGGTGTGCCTGGCTTCTTGCAGGGGCACAGCCTCCTTCTCTGGGCCCTCTGCTGGTACAATTTGCATTATATCCTATGCGAATGGGTGGATATTATCTGTATCACATCTATGGAAGTTATGTCAGGAAGGTGTTACAGGTATTTGTAGTTATTTACAGTGTAGTTGAACAGCTAGAAATTGGAGAAGTTCTCAGGGACTGGTGTGGGGAGCTGTCTGCCCTAAGGGAGCACAGGAGTACCGGGGTTCTCTCTGCCTTCATCTTTACAGTATTAGTTTTCTCTCTGTCATTCTCTCAACTGTAAGATAAGACTGATGATGTTTTCCTTCCCAGGCACAGATTAATTACACATTCCTGGAAAACCTTTGAGTTTGCTCTTGCTGTCAGGAGAACAACCAGGCACTGTAGCACCAGTGTCTGCCAAATCCTTCCACTGCTGGTGAGCAGAGGTGAGGCAGCACGAGTGGAAATCGCCACTCCCAAGGGCCTCGGTCCCTCCAGGGATGTCTATTCCATGTGCTTGTGTCTCACTCCTACCAAAGTGCACCTTTGGTCAAGGGTGGAAGAGGGGCAACCACCGCAAAGGTGTTGAATTCCTGCAGATTTCCCAAGCAAGGATGGGACAGGCAGCTCAGAGAGGCCCCAGCAGCACTTTCCATGGAGCACAGGACTGCAGTGTGACCTGTACTTGTGAGTGGGACATTGGGGGCCATGAGAAAAAGATGGATGCAGAGGTTTCACTTGGATTTTGCTGCTTATGTACATGCATGAAGGAATCCAGCCATGAGGCATGGGAAGAGGCTGAATTAGTCCAGCTCTTCACAGACCTGATTAGTCTTAAATCAGCAGGATTAGTTTTTACCAAATTTCATGAGCTGGCATGACCAGCAGGACTTGACCCCTTTCTCCTCCCTTTCCTGAACTCGGCATGACTTAAAGCATCGTGCTGTTCCGCTGCTTTCTGTATAATTTTTCATGTATTTAGTTCCCTGTTTTTAAAGGGATAGTGCAGCTTCCCAGTGCAAAAAAGGTGAAAGTTTTGTTCCTCTTTCTGAGCTTCATCTCCCAAAATAGATTATCAGATAATTGCATGCATAGAGAGCTCTTTCCTGTGTGATATTCCATCTCTCTGTTCAGACTAAAACATTAGGTCATAGCCTTCTTGGCATCGGTCCCAGTCCTACAGGGCAACAGCAGCCTCGGGCAGGGGACTAACTCAGGAAGCTTCAGAAGAAAAAGGTGAGGGGGTCACAGGAGCAGGATCTTCAGGCTCCACCACTCACTGTGGGGCTGGGCATGATGGCCCTGGCCCATATCTCAACAGTGTTGGAGTCTGGAATACAGATATGAAACACACCTCCAATAAAACCAGGATTTGGTTCTTTTTGGCCCCTCTCACTACCCAGGTAAGCGTGCAAATCCATCGGTTTCTATAACATTGTACCAGTGAAGCTGTCTCCAAATTGCCACACCAAGCAAAAGGCAGCTGGGGAGCACTGCTGGGATGCGTTTCATGGGTCCAAAGTGCGAGTGCTCTTTGAGACTGTTCTGCCACAGTCCTGGCAGGTTGCCTTTGCAACATTCTCAGGCAGAGCAGTCTTGCATTTGCTTTCCACAGCAAGTCCCTGAAAAAATGTTTCCTTTTTGAAATCATCTTGAGGGCTTTGTGAGTTCAGTAACCAAGATGTCACTGACCCGGCCAGAAATGTGATGCAAGTGCCGTCTCACCAGCTGTTCCTCCGCAACAGAGAGTACTGTGTGAACATGCCCCTGATCAAACAGGTCATGTTCTAAATGAGGATGTTACACTATTTTTGATTATTTGAAACACTTTATGAATAAATTGCTTTTGCAGAAAATATTCATGGAGTAATTCCAAGAAAACGTGCAGACATCAAATTCTCAGCAGACAAATCTTGAGCGGGAGACAGTGTTGTGTTTGACAGCTGTTTGCTGTGCGCAGTCCACACCATCCTCCTCTGGGAACTGGAAGAAAAATTAATTATTCCAAAGGCAAGTTTGAGTTATAGATGATGTTAGAAGTTCTTTTTCCTGTTAAGTTTCACTGCAGAGACTCACTCATTTAGAAAGACATGAATATAGTAGAATTGGGAAGCAAATGTGATACTTGAGGCCAAAAGCGTGCTTGGAGAGGAGGTGGCATGTTGAGTGTGGGGCTGTGCATGGGGGAGCACTGGGAGCCCAGGAGGAGCCATCAGCCCCCCTGCAGTGGCAGGAGAGGCTGTTTGGCCAGGGAGCATTTGGTAACCGGCAGAGTTGGTTTGCACCAGCAGAAGTTTGCACAGACCTCAGTGAGGGCTGGAGGTGCGATGGCAATTTGTCCCATCCCTGACCCAAGGATTACTTGGATTTTTATAAGGATTACTCCTACTAAGGTAGGAGAAAGAGGATTAATCTGGTTTGTTTGGAAGCACATATGGGGAGAATGGAGAATAGAGATGAATTATTTGTATGCTTCCTCAGATAGCGTCTGGTGAACCAGCTACACATAATGCAATTAAAAACAAGATAGAAATTATGGTTCAGAGAGCAGGAACTGCTGTGATTATTTATGATGCTGATGGATGGAGAGGGGAGTTTTGCAGTTGCAGCATTAGTGTGCCCTGCATGGGGGAAAAGCCGAGTGCTGCTGCTGCCTCCTGTACCTGGCAAAGAGGGCAGAGTATGGATTGCTGCTGTGCTTCATTGCTGGGTCCTCACAAGGGGGAAAGTCATTGTGCTGGAGGAGCAGAAACAGCATTGAAGAGCATACCGGTATTGGCAAGTGCATTGCTTGCTGGTGTTGATTACTCTGCCTTCAGGATTCACCAGCCCTTACTCAGCCATGCTTTGCTGGTTTGCAGCAGTCTTCCTCCCACAAGGTGTTTTCAAAGCCATTGGACATCTAGTTTGCTCCTTCTCTTTGTGTTCCTTGTGGACTCTAGTTTTTATGGAATCTGAGCAGCAAGAAGGAAATGCTTTTGGGAACCCAGTGTGTGGCCACAGGTGCCCTTCTCTGGGATGTGTGGGGCTGCTCCCTCAGAGACTGCCTGGTGAGGCTGTTTTTAGGAGGCTCAGATCAACCATAGCAAGAGGGGGCTCAGCTCCTACAAAGCCAAGCTTTAATTTCACCTGCTGATGCTGTGACTACATTTTGCTGGTATCTTGTCTGTAAGTAGCTGGTTATCCACGCAAACTGCTCTGCTGATTCCTGGTGAGACCCATCCCAGCTTCCCACTGCCTTGCCATGGCAAGCAGTATGTTGTCCCAACTCCTGAGGGACGGGGTGGCAGCACTGTTTCAGGACTGCCCTTAGACTTTGGTGTGGAAACAGACTTACTCTGAAGGATTTGATGCATTGACCAAGAAAACCATCTAGGGGTGTACAGAAACGGGCAGCTGATGATGTGTCACGGTACCCCTTTGTCAGATCAGCTGAAACATTTTGGAAGCAATTGACTACAGAATTGAATCGTCATCAGAGTAAACCAAAAATGCCGACTCCGTGAGACTGGTTTGCAAACTGTGTTTAAGTTGGCTTGGACTTCCTTCGAGGCTCATGCCCCTTAGGGCAAGCAGAAGATGATCCTTTGTTTCTGAAAAGCCTGCTTTGGTGTTTAGGGTCTGAGCAGAGGCAGCATGTGTGTAACTGCCTGCAATCCAGCATGCTGGGGGAATCAGCAAACCCAGGTGTGTCTTTTTTGGTTACTGATTCTAACTTGATATTTCTTAACAAGGTGATTGCAATTAACCAGTAGCTGTGATTCAGTTGGAATTGCCCCCTCCAGGTCTTGAGGAGATATGTGAAAACTCACACCGTGGTCTGTGACACACTGTGTGCACGGAGGCTGTTGCCTGGAGATTTTTTTTTGTTAATGCTTAAAGGTCATAATTACCATCAAAGGAGCACAAATATCCACAGGAAAAATGTTTCTACCAGGCATCAAATCAAGGACAGATGAAAGTCTCCAGTGTGGAGTCAGATGACAGCATTAATGAAGACAAAATGGTATCAGTTTTGATTTCTCTTATTATTTGTGTGAATTTGGATGTGAAAATTGACTGAATAGTATTTATTAATGATGTGTATGGAAAAGAGGCTTAGGCCTGGTGTGGAATTTTTATGGGGTAGCTTTACATCTTGGAGCCTCTGGGATCCCAGCTGTTCAGCAAGGAAAATACTGCTCATGTGTCCCTAGTTTCTAAGGGAGCAGATAGCTCTAAGACCTGTCCTTTTTTCTGGTAGGTGAGCAGGGCGCAGAGAATACTCAGAGCCATGTCCTGGAGAGGCTCAGGTGCATCCCTGTGTGATACCCTCCAAACACTGGGAGCTCCTCAAGAGGGGGCCAAGCTTGTGCAATTTCTCCTGCTTGGAGAATCTGCACAAACAGCAGCATCTCAGCCTGATGGGGTGAGCAGGGGGTCTCCTGAGCACTGCCTGGAGCTGCAGTTCTGGGCATGAGGCTGGCAGCCATGTGCAAGGCAGGTTTTCCTGGGCAGCTGAACCCTCTCTATTGAAATAGATATCTTTAGGCAGCCATTTGTCCCACCTGTTTCAGCTGTGCACTTCAGGAGAGGAATAGTTTTATCCCAACAGTGCCTGTTTCATTCTATATCTTACAAGTATTTATAGTGGAAACCCTTAAAGGGAAACCAAACTTTAATCTGCATAAAAGACAGCTGGCTGTGACAACTTGCCACAAGGTGTACTCTCGTACAAGGTCAGGTGGTGTATCTCTATGGTCATTTGTCAGGTTCTTTGAACAAGAAAATCCAGGGAAGCTGGTGGGGATTCAGGTTACCCTGCAGACATAGGGGCAGATGTCTGCATGTGGCTGCTGTTTGCAAAGAACAGTTTTGTCATTATAAATTATTGAATCATTAAATGAATTTGCACATCTGCAAAACCAAAGGACAGGGAAAAAGGGTGGCTTTCAGTCCCACAGCCCTTGTACTCTCTGTCTCGGGCACTGGGGCCTGAGGTGGACTGTGGCTCTGCCATGGGGTGACCAGCTGAGAGAACCCTGTGTAGCAAATCACAGAGAACGTCGCAGGGAGGAAATGGAGACCTGTCAGGAAGCTAAAGTGCCACATCTTGTTTTGTATGGTACTAACATTGCAACGTGGCCTGATGGGAACATGACAATAACCTGCAAGATACTGCAGTAGGCACAAGGACAGTTTCCTGAAATTTGTGAGGTCAGCACTGGGAGTCCTAGGGTGTCTCTGCTTTCCCACGTAACTTGTTTCAGCCCCCACAGTGAGGCAAATTAACCTTTTCCCTTTTATAGCATATCATGAATCCTCTATTTTTCCTGCTTCACTGAAAACAGTTGTACCTTCTCCTGGGAAAGGGAAATTGATTGTAACGAGTTCAAAGAACAAAAGCTAAGCAGGTGGCTTCCTAGATTATACACTTTTCTTGGCAAGAACTGCTTCTCTGAGCAATGTGCCTGCCTGCAAAAGTGAAACACCAAGAGCACTCAAATTCCCTGGGACAGGAGCAGCAGCAGCTGGAGAGTGAAGGCTCTGCAGAGTGAAGCTGAAAGGATGAATCTGTTTAACTGCACATCCCATTAAAACCGGCGGCTGGACAGAAAATTGCCTCTAATGGCATCCAGAATGGCTGAGACGTCAGACAGGGATTTAAGGCCGTTGCCTGTGTGATTATGTCTGCCAGAGAGACTCAGTGTGGAGCATAGCCCTGCCTCTGCCTCCTGCCAGGGTGCAGGGTCAGCCCTGGAGCACAGACAGAGTGGGGCAGTGGGGCCTGGCACCTGCCCTGCTCAGCACTGGGGATGATGCACGGGCACCGGGGGGATGCCAGAGGGGGGTGAGCAGCCTCTGAGCTTGCATGTACTTCAGCAAGTGAATGTCTTCATCTTGGAAAAGGCACCTCAATCCCGTGAGGTCCCTGCTGAGTGCCTGGTTTGTGCCAGATGGCAGTGGAATAGGCCATAAAAGCACCATTTTTGTAGTGCCCATTCAAGGAGGGGAGATTTTGCCCTCTTTTCCTGGAAGAGCTCCTGTGGGACTTCTGGACTTCTGTGGCTGAGACTGTCATTATTTTAACAGTATTGTATCCTGCAATGTTTGTGCATCCTGCATCCATCAGTTGGGGCAGTGTGTGCTGGACACACGAGGGACATGGAGACAGTGCAGAATTTGGCTGATGGGGACCTGAGGTCTGTAGCAGAGCAGGGAACCAAACTTCTCCCCAGGAATGCAGTGCAGCTCTTTGCCTTTCCCATGCAGGCCTGTCCTCTGTGTACTACCAAGTACAAGATAAACTTTTAACCTCAGGGTTAAGCTTTTCTTTAAGACAGATGACAGAGAGATGATGACGGATAAAGGTAATTAATGCTATCACTCTGTCTTTCAAATACAGGTTGTTTTGTGAGCGATTGGAAGAAACTTCTGAAAGCAGAATTTAAGCAGGCATAAGATTAGCCAAGATTAGTAAGGATTTCTGCCTGGTAGCCTAAATCTAAAGTCTTTCAGTTAGTAATCCTTCTTTCAAGTCAATGAATTTTCTTTTAGGAAGGAAAAAATATAGGTTATACAAGAGAGTTCAAGAGTTTCACTTATCATGTGGAAGGATTTAGAGCTGTTTCCAGTGCCTAAACTGCTTCCACCATTTAAGGGAGCCCATACTGTTGTCTCAGAGGAAGCCACAGAGAAATCTCCTCTTGTGCCGTGCTGATGCTTACATGGAGAGTTGCCCAAAAATGCTTCAGTTACAGAATTTTCCTGGTCCCTTCATATAATGGTATCTGAGTTCATCCTTTAGGACTAGATCACATACTTTTTTTTCCTCAGAGATTGTTTTACATGGAAACCCCAGTCTGCATAGCCTGAGCACAGGCTGCAGGTCAGCGGAGTCTGTGCGGACCAATGACTACACTTTGCTTCAGTAAAACTGCCTGTGTATCACACTGATGGTGGGAGTTTTGTGCTGAAGGGGAGCACAAAGGCTTCCTGCAACTGAAGCACATTCCCACCATGGGTAGGACATCCCTGCAAAGGGCTCTGCACTGGCAGTGGTGTGCTGTGAGCTGGGCTACACGTCATTAAGGCCATTTGCCATCCTCCTACAGGCTCACACAAGGCACCTCAGGTTCAAAGACCTGTGCAGTTACCTGGGTCTCCTTTTTTGGTATTTCCTAGTAGATGATGAGGAACTTTGCTGGGCTGCCAGAAGGTTGTGCCTGACTGCAGCAGATGTGTCCTGTAGGATGCAGAGGGAGAGGCTGGCAGAGCTGACCTGTGCAGGGAAGTTAAGAGCCTTCTCCTTAAACAAAAACTGTGAGCCCTTTGCTTTCCCCTTCAGAACAGTGGGCTTTGCTGCTCCTCTTCCACCACCATATTCCCCTAGTTAGCAATTTCCTGACTCTGCTTTCTGCATTTTATTCTCCCCTGTCCCTTTTTTCCCTTCTCCACTGTGAGCACGGTGCTGCTCCCTGGCAGTTGCCATAGAGACAAAACTCTTACCTCTGCTTTTCTCTTCTGCCCCTCTAGCATAGCCAGTTGCATCATCCCAAACGTGCCAGCCTGCCCTGTTCCCAGCCACATGAGCAGGCTGTGATGCAGAATGATGAGCTGAGTACCCCTGTCCCAGATGGATGCCTGAGCCACTATATAGTACTTCAGGATCCCAGGAAGTTGCACTGATTGGTGCAGTGTAGTGATGGACACTGAGTCTCCCAAGTAGTGCCATGGCAGGACTGGACCCAGAGTTCTACTGGCTCTTCCCAGTTCCGGGCCTTGAAATCTTGTGCAGAGATTGTTGGCCACATGGGACTGGACACAAACTGTGGCCATTTTCCATGGAAAAAAAACCTCAGTCCACTTTCTACCTTGAAGCTGCCAGGGGCCCTGATCTCCTTGTGTGCAATGGCCAGAGCAGAGTGCCAGTGTCTGTGAACAGTAGTGGAGTGTCATAAACCCCAGTTGGGTGGGGTATGCAGGAGAGAGGCAAAGAAGGAAAAGGGACTTGATCAGGGTCAGTCCTTTCATTTCCCTCTTGCAGTGCCCTGGCTATGACTTCAGGTTGCTGCAATCTGTAGCTGACTCATAGCAGCACTGAGAGATTCAGTGCTGATGACTGGCTGAAAGATGAGAGGTAACTGGTTTTTCTCCCAGTCTAATCTCACACCCCAGGGAGAAGAGATCATGTGGAAACAAAGTGCTGAGAGTTAGTGTCCTCTGCTGACCTCATGAATATGATTATCTGAAAGGATAACTTTTACTTGGCAGATTTGTGCATGCTGTTCTGGGTTCAAAATTATCAATATGCCTTCAAGAAGCTTATCCTAAGTAATTCTGACAAATTATTGAAGTAATTTGAGCACTCAAGCTATACTGAAACCTTAAACTTTCTCCTGTTCAAAAGCTTGGCTGCTGGGAATGCAGTATGCAAGATAGGAATTTTGCCTTACACTTCCTCTAGATGATTTTCTGACAGAAGAGAAGTTTTGTTCTTTTGTAGTGCAGTACAAAAAGCAACATGGCCACTCCAAACTGAGTCTAGATTTGATCAGGTGCAGATAGATGTATGGAAGAGCCTGTATTTTCCTCCTGTGTTTGCAGACATTTAGAGGAAATGTGTCTTTATAGGGCAAAAATGAACAGAACAGCAGAGAACCTTGAAAAGCACAGAAGGAGGAGTGTATTTGAACAGTTTCTCAAGCACTGCAGGACAAATCCCATCCTGCTTCCACCTACACTGGAATAAAGGGGGGAGATTATGAACTGAGTGATACCCCTAATGTGCAGCAACAGTTAATTGTTGGATGTTACAGAAAATATTCTCTTTGTCACCTTCAGTAGGGCACAGGAGATTTGACTAGAGGTGGAATCACAGAGAGATGACTGTCTTCCCTGCAGAGACTCAAATGGAAGAGACACTTTGACAGGGTAAATTAGATGCAGGACAAAGACCTTCTGATCACAGCTGGTTTCAATGGGCTTATTTGAATGGGAAAACTCTGAGCTAAGGGCAAACTCTGCTGATGACTCAGAGTTGTGTGTTGCAGTGAAGGAATTGTAGGGTTTTTATTTTCAGTACTTCTGAGATTTCCTGTTCCCTACTGACATCGCTACTAAAATGTTAAAAGATCAGAAGGGATGGAAAACAGCCCATTTGCGATGTTTGCTTTCCTGCTGAGCAGCCCCTAGAAGGGCAATTTTACCAATCAGTCAGAACCCTAAGAAAATTTTGCTTCAACTTTGTAAAATCTGACTCTGTCCTTCAAAAGAGGAAGCATTGCCTGTAGAGAGCACGCTGATTCGGCCCTCTGAAGCCTAAAGCTGAGTTTGAGAAATCTCACCTTGTTTTGGGGACATGCCTAATCCTTGTCCTCTTCTTTAAAAAGTCTGAATGGTATTTTTCTAGCGAGGCTGGGCTGTTGCAAGTTCTTCCTGGCAGTGACAGTACTGTATGTTTGAGGTCCTGCCACAACAATACCTTGATATTTTCTGGAGAATTCTTGCTTTACCTCTAGGATACCTATAAAAATTGAAATGTGGGATGTGGAAAGTACAACAGTAGTTCATATAAAAATGGCTTCTGTCATTACTCTCTAGGACATTGGATTGTGGGTCAAGGCTATTCAGCTACGTGACAACTGTCACTGCCTCGGGATTTTCAGGCTGTTATTGCTTTTGAAGATTGCTGCTTGTCCTGTGGCTGATGGATGAGTGTTTTGGGGCTCAAAGCTGTCCCAGCAGCACTTCTGAGCCACAGGATTTTAACTATGAAATAGTGAAAAAAACAAGTCACTACTTTCTCTCCCTGCTGACTAGAGAAAATAGATCCAACAGATAACAGTTTTGAGATGAGCCAGATGTGGATGTTTTCCCCAGAACCTCAAACCCTGTGTTTATGGTCCCAGCAGCTGCACATGTGCACGTCCCCTCCGGTGTGGCTGACCTGTTCTCCCAGGGAAGCAGCCATTGACTCCAGAGCCTGTTTGGTTCCCCAGGTGGCTGCAGCAGCGCCATGGTGGGAGTGACAGGTTTAATGTTGTTACAGCACTGCTGAATGATGTTGCTGGAGCTGAAATAAAACTGAAGTGGCTGAAGCCAGAGGCTGTGAAAGATGTTCCAGATGTCCTGATCACTGTGTAATTTCCAGAAATACATCTGCATTTCTTCTCCCACAGTATTCTGAAAAAAGCTGCAGGGCAGCAGCAGGAGACAGAGGTGGGCAGCAGCTCCAGTACACCCCAGTCCTAAGGGGAAATCTAGTCTGAGCACATGAAGGTCTGTCTGTGTATATCTGTGTCAGGAGCAGACACTGCATTTTTCACTTCTCATACCAAAGGCACTGCCTGCTCACCTGGCTTGCCATGAGCATTAGGAAGTCTCTGGGGTAGCCTGAGCACCAGCTTGTTGAGGGCTTGTTTTGGGAAACTCATCATGATCTTGCCTTTGTAGGCTGTCATGCCTGTGGTGTCACTGTCCCCACTGTGTGGTGTTTATGGACAGGGCTCAGCACAGCCCTGTGGTACTGTTGTCCTGGCTGCATTAGCATGCACAGCATCTGCTTCTTCCAGAGACAGATCAGAAAGCAAAGGAGATGAATGTGTCCCATATTAACACATGTATGTAACCAAACATACAAAGGAAAGAAGGTGGTGACTTCAGTGGAAGTCATCTGAGTGAAGCCAAAGGTGCTTGTAAATGTCCACTTCTTCTTTGCCAAGATACTGTTTGCCAAAAATAAAGAGTTGTGGTTTGAGCATAAAGTCGGCCTTGCTTTAGGGTTGGAGAATCCCGGAAGTTTTTGTGTTTGTTTGTTCCTTCTTGCACGGATTTCCTGTCTGTTTCTGCTTGAAAGCTTTACTGGACAATGACTGAATCCTTTCGGCTTGCCTGCCAGAAAGCAGATCATCGCATTTTGCAGACAAACCCAAAAAGAGCTTGGATGCTTCCCTTGCGCTGAACTTGCTCCCAGATCTCACAGGCCATTTTATTGAAGCTATTGTAGCAAAAGCCTGTGTTGCAGTGTCTTCAAAGGGAGTCTCAATGAGCCATCTTTAATAAAAAGATTGGGTCATACTCCAAGGAGTATGAGCTGGGCTGCCTTGGGCACAAAAGTTGTGATGCTTCTGTATCATGTAAGGTCCCATAAAAGGGTTTGTATGACCAGGTGTCCAAGGCTCAGCATTCATGTTAAATGGACCCTTTATGCCCAATGTTTTGTGTCCCAAAAGACTGTGTAATCAAATGCTGATTGTAACAATAACTTGCTTCCTGCAACAAACATACTGAATAAGATGCTGGATCAAGTCATCTCTTGGACCTGATTGCTTACACCTTTACTTATTTTGAGACCACTGAGTCAGAAGTGGTTTCTTTCACACAGGAATGTGCTCAGCAGCTGGATGTCCACTACATAAGTAGGTTCTGGCGCTGTTTCAGGAGCTCTGGTCAGCACTTTTTTCCCAGAAAAGATCCAAGGCAAGGTGTTGGTCACCTTGAGGTATGACCTAACCACAAAAGCCGAGATGTTTGGATTATCAGTTTCTAATGGCATATTGCAATAAGGTACCTGGAAATTAACCTATTTTAATTATAGTGATCCATAAAATCTTGATGTCTGACACTAGGCTTTGCAATGCCGTCTGTTGGTCACTGCAATGTCTAAGCCTTCTCTCTCAGGCAGACTTCCTCACTAAAGCAGGGAGAAGCCTTGTCCTGAGGTCTGGACCTCTGGAGGCCCGAGAGTATTTGTTCTCAGCCAGGTGGGTGGCTGGGTAGAGGTGTGGCCTGGGAGGCTGCAGTTGCAAAGGGCATGTTGCACCTGCCTCGCCACTCAGGGCTGGGTAATCTCAGTCTTGAGGCCACTGGGATTTGAATACGAGGCTGGTTCTTCAGAGGCAGCATCTGTTCTTAGTGCTATCTCAAACTTCTGTGCAAATTCTCTAGCAAAAATAAAGTTTCATGAGGAAAGTCTAACCACAAATCAACAGAGGCAGTGAAAGGCAGTGGGTAGGAAAGAAACTTGCTCACCTCCAGTCTATTTTAATTATATGTTGCGAAGTAAAGGGGCCTTAATGATGCTAGTCAAGCATCCTCAGAGGAACAGAACCATCTGCATGTTTTATCTTCAGTAACACTGGAGTTTTTTCATTTTTCTATAGGGAATCAAGTTACTCCTTTGTGAAGCCGATCTGGGGCAGTGTGTGCCTGTGTCCCAAATTCCTGGTAAGGGGAGAGGAATTATGTAACTGGCACGAGGAAATCAAAACTCCTGCTATGCTGGGCTCACTCAATAAAAATTGTATCATGGGAAAAGACATGCCAAAGCAGGCTTAAATAAACAGCACAGAGGCAATGGACCTGCATGACATATGGAAGGGTTACAGGGATGACACAGTAATTTTAGTTGTGATTTAAGAGTTTAAAGGAGCGATGGCAGATTAGGGGTAAATCCAGAGTTCATCTGTATGTTACAAACAGCTGCTTATTTTCATTAGAGAGTTTTTTCTTTTACTTTTGTTTTTCTCTATCCAGTCTTAGCTGTCTGGTGTGAAATCTGGCAGTGTGTGTTGGATCAGAGCATGTTCCCACTGAAACCCAGTCTAAAGGCTTCCATAGGCTTGTCAGTTTTCCAGGGTCTATCAAACTTCACAAATATTTATCAAGCAGATAAGCTTTTACAGCAACTCATTCTAAACCATTGAAGTTATTTCTTGGAATAGATAAAATTTGTTAAGAAAAGAAACCCTCTTAAACTTTCCTAACAGATAGCAGTCCAATGAGAGCTAGCCTCCTAAATGCCCAGCATAAAAGGGAAGAATAGCATGGCATTTGATTTCCTGAGTGCTAAGAAATGAGCTAAGAACAACAAATATTGTCCCTGTTTGATTTGAAATGGAGCCATGCACATGCTGGCACTCCTTGCAGTTCTGCAGTGTTTTCCCACCAGTGCTGGAGCCTTTGCACAGGCACTGTGTGTATCTGTGCTTCTGTAGATATTTGGAGCTACCCAAAGAGGTTCACACTACTCACCTGTCCCCCATTCCTGATGTAAATACAGATGGACTGTAGCTCCTTTCTGAAACATGCTTGGTTTCATTAGGTTTATAGACTATCTTATATTATTCACGTGCATGCTATGTTTTGGCTTTCTCAGAACTTGATGTAACAGAGGTACATTTTCATTGCTCAGATCCCCCTCTGTTCCTCAAGCCTAATAAAAGCCATCTATAAATCAGCAATGCAGTGCTTTCACAATGCTGGGGCACACACAAGAGGGGTGTAATGTACTTAGCAAAAGGCCAGACTAACTTGAAGGAATTCCAAGCTAAACAGAGACTCTAACAAGTTTCCATTAGGCTCTGACAAGGCTAGACCAGGATGTGTGAAGGGCAAAATAATCTCTCAGCACTCAATAGGAGCAGAAGATCTATAAACCGTGGAGGATCATTGGCATTTCTTGCTCTTTGCCTCCCATTTCTGGTCTGAAAATTGTCAAGGCCCCAGCCTCTTCAGAGCCTCATCACTGCAAAAAGGCACTCTTCTCTGGCAGTCTTAACTGTCTTTGGAACAGAAGGATCCACTGCAAATGCCCCTGGTGTCCCTCTGTGGTGATATGCTGTTGTGCACTGATTGCAGAGTTTTACTGGTCCCTGTGAAAATGAGAATATGCCCACCTTTGTTAAATGTCATTGTTTTCAGAGATGTGTAAAGAGATATCAGACGATGTGGGGAGACAGGAAAGATAATGTTGCTTGCTTTTCCCTTTAGGATTGGGATAGCTGAGTTTCCCAGAGCTATTTCTGCTGCTTGGAAATGAAAACCAAGGCCAGTGACAAAGGCTTAGCTATAGCAACAGTGCAGCTGGGAATGCTCATTACAAACAGGCTATGTCATTATGGTGGTGTGGAAAAACTCTTCAGAACCTCTACTAGCTTTCAAGAACTCCTTCCTTCCTTCCTTCCTTCCTTCCTTCCTTCCTTCCTTCCTTCCTTCCTTCCTTCCTTCCTTCCTTCCTTCCTTCCTTCCTTCCTTCCTTCCTTCCTTCCTTCCTTCCTTCCTTCCTTCCTTCCTTCCTTCCTTCCTTCCTTCCTTCCTTCCTTCCTTCCTTCCTTCCTTCCTTCCTTCCTTCCTTCCTTCCTTCCTTCCTTCCTTCCTTCCTTCCTTCCTTCCTTCCTTCCTTCCTTCCTTCCTTCCTTCCTTCCTTCCTTCCTTCCTTCCTTCCTTCCTTCCTTCCTTCCTTCCTTCCTTCCTTCCTTCCTTCCTTCCTTCCTTCCTTCCTTCCTTCCTTCCTTCCTTCCTTCCTTCCTTCCTTCCTTCCTTCCTTCCTTCCTTCCTTCCTTCCTTCCTTCCTTCCTTCCTTCCTTCCTTCCTTCCTTCCTTCCTTCCTTCCTTCCTTCCTTCCTTCCTTCCTTCCTTCCTTCCTTCCTTCCTTCCTTCCTTCCTTCCTTCCTCCCTCCCTCCCTCCCTCCCTCCCTCCCTCCCTCCCTCCCTCCCTCCCTCCCTCCCTCCCTCCCTCCCTCCCTCCCTCCCTCCCTCCCTCCCTCCCTCCCTCCCTCCCTCCCTCTTGGCATGCTCTTGCAGTGTATTGCTAGGAGGCCTTGTGCATCCTGCTTTGTGTTTGTTCTCCTACTCCTGGCCCTTGGTTCTTCCATCAGCTGTTTTCAAACAACCTATTTTGCCAGTCTAATACACACTAGACACCTAATTTTAGAGAAAAAAATGATCCCAGGTGCTTTTCTGACTTGCTCCGTAATACATTTTTCTTAAACAGCAGTTTGATTTTTAATCTTCCAAAAGTGATGTAGCACTTGGAAGAGCAGCCTCATTTGGGGCCTCCTTTACCTGCTGTTTTATGTTTCTGTGATGAGAATTACAAGTAAAATCACATTTCAAAGTCCTTAATCATGGTCTGAAGGTTAATACCAAGGGGTCACCCTCTGTATTTCCCTCATATCTTAGCAGGAATACTTAGTTCCTGTGCATGTCACAATTTTTGTGCCATAGCAGCTATTGCCTGGTTGTTACTGAAATGACAATAGAGAATCGCTTGGCTGGAGGTAAAGCTGAGCTGTGATACGTGTTCAATCTTATCAGACCCAAGTGTGAGGCTAAGATCCAACAAGAGTGATGATTTCATCCTTTAGATACCAAAGCTAAATATTCCAAATTTGTGAGGATAAAAAGAAAGACACCATTTTGTTTGTGTGGGATGTTGTTGATACTTTTTCTGTCTCCTACCTGAACTCAGGCACCGAAGGATTATATTTTTCTTGGTGAGTCCTTTTTCTCAGCTGAATTTACAGCATCTATGCTGAGCTCTTACGGCTTGATCCAAAATCTGCACAAAGGGATAAAATATTTTCAGAAACCTTCTATTTAACTTTAATGCCTGTGGTGTCTTTTCATGCAGAATTTGCTGTGATTTAGCAGCATGACTACTGCATAACATGCTATAACTAGCATGATCTACCTAGCTTTGTAGAGAGATGTAATTAAAAGTAAAGACAAAATTGCATGGTATTGGGTGAAAGAAAACAGAATACACAAGAAGGCTGAGAAAACTTTGTTTCTTCTCCATAATATTAGCTTGTTTTATAAGAAACATAATTTCTCTAAAACCCCAGCCTTGGATAGAATCACTGCAACCTTACAGAACAAGACACATATTACAGTAGGATGTGTTGAAACACCCTTTTCTTTGTTTATATGTAGTATCCCTGGGAAGAAAGAAACATGACCTTCATTTACAAATGAATCATTGATTGAGCAACAGTTTAAAAAAACAACAAAAAAAAAGAGAATAGCAAAAAGAAAGAAAAAGGCACAGCAGATATTTTGATGACTAGTCAAACAGCAGAGAGCAGAGTCTCTCTTGCCTGGTGTGCATCATTCCAATGTCACTGTTGTCCCTCCAAAGGATCGGTGTGGTTTGTAGATGTACACAAATATTGGGGATTGGCAGACTCTTAGAAATACAGCCTCTCTCACCTCTTTGTTCTTGGTACCTCATCAGCCATGCTCAGCAGAGTATAACGAGCCCTTTCGATACCTTATTTTCTCTTTTCCATTTTAGGGTCTTCTTTTTAAGCCTTGTTTTGGTTTTGCTGTAATGTGATGCTAATTCTTTTGTAAGTCAAAATGTTGACAGGCGTATGCTTGCTCTGTAGGTTTAGAGCTTGTGGGTGAATAACGTGTCTGTGTGCCACATTTAGCTTTGTGCTTTGCTGGAACAGTCTGTTCCAACACGTGGGGGTTTTTTCTCCTAGACCTCACCTTTCTGCCCATATGAAATGCAAGCTGCTTGCTATTTCATATCATCGTCCTTTATAATGAGGTAATTCTTTTCCTACACTGTCTTCCTCCTACTGTCTCACCTTTTCTACATCTCTGTAGAATTCTTTAAGCAGGAAATGGATCTCTTCAAGCCAAGTGCTGTGCTTGATTGCTGCTGTGTATTTAGGGTAGCTATAGTGCTCTTGTGGCCCAGACTCCCTGTAGAAGGCCATGGAGACCAAGGTCATGGTTCCCAGGGAACTGAGGGACATTGAATTTGCGTCCTATGTTTTGATGGCAAACTCTGGAAGAGCCTAGGCATTTCTTAATGTCTCTATTTTCTTGCAAGCAAAAGCTGCAGTTGCCATGGATATGTTTTGAGATCTTAAATGGAAGGGGAAGAGGTTGAGAAGGCACATGCCATGGTGCAGCCCGTGCACTTAGACCACAGTCTCTTCAGGAGCTGCAGCCAAATAGACCCAAACTCAGCAATGTGAAGTCCAAACTCATCTACCGAATGGACAGAGGGAACCTGGGAAAACAGCAAAGAAGGAATGTGATTAATGAGTGCCAACCAGCCGTGAATGCTGCTCAAGAATCAGTGCACCTGCTGCTCAGCAGCAGCACACAAAGCTACTCCCGTATCAGTGCTGTGTTGGGAGCAGACCCCAGTCCTTGAAACACACCCACTGTGTGCTGCTACTGGAGCAGAGAGCAGTCATGTAAAAAGAAACACCACATCTGAATTTCCTCTCCATATTTATACTTCTGTTCAAGGTAACACAACATTTTTCCTGGAAAGGAACCATCTTAAAACTATTGGGTGGAATAAGAAAAGTGCATGGGTGCTTTCCAGAGTCACGCCATCTCCAGATTCAAGCGTTGATTTAGGAATAGATTTGGACTAAAAATACCAATTGATTTAATTTTTGGCAGGCAAAAAGCAGCTACTTGAGGGACAACATAGGTAGTTTGGGCTCTTGAAGAAGTGCCTGCAGACTTGATCTGGGATTTATGCAGCTGGGTATACCATCAGAGGTGTACCCATTACTGCATTTTCCCCAGTAACACCAGACAGTAACACTTTTGGTGCTTAGTGCTCTTCTGTAACCATGTTTAAAGTTGATGTAGAATGAAAATGCCCCATGTGCCATTGATGACTCCTTGCTTTGGAGGGTGTTGTCTGCTAGGTCAGCTCACGCCACTGGTTTCAGACAAGCCTGGAAGATTTCTGTTTTAATTCAGAATTGTGCCTACGTTGGCACAAATCATGACAAGAGACATGTTTCTGTTGGAGAAACACACAGTTCCTGGCATACTCTCCTAAAACTATGCTTGTGCTGATCTTCCTTCTTTCCTTTTGTTACCATGCATATTAGACAGACACTTGAATCACCTGGGCTTGCACTCATCAACCTATCCTGGAATCTTCCAGGACTGTAGTGCTTTGGGAAGAACAAATCACGTAGGGGTCCTGTAGACACTATGTGTCCCTGTGTTCCTCTCTCTCCCCATCTCCCGAGTCCTTCATGATACGCTCGTGCCATTGCTGCAGCATCACCTGGTGCCCCAACCCCGCCATCTCTCTGTGTCTCTGTGACCTGTGCAGCCAAAGTGACAGCCAGGTGACATCAGGGCTGGGTTCATCCTGCAGCCATGGCTGAGGCAGCATCTCCAGCACCACCACTGCATCCCACAGGCAAGGGCCCTGGGATCTGGGAAGGGTGAGGACCCTGACAGCTTGGGTACTGAGGACCCGCAGAGACTCCCAGGACCAAGTCATTTGGGGATGTTAAGGATCCCACTCCCTGGGGCATCCACCTCTGGGGGCTCAATGTGTGTCTGCTTATAGACAAACAATATTGCACAGAAAAAAGTCATCTTAGTAAATATTTATCTGAGTGCCACATACAGTATATATTTAAATTGGCTCACTGTATTCAGTAACAGGGTTTGCCAGCAAATGGACAGTCTTTGTGTGAAATTCAGTTCTAACAATTAAGGATCTGTCAGATTTCCACCAGATGAACAGTTATTTAATTGAGGATATATGTCCTGTACTATTTAATACATAATAAAATTCTTTTAATGAATATGTGAGCTAAGATTAAGGCTGCTAATTTAATCACTGACAGCAGAGTCTCTCAGTGTGGAAAATAATGCTTTTGCATTGACACATTAATTGTTGCTAATTTTTCTATGCAGTTACTTTACATGCAAAGATCAAAAAACCACCATTTTTCTGGAGGCAGGAATAAAACTGCAAAAGCTTTAGAGGAAGATGGGCAGGGAGCTGTGGTACTGACTTTCTGACAGGAAAAAGAAAAGTAATTTTGGAGAGGAGCAGAGTCTGTGACTTTTTATTGGAAAAATCAGTCAGGTGGAAAACTCTTGATCAGTCATCCCAGTTGCCTCAACTGGTTCTGAATATCTTATTTCCCAATACCCAGTACCAGTTCCAGGTTTCTGGGGGAGAACTGTGACTTCTTGCTGACCAGTCCTGCACTCCCAGCACACTGATTTCTCCAAAACAGGTTGTATGATTTTGTATGAGTGCTGCATCTGCTGTATGTGAGATTAATGTTGTGTGTACTGGTGTCAGGAGACAGAAAGAATAAATAGCCTCTAAGCAGACAGAAGGCTATATTTAGGTCTAGGCTGAGTATGCCCTCTGCCTGCCAAATGCAAAAAATCCAAACCCTAGTGCCTCTTCATTTCCTGCTGGAGACTTACATACAGTTGTTTCCTCCTTGTGTTTGAAAACTTTCAGACCTGGTTACAGCCTTGTGTGAGGCAGCTGCTCTGTGACAGCCCCAAGAACACGGTGTGACTTCCACCATGGGCCATGGGGCACTAACACAGGCTCCCCCCTGGGGCCTCTCCTCAGCCCTGCCATGGGCCAGAACCCCACCTGAGTCCCTGCACCAGTGCTGCCATAGGAAGCTGATCCCAGCTTCGTGCAGTCATGGCTCTGCCAAGCCCAGTTCCATCCCCAAGGCCCTGCCCAGCCATTCTGGGACTGTGGCTGATCCTGATTTCTTGCACCAAGCCTGAACCTGACCCCCACCCCTGGGGGTACCTCCTGGCCTGGACTTGTCCTGTTCCCATGCCCAGGGAGTTGCTGGAACTGCTCACAGGCTTCCCTGCTCCTTGGCCACAGTCCCCCTGGGAACACCCACTGCCTCTGTCATTCACAGTATCCAACCTTCCAAACACCACCACAGAATGACCCCTTCCACCACCTCAGCTAAGAAATATTAATCCAGAAAGGACTTGGGCTAAAGTGTATGCAAAGGCCATCTATAGTTCCTGCTTTATGATTTTTCACCAGGAGCACAGGACTCCCCTTTACAGAGGCAGTGTGTCTCTGGGAAGCAGCCTCTGTCATGGTGGAATATAGATGTTCCTGAATTAGATTTAAATGAAATGCAGTGGATATCACAGAGGAATCCAGCTGTGAGACTCAGCATGGGCTAAATTTATCCTGTTCTCTGCGCTCTGCTGTACTCTGGTTTAGAGGTTTGATAAATGGTCCACAGGTCTGAATATTTCAGAAACAGCCTGGCATTACTCCCAGGTTCAAATAGGAAGTAAAGACTGCCAAAAGACATTGGGAAAAGTAAAAGAGCTGCTTGTCACCAGCACTTAGAGGACTTTAGCCTTTCAAGAGGAGATTCTGAGCTCCTGATGAGAGCAGACTTTCATAAACTGCATTCTAGTTTTACAATTGTATTGCCAGGCTGGATCTTTTTGTTCCCAGAACTTCTGAAGTTGCTAAAAATATTTGTTATTGAAAGCCTGTTTTTTTCTTCCCTTTTACCAAGATTGATTCTCCTCAATAATGCTGAGCCTGTGTACACTGTCAAGAGTAAGTTATCATGTAATGGAGAATCAGAGCATACACCTTTGTGGGGAAGACAGTTGAGGAGATAGGAGAGCAATTTCCCCTTCTAGATATTGCTTCCTTTCCTGTGCAGACTATGTGTAGATATGAGTGGAAACCCACCTAATCCATAAACCCAAACTGTTTGGAAACACATTGTAGCATGAGAGCCAGGTTGCCCACGTCCCATTTAATGCCCAGCACAAAGTAATGTTTCATGACCTGCTCTTTCAGAAAGGGATGGTTTATTTTAAATGTTTCAGTACAGGACTATGTCTCACTGTGCCATCTGTGTTTTGAATGCAGCAGGTTCTGTTGTGTAGTTACACATATATATATGGTGCATATGTAAGTGAGAGGAGCTAAGGGTGACTATCTACCTGCCTCCACTTCTCATTTCTATGAACTAGACAGACATCTGTATCACTGCTTATCCTCAAGCTAGGATTGGTGGCATTAGAAGCTTTCTATACAACTCACTACTGGAGGAGTAGCAAAGAGTTTTTCCAAAATCAAACGCTTATTTCCAGTATCCAGCAGAATACAAGTCTCCTGGATTAACTGCAAATTCAAGACTGACTATGAATGACAAAGGGAATGATACAAGTTCTTTAGCCAGCCAGGTAAGGCACAGCCTTTGAACTCGGACTGTAGTGAAAATGCTGTTTTGATTTAATTGTCACTTAAATGGGAATAAATCAGAAATAACTCACGTAAATCTTACATCTATACTTCACTTTCTGGTAAGTCTCATAGGCTCAATGGTGATATGATCTAATTTAAAATGTTCTTGAGAATTTATTCAGAATGAGTTTTACCAGAGTACTCTATTTGAAAGGAGAAAGTAGGTTAAAAAAAATAAAAAAGGTATTTTACAAGGAAAAGTCAAGGAAAAAACACTCAGCATGAAGGTCTGGTTAGACACATGGTAGTGTTTAATCCTTACTGTTCCTAACCCTTCAGGCCAGGCTTGCAACACTGGGAACTTCTCAGTTCTTGCTCCTGGACCTACTGACTGCTAAGAGGACAGAGCTGTCCCAGCCTCCTCATTTTGTCTTGGCTTAATAAGGAACAGTGTAAAGGACAAGATGCAGCATATGCTGAAAGTGTATGCCTGTGGGCTCCATATGTCATACAGCTGGAAGGCAGCTGCCTTACAGAAGTAATAAGTAATATAGCCAGGAAACAACCATTATAATCAGGTGTAGGGGCAGCCAAGTGAGTAATACTGCCAGGAGGAATGCCTACAGTACAGCAGTTGTGAAATACTGATTAAGAAGTCCTAAAGTGGCTGCTTTCCCCTGACAAGTCATTCCTGCTGAAGCAGGCGTGTTTCCAGGCTAATAGTTTCTAAGTGCACTTTCAGGCTTATATGTTTTGGATGTCTTTAGCTGAAGCTGGTTGTTCTTCCTGTCTGTATATGCAATGCCTCCTATCATAGCCCATCATTTCAGCTTATCATCACACTCCAGGAAATCTTGAGTTCCTTAACAGAACTGGCTGGAAACCTCCCCTCATGCATCATTTCCTGGACAATTCAGTCAAACCCTATTAAGATAAGTTTTCCTATGGTAAAAAGAACACTAGATGTATCAGCTGCTATTTTTATTTTTATTTATTTATTTATTTATTTATTTATTTATTTATTATTCTTTTTCTATTCTCTTACTTCATCTCATCCTTATTGTATGTGAAAGGGGAGGATGAAATCTGCCCCTGTCAGATACTGGCTGCTGTTAAAAATAGACATGTCTCTGGTAAGAAATCTTGGGATGGGGTATTGCTGGCAACCTGATCAAACCTATCACTTTGCAATTTTTGCTTTCCTACTTTGTTTTTTGTTTTCCCCCAGTTACATGAATGCATTGTTGCTCAGAGGTTTGTTACTTATTTTAAACAAACTCTTCCATACAGTAGTTCCAGCAACCTAGAAAAGACACAAGTTGTTCTGCAAGGGTCAACAATTCATATTATATATTCTATTTATATAATTTAGCCAGTGTTAGAGCTTTATCCCAATATCATTTGATCATTGTGGGAAAAGTAATGTGAATAATATTTAAGATAAAACTGAAAACAGGACTTAATAACATTCCTTGTCTGCTGCAAAACAGCCTTAGGATCTTGACAGCATCTCATTCAGTACAGGCATATTCATGATATTGCTGTGAGCTCCTGAGAGTTACTCTGCTGCACTCAAGAGTATTACTGGTGGTATTTCTGCCGGCAGTCTGCTCAGCCCCTTGCTACCAAAAGTGTTTGTCAGACTCATTTTGTGATGTATGTGGCCTTTTGAGGTCTCCAGTTAAAAGAAGTGTTAAAGCTACAAGACATTCTTAGCTGTTGACAGCTACAAGACATTTTCCTAATCAAAAGAAGTGAGTTCAGAGTGTGGTTGTTATTGGTGCTCCTGTTCTTTTTTAAACTTCCTTACAGTAATTGTGCCAAATGTCACTCTTTGAAGAACATAAAGGAGCTGATCAAGTTAAATTCCAAGATTGCTTTATCATCATAAAAGGGTAAGGAGTGACTGCAAATATTCTTTATGAAAACCAAATGGAGGGCTTAAGTTTCTTTCCCTGTTTTTTCTTGAGTGGAGTAAATCCCAATTTGTGGTGGCAGGTATGAGAGGACAAGAATCCCAGGCAACAATCCAAGGCAGAATGCATCCCAACACCTAAAAATGAAATAATTGAGAGTTGGTTCCTTCTTGCACACTTGACAATTAGTGAAGAAAGTCACTCTTTCCTCCAGCAGAAAAAATGTCCTGCTTTGCTTTACTGGCATTTTCCTATTGGTGTTTGTTAAGTGTCTCTTCTGGAGCATGAATGACCCTACAGCAGAGAGCTGCTAGTATCTTCTACTCTGTGCAATAAAAGCAATTTGGCTTCACTTTTGAGGCTTCAGAGTGGAACTTTACAAGTTTTAAAGAAATGTATGTATGTTGGTGTGTATGTCATACATACACACAGAGCTGTGTATCTACATATAAGGGCAAACTCATAGTTTATTAATGTTCTTGTGGCTGTAAATACTGATGATATCGGGAAATGTAACATGACCTTATAAAAACCAGTGTATTAGCACATGGTAAAGTACAGGCTCCCATTGTAACTCAGTTGCTATTTGCTAATTAACAAAATTAACTTTCTCAGACACAAATGGGAATTATTGAGTTTTAACTGTTGTTTTGATTTTTGGTTTTTAAAAATTTCCATGGCTAACCTCTTCTTTATCAGATGTTCTTCAAGGTTAGCTTGTGTAATGCAGTGCTGAGAGCAGCTGAATTTTTTTGCTGGTGCTGGTGACTCCAAATCTCCTGCACATCTGCAGTGTGCACCTACTGCCCTGGAGCAGAGGTACCTGCAGTTGCCTGGCTTTCACTCGCAGGTATATAGGAAATCTGTTGTGGTATTTGATGTAATCGTCTCAGTTTCATTTTGGGGGGTGGATTTGAGATCTGAGATCTCAGCAGAGTTTAGACAATGTGATCATGCTGAAATGCAGTATTGGACAGAAGTGGTAAATATGCTTACTCAGAGATCCAGCTGTCAATTCTTCTAAAAACTGCTGGATGTGGATACCATTTCTGGGACCACAATGAAAAAGAAAAGTTTGCTTTGGGAATTGTGCTGTCCTTAGTCAACATCTTTTTCCAAGTATATAATAAACTTGCCCTGTTGCTGTGTGAGCTCATGAGCGGATTGGCAATGTAGTAGTGAGCCTTTTGATGTCAAAACATTACAATGCACTTAGAGTTGCCATTGGCTAATGCTATTTTAAGTGAGAGAGAGAGTATGAATGAGAGTTACAGTAATGGGCATTCATTTGTAGGTCACTGAAGGATGGAAAGCCTCACGCTGCCTGCATGTGTGAACTTGGCTGTTGATCTGCATAGCAGCAGGACCTGGGGTTCCCTGCAAGGTGAGCTTGCACATGCTGCCCATAGACAATGGGGTAATTGTGTGCCTGACAAAATGATCTCAAAGTATCAAGAATTGTGATATGTGATTGAGATGAAGGAACGGAGAGAGGGAAAAAGGAGACAAACCATAAGAGGGTGATAACAAAGTCTCTTTCGAGTAAAGATCTTGTGATGCTATGAGGCTCCCAATGGGAGTGGTGTCACTTCAAGCACTACCTCTTCAGGAACCGATTTCCATTCATATCCCAGCATTTGGCTCTGTTAATGGCATCTCTTTGTATGGAACAGCTGCTTCTGGAGGGCAGGATATGTCATCCTGGTATCAGTCTTCATAACAAGCTCAATGCATGAAAAAAGCTAGTTTATGCTGGCAAAGCAAATAGTTAAGTTCTGCTTACTGAAGAAAAATGCAAAAATGAGAAAACTCAAACTTAAGTACATCTGGCACTTATCCCTTGGATTAGAGGATATCTGAAGCATCTCTCAGCTTCAGAAACCTCAAGAGACCAATTCAGAAATTCACCAAGATGGTATTTTTCAGTGGACCTCCATCCACTTCTCACTGTTACTTGGGACAGAGGAACAGTGTCATTTTTTTGAGTACCAGTGAAGCTTTAAAATCTCTTTCACTGAGAACAGCTGAAAAATAAAGAGCCCCTAAGGTAAAAATACATTTGGAAACTCTGTGGCCATTGAAGAGCACATCTGTGTTCTGCATATTCTGCAAATATTGAAGCTGATAAGGAAGATACAGCCAGCCCCATCTATCAAGCTGTTACCTTTTACATAAAGGTGAAGACAGTACACTTTAATATCTGGGATTTTTGGACAGGCTTGTGTCCTAAAAAGCCATAAGACATCAGTTGCAGTTATCACTGGAAATCCAGCAGTTTGCACAAGTAAAACCACAAGCTTTAAATTTATACTAAAATCATACAACTATTCTGAAGTTTCTTCTCAAGGATAACACTCTTCACTGTCTTATCATTAAAATCTCCTGTGCTTGATGGAAGCAAAAAGCCTAAATTAGTTACAGAGATCTATTTTTCTAACAGCTTTTGTTCCCTGTAAACCATGGGCCATGCCAGTATCACCTTAAAACATAAAATATGAATTCTTGCTTGTATATTTTATGCATTGCTCACACATCTTATGCTAGAACTAACATGTCTTAGTCAGCTATTTAATGTTATGTGACCCTTTGTTCTTGCATTCCAGTGTCACCAGTGTCACACTGTTAAACATTAACAATTTAAACATTAAAATTTAAACTATTAACAATTATTTTGAAAAGCACAATCTGACTTCATTAACCTTTTGTAAGGACACTTGGTGTTAAAATATGATGTTAGCTTGTTCTAAGCCTAGTGTGATGATGCACTTCATGCTTTATTGCTCTTAATGCTGTATTAGCAGATACAATTTATCTGTTCATAGACATAATAAAATCATTATATATTTATTTGGCCCTTGGGGTCTAAGGTGCAGGTATACTTTGATGTTTATTATAGAAGCTAACAAAACATTTTGGTGGAGCATTAAATACTTAATTGCTTTCTGTTAGCAGATGTCCATTAGCCATTTCTGCTGAAAACACTAAAATTACCGACAATACTTCCATATCCCCATTGAGACTGAAACTGGGCAGTTCCCCATGTTTCTTGCTAATATTTAGGAGAGGTTTCCTCTCCAAGAGTCCTATTTTCCTGAATAATTGGTCTCAGCTGTCCACTTTGGCATCTTAATTATTTCAAATATTTTGTGATTTAATAAAATAAATTAATAAAATAAGCTTGATACTGATTTCAGCCTCAAGCTTTCTTTTCTCTCCTTCTGCACAAGTAGTGAAGATTATTGCTTTTCTAGTAGTAGTATTCTTCCTAGGTATCTTTTTTAGGGACTGCTGTTGAGTTCATCACTGTGCTCCAAGTTCCTCTTATTTGTCTAGGGACTTTGGGTTTTGTGGGGTTTTGTTTTCCTTATGGTTCATGCAAGAACTAAGCCCTAGGCTAAAGATATATAAACAAAACCAGAAATTACGGGGATCTTCTCTCTCAAAGTAATTTTTCTTTAATAATTTTTGTGCTGAAGAAATCCCAAGCAAACTCCTTATTTGGTCAGTTTAGGAGAAGGAGGAGGTCAAGAAGAGACACCAGCTGTCGGATGGAGAGCCTTTCCAAAATCCTTTGGACCAAACTTCAAGGAACACTCAGTGTAGACAAGAACAGTATTTCTGAGTAGATGCAGCTCTTTCATCTTTCCTGGGATGTCCCCTGTGACAAGAGTCTGTGAGACACTACTCTGCTGTTGTCAAAACTGGATCTGAACAATGAAATGGAGAAGGAAAAGCTCTCATTATTTTCCTGCTCATCTACACCTCTTTCCTGTAACTCTTGTGCTCTGGCTGAGCTGGGATCACCAGTGAAACATCTGTGCTTTGTCTGAAGAAGGGCAGTGCATTGACTCTGGAAATAACATCAGGAACAATTATCCACACACTGAACTCCCACAGTAAAACCCTGGATGACAAGATTAACTTTGAGGTCACACAGCTGTGTACAGACACCTGAGCTGGGTTTGGCTCTGGTGCCTGGGCCATAGAGCTCTGCAATGCAGGGCACAGGTGTTTCCTCACTCTAGATACATCAGAACTCCAAATCAGGCAGAAACTAGAGAGACACATTATCATTGTCAAGTGCTGGTGAAACTGCCGTAGGAATTCTGTATCTGCTCTTGGTAGATTTGTTTTTAGCTTACAAGGAGTACAGACCTTAAAAAATACAAAATCTCTTTTGTCTCTCAGTCCTGGGCAACTAGCTGCCTCCTGATTTTTTATGTACGGGATTTCCTTATCTCCTATCTTCTCCAAAGTGTCCAGAAGAAGCATGATGAGGGACTGTGCCTAGAAGGATCAAGAAGGATCTTGCTTTGAAAGCATTAGATAAATCAGATTCAAATCACACTGATAGCTCTGTAACAAACCTAACTTTATCATCCTTTGGCCTCTTCCTCAAAGAGAAATGCCCTGAATAAGAATCCATAGTGCTTTATTTTATCTGTAACAATAACATGCAGTCCTGTTTCTTTCCAATGTAGTCGTAAGCCGTATCTCAGGACTGGAATTCCAGTTTCATTGCCTGTACACACTAGGAGGTAAGTGACTGCAGTACACAAAGAACAGAATTTTTATGCATCTCATTCTGTGATTGTTGCTTTTACCTCCTAGTATTTAATGATGGGAAAGCCTTTTTTCTGTCATGCATATGCTATAGTGCTTTCAGCTGCCTCCTTTGTAAAATAGCATGAAACTTCCAGTGAAGGAGTACATTTGTATATGTTATGGATTCTGCTGGAAATAAGCACATTTTCTGGAAGTCATTCTCCAGGTAAGACACCAGAATGTTGTACTTACTCTCTTTGTTCCTCCATTTCCCAACTGCATCCTGACATAGCAGTGGGCTGAGTGACCCGGGCTGATCAGGAACCAGTTGCCAACCTCTGCTCTGCCCTTCAGAGGGGCTCAGGAGTGGCCATTCACAGCAGGGCACTGTGGCAGAAGAGGTCACTGCCAGTTCTGAGCTGCCTTGGTGACAAACGAAAAACTCAAAGTGTCATTTCGGATACCAACCCTGCTTAGAAAACAATTCTCAGCAAGTTGAGCTCACAAAGCACTCAAGATTTAGACAGTAGAAATAATTTCTCTGACTTCCACTCCCATTGCCAAGAGGAATCAAGGCTTCTGGAGAACTCTGAATTGATCCAGATACAGAGCTGGAGAGGCAGAGAAGGTGAATGCTGCTGGCAGCAGGGCAGGCAGCCAGCGTGCTGTTCTCTTCCAGACTTTCATGGCTGCACAGAGCTTAGCATCTCCCTCTGCCATTTAGTAAATTTATGACATCACCAGCTGTTACCAGGGAAACACAGAAACTACAGATTTGGATCTTGGCAGCTAGGTATAAAGAGAAAATATCTTGCTCTTTTGGGGGTCAAAAAGGAAGGCTGAAACAAATTCCAGAACAACTTTGAATTGGAACAAAATTGAGGTAGATCAATAATTCCAAACCAAACAATTTACCTGCTAAAGAGACAGTGTGGTCCCTATTATATTCCCCACAGAAAATAATCATAGGGGATCAAGTGCAAGACGTGTAACTTCACATGCAGCTTAAACTTATCATTCAGACATAAGACTACTGACAACTTCAGTTCTGATCAGTGGATTTAACAAGCTACTTTTTAGGGATGTGATACCCTCTGACCAATGATTTTTCAGAAAGTGCTGATTGCTGCCTCTTGAGAAAGTTTGCTGGTGTTTCACATCAAAGAAAGTAGGTAGTGCTGAGTTTTGGTAAAATGGTGTGCAAATACCATTACTGTTCTGACGAAGTATGTGATTTTATAGCTTTTAAAAATGTGGGGTTTGTGAGAACTGATGTTTTCAGACATTAATTTTATGACTTTTAGGTGCTTGAGATTTTTGAAGTTATGAAAATCACATTTTTGTCTTTTAGTAGCATTAGCTGACATTTTATTTATGTTGCATGTTAAAATGAGAACTCTGCTTTTTAAATTGGTTATTATTTGAGTATTGAGTAGTTGAGACCCAGCCAATATGAACTCTTGTGCAGGCCTGTTTGATTTCATTCACACTGCACAAGATGGACGGGTGTGTACTTGAGTTACCCAGAAACAAATGCATCTCTGCAGCAGATGGAACAAGCTCAAGTGGGGACTCCAGCTGAACTCAAGCCTGGAATTGTAACAGCTGCTTTGCCTCTATTAATGCCTGCAAAGCTATGGGCTGTATGACTGGAGATCCCAGGTCATACCTCTACCAGAAAGGCACAGGTTGTTATGCCCACTAGATGTGCAGAAGATCTGAGACAATCTGTATGGAATGCTAAAGATCTGTGGACTCACCCTATTTGGCTGTATCTCCACTAAGGAGCAAAATTATGTAGGGAAAAAATCCCTCTAATGCTAATCTGGTGTTAAATATATCCATGATGAAGGTTCTTATGTGGACATTGAGCACATTTCTAGCACTGTTCCACAGCTTTTGTCTTAAAGAGCACCGGAACATGTTCAATCTGATTTGTGTCCTCCACACCGAAACCCAGGCAAGATCTGGTTGCCAAACAAGGAGTCTCTTTCCCGTTTAGTTGGTGGCCTTGGATCCTAAAATTTTTATGTTGCAAAGCAGTTTGCATACAGTCTGGATTTTGTTATCTGCAACATGGTTCAATGTTCCCTGTTGTGCCTTGTTTCAGTGGGATAATGACCAAGGAAACTGCTGAGACATGGATGGATTGCCAGGGATATGTCATGAGAAAGCTGTCCAGAGTCCTCTGCCCACATGCTGTGGTGCTGGCTCACATTTCCAAAGCAGGGATGCACACAGAGGAGATCATTACTGCTCCAAAGAGCTTAGCTATCTATGCAAGTTCCTTTTTTATCCTTTAAAGTGAGTCACTTGGAAAGGCTCCTTTTTTGGTCCTCTTTAGTTTGACTGCTGGTTCCTTTTGCTTGTATACCCAGTCAGAGCCCTGAGACTTGTGACTGGGCCTGCAATGGCCATTGGGGCTGCTGTCATGGTTTATCTCTCTGGAGTGGTGAAAATACCATTCTTCTCAACTTTTTCTTTTTTTTTTAAAGGACATCGAAGATGTTTCTGACAAGGAAGGAGTGGAATTATTGGGAGAATTCATGGACAGCCAGGATGGAGTTCCACCTGCAGACTTTCCAGTTGCAGATTTGAACTGAAATTCCCACGAGAAGAATGTTTTGTGTGGTCATTTCATGGTGTTTGCGGCCTCTGCCATGGTTATAGAACTCAGTGCACTCCTGTGGTCTCCACATGTCTCCAGTTCCACTTTCCAAATGCTGTGTCCACTGGAGCTACCCTTAAGTACCCACAGGGGATCAGTAGGAAGTACTTTAGCCCTCTGCGCACCCCACACTGGCATTTAGCAAAACAAATCAATATGACAAGACTGCATTAATCAGTCTCAATTAATCAGATGATACCTACTATTTTATATACACAGGCTCTTCTAAGTTACTACAGGGCACCTTCACATTCTTGCTGATGTCCTCCCTATATGTGGTGCACTGGAAGAGGTGGGGCAGTTTACCTCTGCATACAGTTTACATACAGGGACAGAAAGACAAGGAGCTTCAACTGGATGGGAGCCCTGTCCTCTGAAGAAGTTACTTGTGAAGAGCCAGAAAGAAAATCATTAAATCTGGTAACTGCATTGAAGTGAGTTTGTAACACAAATGGACACAGCACAATTTTCCACATTCCTTCTGGATTGGCACTGTGTTGGGAAAGATGATAAAGAAAATTTCTGCTGTGCTGGTTATATTTATGATAGATGAAAGCCCCTCTAAAGATGACACCCTCTTGCTCTCTTTCATGATCTTCTGATGTATCTTAAGTCTTGATTGCTGGCTAAGGTAGCAACATGGATAATCAAGCTTTTAAAGGCCCTATTTAATAAATCTTATAACAACATTAAGAGAAGCTGAGGTGTATTCTTCTCTTACAGTGTACCATTAAAAGAACTGGTATCACATTTTCCCTCTAAAATAGCTCCCAAAAATTATCTAAGCTGACTTTGAGGCTCCAGTAGGATGGCCATGCAAACCTTCCTGCTTCCTTCTTTAGAAAGAAAAGGGACACTGCATGAGAGACACTTTTCAAAGTATTCCTCACCATCAGCCCAGTGCTGAGGGATTTGGTGCCCTGCAGCTAGGAATACTTAGAAGTGTCATGCATGTCAGGCCAGTCCTGAGTTGCTAAGTCCCTCTAAAGGGATTTTGCCAAAAAAGGAGAGGAATTTATCACCTATTAGAACATAGTTTGGCTGTACTATGCAAGCAATTTAATAAACTCTTTCTGTAGGAGTAGTGGCAGGTTTTGAAATGAAAGAAGTAGGGCTGCTTCATTTGCACCGAAGAATTTTTGCTGTTGACTTCACTGGAGCCATGGCTCCTTACCAGATCCATATCCTAAAGGGCTAAAGTGCCCTTAAAGGAGTGGCTGCAAATCGTAATCTGAGTCCTCAGCTGACATGACAACCAGCACCATTCCTGCTTAGGATCTTGCCCTGCAAACCTGTAACCCCCTATCTATAGTAGTCACTCAGTATTCTATTTGCCCCCAACTATTTTTACTGGAACTTCTGTTAATAATAAAGAGCATCTCCTTTCAAAGAAGTGTTTAAAGGCAAATTATACTACTGAGTACATAGTGTTTCAGTGCTTGGGCTTCAAACACTCTGGAACAGACTGATTTGTTTAATAGCTACAGTCCTGACTGGAATGTTTTTAAACTGTGTAAACATTTCTACTAGTTTTATGGGTTGCTAAACTTTTTTCTTTTTTCTTTTTTCCTTTTTCTTTTTTTTAATGCGGGTACAAATTTAACTTGACAGTGTACTTTCCAAGCCTCCATTAAATAGGGCCAACTTGCTATTGATAGAGAAATATCTCTGGAATAACTTTATGATGCCTTGCAATAGAAGATTTTTCATTAACTCTGCCTAGAAAGAGAAACCCAACCTAACATGGCTTTGTGAGTTCTTACTGTGCCTTGATGTCTGTGAGACCCCTGCTGGTGGAAAGGTGAAGAGATGGGAATGAAAAACTCCAAGATAATTTAATGGAGAAAGGAATTTATTTTCAGAGTATGTTGTGTTTGCCAGCCACTGTTATCATGCAGCCACCAAAGACCTCAGTGCTTTGAAATTTCTCACTTACAGGTTGCAGTTTGTTGGTGCTTTCCTCACATAATTGTGTTTTATCTCTCTTCAAGTGTGTCAGTGCTGCTTTAAAAGATCAGTATAGAAATATTCAGCTACACCGTCTGGTTTCAGTTTTCCTTAATTTGGTGTCAGCCAAGATCAATCTTATACAGCCTGGATGATTCAAAAGGACAGAGTTAAACCTGTTGCATTTTAGGGATTTAAGCCTTCCTTTTCCTCCTGTAAATTTTGACCTTTTCAAAATGGGCTTCCCCCTCCCCCTCAAGAAAGTGGAACATAAAATAAATGTTTGCTACTTTTCCAGAGGAGCCAAATTCCATGCATTCTGGCTGCTTTTTACTCACACAAAAATTATTCCAAAATAATTTATCATTATTTACAAAATGACACTGTATGTTACTGTAACAGTAACAGCTAACTTGGCCCTTTGAAAGTTAAGTACTTTCTCAAGAAATTTCAATCTAAGAGGCAAAACACTGATCATGGTGACCTTGGGAAAATACAACCTCAAGAAAGTAGTGGATGTTTGTGATTATTTTGAAATCTCCCAGCTGCATCAGTTTCCCATTGAGGCAATTTGTGCTTGTGTCACACCCCACAGAGTGGTTCTTTTGCTTTCCCCGTCTGCAGCCTGGGTCCTGGAGAGGTAAAGGAGCAGGGGCAGCTTTAGTCCCTTCTGCTGATGAGTTTCCTGGGGAAGGAAAATGTGCTGTGCATAAAAAAAATAAAAATCTATGTAACTGTTGCCTGATTGTTTGTCTGGTGATGGGACTAAGCAGAGTTGTGGTGGGTACCAATCCATGCCATGTAGATTTGTTTCCTCTGTTCCCGATAGCGTGACTGAGCCTTGGGAACAGTTAGTGGGATCATTGATGAGCTGCTGAATTCTTCCTTGTCTACTTTCTTTTGTCTAGGTTGCCTCAAATTATCACTGAATTTTATTGTTTTTATACACACACAACTTTTAAATCCACACAGATGACACTTTTGGTGAAAATGCATTACACATGTCTCAGACTTCGCAGCTGTTAGAGCACCAATGAAGGAAATACATTTGGTAACTGAGCTGGGAAAGAAAGGTGCTTGGAGATGCAGTTTCTAATGCTTTCTTATAGATATTCCCATTAGACCATACAAAGAACTCTTTCTGACTATATTAAGAAAGAAACAGGAGAATATAATTTTTTAAAGAAATCTTTTAAAACTAAAATGTTTGGGAGCTTGATTAAATGTACTGTGAGAAAAATGTGCAGTTCACTTACAGCTATTGACTTGAGGTTTATGCAGTATTGCCAAGTGCTGGAACGAATAAAGCTTTAATATTGGAGCATTTGTTCGGTGCATTTTTTTAGGCTGAAGCAATGAGAAAACACATACCTAGATTCCACATATATACTAAAAAGGAATTTGGATTGCAAGTAATGAATATGACTTATTTAAAACTTGCAGTTCTCTTAACAGAAAATTTTCAATCAGTCCCTTGAAAAGTCAGGAGTTTTCAAGGATTGTGTGGGATGAAGATGAAGAACAGCATCTTGTAAGGCCCACGTTTCGGTTGACATCCCATAACATGTAGGGGATTATTTGTAAGTGCAGCGCACACCCGCTTGTCCACTCCTTTTCACCCGTTCATTTCTTTTCCTGCTGAGGAAGCCTCCCTGCTGCTCCAGCTGTCACTCGCACCTTCCTGCGGGCCGTTTCCCCCGCGCTGTGCCGGGAGCGCCGGGAGGCGGCGGCAGCGCCCCGCGCCCGGCCCAGCCGCGCTCCGCCGCTTGCGCCCTGCGGGGACCCCGCTGGAGTCGCTCGTGCTCCAGGCTGGAACGGGGTCGGCAAGTCGCACAACTCGTTTCTCAAGCGCAAGGATGTCTGCTGTTCTTTCGCCATCGGCACAGGTGCTTTTACTGACACGCTCGGTTTTACAGCGACACGCACGGTCACCCGCAGGAGCAGCTGGTACCTGGTGCTTCCCAGAGGTTTGGGAGAAGTAAGATGGTACAGCGAGGGGCAGCACCCAGAAATGTAGGTATTGCTGCTATTATGTAGAGAGAGAAAACATGAAGCACGTGGAAATCGGGACTATTTCGAGAAATGCCAGAACTATTGGTGAACACGACTTGCAACTGCAGACAGAGGGAGATATTCTCAAAGCAAGGCAGGAACATAATAAATAAATAAATAGGCATAAGAAGAAAGCTGAGCACTCTAGTTCCAAGATGTGATTTGTGGAACATTACACAATAGTCTCAAATTGACACAGAGCATGTATTATTGCATGTAATGAGAGGGGCTGTGAAGGAAAACTATCCAAAGACAGAAAAACATGTCTAGAGTGCTAGGGCTGGAAAAATTCTCCAGAGAGAACATCACAAAACCAGACCTCATGATGGCCTTTTGTAGAACTCAGAGTTGTAAAGATCTGGCAAATTTTATTTATTTTTTTTCCCTCCTAGCTCTGAGGTTCTGTGTGGGACTACTGTATTAGAAATGTCAGTGTTTTAAAGCAAAATTAGTTACAAGTATTTCTTAGATGAACATTTAAAAATATTGTTACTGTGTTTCAGTCTTTTAGGTAATTTTCTTTATTTGAGGACATACAATTTTCATGTAGATTGTGGGTAGTTCTGCACATTTTGGGCACATCGCAGGTCCTTAACTGTGTTCACACCACACAGAGGGACACTACACTCATGACCTAAGCTTGTTCTTTAGGAATGATTTTTTTCTTCTAAATAAAAACAATGTCTTCATTTAAGCACTGAGTTCTATGAATGCATCCCCTATTTAGATGCTTTGTATTTACAATGTAATTTTTCCTACTTCCGAGCTATATCACCAGCAGGAGAAAATTCGCATCAGTGCTCATCCCCTGTAGTGCTAATTGTATTTGCCATTATTTGAGAGTAAAGAACACGTAGGTGTGTATTTCTGATATATCCCCAGCAGCACTTTCTGTGAGTAATCAAACTGGAAGCAGTGCATTCCTCTTTTTGAAGAAAATTTATTTTTTGTCAGCAAGTATGTCAGTAGTTTGTCCATCCCAGTTCTTTTATCTGGGATTGTTTGTCTTTGATGTCTTAAAAAATTCCAGTGATTTTAAATATGTTTTAAATTATCCTCACTAGCTTTAAAGTCATATGAGATACTGTTCCACCCATAAAGTGGGTTTGGTCACCATGAACAGGAGAAGAGAAAATAATAAGGATCAGGTAACTGCATTGGGCACAAAACTGGAGCGAAGAGAAAAGGTAACTATAGAGACAGGGATCTCCCCTGGTAAAGAGGAAATAAATTACCACCACAACTCAGTAAATCTGGGTAAAGGTTCCAGTCTAGGATCAATTTCTAAGGTTGCTGTCTATAAGAATTTTAATTGACAGGCTGGTGGTTTTCAACATGAGTTCACTTCTGAATGCAAGAGAAATAGCAGGAACAGGGGTGGTATTAAACATGGATTGATTCATCCAAATGAGGTAACTGGATGTAGAAAAAAACTTCATCTCTCTAGGGAAAGCTGTCTCCTGTAGTGTAGCTCCATCAGATGTAGGAACTCTGGCAAGGAGGAGTTTGACCATTTGTTTCTGTAACTATGATGACAAACTGATCTTGCATCAGGGAATCCAATCTACTTCTGAACATTTAATGAGAAATGCTTGGCTCTCATGGGCTCCATAAAAGCCCTGAACACAGCTTCTGGCCCCTGTGGAAAGTCCCTGCTTTCAGGCACTGCAGGAATTACAGCTGGGAGGAGCACTGACTGCTATGGAAAGTGTGAGAAGGCGTCCTGAGAGCTCAGAACAGGGCAATAAACCTGAGCAGAGACTCTCAAGGGGAATGGCAGCTTGAGGAAAGGTGTATGAAAGACAGGATTGCCATGTAAAAGGAGAACATAAGTAGCCTTATTTTTGCCAACCTGGAGGCAAGCCCTAAGGAAAGACCCAAGAGTGTTGTCAAGGCAGGCCAACCAAAAGTGGTGAGAATCCCAGTTTTCTACCAAGTACTGCAGCCTTGGTTTTATTGCACCTCATTGCAGCCACAGTGAACCAAGGGATCAGTGCTTTGGAGGTGAAGGTTTGCCATGCACTTTCTCCCTTAGAGCACTGGGAAAGAGATGAGGTTTGCTGGATCTCTTTCAGTAATGGCACAAGTTGTACCCAATGCTAGACCCTTCTGTTGGCAGACAGGAGACGTGTCTGGCACAGCTGGGAAGGAGGCAGTGAGGGATGGAAGGAAGGCTTTGTGTCCAGACTAGTCAGTGCTGGGACCCTTTTGCCAGCCTGCAGTTAGTTCACGTTTGTAACTCCTGTGGTGCACAAATGTCTGGAACACCAAACACTTGCTGGATGGGTTTTGCTGGGTAGCCAGGGTTGCAGAAGCATTGCAGATCAGTGGATACCCAGAAGTACCATCAGGACCCTTCATCATGGCAGTTTCTGCTGACAGAGAACACTGGATTGCTAAGCTTGCCGTGTCTCATTCTGACTACAGAAAGAGGAAAACTGCACATCTGTGCATGCCATGCTCAAGTGAGCTGCTGCGGCTGCGGCTGCTGCGGAGAGGCTGTGTGTGCCTAGGTGGAGCCCCAGACCATCATAACTACTCCACTCATTACCTGGGCTGTGCTGGTACACTGAAGTGTGTTGAAATCAATCCTATCAGGATGCAGAGATAAACAAGCAGTACAAAAAAAATAAAGTTACAAAATTACGCTGATTCTTACCATGCAACTTGCTGCTTTGCTTTTTTGGGTTTTTTTTTGTTGTTTTTTTTCTTTTGTGTAGAACTGGCTCGGTGGCGCATCTCTTAAACTGTGCAGAAGTGGGTGAGATTTAGATGATCAGATAAAAGGTATCCTTCTCAGTCTTTGAGGCAAAAAAGTCATACAGTTGAGCTGTCTCACTTGGAGGTGAATGCTGGCAGGAACCAGTCAGGAGCAGTAGGTTTTACCACACCCAAAAAACCAAACCAAAACCCAAACAAATCAAGAAGCCAGAAGTGTTGCCAGTGCTAGGCTGCAGCTGGAGTCACAGGAAGCAGTGCCACAGCTTTTTGACATACATTTTGACAAGTTCACTTCTACTGCTGCATCAGTGGCCCAAAGCCTTGGTGTGCCCCTGTAGGAAACCTGCAGTAGAGTGGTGGTGCTTTGTCATTTACCCCTGGGGCGCTCGTGCAAGGAAGGGACGGGCACTGTACAGTCACTGACAAAACAGACACAGATGCTGACTTTTAAAAACAAGGATTTTCTGGCTTTTTTACCAGTTTGAGTGAAAATGATCAAAAACTTAGTCCTTTTTGAAAAAAAATTAGGTGACTGGCCTTTGTAACGGAGTAATTGATGTAGAGGATGCAGCATTTGCAGCTACTGCAGTTCACAGAATCACGCTGGCAGAACGGGTCAGGCTGGCAGGGCCCACAGCGGGGGTCACCCGGCCCCAACTCCCCGCTCCAGCCCGGGACTGCAGTGCCAGTCGTTCGGTCATGTCTTTTACCGCTTTGAGGAATAATGAGGGAATCGTCAGTATCAGCTGCCATGGCAAGGGTGCCGTGCTGCCGTGTAAAACCATTTCTGCCGAAGTTTGCACTCCAGCGCACACAGCGCAGCCTTGAAACCCTCACTGACTGTCCTGACGTTCCTTGGGGTAAATCTGGGGAGAAGGGGCAGCTTGTCCATGAGGGCCGCGCTCCGGAGCGTCTCTGTGCCCGGGGAGTGCCGGAGGGCTGCGGCCGCCGGGGTCGCTCCCGTTTTCCCTGGGGAATCCCGGCTTTCCCCGGGCGGGCCGGGCCGCGCGCTCCGCCCCCTCAGGGCGCGGGGCCCGCGGTGCGCGCGGCGGCCGCCAGGGGGGAGCAGAGCGCCGCGGGAGGCGCGCGGGGCCCTCAGGCGGCCCGGCTCCCCCAGAGCGCGGCCGGCGGCCGATGGCGGCCCCTGCCCGGAGCGGCCGCCCCCGCCCCAGCCAGCGCAGCGGCCCCGCGCCCCGCCCGGCGTGTGGCAGCGCCGCCAGGGGCCGGGCCGGCGGCCAAAAGCGCCGCTTTGCCGGTGTTAACGCCGGAGAGCCTCCCGCTGGAACTGCCCCCCCCCCCCCCCCCCCCCCCGCAGGGCAGCCGTGCGCCCTGCCCCGGCGTTGTTCAGCGCATCAGCTGATACCATGCCCCGCAATTTGACGTTTTTGCTTCTTGACAACTTCATGCATCTTTTTAGCAGGTTTTGTTTTGGACTGAGGTTTTGTGCGTATTTACAGAATTCAGTGCGATGCGTAATATTCAGACGCGTCGTGAATAAGCAGAATTTGTTAGCTTGTTAAAATTAAGTGATTCCCAGTAAGCACAGGGTATAATCCTATACTTAGGCTCCTGGCTCTCATTTATTTCGCAGCACAACTTTTTGTCTTGGACACACACTTCAGCGCTACAAATTAATCTTTGAGGTGAGACACCGCGTTGCCGCTGGCAAGAAAAGCTTGCTTTTGTAGTAGTAGTGACTAATTTACACGCCTGCCCCCGCTCTCTTTCTAGCCTTCTATTCATAAGCAATATATCAAGGGTGGACCAATGCCAGCAGAACAGTCTGTCTTCAGGAAAGATACTAGCTTTTTTTTCACCCTTGCCTGACTCTCTACTTGTGCTGGCACAGAAAGTCTGTCAGTACAACCTCCATCGTTACCTTATTTTTCCTTGTTTCCTTTCCTCCTACTCCAGTTCCCTCCAACCCTTCAACTTCTTCCTGATAAATATCTTGATGCTGAGGAAGGCGCTAACAGGAGTTTGTGAGTGTTTTAATTTAGGAGCCATTCTTTCTGAGATTGATTTCGAGGAAGCAGAAGTCCCTTTGTAACTGTCACTTGAATATTTCACATCTGATACAAATGCCTTGTCTGCTTTGCTCAGGTTTATTACGAGCTGCTCTAAAGCCACGGAAGTCCTCAGGCTTCTTGCTGAAATTGCACGCATCCCTTTCCACGAGGAGAGGGAGAAAGGAGGTCCGCAAGAGTTCATGTTAACAATGACTCTAAATGCCCATTTCCCACACATCTTTGCTAGCACAAACAGCAAAAATAGTCCACTTGCACAGAATCTGATTCAGCTTTCTTGCATTCCGCAATAACAGATGGATTGCTAGACTGTTTACTGTTGCTTTCCACAAACTTCCTGTTAGTAAACTCCTGTATTATTTATGAAACAAAAAAATTACAAAGAAGTATCTTAGCTGATTATTGCCTGCTGGTGAACCACTGCCAGATAAACTTTTAATAAAAATGTATGTATGTGAGCAAAGATCCCTTCTGATGCAGTTGTTGGAGTATTATTATTATTTTTACAATTGTTTGTTTCACAGTTTCCTGTGACTCTATTGAGTCTATTGTGCTGTGCTCCAGAGCAGGTATTTCCTGCACTCAGACATTTGCAGTTGAGATGAGGTATCTGTGAATGTGTAAAGGAGTGAGGGGGAAAAAAAAAGCAGCACACATACATGTTACAGAGATCAGCTATGAATAAGAAATATTTAAAGCCTTTTTGCTTTGCAATGACAAATGAGATTTTACTAATGTGGTATTAATCTCTGCTGACCCAGCTTAGGAAGCCAAGTGTCTCCGAGCTTTTTGACAGAAAACAGCGAATAGTGTTGTATTGACCACCTTAATGCTATTTCTGACATAAGTAGAAAGTAAATGTGAAGAAACTTTATTTTCCTCTCAGATTGGCTGTTAGACTCCACAAAACAGAGGAGCTGAGAGGAGCACTTTGTTTGCACTGCATACCATAGACTGATTTCTGACTCTCAGTGGCGAGAGAGGAGGCCAGCCTGAAATCTGTCTGTACAATTTTATCAACAGAGCTAGTGAATTTTAAAAATCATCTGTAATAATAAAGAGCAGAATGCAATGTAAAAATATGAAATTTGTATATTAACAGAAGCACTTTCAGTGTTTTTAGAAATAACACTTGACCTAACAGTCATTCTGTTTTTTTAAATTGTTGCTATTATATTTCATTGAGATTCTATTCTATTTATGTATTCTGTATGAATGAATTGGCTGCTCCACCTGATATTTATGATTGTAGTCATGCATTATATATACACACAGAAACAGAATGAAATTTTTCCTGATCTGAGACACAGATAATTTTTCCTTGAGATTTTTTATTTGATTCTCTAAACCAAAACCAAAACTCAAACCAGCACTGCAGAGCGAGCACTTTCTAATGTTAGCCCTGCTACACGGATCATTCATTGCATGAGGTTTAACAAAAAAAAGCTGCTGTGTATTGTAGGCAACTGCAGGATGCTGATTAAATCATCACATACCTTTACAAGATCTGTATTTGCAAAAAAACCTGATATCAGATGGAACAGGGCATTTACTGATCCTGGGGCAGAGCTCGTTCCTGAGTGTTTGTGTGAGACGGCGTCACGTAACCGATCACTCATTTCAAGTAATAGTAAGAATATGTCTTCTCTGAGCAAACTCTCTTTTCTCTGCCTCCTCAAACACCCTTGCTCAGAGCTCCTGCCGACAGAAACTGAATTCAATAGTATTAAGGCAGATGATCAGTGGCACTATCTCCTGATGCTTCAATCCACCATCAAGAATCTTGTGACAGATGTTTCTGTACTTTATGCAAATAGGAACTTCATGGATCAGTTTTCTTTTTCTCCACGGAATATATGCAGCTGGAAAATAAAAATCCAGCTCCACGACAAAAAGTGCGGAAAAAAAAATAGAAATCATGCTGCTGACCAAACAGGCAGCCGGGAGAAAGCGATCTGTAGATGTGAAATCAAATAATTAAACTGCTGGTTCTCAGGATCACTTCTGGGCTTAATCAAGTCATGTATGCGCTGATATGGGTTTTGTGGGCTCTCTCTGCCACAGTGCTGTGGCTCACAAGTCATTTCTGAAACGGGTTAAAGAGATCTTTCCTGTGTTGTGTATAATGTTTCCTTATAAATGTTTTTCTTTCTTTTACCCTTTCTGATATGCTGTTTTAATTCTCACAGTAGCTGTGGATAGCTGTACTGGATGTGATATGTAAGTGTATTAGAATAGTGGAGTTTGCACACGAAGAAAGGGTTTCAGCCTATTATATGTAATAAATAGGGTATAGACATTTATATAAACTGAATGGGTTTAGGTATGTTCTTTATAATAGCACAGAAAGCTGGACATGTGAGTATGACTGATGAAAAGAAGAAGAATAATTTCCTTCTTGTTGGTTGAAAGGAAAAAATAACCCTTAAACTTAGTGAATTAGAGGAGGTTCTAAGGAAATGTAGTTTTACAAATGATAGTGTAATATATTAAATCATGCAATATGGAAGAGCTGTAGAATCCCACCTATTAATACTGTTGAAAATAATGAAAGGTGACCATCTTTAAAAAAAATACTGCAATTATTTTAAAAAAGTTATTTTTATTACTATTAATAAATAAAATCAATACCATTATTTTAGACCGATTTGTTCTTCTTCTGATTGTTTATATTTATTTAAAGGTTTCTGTGGAAGTATTTTTTATCATCAGATATCAGAATAAGTCTTGTGGGTTGTTAGACAACGTCTGTATCTTATTTTCTCCATGAGGCTTTTGTTAATTTTGTATATATTAGGTATTTTAAAATCTCTTGTGGGTCACAAAATTTTTTTTTTCAATATTTTCACTTAATACTTAATTCAAAGCCTGTATCTGGTACCATGTGAACATTCAGCCAGGATCTATGATAAAATTTATTTGTTAATACACAAAGCTATGACACAATAATTTTGTGTCATGGTATTGTCTAGAATCTTGTCTTCATTTCACGACTAGTCAAATTCTAGGAAAAGATCTTTATTCAATTCAGATGTACTACATGATTTTCTTCAAAAGCCTCCTTCTGTACTTCTAGGTAAATTGACAATAAACATTAGTGATTTTATTTTAATTGAGTTTCTTAAAGAGAAAAAAAAAAAAAAAAAAAAGCACAAAACCAACACCCAAAGATGTAGTGCCATTTCTAGGAAAAGAGGAAAGAGAGGCTCTGTGTGTGAAAATGACAATCATGCTACACTGACTCTAATTCAGATACCAGCAAATACTTGACAATACGTCTGTATGTACTATTCCATGTCTGCTTTTGAAAGTGGCTGTGCAGATAACTGAAGTTCTGCAGTTAAAGTACAGTTTGAGCTGACCTGTGTCTGAAGAGTTCAAATACAATTCTAGACTCAAGTATTAATAGAATAAACTTAATTTTATTTTTTTTTTCATAGGTGCAGCTGCATTTTCGATTTAATTATAGGCTCCCACAGTAGTAATTTTTCCGTGACCTACTCAATCTCAAAAGTCAGAAAATTGCTTCTTTTTTAAAGCTGACAATAGCACGGTATGTTTCCAAAGGAAAAAGACAAATTACAGCAAATCATTACTTTAAGCATATTTAAATAGCCAGGAAGAAATCCTAATTGAAAAGTTTGCTAAAATGTGAAAAAGTTAGTGGTGCTTTTTTTCTTTTTTAGAAAAAGATTATTCTCATGTTTGTAACATTGCAAGCTGCTTATGATACAATGCCTTTCCTTTCTCTGCTCACCCTCTACTTCTCCTTCTTTTCTTTCTGATGAGGTTAGACACAACATTTTGAGGAAGCAAAAATTTTGACTGGAGAGAAATTAATCTGTAGATGTGTTTAATAATGTAAGTTGGCTATTCCTCATGAAGCTGAGACAAAGATAATGGGAATTTTTGTATTTCTTTGCATGGGCTCCAGACCAGTCTGCAGCATTACTGCCAATAATGGTACTCTAACCACAGCTGTTCAGAAAGGAAAAAAAATGGTTATCATAAAATAGACTTGACAGTCATGAAATGCACCCTGGTCCTTCCAGAAACCCCCTCCCCAGTAAACCTGTGCTCTTCCTCCATTATCTCTGGTTCTTCTCATGGTGCTTCCCGCTTCTGAACTTTCCCCCAGCAGGGCCCTTTCCCTGACAGCCCCCTAGGATTGTGGCAGGGGTTTTGGCAGCTCATCCTCATGGTATCTGCAGCAGGCCAGCTCCCAGAGAGTAGAGGCAGGACAGCCCCAGGCTCACAGGAGATGTTGAGAGGGTTGGTGAATGCAGACACCATGGGAGGAGGTGGGCTGGCCAGCAGGAACCACTGTTGGCATTGCCTCATGGAAGAGAGGAGAAGCAGGAAGCTGGCACTGGGGTCCCTTCTTCTGCCACAAAATAACTGGGAAAAAAGGGTTGTCTGTTAAGGCAGGTAGCCATGGTGATGTGCCTTCAGCAGTTTCCCCAAGGGAGCTCACAGAAGAAGGTGTTGCTCTCCTGTGTCTGCTGAAGTGCTTGCATTCTTCCCCATCCCTGTGTTCTGCATTTCTTGTATCTAAATGACTGAAGCTGTTAAAATTAGGCCCAGACCATGGTCCCATGACAGAAAGCAGTGGTTAGCATGATTCTTATTACAAAAAAGACAACCATTGGAGGGGAAATTTGCTGTATTTTTCACTTATTTTCCAGCAGGTCAGGTTTACCTGTGTGTCTCTTCCCATAAGACACATAAAAAGATCCAGCCCTTAGACCCCGAGCAGTGCAAAAGGACAGCGAAAGGGCTGGTTCCTGTGTGAGGGGCAGCTCGAAGTGAGTGTGGGAGCAGCACTGCAGCCTCCTTTTGCAGTTGTGCTGGGCTGGCTGTCCCGCAGCTGTTCGGAGCTGGGATCCGTCAGCCGCTCTGTTCTCTATCCTGGTGCTACTCTTCCTCTGGCTTGTACGTCAGAGGAGCTGTGTGCAAAACCAACCGGCATCCAAGGATTGTTCTGGTAGGCAGTGTTTTTAGTTTAAAACCAAAATGAAAAATGAGGTAAAGTTTGTCATACTCGCCTGATTCTTTTTCTTTCTGTCACGTCTGTTTTCTTCCCTTGTGTGAAAAAAGCTGAGTTTAAGTATGAGGGAGGTGGATTTTTCTTGCTTTTCCTTTGTCTAATTTTTCAGCCATTTATGAGACTATACTGTTGTGTTCTCTGACCCACCTGATCCCAGAGCAAGCTGATCTACAGTCTTATTTTTATGACAGATGGCTGATCATCAGCACAGCTGAGTTAGGGGCCTCAATGAAAGGACCTTGACCCCTCAACCAGCATCTCTTGAGGAATTCTCTTTGTTGGGTGCTTTCAGCTGAGGCCTCCCCCAAAGTCGAAAGTGATTTCTATTTGCCAAAGTGGGAAGACAACGGGAGGCAGAATAAAGATGACAATCTAAGCAGTCAGTTGAACTTGTTCAGACGGATACCAGCCTGCGGTATTCAGGCAGCAGCTAACCCAAGGTTTCCCTAACCTTGGCAGAAGTGCAGGAAATAGTTGAAGGAGGATGAAGTGTTCTTGAACTGTTTCTCCAATGTATCAAGCACAAGCAGGCTATTCTTCAATATTAAGCACGTGCTTCTCTTTTCTCCCCCTTTAAAGAAACTTTTTATTGTGGACTATAAAAGGGGGGGGAAAAAATCAATCAATCTCTGTTTGTGGACCCCTGTGCTGCATCTACGCTATCCAAGGACAAAGATGCAAATCAGGACCTCCCCAGCATAATAGCATTTATAAGGCAAATTTCTTGCTGAAGTCTTAAAGCAAAAGAAATAGCTGTGCTCAAGTGTTATTTTAAACAAAAAGAAAAAAAAATTAACCACATTCTTTAAAACATCAGCTTCCCTGGATACATCAGAAACAGCATTCCAGATAAAAGCAGCATGATGTGAAAAGACCTGATCAGCAACATATTGATGTCTGGGCTTGGGGACTAATGTAAGAACTTAAAGACTTGGCTAGAGAATGTATCTTGAGAAGCATAAACATATAAGAGGATGCCAAACCATGAAAGGCTTCCTTTGCACTCAGAATTCAGAAATCAGCGTGTTGACAAGCAGAGAAGCCAATGCTGCTAGCAAAGCACATAGGGTGATGAATAAACTCAGATTTTGAGAGCCTAGGATGAGATCTAGAAAGGGGCCAACTGATTTAGCCATGTTTTTAAGTCTCTACACCCAGCATTTAGGTGCTGTCAAGCCTCAGGCCTCCCTGCCCAGCTGCAAGTGATGATGTGTCACGGGCTGGGGCAGCCAGCTTTGATTCAGAATGTGTGTGTCAGTGTTCAGTTCTCAGAGGGGATGGAGAGACTACCAAGAGACTGACTGCAGCAGGCTGGCTGAGCCTCATTCGCTGAGGCTATGGGAGAGTCAGGTTTGATTTCCTGCTCAAATGTGCTGCATTTTCTGGCTGTGGGCTCAGCAGTAGGCTCCTGCAGTGCCTCCTTGGAGGCCAGATACACCTCCTCCTGTGTACCAGGGGAGAGCCTGGAGGCTGTGTGGGATCTGAACTGTTCTCTGCCTGGCACAGCACGTTTGAGGCAGATGTATGCCTCTGTAACTGTGACATCCCACTAGTGTCTCTGGAGCTACTGCAGCAGGAATGCTGGCTTGAAACACTTGAGCCATGAGCAAAGCAAGTGAACAGATATGGCTCATGTAGTTCTGAAACTTGAGACCTGGCCACCCATTATTAATTGAGGAGGTCTCTTTGGGATGCCAGCAGAGAAGCAGTATTCTTCTCTTGTGAGGAAAAAATGCAGTTTTCTTCCAGCTGCACTTAAAATTAGATAGTTCAATAATGAGCTGAGAAATAACAGATTTACATATGAAGCAATATAGCAATAGAAAGATAGTTAAAAAACTAACTAAAGGTTATTTTTTTAGTTTTTAATTCAAGGTAGTTAAAACACTAGCTTATGTGCAGTTTTGATGAATAAGCTAAGTTTAAAAGCTATATTCTAAGGAAAATGAACATATCTGCAAAAATATGGGATGTACATACGATGAGGAAAAATAAAACCCCTTTACCTAAAAGAGAAACTTGAGAGGGCAGTCCATGGGAAAAAAACACTGATGGCTTAATCTTTTGCGTTTAGCATAAGCCTACCATGCAACCGCCCAAGATAAACACCATCTTTTTCTGGTTTGGAAAACATCTTGAATGTCCTTTAAACTTGTTGACTTGCTCCACTTTTATCAGGCCTTTTTGCATAAGCACATTGATCCCAACACAATCATCCCTTGAGACGTACTCATGTTATTGTCAGGTACCTCCTGGGGGCTGAGCACCAGCCCTGGGAGGGTGCTGGTAAGTACTTGCAGGCACCTCTTCTTCAGCAAAGCGATCATCGTCTGTGCAGCTGATGGCTCTCATTTTTGTTTGGTTGGCAGGGATGGTGTCACTAAACTTAAGCTCACTTGTCACAATGGAATTTAATTATCTGCTGGAGAGAAGCCCTGACAGCTGTGGCGTAGGTTTTTCAATGTGATGTTGCCTGGATCGCAAGAAAAATATCAAGGGCTGGTGAGAACAGCCATGTTCTAAAAGCATCTCTGCCTGGGTTAGACCACTGCCTACCAAAGAGGTATGTGTGATTATCTTGAAGTTATTTATTGACTGTCATGTCAGATCATGGTTAAAGTTTATCTTTACTGCAAGTTGTCCTCAGGAATTCTTTTAGTTCATCAAAAGTAACTTTTCCAGGGCTTGGGTTGGAAGCACAGTGTTTGTTTACCACATTGCCCCTGGGTTTGCCTCTGGCTTGTGCTTCCTGGGGGAGAAGCAGTGGGTCTGATGCTGGTTCCTAAAACATTGACATCTGTGATGGCCTTCTGTAGTAAAACCATTTTCCCAGCAGCAGCAGCATCAGACATCATCATTTTCTTATGGTAATGGTTATCATTGATAAACTAAGGAAATCTGAGCTGAACAAAAGAGCGAGTGGTTTGTGTGTGTGTGTGTATGTGTGTTTTGTGGTTTGTTTTTTTAATGGAACATTGCTACAGCTCGTATACCATAGTATTGGGACTTTTTAATTTTTAGCTTTTTTCTTGTTGGCAAACAATTACTCATACCAGTAGCTCTCTAAGTTTACTGACATGCTCTGAGATGCTGAAAACACTTTTTAATAAATTCTGCTATACACTTGCGCAAACAAAGGACCCATACTGTGAAGAGGAAATGGCCCATCTGGCATCTGGTTGCCCTGCTGCCAACCTTTGGAGAAGCACCCAACACCCAAATGCACACACACCTTTGGGAGCCCTAAAGGTAGACCAGGATTTACCCCCTGACTTAGATCCCTGAATCCACCTATCCCCCAGGATCCAGGAACCAGGAACATTGTCCCTCCACCACTGAAAAAGAAGCCTCTTTTCTGTGGGGAGTCTGTGGCAGCCAAGTTATACCACACCAGAGGCTACCATGCATGTCATTTGGGAAGTCCTAGCTGTGTCCTCTGGGCTTCAGATAAGCTCTCCTTAATCACAGAATATTCTGAGTTGGAAGAGACCCACAAGGATCATCAAGGCCAACTCTTAGGTGAATAGCTCCTATGGGATCAAACCCACAACCTTGGCATTATTAGCACCATGTGGAGCTGATGTCCTGGGGACCATGGCTCCAGTCCTTTCCTTCCCCTCCTGTGGCTGAGGCAGAAAGCAGTTTTTCAGTGGTGGAGGGGAGGCACTCCATCACCTCTACTAAAAAAGGGTGAAGCCTTCTTGGCTCCAAGGATGTATTTCTGTCTGGAGCTTTTAAAGAACAGATGCTTGTGCACTCTTTAGGCCACTGTCAGATTAAACCATGCATAGTGCAAACTGGTGTTGCGCCTGTCATCCTGGAGCATCCTGGGCTAGGTTTGGAAATTAGACCACCAGGACCAGGCAGAGCAAGGACATTGTCCATCCATGCCCTGCCCAAATGCGGGGAAGGGCACCTTTGTAAGGCCCTGTGCTCCTGCCTCGAGCTGAAAGAGATGACCTGTCTGGCGAGAGCTTGGGGAAGGAGTTTCTTCTGCAAAAAGTGTGTTGTAATATGTTTACATTATTCACTGTAGGCTCTCAATGACTGCCATTAGGATTAAAAACAATTTGGAAATTCTGGAGTTAAAAGTATGTAAGTTGCACAAAGATAATACTTAATAAACATGAATACATGGTAGGGAGGTTTTTTTCCAACCTTTTAATATGACTTTTAGACTTACATGCTTTTATCTTATTTTATTAGGCCATGTGAAATAAATTAAATGTAACATAAGATGCTGTTAAAAAAGATTTTATGACATTGAGAACTGGTTCTATATTAGGACCAGATCCTACAAAGGCTTATTGATGTGAACAGTTTTGCTCCCATAGATAAGCTATGGAGTCAGCTATGGCTAACCATTTAAATGCTCAGAATCAGGCCCTCATTTTGGATGCACTTCTCATTGTTAAATCAATGTGAAAGTGAAATCTGTCTCCTCTCAAAAGGAAATTGCCAAGACTTTCTACACTAAGATTTGGGATCTGTAGAAAATGAAGTCTTTTTATTTTTTCTTCCCTCCAATAATCTGTTCAGTGAACAAGCTGTGAAAAATAGTTCTATATTTTTTCCATGTGATGCAGCAGACGGTAAATTTCCATTTAAAAGAATGATCAGAGTAGCTGCTGGCACTGAACTCTGTTGTCTTAGTCAAATCTACTTACAAAGAGTTTACAGCAATACAATAGCTTATTATTTCACTCAACCAGAAATCAGATGAAAAAGGCAAAGGGGAAGCCTGAAGTAGGTTCATGGTCACAATTCTTTTCTTCCTTAACATCTTGGGGTTTTTTTAATGCAGGAGTTGAGATCAGTAGTTTTATGTGTAAGGAGGAGACTACTTCTTTTCACCTCTACTTTTGTACGCTTTGAAATAATCAGACTACACACTTCTATAGTGCCTTTCTTCTGGGGATCTGAAAGCACTTTACAAACATTAATTAAAGTCTCACAACACCCATGTGGAGGTAAAGAAGCATTGTTTGTGTATCTAATGCAAAGGCTTAACCTGATTCTTTAAGTACTCTACCAGGAAAATAATGGAATAGCCAAAGCAAATTAATCTAACTGAATTGCTGGGAGCATTTATATGTGTATGTGTGTGTGTATATGTGCATATATATGTGTGTGTGTCCGTGTGCATGTGTGTGCCTGCATCTCTGTGCTGCTGGAAGCCTCAGACTGCACCTCCTCTGCCCTGCGCGTCCTGCCCGTTGTTGTCTCAGGGGATTTGATGTGTGCTGCTGCTTCTCTCTGCATGATGCCTCGGGTCCATCAACAAATGTGTATTTTCCAGGAAACCTGGGGAAAGCTTACATTGCCATTGATTATGCTAAGATTAGTTTTAAAAATTTAAAAGGCAGAAAAAGTCTTTATCTTGATCACCAAATTTGTGAATGAAAATAATAAGTGGGCAGTGAGGACTCAGAAGGGGTTCTTGCCACCTGAGCTGGACCCCTCTGCTGGAGGCTCCAGCACCTCTCCTCTTTGACTGCCACTTGTTCTCAAGCCTGGTGGCCTTGTCCTTGCTGCTGTTACTTCCAAAGTCTCCCCATCCCAGGGAATTTTGGGTGCAGCACTGCACAGAGACAAGCTGCAGGGTGGGCTTGGCTCCTGCTGAGGCTGCCAGGTCCCCTCCATGTCTAGGGGCAGGAGAGGGGCATCATCCTACTGCAGCGTAATGTTGACCTTGGCTATACACAGAAGCAATGTCTACATTAAAGTATGTTAAATTATTTTACAGACTTTATAGGAAGGGTGTTACCCTCCTCGAGAGGGGCTTTTAGCATAATTCCTGCAGAGGTGTATTCCCTGTACTTTGCCAGGATGGTGCCCACCCCATGCCCTGGGCAGGTAGAGTTGTCCTGACTATCTCTACCTGCCCACCTTTGCTGCTTTGATTTCCTGCTGCTGTGTCTTCAGCTCCAGCTAAAGATCAGAGCAGCCCCAGCCCATGGGATCTGACAGGGAAGGCTGATTCATCATGGCTCTCTAGTTACACTGGCAGAAATGAAAATGAAGTCAGGGAATCAATCAAAATGGAGGAAACTAAAGCTGAAGGACCAAGTAACTCTTACTTCTATTTTCAGCTCAGTGCTGTAGTGCACAGGCCTTTCTTCCACTTGTGCAGCCCTGAACTGCTGAACTCTTGCAGCCTGACTTCTCTTTTCCTTAGACTAATCAGATGAAAAAAATGTTTTTCTAGTGGTTACAGGATGGCATTATTTTCTTTCTTTGGGTCAAAGTTGTAGGGAAATGAGTTCACATGGGTACCATGAGCTTGAGAGAGGGTCCAATTTTTGTAGGACTAAAAACAAAAAAGGCCCCAGAACCATGAGCTTTCGTCAGCCCTAGTCCCACATGCTGTTACAATCTAAAAATGCTTTTGGGTCACCAGCATTAGATCCTTTTCTTAATCTTCGTCATGTCTTCTTTCTGCTAATTTTACTTTCTCTATCTGACATAGGCTCTAAGATCTTCAGTGCAAAGAGAGCATCTTTTATCTCTGTAAAGTGTCATGCAAACTTAGGGTGGTACGTAAATATTTAATAATAATATTAGTGATGAAGATTAGAGTCCTGAAGGAACATGTCTCCTTCTTAGCAGATGCAGAACATATCGTGGTAATTTGGGTGCTGTTTCATTTCCCTGGGGAGAATTTCTCAGCTCACTCATTTTCCCTGGCATCATCTTGGGTAAGGCTATTGGAGCACGCTGCTCTTGACTGGGAATGACTTAATTAGAATTGGGCAAATAACTGCTTTTTCACCTGAGGCTTTGAAAAAAAATTCCCCTAAAACACAAGTTGCCTTTTTTTTCATGTTAGAAAAATGGAAACCTGAGGGTTTCCAGAGGATGTCCAGAGGTGCCCAAAAATGAGGCATGTGTGAGCTCTTGTGATGCTGGAGGTGGCTGATCTGTGCTCCCTGAGAGCAGTGGAGGGGCTTCAATGTGCTCAAGCTGGGGCAGCATCAGAGGAAACAGGCTGCAAGGAGCTACAAACTGTCCCCAGCACTCTGCTCTTCAATCTTTCTTACTTCTTTTCAGTAGCCTAAATAATTTCAAAAATAGTTTGGCTATATAATTAGATTCACTTTATAGGAGGGTTTATCCTGTACCTTACTTAAATCTTAAATTTTCTAATGATTGTAGCCAATAGTAATTAATTTAAAATAATTAGGACAAATATACACATTTAATTGCCAAGCACTGTTTTCCTCATTCATTTATGACTTAATAGACTTCAGTGTATATGTTCAGCCTTTACTAATTGCACAGTTGACAATTCTTTATGACTTTGAGGAGTTCAACATTTCTCTCTTTACTGGCTGCGTTCTCTTAGCATAATCATAGTCTTAATTTTGTTTAACTTATGCTAAAGCAAAATATGAATCTAAACCACAGGAGGCAAATAAAACACGTCATTGTACAGTTCACTACATTTTATAAAACCATTTTACAACATGAACCATCCACCCATTCTGTTCAATGGAGTAAATGGGATCTAACCATGCTTTAAGGACTGCACTCATCTTTAAACTGATTAGTTTCTTTCCTTATTACAAAACACAGGCATCTATACCAGGTCTAATGTCTAATTTTATATACAATTAAATGGGTAAGCCCTGTTGCCTCCAGCAACGTTTAATCTTTGTTATTTACCTTGAGGCTTTTTGGGTAGGATCAGAGTCCCATTTCTCCCCTTGCTGTGTGGTGTGAGGCAAGCCTCAGCAGGGAGGAGACCCTTATGGTCCTGGTTGCTGTATGTAAAATGGGATGGAGATGCACAGAAGGGTCAAGCTCATGGCCTGGAGTCGGTGGGACATCAAGGAAGACTGAGCCTTGTGCCTGGAGCAGGTTGGGCAGCAGGGATGGGGTGGGAAGGTGGAGACAGGGATTGGTGTCAGGGGGTTCACTGGAGGCGGAGGAGCAGAGCGCTGCTGCAAGCTGTGCCAGCTTCCTCTGTGCCAGATTTGGGCTGCGTGTCCCCAAGACAAGACCTGGTCTAAGGCCGTGTGGATGGCGCTGCAAAGCAGGGTTTGGGTGCTCATGGGGCAGCTTTTGAGATGGGTTTGGTGGGGATGAGCGCTTCAGGGAGCGCTGTGAGGGTGCAGCACTACGGTCACAGGCAGGAGAATTCTCCTGCCCGGGGCACCTACATGGCGATGCATCTTGGAAAGCAAACGGTGCATCGACCAAAGGTTACTGCTTAAAAAATCCCCCAGGGCAAGGAGGAGGCAGCCGGGGCTGGCAGCAGCTCAGCAGCCGGGGCCGAATGTCGGCCGGGAGCCCATTTGCTCATAGCAGCGCCTGGTTAAACCCGCAGCCTGCACATGGCTTTAACCAAGTGCGGTGCAGCGAGCGAGCGAGGGGCTGCCTTTGGCATGAGGGCTCTGCTCGGCCCCGCGCTTAGGGAGGAAGGCTGAGATTTGCGCTGGCAAACAGGCTTCCTTCTCTATTGCTTACTCTTCTTCTTTATTTTTTTCTTTTTATTTTTTTTAAATCGTGTTTAACACTTGTACAATTTGGTGAAATTACAAGCCGGCGAGGACTGAGGGAGAAGCCAGTCTGTTTAAAAAATAAAAAGAGGACATGATTACTTTGCTGAAGCTGTACTTTCTATTTTCTCTTCCAAAAGAGACAAAGGGAATAAATACTTAAAACCCAGTGGTGACGACAGTGAAGCAATCATGCAGTCGCTGGATACCTTTGTCTCAGGGAGGCATGTAGTCATTTTTACATGTCTGCCACTGGGTGTCAAACCTTTCTTTTCTTCCCCTTTCCATTTTGGATGGCCAAACTGATTATCTAAAATAGAAAATTAGCACACAATGGCTTTACTCTGTGATACCCCTTATGCAACTAATGGGCAAAGCTTGTTAATTGGTTGTAAATGCCAGCAGGTTGCCAAGATAATACTTCAGAAATAAGCGGGTATTCTGATAATTACAGCAATCTTCATCTATAAAAGCTTAAGTAGATGAAGTACTGGCTGGCTTAAAACCAAGATTTATCCCGCTGCACTCGCATTAAAAGAAAAAATAAGATGAAAACAATAATGTAGCAAAACAATTATATAGCAGGAAGCGTTGTAGGTTTTAGAGATTGTGAAAACTCAGAAAGTAAAACAGTGCTGTAATAACCAGTTATGGAAAAATAGGCCATTTACATTTGTGTATAATTAAATAGTAGGCTATGCAATTTCACTTTTTAAAGTAAACTGCCTTTTCCTTTTTTTATAGGGCAACGTAGCCATAATTGCTGCATTAAAGCTTTAATGAAAGAAAAAAGCAGCAGATCAAGATGACATGTAACATCCACATTTGTACTGTGGTGTTCTGCTTGTTTAGTAATGGGAAGCTACTGAGGAGATTAAAATTGCAGAATTCTTCTTATTTTTTTTCCCCCGAAAATTGCTATAGGAAGATCATTCAAAGTCTAAAATACATACAATTTATTTTTCTACCTTCAATCCACAAGGATTTAATGGCTTTCCTAAATCTCAGAATGTCTGAAGAAATACTTTCTTGCAAAAAAGGGAGATATTATTTTAGCTCATCAAAATTATCAAAAGTAAGCGGCTCAAACTTGAAGCATAGAGGTTTCATCTCATGTTTTAGACTATTACTGCAAATGCTGAACACTGTTTTTTAACTCAGGGCTGCTTTTCAGCTTTCCTGTCAGAATGATCAACAGGTTGATATATAATTTTGTTATTTGTCATTTTGAGATTTTTGGGTTTTTTACATGCCACAAACAAATTGCAAAATGTGGTAAAGCCAGGCTCAGCTGTGTTAAAGCTCTGGACTATGGGTGTGAATTTTCAAACCAAAGTTTTGTCTATGATAGTGTAAACCAAGTGTTGATATTGGGGCAGGAGAAAACCTTTAGTTTGTTTGTTTTTTTCTAACGACCTTGGGTACCTCTCATAGACTGCTTTTAATCGTTGGTGCCTCCTACAACAGAGGGCACATTTTGGCAAATTTTGGCGTGTTTTGTCAGGAGCGCCTCAGAGACAGAGGAGTGCAGGGCAGCCCTGAGGGGCTGCTTTGCTTGAACTTTGGGGGAAAAGGCGATGTCAGGCTGGGATACCTTTCCTGCTGGGTGTCTGGGGATCTGTGCTGTTGGCTTGCAGATAACAGGGGTCTGCCCCTGGGTAATGCTGCTTTGCTGGAGCACTGACTCTTCCCCTCCATGCAGAGGCACAGGGGCTGCAGAGAGCACTTTCCTGGTGGCTGAAGGCATGTGCCTGGCATGGTCCTTGGTGCAGGGCACTGGCACAAGAGCAGACCACACTGGATTTTTCCAGATGTGGAAAACAGGATGTGACATGCCCTCTGGTAGGGTCAGTCTGGTGGGACACTATTGGATGTACTGGAAACAAGGCACACCGTGCCATGGAAAGTTAGATTTGCGTGTGTGTATTTTCTCCTGGCAGTCACCTTATCAAATATTTGATGGAGATGTCTTTCCTGTGTGTGGTCATGCAACATCAACTCGAAATTTCTCTCACACATGATTCACAGAAATCACCCAAAAAGAGCCCAGTGCACCACTAGGGATAGCTTACTATGCCGACAAACATGTAAAATTTTCAAAATAAAGAGGTGCACCTTGTCACCTAAACCCTCTGGGGAAACAAGGTCTGAGAGCACAGGAGCTGCCAGGGGAGTGGGTGTGAGGCCAGCCCTGCTACCTGCCAGCCCCAGGCCCTGCACACATAATGGATTTTCCTAGTTAGTACATAATATATGGCACTTGTCCGAAGTGTGGCTGCAGGAGCCAGCAGAGGAAGAAATAACTTGATGAGATCCTTTAATGGATCTCTCTCCCTTGTCTTCCAGGAACAAAATAAATAGGAGACTTTTTCAACTGGCATGTATTTCCATTTATGCTTTAAAAATTCATGAGCATAGGTTTCATATGATGGTGTAGTTACTATGGTAATTGTTTATTAATCTGGAGGAGCTTGGTAATTACCACAGCACAGTTTATATAACTCAAACTCAGAGTTAAAGTACAGTTATGATTTCTTTACGCATCCATCTTTTAGACACTTTTTTCAACTTTTTTTTTTTTATTTTTATTTAACAGAATATGCATTTTCCCCTCTCAGTTCTACTTTTATCCAAGTGCATACATTTCTGGAAGTGTAGAGAGAGTGCAAAAATGACAGAGAAAAGCTTGCTCGGAGTTGGCAGGCCAGGACAGCCAGGAAAAAATGTGCAGACTTAAGTTGCAGGTGGATATTTTTTTCATTAAAAAAAGAGATGTCTTTCTCTTTTTCCTGGAGCATGGCTTATTAGTGGGAGGGCAGCAAGGGGCAGAGGAAAGAAGGTGGCAAAATGAGGATGTTGCAGGAGCCCATGTGTCTATCCTGGGACTGTCCCCCCTAGATGAGCATGAGGCTGAGGGATGTGGGACTGTGTGAGGATGTGTGTGCATTAGCCTGCAGCTCTGCAGTTTGTGTGTGGCAGAAGCACACAAGAAGAAAACCACATGTGCTGGACTGAGGATGAATGGCTGGCTGGCTTCGGCATTTGGGGTGTTTTTGGTGTTGTGTTTGGTTTTGCTAATGGAGAGTGCAGGAGTGGTGAGGTACCTGCCGGCTACACCATGGCCCTTCAAAAACCCCTGCTGTAAATGTTCAGCCCTGACAGTCTCCCAGGGGCATGTACTTGCCTTTCCCGGAGAAATTGAATGTAAAAATGAGTTTATTCATTCTAAATTTTTTTTTTTTTTTTCAGAAAAGCACCACTGCAGGATGCTCTCCAGAAACCCAAGAAATAGAAAACCATGTGAGTGTTTTTCAGTGAATTTTTTTCTTTTATCTAAAAGCTTCTTTCTCCCAGAGAGTGAAAAAATTTGCCCACTGTGAATTTTGTTCCTGTGGTGATCCTAGTGGCGAGACAATTAATGGCCATCAGTTCATTCTGTGAGGACCCGTAAGCCAGGAGCAGCCCTGTTGGTGGGTGAGCCCTCCTCGCCTGTCCCCGATCTCTCCCGCCGGCTCGCGCGGCTGGCGGGCTGGAGAAACTCCCTGGTCGGCCTGGCTTCATTGCCGAGAGATTCACATTATTTATATGGAAAAAGTGCAGGATGCCATCTCCTCGCTCGCTCTGCCTGCATAAATTGCGCGTGTTTATTATTCATCGTAACACAGCACATTCTCTGTTTCTGTGTCACTTGTCACTAATCACTTATGCATCTGATGTGCGGATCCAGAGCAGGTTCTTAAGCATTCTTGGCTTCAAAACATAAGATATGCATGGGTAAGAGTTTATCCCACCCCCAAAATAACAACTTTGATACATTTTCAAAAGGGAAAGTGCATATGTTACAGTACTCAGGAGCAGCAATAACCAAACTAGCTGAGAAGTGACACGGACTTGGGTTATTTTCTTGTTGCTTTCTTTTTTCTTTTTTCTTTTTTTTTTTTTGGTTTCTCTTTAGTATTTTATGAAAGTGTGTAAAAATCTTAACATTTGAATGCCACACGCTTCGTTCTGCCTGCGAGATAAAGGACATTTCTCTAAAAGAAACATACGCTCCTTGTTCCTTGTTTTGATTCCCCGTACAGCTTGTCACAATGCATTTACATTTTGCCCATACATTTGGATTTGCAACCCGAGCTGTGCTTTTGAGGAAGGGATGCAAACTCTTTTCTTTGACTTTTTGGGTGTCAGTTGGGCACTGACCGTAGAGGGGCAGGCGCGGAGGGCGCAGCCTGCGCGCACCCCTTGCAGCTTCCACTGACCCACAGCCCCAGGCTGCAGCAGCTCCTTCGTGAGGGGCTGCCACCTGCGTTGGCCACCAGCTGGGGAAGGGCTCTTTTCTGGAGCTTTTCTCCCCTTTTGCACCTGACTCCCTTCCCAGGCTGCCTCCCAACCCACAGAAGCCAACTGCCAAACCTCAGTGGACGGCAGCACTGTGTCTGCCCCACCTTTTCCCTGCGTATTTCTTCCTCCTCTTGTAGACTCTAGGAAATGCCAGAAATTTCCCTTTCCTTGTCTGGATCTGCTCTAGGGAGCACTGTGGAAATGCTGGCAACCCTGAGAATCCTGTCTTTAAGACAATGCCATGTTTTTCCCTTTCTAATGGCACTGGATGAGTGGCACTAACAGTGTGAGGCTGAGGATGGAGAGAGACCCCAACTAGCCTCAGTGGGGATAACGAGCAGAGTCTTCTGGAGTTTGGGTACCACTGTGAATAATGGTCATTGAGCCGGGAAAATGCCATCTCTTGGGTTGAGAATACAGAAAACATTCTTGCATTTTCTCGTAGTTGGCCTGATTGCTCTGTAACTCTGCAAATCTGGTGAGCACAGCTAGTGCAGGGTCCACCCACAGGTCTCCTCACGAGCTCCTGCATCAGACCCCTGAAAGAGATGATGGCTAAGCCGTATCTCCACTGCTCTCTGGCTCACCTGCACCATGCTCACCTCCAGTACAAAATCTGTGATAGTGGCCTGCCTTTGTGGGAGGGCAATGTGCAGAGCAGCTACCAGAACAGTAGCCTGGGATGACCTATATTTAATTTAATTTCCTGGAATCATAGAATGGTTTGGGTTGGAAGGGACCTTAAAGATTATCTAGTTCCCAACATCCCTTTCTTTTTTTTTTTTTTTTTTTTTTTTTTTGCACCAAGCATCTGCAGAGCAAAAATTATGCACTGTGGAAATACTGAAAAAGTCACAAATTTGGTCAAATTGTCTGATGTGAATGTTTTCTCCTTCAAGGCTGCTGAAACGAAGCCTGATTACTGACCTCTGCAGCTGGAAACACAGGGGTTTCATCCAAGGCGAGAGATAATTTGAATTGTTCCTTGTTCTGTTGCTATCTGATGGGAACAATCTTACTAAAAACTTCCAACTGCAAGTCCTCCTTGACTGTGTAGTGAAGGCAGCCCTATGATAACTCCAGAGAGGCAGCTTGAAATTAGGATACAGAAAACTGATGCCAAAAATATGTCAGCTTGGAAGGTCATTAAGAATTATCCATTTGTGCATGTTCACATGCCAACAGTACCTTAAGTGATTACCTTAGAGGAATGGATTTGTCAAATGAATATATGAATTAACAATACAAAATTGTGATTGATAAATCAAATAAGAATTTACAATTTGCCATTGAATTTAACTGGAATGGAGTTTCACTGGATGTGAATGTGAGAGGAGCTGTTGATGTTCTTTGCTAAAAATGACTCTTGGTGGTATTTTTCCACTTTATGACACCACAGTTGTAGGTGACTGATCTAAAAACCAGCTTGCCTGTACCTCAGGCAGGGACATGTTGTTCCAAAGATCTTGGCTCATCGTTTCCAGTACTCATTTTTTAAACCTCTCCACCTACACCTTTATTGATCTTTCGGGGTTTTTTTAAGCTCAGCTAAGAAATTAACCTAGACTGGTATTGGCAGACAGATGATGGAGTTTTAATGTAATAGTTGGTAGAATCCTGGTTAAGTACTTTTACATTTAGGCACTCAGATAAAAGCAGCTGATATTTAACTCTGCTTTTCTGCATGAACATATCTCAGGTGGGTCTTCTGATTTTTGTTTCTGAAAGATAGATAACATTAGTATTTTTCTAGGATGTGGATTATACCTCCTTCACAAAGAGTTTTTAAAGTCTAGAGAGCAAGATATTTAGGTTTAAAAATATACAGCTGGGCATTTTTTTCTTTTCCTTCTAAAGCTCTACCTTTGCAGTGGCTAAGATCATTGCAATCCACACATTGTTTTTTAAAATAAGCCCTTATTGTTAGATATTCTTCATTTGACATTTGCAATAAACTTTTTGTGATTCCTTGCTGCATCTTCACCTTTTTGGCTTGCACCTTCTTGGGTTTGGGGCATTCCTAGTGAGCACCAACTCTACAATATGCTGTTAAAGCTGCTGCTAGTCTAAGTCCTGTCAAACTGCATGTTAAAGACATAGATAATAAGAAAGTACTAAAGGAGATATTACATTTCATTACTGTGTGTCATTAATATCTTCTTATGTGCTAATGAACCAAAGTTAGGTCATAAATGTCTTTGAAATTTAAGATCAATGAGGGTTTATTCGACTTGATATAAAGGGGTGGCTTCAGCCTGTTAGGTCTGTAGTGCCCTAAATACACTTTTGCAAACTAAAAATTGCCATAGTAAAATTTACTATTTAATTGAGGTGGAAATTTCAAAGAATATGTCATTTCAATTTTGCTACTAAAATGGCTTGGGTAATCATGAAATGGGTATCAGTTACCAAAAACACTGTATATAATTTGACATTTTGTTTGGCAGAAATGGTGCTGATTTGGGGCTCTCCAGTGCATTTCTGGCTGTGGAGAACTCCTTGAGGGCATCCAAGGCGCACACACACACACACGCACACACACACACACACACACACACACACACACACACGGTGAGCAGCATCTTTATTTGTTGGTACATTTCAGGATGCCCCAGGAGGCTCCCAGTCCAGAGTCGTGGGCCTCCCTTCTGTTTTCTTTTTTCCTATACCTAGCAGCTGTCAATTAGATATTTTTGCACCCTTTTTTGGTCCCAGACCTGTGGCATATTCTGTGTAATTTATGGCATGCAATTCGCAGTGAGAAAATGCCCTACGTGTAAAAATCGTAGTACAAACACGAAGGTAAAAGCACTTGCTGGCTGCTATAAGTGGAAAACAGTGCACTAAGAATCAGCGTATACTGAAACGATGTCTTTGTGCCTATGGACATTATGGGAAACACAGCAGCCGAGCTGCATTGTACAGCAGGCTTCCCAACGTGCAGGATTCCCGAGGGGAGGGAAGGGCAGAGGGAGCTGCCCCATCACAGCCAGTGTCCTCTCCCTGGACAGGGCAAGGCTTGGAGCGCACGGTGAGCTGGGGAAGGCAGGAGCGCAGTTGTGCCTCGCTGTGCGCTGGAGTGGCGAGGCTCCCTCGCACGAGAAGGGAGCGGGAGGCGGCTGCACGGGGCTGGCGGCAGCCCTGAGCCGCACAACGTCCCGGGAAGCTGCGCAGAGAAGCATGACACAAGCCTTGAAACATTTAGGGAGGGGGCATGTTATTTTAATATCCTTTTTTGTGCTTAATAGAAAAGGGGTTTGTGGTTAGTTCTTTATTATCTCCGACAGCAGTTCTCGCTTCGGCTCCTCTTTCTTTAACTGCCAAGCTAGCATTTTCCTTTTTTATTGCTCCTTTCTTCGAGGTTTGCTTTGGAATAGCGCCAGTTATCATTTCCCATTAGGGCAAATATTGCATCAAACTCATGATTAGGGATTTGAGGGCTTGGGAATATCATTCTCGAACATTTGTCTTTCATTTTCTAAGCCTTTTTCTCTCTCTTTGTACACACACATATGCGCACATGCCTGCATATCTGTGGATATACATATGTGTATATATATTTATAGAGAAGAAGAAAGAGTGTCCTGCATGTGCCTGGTTACACGGGTAGATTTACATGTATGCATGTGTCTATTTGCATGTAAAGTTTAAACCTCATCTGCTAGACAAAGGAAAAGGGAAGAGCTTTCTCCTCGTGTGTGATTTCAGAGGACTCAGAAGGTTAATAAAGGAGAAGAATAACAGATTTGTTTGTATGTTTTGGGTTAAATACTTCAGTTTTGCAGAGAAGGAAGGTGTTAAGAACACACACTGTGAGCGTGGAGATGAAGCCACTGCTAGGGAGCTGCTATCAGTTTTACCGACCCTACAAAACTGGGGAACAACAGTGCCTGGCTTTGAGTGTGCCTTTTATAGTACCTTTTCTACTACCTTTACCTGCACATATACAGTCACTTCGTGTCTAGCACATCCCTTGAATAAAGTGGCAAAAAATATTACATTTCTAGAAATGATCTATTCTGCGGTATGAACATATGCTGCACCACATATATTAAAGAATTATATAGATACTAAGGCTCTAATTTGGAAATCCTGAATTGTTCATTAAAGGTGCCCATTTCTGTTGGTTAAATGTGGCCTAAATGTCCCAAGGCAGACACGAGACTTGCCGGGCATGTGCGCTGATTTAGGCTTCAAGGCTTCTGGGTTCCGGTTTAATCTACCTCTTCCCTTGCTTACCTCCCAACATTTAGGCACTTCTGAGATGTTCCAAAGTCTTTCCAGCTGCCACCTATTTCTGATGCTGGCTCACAAAACCCAGTACCCGCTTTCAGTACCTAATTTTAGGAGGATTTTTGCAGAATATATTTTTTTCCTTGTAAAACTTTGCTTACGGCTGGCCTGGGGGAAGGCATGTTACAGGTGGTTCCCCCCACTTGGTACCCTTGTGGAAATGGGAATTGTGGTGATGCCTGAGGTCTGTGGTCCCCTCCTCCACTGCCCTCCTGACCCCCCTCCCAAAAAAGGGTTCCCGAGAGCCAGGCACCATCCTCCTTCACACCCGGCAAATCACTTAACCTCTCAGCACGTCGGCTTTCGCAGCTGTTAACACAGGGAATGGTTTTATTTCACCTCCTCTCGTAAAGAGCATTGCGGCTCTCATCGACCCGAGGCCAAGCATTATTTCCACTTACAGATAAGTTGGATTTTGGCAGCTGGTGAGAGGAAGGCAAGCACATTCATCTGGGTAAAATCCCCTGGCTGGAGAAATAGCCAACGGGGAAGTTTTATAAGGCAGGCACAAAGCAATATCAGCAATATCCAGAGCAAATCTTGTATCGGAGTTGTCATTTTTGCTCCAACCTGGCAGTGGTCGGCTGGGGAATTGGGGGGTCTGTGAGGAGACTGGAGCAGGCGAACAGCAGAGCGGTGCCGGCCAGCTCAGCTGGGGTGATGCTGACACTCACAGCGCCCGACAGGTTCCTAAATACATATATTTCCAGGCAGCCAATTTGCCTCCAAAAAATTTATTCTTCAAGGCTTATTCCCATCTGCCAAAAGAAAACATGTCATTTATGAAAAAAACCCCGAAAATCTAACACTGACAGGGAGGAGTGCATCGTTGAGCTACAGCCCTCTGCTTTTACCTGAGCCAAGCGCCGGAACCATGTGGGGAGACAGCCCTGTCACCCACATGCTTTATTAACAGTCAGCTTTTAATTGTGCTTTTTCCTTTACTCACAGTTCACCTTTTCTTTTTCCCAACAAATACCGCACTTACTTCATTAAAATTTCTGCCAAAATGAGCCCGGTCAAAGTCTCTGTGCAGATTAAATACAATGCCACCTCTTTTCCTGCTCCTAGTACAATGGTTGTAAGTTAACATCAGTAGAGTAACTTTAGTCATTTATGCTGTAATTCAGACTGATAAATTTGACTCCATGTTTCTAGCTCTGCCCTGCTTCTTCTATCCTCCGTTCCTGAAACTAAAGTCGTGGTCCCCACACGGGAAAGCTTAAAGTTGAGAAAAGGTACAGTAAACTCCCAGTTATTTTAGGAGTCTTTAAGTGATTAAGTCAAAAGGATGGTTAATTATAACATTCTAAAAACACAGCTGCTAAAAAAATAGTTTCCAGCAGCCACCAACTTATTATTTTGTCATCATCTTAGACATACTTATGACATATGGGAAAAATAAAAGATTAAATCTCCATCCCCAAACTGCCCCCACAGCCACGCAGTCCTGGAACAAGCAACATCTTCTGAAAGAAGGAGGCTCGGCCTGACTCCCTGCCAGTGTGCGCAGGGGCGGCTTCCAGCCCCACGTTCACTTTCACAGCCTTGAAAGCTGAATCTTCTGTGGGGTTTGCAAAACATCAGCTGGGAAAACTGTGGCTAAATCAAGAGCAACCACAGTTTGCCAGGGAACAAATATCCCAGCTTTGGCCATACCAATCTTCTATGCACTCTCACTCATGTTTTCATTTCTCACACACCACGGAAATAGAAAAGTCATTGCTGGTATTGCCAGTGGGGCTGAATTGTGGAGCCCCATAAACATTTTCACTCTGCCTCAGTAAAGAGCAGCAGCCTTTTCCCTGTGCCCACATTGTTGAGGCTACCTCAAAAATAAATCTGCCTACAAGAGGAAACCACAGTAGGTTTCCCAGAGGCGGACAGTGCCTTGGGTAGGGAGAAGATTTTATATTGCCAGTCTCTCCATATGTCGAGGCCAAAGTGAGTAAGGAGCCCTTGATGTGGTGTGGCACCCAGGAAGTTGGGCGGCAGTGGGCGACTGTTATTGTCAGCAGTGTTATTTATGCTGATGTGCTTTAAAAAAAACCCACCCACTTCATTTAAACACCACAGATCAAACAGGATGGCTTCTAACTTATGATCAAGGTGGAGGCTGCTGAGGAAACCAGAGACACTCAGATGAAAAGTAGTTGTTGCTTCAAACACTAACCAGAAGCTGTGGTTGCATGAGTGGCACAGCAGTGTCTGTGGTGGCTTGGTGGGGAGACCAGAATTTCTGTGAATAAGGTCTGACCATCCCCTTATTTCCACCAAACAATAAGCAGCTAAGGAACACAAGATTAACCTTTGTGCTGCAGCAATGATATGTACTGCAATATCATTTCTTTTAGTTATATGGAAGGCAGAGACCATGGCTGTGATGGCGTTTGTACAAAGCTCTGGTAAAAGAAGCCATCCATGCTGGGAGCACAGCAGAATGTCCCTCACTTCCCAGCGTGAGCATCAACCATGCCCATGTGGGAGGAAAGAAGGCATGCCAGCCCATGAAAGAAACACTTCCAGCTCTTTACAGAGAAATGTCATTGGAGGTTTAGAAAAATAATGGCCCATGTTGGTTCCAAACCTTCCAGATCTGTCTGTGGCACATCTCAGAGTGCTGGCATTGCTTGGCATTGCTGCCCTGGCAGTGCTGGTTCTGCACAGGGGCTGACAAGTGCCAGTGCTGCAAGTGGCTCTCATAACATCCCAAAATCCAGGATGTACCTGTGCCTTTCTCCCAGCTATTCTTTCCTCCAGTGTCCTGCCACCACAGGCTGAGTGCTCACAAATAGAGCTGACTGTGCTTGTCACTGAGATTTGCAGCTCGAGTCTCAGGAGAAAGGAAAATTTGGGCACCTGGGAGGTGACACTCATCCTGAAGTTAAACATGTGCAAATTTTTGTGGTGTGAGTGTAATGGAAACATATGGGTCCCTGTACACGGGTGTGTACGTACTAGGGGTACCTGGCCCAGCTCATGCAATGCAGAAAGCCTCTCTACAGTCTCCCAGTTACAGGAAACTATTCCCAAAGCTTGCTAGAAAATGTCTGCAGGAGGATGTGAGGCACAAACTGGGGTAGCAGCAGGATGAGGAGCTGTAACCCGTCTGCTCCACCAACATATTTTTTTCCCATACTTGCCACTCTCCAACCCTTTTTTCCCTGTGGAGCACCTGGGATGTCATGCACATGCACCAAGCTACAGTGTGTAAAAGCTTGGTGCCACAGCCATGCCACCAGCTGGCCACCTGCGTGGAGCTGAAATCTGGCTATTTGGAGCACCAGGGGTAATTCCCTGGGGCTGGAAAGCGTCTGATCCTTCCTTTCCACTCTCTGATACCACTTGTTTCATAGAAATTATGCAACGAAGTGGCTGCAGCATCAGGGTGGGATGGTGCCTCACGCCAAAGCCACTCAGGCTAGTGGAGGTGGTGTCCCTCACTCCTGAGCATCTGGGACAGGCCAGTAACAGCAATAACACCATCAGAATTGTTCTTGTGGGTTCACAGGGCTGCAGATCCCACCAGCAGCCACCTTTGGGCTCACACCAGTGCAGGGGAAGGTGTGCTGGCTTTCTGCTCCTCATGAAAACACCTGTCTGCACTCAGGAGGTTTTCCTACCACTGCCCATGAAAGGCTCATCCAAACACCTTTACTGTCATCATAGCTTGTGTTAACTCGGTATAACCCAGGCCAGCTTAAGTTTATAGTGCTGTTTTTTATAGAGGAGCATTTATTTTGTGTATCAACTCTCGAGGATGTTTTATCTGTTTTATATCCCATTGAATCCTCTGTGAAACTGCACTAGTTTACAATAATTTTATTACTTTATTAATTAAACGTTTTCCAACAAGCTAGCTATGGCATTTCTTATCATCAAGGGTTCCATTAGTTTTTAATGGTGTGAGACAAAATTACCATTTACCCACATGCAATTTAAGAAGCATCATTAACACAGAGAAAGCACCAGGTGGGATTTCTAATAGTTACTGTTTCTCATTTTTGTTTTTATTTAAAAGGAATAACTGGTTTTGAGGTTTTTGCTGCAAGGTTGCCAAATCCTCACTTTGTTTTTTATGTTCAAGATAATTTAAAATAATGTTCTTCTATCTCCTTAGGCTCTTCTCCACATTATTTCCCTTATCAGCACATCGCGTGGTGCGTACGCAGTGTCTCAGTGCAGCCGGGTGAGTGTGTTGTCTGCACAGTAATCACCAAGAACAAAGACTCATCTGCACGGTCAGTGAGCAGGGCTGGGGGGCCGTGTGTGCACACGCGTGCCTGAGACACTGCCTGGCTTTGCAGGGCTGTGGCAGGAGGGAGCTGAGCCGGCATAAGCCCCAAACTACATGCAGCACCCACCTTGTGTGGTTCAGGGCCCACAGGGGCTGGTCACTGGGTGCCACAGGAGCCATCCCAAGCACAGGAGAGCGGGAAGTGCTCCTCGGCCATGCTCATCCATGGCATCAGGGACCAGCACCGTGAGGACAGAAAGTGGCAACCTGCCCTTTTTAAAGTTCTTGAGAAACTTTCACATAGGTTGATACTTTGACACTGGTGTTCCTTGCCAAAGACAAGGGAAACTCCACGATTGTAGTAAATATTTACCTTAAACAAAATGAGAATAATTAAATGGCACCTTCATTGCTATATTCTATTCAATTATGCTGACTATGAACTAATTGCTGACTCAGTTCATTTACATGTTAATAAATGTCTATGTTTAAGGTCCTCCTTGGTTAATTTCCTAGGCTTAACGATACAGAATTGCTGGGGTTTTTTTCCCCATTAACTCATTGCTTTTGCTTAATTCTGTGACCTCCTGCTGCCACGCATGGATGTGGGTGGTGCAGCCCTGCCCCTGGCCATGGGGCACGCGGTGGGTCCGAGCTGGGGCCTTGCCGGCGAGATGGAGCGCGAGGGTCCAGATGGTGCACGATCCCATGAACCGCTGAGCGCGAAGCACGCGGGAGGGTGTTAGGGATATTTAGTGGGATGTGTTTGACAAGGTGTTTCCTTATTTAAAGGGGAGGGGAGGAAAAGGCAGATGGTGTGGCTGTTTCTAATGACATTCCCTGGCTGGGTTTTTTAACAGCAGACATAAGAGGGGCATAAGCACCTGACGCGCCTGTCTGCTTGGCTGCTGGGAGGGAAGGGACGCTGACAAAACAGGTCCCACCGCCACCCCACTACCTGTTCTGCTAATTTAATATGCCAGGGCTCCTGGTGAGGCTGGTGGAAGGGTCTGTCCTGGGCCAAAGTCCCCAGAGCCACTGGTGCAGTGTTTATCAGGTTGCTTTATTGCCTCACATCCACATAGCTTGGGGGAAACAGCTCTTTCCCAGAACCCCACCACCCCTGTTTTGCTTCCCAGCACCCCTCTCCCTCCAGATTCATCCTGTCTTATTTTCTTGCTTTCTGAGCTCTCTTCTTGCCCAGGTGGCTGTGCTGTCACTGCCAGCACTGTGCAGGTCTGTCCCACTGCAGGCTGGAGCTGCTGCTTGCCCAGTGGCCTCCTGGAAACACCTGGGGTGATGCTCTGGGTGGAAGAAGAGGGGTTACAAGTCGTGTTTTCCTCTTAGAGGTTTTTAAGCACGCTACAATCAGAAGTGGTCTGGTATTTTTTTATGCTTAGGAGCTTCTATTAAAATAGAAACAAATGCTGAATTTCCCAAATGGGCAGATAATTGTTCCATGACGGAGAGCAAACAAATGCACAGGGATGTCCTCTGCTTTAAATATATGCTGTGCTGAACTCCTGGTCAGATAAATTTCTAATTAATTTGCTTGCGCAAGACATGGAACAAAAGCTCTGATTATATATTAGAGCAAGAGGTGCAATAATATCTTACCGCATGCTTCCACATTATCTTATTTCTTGCCTGCGAAGGGACTCTGGGGTGGCCGTGCTGGGGGCGATGCCACTGCAAGCCCCAGTGGGAGTCACCAAAGAATCGTGACCCCCCAGCACGCCAGGGGCTGGGGCAGCTCCCGGAGCCCGCTGGCAGCCTGTGGCAGGAAGCCCCCGGCCCGGGCCGGCGGCCGGCTGGGTGGGTTTGGAAGCGGTGCCAGGCGGGCAGGCGGGCAGCGCAGAGCTGCGACTGGCACTTTATGCTAATGGCTCAGCCATTATTTATTCCTTTGGAATTCATTACAATCGCATTATTTGCGATCGGCTCATTTAGTGTCGCGAATGCATCCGTAGGATTTTTTTTACTGTGACCTAATTAATAATGAATGATTCTGTTTAGAGGCGCCGCCGTACGCAGGGCTCCAAGGCAGGAGCGAGAGTTTCAGCGAGCGCCGCTCGGCTGCTCCGTGCGCCGTGATAGAAGTGCCAGCAAGCGCTGCTCAGCCTCCCGTGCCCCACGGGCAGAGGCCAGGCAAGGGCTCTGCAGGCTCCACACAACTTCCCTGGGGCCAGCAGCCCCCGGCCCAGGCGTCCTGTGCAGCTCCAGCTCCAGCTCTCCCTCTAGTCAGAGTACTCTTTTTTTTTTTTTTTTTTTTTTTTTGGCGGCAGCAGATCAGAGCTGACCGTCCTACCAAAACCAAAGTTGAACACTGACCTTGTCTAAAGCAGGAAAAAACTTCAACAGTATTTTGGGAAAATTCTGTCTCAGTTTTCGTTGACCAGTAATATATTTGGGTATTGTAAAGCTGTACAGGACGAGAAAATCTTCACCATTTTACTTGAAGTAAATATTTTCTTTGAACATGGTACTATAAAAAAAAAACCCAAAAACAAAACAAACAAAAAAACCTTAACTATTTTAAAATGAAATTTCCAGCAATATATAAAAAGTTATTTTATTTTGAAAGCACTGAAGTGACATCGATTTCTCTATTTTTTTTTCCCTCCCTAAGAACCTTGGCAATACCCAAAAGAATATACTCTCTTTTTTCCCAAGGAAGTTCTCACCCAAATCTTTTGCCAAGACCTACTTTTATGTGAACCCATGCCATCCATCAGCTCCGTTTCACACTGACCCTGAGCCTGGGTAAATGCGGCACCACAGCATGGGAATGGCTTCATCCTTCTCTACTCAACACCTCCTTGCTAAAAACACTTCAGTTCAGCAGCAGGAATGTCAGTTCACACTGATGTCTGGGCTAAATTAGTCCCTGGAGGAGCGGTGCAGGGAAGTCCCTGTCCCTTGCACACCCATTTCAGCTCAGCAGGTTGATCTACACCATATTTTTTTTATTTTCAAGAAGTCATATAATTTCAAATCTCCCTGCAGAACAGCAAGAAAATTTTAAAAAATATTTGTGAAAGCCTATACATAGTTATAATGATATAAATAATTTTTGTGTGAATGCAAACCTATTCTATTTCCCACATACCCAGCCTAGGTGAGTCTGTAAAAGGGCAGCAGGGCAGCTCTGGGTCCAGACACATGGGAACATTTACTGGGAAGTGACAGCTTCTCCTCTCCTCCCATCTGAGGTACCCCCACACCCCTTGCAGCATTTCCAGGGGCTCATCTCCCTCTGGGGTGGTGGGAGCTGGACAGAGCCAAGGTGGTGGCTGCCAGTTTGGTTTGGGTTTTGAAGCAGGAGCACCCAGACCCACACAGCAGGGAAAAGCCCACCTTGAGCTTCATACCTTTGACACAAGTACCATAGACAACTTCGTTTCATATTTTTAAGGCTAAACCAATGATCCTGTTTTATTTTGTTACAATGAATACCTATCATTCAGGTAATCAACCTGAACTAACAGCAAAAGCTGTGTCTACTTGTGGACTAATTTACAGATATTGCTAAAGTGAATGAATTTTCTTTTATGTAGCCATTGTTGGCTGCATTCTGAGAGAATGGTTCTCTTGCTAAAAGTTTCAGGTTGGCATGAGACCTTAAATCCTTTATGAACAGGTACAAGACAAACACATGAAGTACTTGCTAACATCAAGTCATAGAATAGTTTGCACTAATCCTTCAGGACCAGATTTCCTAAAAAAAGAGGTCACAACAAAGAAGGACCTTTAGAAATCTATTTTTGCTCATGGTGAGACATTTTAAATAGCAAGGGGGTTGTTTCCTTGCTCACTCCTTTTGCAAAACCTCCCAATGGCCACGCCAGTTCCAGGTGGAAAGCCCTCCTGGGCAAGCAGGACCTCCTGCCTGGTGCATGCTCCTTCAGGGCTGGATTCCTCCCACACATGGCTACTAGGTCTCTATGGAGCAAATTATTTAAGCAAAAGTCCTTTTAGGACTACAAGTAAACGCCTTTTGTGTCAGAAAGTGCGTAGTGGAAACTCCTAAGTCAGGCCATGCCTGTGCAGCTTGCTATGTTTGGCCATCTGATTCCTCTTCTCAGGAGTAATCACTTAGGACAGTCCCATAGCAGCATTTATAAGCAGAAGACACAGGTGCATGGAAATTTTCAAGGAAAGAAGGAAAAAATTGAAGGCCTGAACCTTTCCTTCAGTGCATGGGAAGGGGAAGGAAGTTGTTAGGAGCACTGCTGTCCCACCAGTGCATACAGGAGCTACCTGTCCCCACCACAGAGGTGGCAAAAAGCTGTGTGGTAACATCTCTCAGGGACATTACAAAATTAAAATGTATGTTCCTAAGGTGCTTTCAAAGCCTCAGAAGGAAACCACCAACCATGGTCACTGTAGAGCTGCTACCTCTCTGAGAACACAGTGTCAAAAGCTCAGGAGCTCCCCTCCAGCAGGGCCACCTGAAGGGCTGCACATCACCTGTCCCTTTCTTTTCTCTAAATAAACAGAAATAAGCTACTCTTGCTGGTGTGCAAAATTATATAGCACACAGACTTCCTAGCAGACAAGTCAAGTGATGTCTTCTTTGTTGTGCGTATATAGGTACACACATACCTCTCTCCACACCCATCTCATTATTTTATTGGCAAGTACCTGGAGGTGGGGTGTGTGGGGAGCACATGTGTGATTTGTTTGCTTGTGTGATCACTGCAGAGAAATCCACATTAAACAGGGAATTGGAGACTGTGTTTCTCTAGCTGAAATTCAGCTTAATTTTAGAGCAAATACTGCTACCAAAAGCGCTGCCAGAGTCTGCATTGCACAACTCCAGACAGCATCTTTCATAAAACAATTATATTTTTTCTAGATGTAGTGAAAGCCTTGAAAAAAGTTTACTTGATGTCTAACCAAGCAATGCTGCATCTTCAAATTTGAAGAGAGCTCAGAAAGTTAGTTTTTTATTATTCTTCATTTAAGTATTATTTTTTAATTGCAGCGTATTAAACATAAAATCTGGTACAATCTTTAAAAATAAATAGGACCTAACTATAAATGGGCCCTGTTGTGTTTTTATCTTTGACAAGCAAGTAATTGCTTCTCAAATTTATCAGTTTGTTTATGCAAAAACCATTTACCAAGCCTAGCTCAAAAGCATCAATTTCATCATTATCATCTTATTAATTTAGCCAAGCTATAACACAGCTGATTATTCCTGAGTAATATCCTCTGCAGCACATCATGTGTGGCAAAACCATCTGTACAGTACCTATTTAATAAATAAACCCTCGGCTAAATGTCTCTGTTTATTGAGAACTAATGTTTATAGAAAATATAATGGAACTCAATAAATAACTCAGCTTCATCAACCTGCATATGAATCAGTATGAAGAACGCTGACATCATCACCTTTCAAGTACCAGAGAAAGCAAAATTACCCAAAAGAGCTATAGAGTCAATATTAAGGCATTAAAACTGCAATGAAGGCATATTAATGCTTAAAACTTCATTGTTGGCAGTAGAATTGCCACCACGGACATATTTTATAACTCTAAGAATACTTAGGCTTTATGACTGTTTCTTTGTTGAGTGCCTTGCACTTAATGTAGTTTTCCACTTTAAATAAAAAAAAAAACCTCAAGATCCTAAAAAAAAAAAAAAAAAAAAGGGAAAAAGAAAATTGCTGATTCCAAGCATTCATTTTTAAAATAATGCAAACTGCTGATTCCAATTGTTCGGATGGAGGAAAAGACAAACTTATTTAACTCCATGCTTCCTGAGCTCCTGGCAGCAGGCATGGGGTGTGCCGAGGTGAAAATTGCTCAGCAGCACTGCACAAAGATTACAGAGCAGTCCATGCACAGCCTAAGACATTATTAATAGAATTCCTGGGTTTAGGGGAAAGGAAAATGAATAGAGTCACGGCAGACGTTGGGATACTTATTGATTGCTGGTTGTTCCTACAACAGCAGCTCTCACTCGATTATTTGATTTGGTGCTTTACAACTGCTTCTCTGCCACAAATCAGGCATTTAAAACATATCTCTACACCATCAGCAAATAGTAACGGATTAATTTTCTTACAGCTCCTTTCCTGGGGCCTTCTGAGAGGTCTTTTTTTTTTTTGTTTGTCTTTGGCTGTCTTTATTTCTGAGGAATATCACTCCGTGCATGCAATTTAAGCGAGGGCACTTCAAGGCTACAGGCATGGGTGGACATCCAGTCAGCATCACTTTCTGCAGTCTCCCCAGGTACCTCCAACAGGTCGCAATTCCATAGGAGACAATTCTCTCCTTGATGAATGCAAAGTCCCACGGCACTGCGTCAGTAACGCTGCAGCTCCAGCTCTTGTGAGGGATCAAGGACGCACATTCTTACGACTTCTTGCAGCATTTCCCTGCCCGCAGGCAGGGTCACCCTCCCCAGGGTCCCTTCTGGTGGGAGAGAGTGGATCAGAGGGACCAAGTGTAAAGCACAGAAAACATATTTCATAATCCCCTCATTAGCGCACACGTGATGGGAAACACTCAAGGGTGTGAATATTTTTAACACTGTATGTGTTTACATAAAAAATGTGATTTACACAAATCTTCATTTGCTACGCTGTATAAACTTGCTACACGGATTAGAACTGGTCCATCATGCCTTCCTGGGAGAGAGAGAAAAGGGACACTGCAGTCTGAAGAACCTGCTGTTTTGTTTCCCGTGTCCAAAATGGCTTGAAAAAAAATAAGAAAAAGTGAATATGCTTCTGAGTTATGAAAAAAAACCATTTTCAATTCTTGGAACATTTTGACGAGATAACTAGAGAAACAAAGCAATAAGCAAAAAATTCCTAATGACTACAAATGGAAAAATTTGAGAGATTTTTCTTCAATAGAAGAAAATCTGGGGGAGCCCAAAGCCATCTCTCTCAGCTTGCAGACTGTTCTGGCACCCTGAGGTCCAGTTGTCCCCCAGCGTGGGGGCTTGAACTTGGGATGAATTCACCCCTTGCATCCTGCGGGCATCAGGAATCAGTGGCACGTCCTGCTGCAAGCCGCCTTTGTTAACTGTCATTCAGAAAGGGTTTTTGGTGGGCAGTGGTTGGCCCCTCAGCCTGGGGGACTGCTGCTGGCAGCAGAGACAAACCCCCACACACTGGCCACCTGCAGCCCCACTTTTCTGGTCCACTTTTCTGAAAGACTTTGAGGCTGGCAAAGGGCAGGAGCACCACCGGTCGGATCATCCCCAGTCAGAGCATCATGGGCTGGATCACGCTGATCTCTGCTAGTGACAAGGCTGACGGAAACAAGCTGGGTGCAATCCCACATTAAATCATCACGTCCGAGCATCTCAGGCACTCTGCAAGTGCCTTGAGTTTTTCCCATTCTCCTCAACTTATGTTGCACATATGCAGCTCTTGTTTGCCTTCCTGAATAAAATAGCAGATCCACAGCGCTTCGCCGCCTAATGAAACTGAACATATTTAGAACATATGTGAGCCCGCTCGTCGCGAAAAGAACCATTTGTGGTTAACGAAGAAAGTATTCATGGTTTTGCTGCTAATTGCAGGGCGGTCTGCGTTTTCTTTCTGAGGAAAGAAAAAGGTAGTGCTGCAGTTGGGAGCACACAATAGAAGCATGGCGCCTTTTTTTTTTGCCGAGTTTCGATGCCTTAGGATAAGCGAATCAATCCATGGGGCAAGGACATGGACGGGGGAAAAATATCATTGATAATCCTTATGTGGTTGTACATCAGCTGAAATCCCATATGTTTCTTTTAATTATTACTCACACTGCACATGAAAAAGATGGAATATTTTCCTTGCTCAAAGTCGATGGAGGTTTGCCATCTATTATAATCTAGCAGGATCTGCCAGAGCTGGAGACTGGCAGTTTCCAGCGACTCCCAGATAGCAGCACTGCCTACCACAGCCTCATGACCAGGGCTCTGCCATGGCTCAGGGGCCAAGAGAGTTCTCCTCCCCTCCTGGCTTCCAAGATAATATTTCTTGGAATTTAAGGTTTCCTGGGAACTCAAACTGGTCATGAGAAATGTCACGAATGCAATATACTAGACAATTTACTGAAAGTATAATGCATTTTTATTAATTACCATGTTTCAACCTACTGCTCTGCAGCAGGCACCAAATCTACACTAATTTTGGAGTATCAACACAAATTTTTCTAGCCTTTATGATTTTTTGATTTTAATTTACTAAAGTGTCTTATCATACCCTATCCTCAAAATTACCCCTGAAGCCTCCCTTTGCTTCTAAATATAAATAATGGCTTTTTTCTTTCAAAAAGAGAATTAAAATGGTGATGAATATCTCCTTCAGAAGTATAAACTGCTACATCTTCATATTATGAAATGTGAAGAAAATCTTTTGTCACTATCTCTACCAATCTCAGAAATTCATCATAATCTGTGGCTTGAGAATACATTAGTAAGTGAACAAACTGATACAGAATGATCACAGAACTGGCAGGTCCCAAATGAACCCTAAATTAGAAGCACATAAACCATCAATGCACTTGAAGGGACCAATAAGAGTTTTAGCAGGGAAAAATCAGGATCAAAATATGAGATAAATGCTGCAGGGCAGAACATACAATTTTAAAAGCTTATTCATATGTTATACAGAGAGCTGAGCTGATGTTACACAGTCAGTGCTAATGTATCTGCCTGAGTGGGAGGCTGACAATTTAATTCAGAGAAAGAATTTAGGTTTTGAATGAGTTTGCACGCGTACAGAGAGTTGGAGCACTGAGGAGAAGGGCTTCATTCCTAATGAAAGAGTGTTTCAAAGGGCTAAAATTTTAATACATGGTTTTGGTGTCCCTGGCTGCTGGCAAGATTGGAGTTGCTGTATGTAGAGGGGCACTTGTCACCTTCCAGCCCTCAAATGTCACATTGTGACAACTGTCCCTGAAAATGCAGGGCTGAAGGAGGAAACGGGGAAAGGACTCTGCGGACAAACCCTGTTGTTCACAGCAATACTGCACTGCGAGCAGAAGGGCTCAAAGGCAGAACTTACAGCAGGGCACAGGCAGATAGGACAGCAAACTGTCACGTTTTGAGCTTGTGCAGGCTGTCCATGCTCCCCTCAGGGGACTCAGATATGGGTGCTGGAGCGTGCTCTGGGTGGGAGCTGGCAGACAGGTCTCAGCATGAGGGAAGAAGAGGGCACACTGCTGGTCTGGAGCCCAGGTCCTATCTCCTTGCTGGGGCTTGGCGAGGGTCATGTGGCATGCTGGGACCTAGACCAGCACGCTGGCAGCCTTGGGATGCAGGTGATGGCATTTCAGCTGGTTGTGTGAGACTTCTGTCAGAGACATTGGATTTATGGCAATGAACACTTTCCTGAAGGGTGCCTTAACTGACAAAATCCTGGTGGCTGCAGGTGAATCAGCTGCACAGTTCATGGGCAGTGAAAGGAGAGGGAGCAACTGAGATACAAAATGCAGACAAGATATTAATTTTTGCCTCTAATATTTTATGAAGAGTAAAGATTCCCTTTACAGCTGCCTGTCTGCTCTTAAAGAGTACCCAAAAGGGATATATTCCTGATTACGTCCTTCTGCCCCACTGCTCTGACAGTCACACATTGATCTGCAGACCAAAACCAAACTAATGCAAATGACTTAAAATAAAGTGCACTCTTTGGGGTGTTCATAAATAGTGATTTATGATGCATTATCACTGAGACTATGAGTATGCCATGTAGAAACACCATGGCAAAGTACAGCCAGTGTAGAAAAAGTTTAGGGCTTGGGCTGGTATAAAACCACCAACAGGACACTGCTGGTGGGAAAAACCTGGCTAAGGGGAAAACTGGGCTCTCCTTTGCTTTTCAGAGGGACATGAAAAACCATTATGTTTGTTCTTGTACAATAACCTTACAGCAACTGAGAAGAAGGTAAGAAGATCAATGGAGAAGATAACTGTAACAAAGGAAGACTAGCACAGCAGCCTTCTAGCAGCTGAAGGTCATTGACCATCAGCATGCCCTGCCAGGCTCTCGTCCCTGGCTGTTCCTTGCTCCAATCGCTGGCCAAGGCAGTAGGGAGCGCCATGCCACCATCACAGCACGCATACCAAAATAGCCTCAGCAAGGCTGTTAAGAAACTAAATTACAACCTTGATGTCTTCTGACTTCCAGAGGGTTGGTTTTGTTTACAGGATGGGTAAAACCCAGTGGACTCAGCTCAGCAAGAATAGAAACCCCTCCATTACTGTGAGGCCGGACAACAGATGGCAGGAAGGTCAGGGGCTGGGTTTGTAACCGCAGGGCAGCCAAATGCTGACCTGATCTTTGGGGACACACAGGCTTGGCCAGCAATTCCCCAACCACCCTGTCTCAGGCAGCATTTTGGGTGCACTGCTCTCCACCACCTCACCGATGACACAGTGGCTCAGGGCAACCAGGGCGCAGGTGGCCCACAGGGTTGTCGGCATTGGCTTCCGCCCACGCTGCAGCAGGCAAGAGACACTCGCAGGGAGCCTGAGAGGTCAGGAACTGGTCCCTCTGGGCTATTTCAGGTTGGTGATTGCAGGTTGTGGCTTTCACTCCCCTATGCTGTTTGACTCAAATGTGGTCTGATGGTGAGAGCAGCCAAGGGTGAGGAAGGGCTGTGAGGTTGCTCTGGGGTCAGGATCATTTACAGTGGTAAGAGCCACCAATGATGTCACCGGGAAGGTGAATGGTTATCTGCCGCTTTGACATCAAATGACTGATGCTGCTCAGTGCTGCTTCTGCTGGGGCTGCCTGGACCAGCATACCCCATCACATTTCCCTTTTCATAGGCACCTCCCAGCTGAAGCTCCTGGTTCACCCAAAGCTTGATTAATTCAGCTGGGTCTTTCAGCCTTTATGTACCTCCTGACAAGGTGCCTTTAGCTAACAGCAGTAATTATGAGTTCCTGAGTGCATGACCATTGCAGTTCCTTCCAGCCAGCACCCTGACTTTGGCCATCCAGAAATTCCAGTATCACATTCCACTCTGTCCACCCCAGAAAATTTCATGGGACATTATCACATTTGTGTTAAGGTAAATGGCTGAAATACAGAAACATGGTCCCAAGAAAGATGCTTAAAAAAACAGGCAAGTAACTATCCTCTCATGCCACACATCCCTTGGAAGTGTATGAAGTCACTGTCACTGCCAGCACGGATGTGAGGATTACTGCCTCTGTGTGATGTGTGAGTGCCCATCAGCTCTCACTCCCTGATACCCCTCCTGCCTGTAGTACCACCATCACCAGGAAAAATGGGGGCAATTATTTTGGGGCCACTCCAAAATTACCTTTAATTCTTAGTGCAATGTGCCCTCACTTTTCTCCCTCTCTTTGTTTTCTTTTTCTCTATTTTGATAAAGAATTATGGTTTATTTTATTTTCCTTTACAAGGTCTACTGCAGCTTGAACAGGAGAAGCTTCTCTTGCCTTTTGCATGATGCTTCATAAAAGACAGTAGCTCTTGAACGTGGAGTGAGCCGGAGAGCATTATTTCTGAGGTACATCCGTAATAATGCACACACCATCCTCCACAAATAAGAAAATAATGTCATTGCCAGGTTAACTGTTGTTTGAGAAACACAGAAGCCCTATTCCTGGAGGCAGCTGTTCTCTGATGGAGGAGCACACAGGTCGCTGTGGCAAACCAAACTGAATTGCCAGGCTGCAGCAATGGGCTCTTTGCTGGGGAGCTCCAACAGTGCAGAGGGCAGCCCTCTGGCCTGGCTCCTGCTGGAGCAGAGGGATCTGCCAGCAGCTCCCTCTTCCTGGCAGGTGTGTGGGATGCCCAGGCAGTGACAGGGGTGCACTGCAGCCCAGCCCTCTGGGGTGCCTTACAGCCCAGTGCAGCTGAGCTCCAGTAAGGGTGTTACATTCTGACCCACAATTACCCATTTAGGTTCTGCCCCATTGGCAAAAATGTTTTCTATGGAAAGTAATAGTCTCCTCTGCTTGCCAAAAGTAGAAATCAGTCCTATTAAAAGGCACTTGACAGAACTGTAAATAAATAGAGATACCTTGAAACAAACATTGGAGGAAGGCTAATTTCTGAAACCTATAACTCAGATGTCAGATCGGATTTGTGAATAGTGAAGAACATAAACAAATAGATGAGAAGACTGTGATTAATGAAAATCAATTAACTATGTAAGAGGGGCTTTTGCAATCTGAAAGACAAAACCAGGTGAGCAGACCCTTGCCAGGTGCTCTTGGCAGGGCAGCCAGGTAGGAATCAAGGGTGGCTGGGGCCAGGTCCCTTTTCCCCTTCCCTCGGAAGAGGAGCTGTGCCAGGTACCACATCAGGGATGCACCAGGCTCATGCCCTGCCCTGGGGTTCTGGGAAGGCTGATGGCACGCAGAGCATGTGGCTGACACCTGCCTGGGGGCTCTCCCTCCAGCCCCTTGTCCCACCAGCTGCTCCACCAACACAGCCAGCCCTTCTCTCCAGCCTCAGTCCCAGCTCACACCAGAGCAGCACAGCTGCAGCCAGAGAGGAAGGAAGTGTCCCTCAGTGCAGGAAGGTGGTTAAAAACATAATCTAACCCTCTAACCCTGCACAGCCATCTCCTCTCCTCTGTGGCCCAGGGTGCTTTGGAGCGCTGCAGGGTGGCCTCGGGGCTGCTCCCCATCTGGGTCCCTGGTGCAGCATGGGGGGCTTGCCTGGCCAGCACAGCACGGGCCATGGGCTGACCCTGCTGGGATGTGGCACAGAGTGGCCACACCACACCCACCGGCTGGGGCAAGAGCTGCGCTGTGCTGCAACTGTGTTCCCCTCGTCCTGCAGCTATAATTAGATTTCTCAGTGTTAATATGTTGAATTAAACACCTACTTCTGGGAGGGGAGGAAAACAGCGGGTTGTATTTTTTTTCCTCTGCAAGTAAGCAATTTGCTGCATGCTGTAATTTGTCTGCATGCTGTCCCTTTTTTTGGGACACATGTAATTTTGCTTTGATGAATGACACACATTAGTGATAGCCCTCCTTGCCGGCCAGGCAAGTAGGCACTGACAGCCCGCGGGACGTTTACAAAGAAACTTTGTCAGCAACCGCAGGAGCCACGGCCTTTCCAAGGAAAACAAGCTGGGAGAATGGGGTGACTGAGGGACCATGCTGATGGCAGGTCAGCAGTGATGCTCTGCAGATGAGGAAACCCAAAGAGGATCAGCATCCCAGCAGGTCATGATTTTGATGGGATTTACCCCACAGCCCCTATTTTTATGTTGACGACGAGGAACGGCAGCAGGGAGATGCTGGGGGAGTGGAGTCTCAGCAGAGGCAGGCTTCTGAGGGGGAGGAGGCGTCAGGGGGCAGAGCGATGCCAGCCAGAGGGGGCCAACCCCCTGGCAGGCGTCACTTTCCCCCGATGTCTGCCCCATAAGGGCTGCCATACGGGCAGCAGATAAACCACTTGCCATATCCCTCCTAATAGGGGCCGGTGCATGGGTGGCAGGAGCCAAAGTGGCGGTTTGCTGCACAGCCTGCCAGTGAATTCATGACTCCCATCCAAGCACTGCAGAAGCGACTGGCAGTGGGGGAAAGACCTTATGGCATGCAACAATATTTGGAAAACATTTTTTTTAAAAACCTCAGGGAAGGGAAGACTAAACATCTGAGTTTTCTGTTAATAGGCTCTCCTAAACAATGAGCTCTTCTGACACTGGTGTACTGCGTGGGATGGCCTTTCCTCACTGAAACTGAGACCAGGGGCTTGGGCATTGAAGCAGCAATCAAAGGCACATAGCCCTCAGTGCTGCTGGTAGGGCAGCGCTGCCTCTCTAGTTGTTTAAAATGCTGAGAGGAAGGCATGTATTTACTCTTAAGGGAACAAAAGTATAAATGATGGCGAGGTGCTGCCTGAGCATGGATTCAGTGCACACCAGGAATTTAGGATGGATTCCTGCACCCATGGGATGCTTTGCTCCCAAGCTCCCTGCAATCAGAGCACAATTTTGACCCCCTAACTGAAGGAAAGAGGCTCTCCTTCAGTACAACAAGAGACACAAGTATGAGCAATTGCTTGCTAAGCAGAGATGATCATCTCTTTGTCACTCAGTTTTAAGGAGGGCTGGCTGTTCTCTCCTGTGCAAGGCATCTACCCTCCCTCTCATGCAGGCTGCTGCCTCCTGAGAGCCTCTCACATCATGGTTATCAGTGCTAGAGTGCACTTAACCTCTCCCAAACAAAGCCAGCCTGGATCAAGATGGGCTCTTCAGCAAGGGTCATTTGAACACCAGCTCATGCCACTGCCACCAAACCACCAGGTAGCATGAGTTAGTGCATTGCGAACTCACCACAGCCTTCACTAACTTGGTAAAATGAAAGACACTGAATCAAAGATCCCATAGTTCCTTGCTCTGTCACTTAATTTTGCAAAAGTGACTCTTACAAAGATAAAGGAAAATAAACATTTTAAAGCCAGAATACAAAGTTAGTTAACAGCTTGTGAGAAAATTTTGACATCTGAAAGCAGGAACTGCCCCAATTTGCTGAGAGGTTCCTGCTGCAGGGAGAGTCTGCAGGGCAGATCAATCCTGCTACCAGCACCTTTGTGAAAGTCCACCCTCTCACCATGGTCTCCTTCCCTTCGATGTTGGGATGATAATTTTCCAAGCTGATAACTAGGCCTGTGCAATGCCCTGTATGGCACAGGGGCTGCTCCTACAGCCAGGAATGGCCGACTCAGATCCCTCAAGACCCCAGCTGGACAGGAGGGTGGGCAGCTGCTGCCTCACCAGCAGCCGGGGTGTGAGCAGGACACACATCCCGTGCCAAAAACACACTCTGTCATGTGCAGATTTGTGATGATCTGTGCTGGGTAACCCAGCTGCTGGAGCAGCTGCAGTCAGACCACAGACAGAGCATTTTGGGTGCAGAGCAGAGGGGAACTGCAAGAAGCAGGGACAGCTGGAGACAAAACTCCACTGGACCAGCTGGATGCAGCCACCTGTGCATCACCACACTGGGGATAGGAGGGCATTGCCAGCACTGTGGGATAACAGGGCCCAGAGTGGTTTGGGATGATTGAGTCTGCAGAGTTCCTAAAGCCCTCAGGGATCAGACCTGCTGTCCCGGGGCAGGGGGCAGTGCGGACACTGCAGGGGTACAGTGCCAGGGCCCACGGGAACAGGAAACCTGGGCAGTGCATAAACAAATCCCATTCAGCTTGAGGGTAAATTCAAGCTGGAAAACATCTGGGGAAAACTAATCCAAAACACATAACGTTCTTTTTTTGCCCAAGTGATCAGGAGGACATGTTCATACCTACAAAACGGTGTCTGTGTAGGGACTTGTGCCTTTGCCTGGCTGCTGCAGCTTGGGGATAGGGACCAGCCACCAGTGAGGAGGTCACAGGAGAGCCCACACAGCAGACATGTGCCCCAAAACAGGCTGGCAATACACCTGGCCATAAGAAGGGAAACAGAAATTGGGAAGGGGGTGGTCTAAAATGACAGAAATGTCCCCAGTAACACCACAGCAGCAGCTCTGGGGGTCAGAGGAACCCTTGCAGCTGAGACCACTTTGGGGCAAAATAGAAATACTGCTGTGATTTCTTAGCAATGTCCTTGCAGCATCAAGAAACAAGGGGAAGGGCCTCCTCATGCAGGACTCATGCAAAGGCATTAGAACAAGAAAGGGCTGATGACCCAAAGTGTTTACAATCCCAATGACAACATATAAAACTGCTAGTATTCAACAAATCTGGTTGATATCATTCCTTCCCCCTCAGGCAAGAAGGAAACCAGCTCTTTAAGAGAGGACTCCTCTATGCAGCCAAACATAACACCCGTTCTTGTGCAAAGCTTTGCAGGAAAAGATTAAAACATCCTGTTGTTTCCCAAGCCTGCTCCAAGCCCCTTCCCTGAACGACCACACTGTGCCTCAACAGTACTGAGCAGTGTGCTTGGAGATCCTGGTGGGGATCTGGGGATGAGGGGAAGGGAGAAACAGGAGACCCCTCAGTCTTCCCATGAACTCAGCTGAGTGAGGGTGGGGTCTGAGTGGTCTGCACACTGCAGAGAGCAGCCTGGCACTCCATGAACTGCCTGGCCTCACAGCACAGAAGTGAAGGCCCAAATTTGGTATCAGAATCACACAGAGTGTCTTCTCTAGTAGGAAAAGAAGATGACAGTAGTGTCAGCCGAAAGCTGTGCTTAGATGTTCCCCAGGTGGCATGGCAGTGACATGAACACGTCAGTTACCCCAGCGCTTTCCTAGGCTCATTATTTCCCAGCCGAGCTCAGCCCATGATTTTGTCCTTCTCTCTTGTTCACACATGGGTGCCTCACCACAGCACTTCTTGGATCCTTCTGCGTAAAAATTCTAATTTTAAGATATTTTGAGCTCCACTCTGAAAAGTCCCATTTGCCCCATTAAACAGATGCTGGAACTCAGCAAGTTTATGTTTTTCCCAGCCACTGTGCACAAGACCTGCAGTGTGAGATGAGCTGAAGGCAAGAACTTTAATTTGCTGAAATTGAATCAGAGCTGTAGGAGAAAATCTGACTAGAAATATGACCATATCTGGTAAGCTACAAAATTTATTTGCTTCAATTTATTCATATCACCAGTCTCTCTGAGTAAAACCTGGTCCTTGCTGCAGCCAAGGACAGAAGTGCCAGAGGATCGTCATCACATTGGGGTGACACTGGGCCAGTGGCACAGAGCTGTGCTCAGGCAATGGGCTGCAGTGATGGCATCAGACTGCAGGAAGGACCAATTGCAAGGACAGCAGGGAAATCCCACGTTTCTGTCTACCTCTTTGGATAAAAGGGCTGGGATGGAAAGAGAAGACACCAGCTGGTGGGGTGTCATGCTTTGCTGGGCTCATGCCCAGCATTTGGCTCCTCTGTTGGGGTGCCCAGTGGTCAGGAGCAGGGGCTGCCTCCTTCTTCCTCACTTTCCCAGCTTGGCAATGCAGGTTGCCAGAAACATGCCAAGGTGCTCTGTGCCCTCTACCTTCTGCAGCACAGGGGAAAGTAATTTATCTTAGCATTGCCAAGATTTAGATATTTACCACGAGCTTGTCTGTCTGGTCGCCTCCAAGCATGGGGCCAGAGGGATAGCAGCCTGCAGGGCATTGTGGTTGGCTTTTGTGAATGATAAGAAATGCTTCAAGACAATGGAAATCAAAGCATTGTGGGAGGACCAGATGAGAAAGACAGAGAAGCCCCACATTGTTCCTGAGTCCCTAAAACATCTCCTTGGATAACATTTAAGAACGAGAAATAGAGGGCAAAGATTATTTTGAAGTGTGAAATTAACAGACTCTTCACCTCCCATCTGGGTAAAACTTTCAAGGCCTCCAAGGATAAAGAAAAGGACCCAAGGACCTGAGCCACCTGAGATGTGCAGACGCCACCGCTCTGCCGATGCTGGAGACCTTGAAGCGAGTAAGTAGGGACTCAACAACACCATCAAGGGACAGGGACGAAGAATCCTTTTACAAAACACTGAGGTGCCATTGATTGCCAAGACAATACCTGAAAAAGCTTCATTGCAAGAGGGAAATAATCAAGAGGCACTGAGGGGTCTGCTCCTCCCAGCTCCATGGGACTGAAGAGGGGCCAGGGGCTTCCCTACAGCTGTAGCCCTTGGACACATCATCAGGGAGATGGGGACAAGCAAAAAAATGGAGCACAGACACCTGCCATGCACAGTGTACAGTGGCTACTCACTGTCCTTGCAGCAGAGAGGGAGGAGAGGACTGAGAAATCAAAGGGAGAAAGACAGCTTCAAAAATGTACAAGAGATCACCTGGATGGACTGGATAAATAACATATTGCTTGTGGATATGCAGAGTTTAAAGGTGTAGAAAAATATCTGTGAGATTCACAATTATTCCTTAGACCTTCTTGAAAGGAGAACAGAGGTATCAGTATGGCAGCTTCAGAAATAAAGGTATGTTCCAAGAGAAAGAAGGAAGGAGGCATGAAAAAGGGATTGACAGATTTTTTAAGTTTGAAGGAGTTAGCATCCCTAAAGGCTAACAGATATGTACAGAGGTAATGTTAAAATAATTCATGTCTAGTTTTCTGGTAGTGTTAGTGTTAGTGTTTGCTGGATATTAATCCTCCTGGCACTGGTTCTTCATCCTAACAAGTTGTCTCAGATTTTTGTGAGTCCCCAGGTCTGCAGACACTGTCCCATCTCACACTTAGGCTGGTACACTGATACCCTAAACCTGCCTGCAGGGAGGAGACCCAAGTGTGTGACTGCAGCCAGCCCCTGCTTGGGAGCAAGAGCCAGGTGAGATTGCACCTCCATGCACTAAAAACTTGCTGTATTTTTTAAAAAATCACATTCTTCTGAAGTGAATTTACTGAGTGAGACAGAATAGAAACCTTTATCTAGACAGACACCCAAAGCTGCTCCTGCCTCTGCAGCCTGACTTCGTGTGTGGGTGCCCACACTGAACCCGTCCAAGACTCTGAAGCCAAGAGCTTGCCATCTCTGACCATGATACATACCATTCCTAGCACCCGCAGGCTTTGGGCTTTCAAAGATGTTTATTTGCCCCTAAATCCATTCCTACTGATCTCAACAGGACTTCAACTGGGCATTGTTCAGCAGTGCCATTGCAATAGCCTTGGAAATCCAACAGGTCATTGCCAAATGCTTTCAGATATGACTCAGGTATTTAGGGAGATGCTCAAACCCAACCGGAGTTGGGTATCAGCAACTCAGCAGGTATCACTGGATTAACCTTTTCTTATGTGAAATTTGGCTCTCATACCACACTCTGCAAATGGGGAAAACATTGAGAGACACGTACATTGCCACAAATCAAGATTCTGAGCTTGCTGGTACATGCAGTGAGGATGAGAGGAAGATGAAGTGAAATAATAGTGATAGAATACAAAAAGAAAATGAAAATGAAGATGCTTATTTCCATTGCCCAATGCAATTTTTTTTTTCTTCATTAAATAAAAGTGACTCAAAGAAGTGAAACAGCAGGTTAGTGCTGTTCTTGGCTGTTATAAGACATGACCTTGCAGCAGGAAGCTGAGCAGGGTTTGGAGCCTTGAGGTGCTGGCTGACAGCTCCTCCTGCTGTGTAGTACAGCATGCCTCCTGTCTCGACTGGTGTGGGTAATTTCAAGCTATCCCACTGCTTGTCCACTCCAGAAGTGTCCACAAGAATGGCCCTGAACCCTGCCTCCATCAGATCCTGGCATTTGCATGTGCTGGTTTTCCATGTGCTCACTAAAAGGGATGTGCAGTCCTGGGTCACACAACATCCATATGGATATAGACATAAGCTATGGGAGCTGCTACATTTGAACCTTTAGAATCACTGTGAAATTCTCTGCCTTTCTGCCACTGAGTGCCCTGTATGTGTGATTCCAGCTGGACGAAACACCTGAAAAAACCAAAAGTCCTGCAATGGAGTGAAAAACAACCCTGGGAAGTCATCTAGGGTCAGTTCAGGAACTTTTTTATTGGGAGTGAAAAGCATGAGAGGTAAAGCTGTGTCTGGGAGGACAACGCCATGGGGCATTAGCCAAAAGGTTGTACTTTTCAGGGCAAATAGAAATAGAACAAAATCTAAAGCCCTGAAGTCAGTGGAAAGAGTCCCTCTAATTCCAGTGGTCTATGAACCAGGCACATGTGGATTTGGCTGAAAAAATGTTTCATTTTTTGGTACTGTAAAATGGAGTCTCTCGCAGTAAGCCTTTGATGGTTTATGGGACAATGGCATTTCAGCTTAAGAAAAGGAGCACAAAGATCACCATCAAGAGTGGCTTTGACAGACACAATTTCTCTAAACTAATTACACAAAGAAGAAATGTGGCAGAATGACAGCTGCCTCTTAAGATAATAGGAAACCTGTCTCTTTAAATGTGCTGGGGTTTTTCAATGCAGACCAGGCAGGACTATAATCAGAGCAGCAGCGGGTCATATTTAGGTTCAGTACAGTATAATTCCATTGCAGGGACCATCCAAGAATACTTTGGCAAGCTCAAATACATTGAATTTGCCTTGGCTAGTGGCTTGCAAAATGGCTGTGGAAAGTCAAGATAATTAGAGCATTGTGGAGAGGAGAGACAGTAAAATAAAGGGTAGAAGTCAAAAAAAGACAGGCCAATAAAAAAAAAGGGTTAGAGACATGAAGAAAGTTTCAGAACAGAATAATTGAAGGAGAAGGGCATAGCCAGCAGATTGGAGCCATGTCATTTCTACACCAGGAAAAGGACACACACACCAAGAAAAAGAAAGAACAACCTCCCAACAATTTGAGATTGATAAATGAATTTAAAAAAGACACAGCTGGAAATTACACAGGGTTTTTGAATGGACCTAAGTTAAAAATCATAGAGGAAGCATGAGAGAAGAGAATAAGTACTTTTGGAAGTAACACTTTGCATAGATCCTTTCCTGTTTTGGCCTGAGAGGTAATAAAAAAAAAATAAAAAAATCAGTTGTATAAGCTCAGAAGCCTTTCACTGAGGCAGCAGCACCTTAGTCAAGTTAACAAGTCTGAGCCCTGTTCAGCAAGGTGCTTGAACCTGTGCCCAAACACATGCATGGCACAGACCATCAACCCCTACAATTACACACTTAGGAACCCTGCTTAGTACCAAATCACATCTTACCTGAAACCTGAGATGATTATACAATGTACCCAAGCCAACAGGAATTTTTCCAGCAACTACAATGGGATGAGTTCTGCAGGCATCTATTTTACAAAAAGTAGGTGCTGCACTAAAACCGGCGAGGTGACAATCCCTTCCCAGTGCTCCCTATCTCCAGTGTTGCTCATCCTCCTGTAGAAGAGCAAACCATGCACCAGCACTGTCCTTGTGCACAGAGAGTGGGCTCTCAGCTCTGCCTGTTACATTCTAGTTTCCCAATCCTGATTTCTATTGCTATTAGTTTTGTGTTTGAATGTCCAACAAAATGTATTTGCATAAGAGTATAGGTCTACACAAACACTGCAAGAGATGTTTCTCTCCCACACAGAATTATGCTTCTACATATTACTTACACATGTATACATAATTTATATGTATACTTGCTATAAACACAGAGATGTGTATATAACCATCCTTGTGCAGTTCCTCTGTTTTTCACAGAGGAAACAACTTTTATACCTAATGAGCAACACTATCACCCATGTTGCTGTGATCAGTTATGGAAGCAGGCAGGATAAAGAGTTTTTGAGCCTCTAACTGCAGCCCAGCTCTGTGGCAGCAGCTGGTGCTGAGAGAGCAGGCAGTGCTTTCCACACACCCCGTGTGTCCCAGCCCCGAGCAGGGTGGGCTGTCCCTAGGGCTGGTTATCACCTGATATGAAGCACAGCTCCCTGCAGAAGCCTGGCAGCACCCGCTCCCCTCTCACCCACTATTGATGCATTTCCTTCTCTCTGCTTGCACTGGGTAACTGGTTGGGTTTTTTAAGGCTTCTGGGCCTGATTTTTAGCTGAGTAAACTCACACAGCTGCAGTGAGATGGAGCAGCATCCCTGTATCACAAACAGAAACCTTGGGTCTTGAAGACTGGTGTTGCTCACTGGCTGACACAGCTATTGCAGTGTGGGGTGTCAGCATGTTCCTCCTCATGTCGTCTTTCCTGGAGATTTGCATCACTATCACATTTATTTACTAGTACTAACCTTTGCAGTAAAAAAACAAAGAGGATTTCCAAAGAAACAGCAAGTCAGGACAAACAGTGCTCACTCCCAGTTGGGACAGGCAGAGCACATTTCTGCAGCAGGGACCTCTCACAACTCAGGATACGAGAAAGCTGCTCGTTTGCACAAATTCACTAACTTTCATTTCAAACTTAGCATTACAAAATTTCCTTCACCTTCCTCTAACTCAAGTGGCTTTTGCCGTGGGTGGGAGCAGGCTGCAAAACCAGACAGAGTGATGGTCCATCCAGCTTGGAGATTTCTCTTTTCCTCTGGCCTTATTCTGGTTTTCTGCTCAAAGAGGAGTGCACCAAAGCAAAGAACACCCCAGAAGAACACAATCTGTGTTCAGCGGCAAGACACAGCTAGCATGAACTGTGAAAATCATCACCAAAGAAAGCACTAACTGCAGCCACTTTCATTAAATATCCTCTGGATATAGATGGGAAACTCATGGGCCACAGCCCTGCGCTGGGACACGTGTTTGTAAAGGAGCTAAGCCTTCCTGGAGAAGCATGTTTTGGACATCAGAGGAGTAAAGCTCAAAGGTGTTGGGGTGAGGGATGCAGAGGTTCTGCTCAGCCCCGCTGTTCAGCCACCCCTGCCCAACCACTACAAAATGATCTCTGCCAAGTGGGCACCATACCCGCAGCTGCAGTGGTCCCGGCTCAGGCTGTCCTCTGGCTGTTTCATCTCACAGGCTGTGACAGACACAGGAAGACGGAAAAATGTTTCTCACTTCCAACCGCAACGTGGCTATAGCCCATCCCGAAAGCTTAACATGTTAGCAGGGAGCACGATGAAAATTTCATCAGGCAGCTGTTCCCTGTGGTCCTTGTGGGGACTTGTCCCAGTCCTGCAACCTCCCTCTGCTATGCCAGCAGGCTTGAGGTCCTGCGATGAATCATTTTAATGTGCAACACGGAAAAAATATTACCTGAAAATGCCTGGACGTGCAACTCCTGATGCAATGAGCATCAGCCCCGCTCTCTTTTCATCCTCATAGATGTGCTTCATTATTAACTTTTCATGTGACAACTGTTTGTGCATTAAGAGTGCTTCACAAAACATAAATATTGGAAGTGAGGACTTCTAACAGCCCGTATTAGTGGGTCCAGCCTTTTAAATGATGGTGACTGAGAAAATGGAACGCAAGCCAGCGAGGTCTGCTCTGACCATCCTACCCTTGTTTTCTGTTCTTCAATTAAACCATTGCTTTTAGGTATTCATTTTTATCAGTATTATATAAAACTAGGACAGAGTAAATGAAAATTTATAATTTATAAACAATCTGGAGGAAAAAAAATCACTGAATTATTTATGGCACTTTTGAAATATGTGTTTGTTACTTGTACAGGAATTAGTTGTTAGGTCTTAATCACAGCAGTGCCACAAATATGTTGGAAATTAGGGCTTATAAACCTGCTTGTTTGGAAAGAAGAAAAGTCCTGTAATTCTACCTACAATTGAAAAACCCAAACCAAACTGATTCTGAATGGTCTAGTCAAACAAGTGCCAATTATTGAATAATTCTCTGACCTAAACAGAAAGTTATTGTATATGGAAAGATTTTTTTTTTTTTTCCCAGAGAGTGCTTTATACCAGATGCCCTTTTAAATTGTTTTGAATTCTCTGTAGGCAGTAGATAACTAAACCTACAGAATGTAGTAATGGCAAAAAGGAAGCAATCAAGTTGGCCACTTCTAGTTAAGAGTCATGGAAAAGGCATCTGTTCTATATGAATTGCAGACTATAGGAACTTTGACAGGTCATAGACCAGACTTAATTTATTAAACTAAGTTTCTAATATAAACAGTAATTCGTTTCAGGCACTGACACTGAAGGTCTGGATTATGTGAATAAAATATAGAGACCTCCACTGGCCTCCTGAAAAAAAGGTAGTTTTGCTGCACAGGAAGAAAATAACCAAGTGTGCCTTAGCAGCAGACATCAGTGCTGAGGCCATGCCCTGCATGCACCAAGGCACAGGCTGCAACCCTCCCTGCAACCCTGGCCCAGCACAGGCAGTGCTGGCAGCAGGTCCAGCTGGCATTCCTGCCCGCCTCCTGTCACCTGGGCACAGAGCATCCTTGAGATCAAGGATGGCAGCTGTCAGATGTCTTAGCAAAACTGCAGTTTGAAGTCTTCGGAGAGAAGTTCATTTGCAAACAAAACAATGACTAATAGGATGAATGTTGGGGAAAAAAGATTGAAGTAGGAATGCCTCGATGCTGTGTGCCTGCTGCTTATCTAGAAAGGCTGTTACCCCAGCCTATGCCAGGGCATGGGCTGGTTGGGCACCCACCCACACCCAGCCAGCCTATCCAGGCAGGACAGGGGACACGATGATGACTGGTGTCTGCAACATACATGCACATGTGCATATCAGAATAACTTCTTGATGGCAGGTCTGCTGATGCAGAACAACAAATACTGCTATGAAATGACTGAGCAAAATTAAATACTTAAGTCATGACTTATGGGAGACCCTCACTCTGTTTGCCCCGTCTTCATCCAAGTCTGAGAGTAGCATGGACCAGGGGGTCTCAGGCCATGATGTCAGCAAATGTTTATCTTCAAACACTTCAGTAATTCAGGTGAATGCAGGAAGACAATTTCACCGCTTAAAATTAGGCAGGTACCGAAACAATTTCCTGAATTAAGTTTGCATTCATCTCGGGTTTCAAGCACTGGATTTGCTGTAGCTTTGACCAAAAGTTTGATCATAACTCAGAAATCACACACAACTATTTCCTTATGTCATCAGCCCTCAGCAAAGATTGAGTATGGAAAACCTCAGCTGAGGTTTTTCTGTTCCAAAAAGGTTATGGATACGACTAACGAGATGAAAGTGTTTTGCATTGGTGCTGACCAGTCCGCTGCTGTTGGTGAGATTAACAGACCGAAGTTCTGATAGCCAGGGTGTGAAAGCAGCTGCCCAGCCTCCTCTCCAAAAGCCAAAGGCAAGCTCCCTGTTGCCCCACACTCCAGCAGGAAGCGAGAGGGGTGGCTTTTGTGCAGCACTTTACTCAGGCTGAACCCGCTGTGTTGCCAACCCCAGCTAATTGTTTGATTCCCCATCTCATTTGCCTGAGAACGACTGAGAATGTGAGACAGAGTAGGGTCTATAAAATCATTAATTGAATTACTAGTGTGGAATAAGTAGTGCATCAATTTGAATTCACCATCATCCCCCTCCTCTCCTCCCCCGTGTTTTAGAGACCAATCCTACTGTTGATATGTGAACAGCTTCAGAAGGAGGCTCAATAAATAGATGTGCTATTCTAGCTAAACAAATTTATTTTTCCAGCTGTTCTACTGAATTAGTAAATTGTAATGTTGACTTCAGACTATCTTCCCCATAAAATATATGCTGGCCTGTATATTTTACTGACACTTCTTTTGTGACACCTCATTAAGGGCTGATCCAATCTGTATCCCATTCTTTTGGAATTATGCTTTGGCCCAAATGAGCTTTGGACCAGAATGCAATAGTGATTCAGTACCTATATTATATTTTATTGTTGAATCATTAGCAAGATTTTTGTGTGCTCTCTCCCCTTATGTGGTTTTCTAAGAGATTTTAGGACAATAATTGCAGGTACAAGTGGGCTTGGAGTTTTGTGCCAAGTGTGCTGTCTGAGCACATGTGGTTTCACTGGCACATACTGATGACTGCTTGTCTGGGAAGCAATCAGGAATTTTTGTACAGCCTTGATATGGACAATTCTGTTTAGCCTGCCTCTGTGTTCAAATGGACTCAAAATGTTTTATAAGTTTTAGTTTGCTATAGTTTGTCATCTTCCATTTCATTTACACTAAGTCATAGTAAAGCAAAAGTGTCACCAGGGTCCCAACAGCAGCATAGCAGCATTTTGGATTCCAATGTAAATGTAAATTAATTCTGGGCTACAGTTCAAATTTACCATTATTTAAGCCAACACACATTTCAGAGGAAATGAAGCTTCAGGTAAAGCTGAGCCTGGTGGCCTTTGCCCCACAGGTCCATGTCACACAGCAGCACATAGTCAGGCACTGCAATTTTGGGGCTCCTGGGTGGCTTTGAGGAACAATTCCAGTAGGGACAAGTCCACAGATACCCTGTCTCCAGTGTTTACCAACACTGAGAAGAGCCTGGCAGGCTTGCCATCACAAGGGCAGGATGACCCACATGTTTTGGAGATCTATTGGCTTTGGCAAACCATGACCTCCCTGTGAAAAATGGGTTTGTGGGGTGCTGCTGGGAAGCTCTATTCCAGACAGCAGGAACCAGGACCACTTTTCACAGAATCACAGAATAAGCTGAGTTAGAAGCAACCCTCCAGAATCATCACTCTGACTGCTGGCCCTGCACAGCACCATCCCCAGGAGTCACACCCTGTGCCTGAGAGCATTGTCCAAACCCTTCCTGAGCTGTGTCTGGTGCAGGCTTGGTGCTGGGACCACTTCCCTGGGGAGCCTGTTCCAGTGCCCAGCCACCCTCTGGGTGAAGAACCTTTTTCTAATAACCAGCCTAAGCTTCCCCTGACAGAACTTCAGGACATTCCCTCTGGTCCAGTCGCTGGTCACCAGAGAAAAGAGATCAGTGCTCCTAGACTGAAGCCACTGCCATTTGTTCCCATCTCTGCTTTTTACTTCTTTGAAAGGTTTGGGTTTTCCCAGCACCACCAAAGTAGCCTTTGATAACAGGGAAATCAGCCTGAAGTCCAAACACGACTGTCTAAGCCTGGGAAGAATGCTGCCAGGCTGTGTGGAGGGACAGAGGCAGCTCCCCGTGCCCCTGAGCGCTGGCAGCCAGGAGCGATGGGCACAGAGCCTCTGGTGCAGCGGAGCGGGCAGTGGGAAGGGCTCCCACTGGGCTGGCAGAGGGGCCAGGGAGCAACCACAGCAGCAAAAACACCCTAAACAAAACCAGCTCTGAACTTAAAACCAAGCAAATAAAGATCCAATAACATGCTCTTAATGTCCTGATGCGAGAGGGATCTAATACCATTTTCACATCCATTAGGCAAAGGATTTTGCATGTTCCCTCACAAAGAGTGAGCATTCTCAGTGACTTTCTCTTAAATTAAGATGACAGGTTACTGCTCCAGTGTTGTTAATCTTTTTCTAAAAGCTTAATGTTACTACTTAGTAGTTTACTAATAAATCAGAGAAAATATGTAATGTCATTTTGGTTTAGATATAGATGGATGACTTTTTAGTATTTGTGAAGTTGTAAAACAGGTACTGCCACGGCCCTTGGTGGAGGAAACAGTACTTGCTGTGGTGGCTGTATTCCTTTCTGCCCTGGGGCCACAGTGCATTACACCACTCACGTGCTCAAAACCCATTTAATACTCTGTCATACGTACACCACCAGTAACTGGCTTTCAGCTGTCCTTCACACAAGTTGTATTTAGGATGGCTGTTAATCTTCATGTACTTGCCATTACTCGAGCCTAATTTTCATTATTTTAACCTTTTTTTTTGCCTGAAAATATTCTGATCATAATCTTTAGGATTTTATATTTTTAAGCATACATAAATGCTACTGTGATGCTGCAATTGATTTTGCTGCTGAATTTTCTCTGCTTTCTGGATTTACTGTTTTTGATGCCATACAGGTGTATTCAAACCAGTAGCCAGGAGGGGATCTTGCCCCTAGAGCAGGACAGGCAGCAGCTGGTACATCTGCCATGCATTCCCCAGGCCCCAGTGAGGGGCTCACCCTGGGATTCCAGTAGCACTAATCCTCCCTTTACTGACAGGTCCACCTTTGCCTACATGGACAAGGCATCCCTCAGAACCAAGGGTCACCAGTAACCCGCAGCACTGGAGGCCACACACACAACATCCCCTCAGCAGAGCCAGGAGAGAGGCGAGGGCTGCCTGCTGCATTCTGCCATGATGGGTCCCAGTCTTCAGCCACCAGGGCTGGGAGTAAGATCCTGAGGGAAATGCACACAGTCCTAGTTTTGAAACCAGAGGACATTTTTGAAAAGCCAGGCTCTCTGAAGTTGGCTTTGGCCATGAGTTCTCCCATCACTTTGGGTAAACCAGGAGTAACCCAGTGAGTAGGGTTAGCGTAAAATCAGTATGAGCAAGAGATGAAACACCTGTGATACACCTGAACCAATCCCACAAGGAAAAACACTTGGCCCTAGCACACACCTTCCTAAAGGCATTTTTGCCCAGTTACTGTCACTACAGACAAAACCAGCGTCTTTTAGCTGTCTGCACAGTGGCACAACCCATTCTGCAGAAACACAGTGGCACTCTGGACAGAGGAGGCAGCCCCTAAGAGGGAAGGAGCAGATGAGAAAACCTCCATTTCCATTCTGGTCAGCTCCTGCTGCTGCACAGGCACTGACAGCAGCTGGAGGGGCTGCAGCTGTGCAGGGGATAGGGGGAGCAGAAACACAGACAAGGGGCCCCTGCCTGGCTCCCCTGGGGTGGGGACAAGCCCTGAACAGGGCGACAGGAGCCTGTGTCTACCCTGCCCAAGGCCATGCATAGGCTGGCCCCATGCTGGGACATCCAGGTGCCAACTGTCCAGGGAGCCAGGGCCTGCTTCCCCTTTATGGGGAATTTTTACAAGAAAAGGCCCGGCAGCCCGTTTGTACTTTCTAACACCAGATCCTATCTATATTCCTTGGTGCTCCTAAGGCCTCCTAATTATTGCTTCCTGGTCAGTTTTACTTCTCCTTATTAACTTAATAGTTTCGCTTATAAAGCAAAAGCAATTGCAAGCACCCAGAAGCCACCACCAAACCCTCCAATTTAAACCAGAACTCAGGATTTTATGCCACTGAACTATGCATTTTTTGCTGCACAATAGATGGCAGTAGAGAAAAAAGGCTGAGACTAGACAATTTATAATTTGGAATATATGCAGATGATTTTTTTCCCCCGTCAAATCACCGTACAGTATTTGTTGCTTTCTTCTCAACAGAGAGCTTTCCTAGAAAAGGCAGTCTGGGGCGGATGAGGCTAGATGAAATAAAAGATTCATGCATGAATAATTAACATATTGGAGGCCTCACTTGAACTTGTTGGCTTACCCAGATGAATGAGTTAACATGTTGGAGATTATTATAAAGAGGGACTATTCTGCTCCAGTAGATCAATTCAGCTGAAAATGATGAAGTATCGACGCACATATAAATATATGCTTGGTACTTAAAAATAATCCTTCCAATAAGTATAGTCATATTGGAGTTCTGCTACGCTGACAGTCGCAGAGACAAGATAAAAAGATTTGGCATGAGTCATTCAGTTTGACTTTTGCACTGAAATGAGATGCAAGCCTGGGAAGTCGCTCTATGTAGGGCAGCCGCCGCGCAGGCGGGCAGCTCCCACCTCCCTGGTTTCGCGGCGCGGGGGAAGAGTGGCGGCAAGCGGAGCAAGAGCACCTCCAACTTCAACACAAAGACTGCTGGATGAATGCACAGGGCTCGCCTGCTGCTGCCTTCCATGTGCAGGGCTTCACTCAGGTGCTGAGGTGAAAGCTCAGCGGAGCATCACCGGCGGCCATGGGGTCCACACAGGCACTGGCAGAGAGCGATGCAGTCTGACAGCGGCCCCGCACCGAGCAGAAAGTGCCCCTTAACTCTAAATAACCATGCTTTGCCAGTCTTTTTAATTTATCCACTGCTTTCCATTACTGTCTACTTCTTTGAAGGATAATTGCTGCAAAAAGGAGTCTTCCTTGTAAATTGACATCAAATTCGTGCTAACCATGGGAGGGAGAGAAAATTTAATTATAAACTTTAATTCTTACCTCAGCTTTACTAATTTTTAATTGTGCCTAATAATAGTGAAAACTAAACTGGGAAAAATGTAGGGGATTAAATTCACTGAAAAGAAATTGCTATATTTTCTCTCCAAAAGTGTGCCAAGGCTTTTCTTCCTCTCCATACCTCTCTATATCTCAATGCACTAGTAGTAGTTTGGGAAATAAAACCATATCATAACTTTTCCATGCCTCTGTTAAATAAAACCTTTTTAGTGCAGGCACACAGAGCTGTGGTGAGGCAGGGAGCTCGTGCCATGCATGTGGGGTGCCTGGACTGCAAAGGGGTGGCAGCCACAGGCTTGTGTTGAGCAAGCAGGGGGACTTGGCAAGGCAAACTGAGAGCGCAGCACACCCTGTCCTGGTTGTAGCTCTCATTGCATTAGCTGTAAGAAATTATTTCAGAATCAAATGATTTCTCTTTCAGCCAAAGCTCCTCTAACACCATTGCAGCCACCTCCCCGCCACATGGCAGGTCACAGTGGCTGTAACACTCGTGCTGAGCAGGGGCAGCACAGGGTCACTCTGGCATTTGGCACGGGGCAGATGATGGGTCCTTCCCACATGGGTTTTTTGGTTTTCAGAGTTAAAGGTGTACCATTCCATGACACTATCCAGGGCTGCTGGAAAAATAAAAATAGATTGGAATTATTTTGGAGATGTTTCTGTATATTATCTCTCAGCTGCACAGTGCTGTCAAGCAAAATTTCTTCTTTCTTCAATCAATGCACAAACATAAACCAGATATAACAGGGCACGGAATTTGTGTGTGTGCAAAACCACCTGATTTCTATGTACAACTCAGTTTTTTGACAAACTTAAAGTTTCCACTAGCAGCAGCTCTGGGCAAAGCAGAGCTTTCCTTCCATCCATGACAGTGAACCAGGGCTCACCAGATGCCTGCAGTCAGTCTTGGGCTGCCAAGGTCTGCAGACCCACGGTGAGACTTGAACAGCACTTTTCTATACATGGCTCCCCCAGCTGCTCACACAGTCATAAGGTGATGCACTTATTTACACGCACCTTCAGTAAATTGATGCTCCCCAAACTCTGGGCAGCACTAGCAGCACAGGCATGTGCTGTGTGTGCCTCTGTGGATGTATTTAGCTATCCCTGAGGCTGCTGCTCAGGGAGGTGTGGGAGGGAGGTGATCCTCCCTAACACCCAAACACTGTGCTTCAGAGCGTGCTTCCTGATGAAACAATCCTGCTCTGCAGACAGTCCAGGGATCTGGTAAGAAAACCTTCACCTGCTAGCAATATTTTTCCACTTAGATCTGTTCCTAAAGCTTATTGCCACATCAAATCCCATTATAGAAAATAAGGAAATGTTAAAATTAAGAACTAATGTTCACATGAAAGAATTTTTTTTACTATTTCCTTCAGCAAACCAATGAATGTTTAACAGTTGAAATTGCTTTGAAACAGCAATAAATTATTTCATGCATACATGCCAAATATTAAAACCAGAAGTTTTCTTAATATGAAGTCACTGGTACTAAGATTCATGTTTGTCTTTGTTAATTATCTACTTGTTTATTAGCTTAGTTTCACTGAGGAGCTGCTGATATCCCCAAGTTAAGAATTTTGGAGCTGTTCACAGGATGTAATAATACAATTTTATTGGGTGCTTGTTCAGAAAGCGTTTTTAGTTGTTTGCACTTAAGCCATAAAACTGCCATTTTGCTGCCTGAAGCCCCCTGCACGGGTTCCTGCTGGCCCGTGTCTCCCCAGGGCAGCCACGGTGCCCCAGTGCTGCAGGCGTGGATGCTGAGGGAAGGTGGGATGCTGCCCTGGCACAGCAGCTCAAGCAGATCTCTCCCCTGAATTAAAACCAGTCTCAGCCAGGACAAGCCTGCCTCAGGCTCATGCTCCCTGCAACCCAGGAGGGGCTGCTTCAAGTCAGGTTTGGAGTAGGCCAAACCAAAGAGATACAAACTTTGCTGTTGATTTAATATTTGGGCAGATTTTTAAATTATTCTTTTTTAATCAGCAGACTGTGCTTTCTCTACACAGCAAACTGCTCCAGGCTGTAAGGATTTCCTTTGGGAGGGAAAATCAGTGGCACAGACTCTGGGAGTACGTTACTATTGGCTAAAGTGTTTTTGTCACTATCAGTAATGAGTTATTCCCTCAAGTATCACCTCTCAGAGCTGGGGCAGTAGAGCCAAGTTTGAAAAAAGTTTATGGTTGAACTGACTGCAAGGAAAGTCTTCAGGTACATTTGGGGTGAGAAAACAAATGCTTCCAAATCTCACCAGTTAGCAAAGGCTTGTGATGTTCAACCCAGTGTAATCCCTCTGGAGTACCTGATGTGCTCAGTACTGGCAACATCAAACCAAACCATGTCTCCCCAGCCATCGATCTGCCTGAAGCACCACTGCCTCCAAACAGTCCTGCCCATGCTGCCTGCTGTGAGTGCCCTGCACTCAGCACCCAGCAGAGGGGGGAGCAGGGAGCTGCAGGGCAAAGCCCACCTGGCCCCTATCCAACGTGGAGTGCCTCTGTTTGGGGAGCCTGTCCCTGTGCCACCTGGCAGCCCTGGCAAGAAGAGGGCACTCGTGGCAGAGCAGGCTGCTGCTACAGCAAACAACAAACCCTTGCTTGGGGCAAATTTCAAACACGACTACTAAGCTTTGCTCTGAACCTTAAAGTTCAGAGTGGCTTTGAACTCGGTCTTTTTCTGAGCAAAAGCTCATTTAATTCAAACTGGAGTCGTCAAAGAAGAATATAATAGCCTTTCCTAAAGGAATACCAGCACAGTGGGTAAGATGGGACAGGTCTCAGCTCCTGTTTGGGATGTTTGACTCATCCTTAGTCCACAGAGTACAGCAAGAGGACAGCATCAACATTGCATTTCAATGCCTCCTCAATTTCCAGCGGATGCTGGGAGGCCTCTGCAGACACATCCAACTGCACCTTGCAGAGATGCAGTGCCCCAAGGCACTGATGTAATGAAGACACCAGGGGAGAGGCTGGGAAATGCATCTTGGCTGCAGGCAGGCACCTCTGACCTCCTGAACAAAAACGTGTTTTCTACTGACTCGGAACATATTACACAGAACCTAGGGCAAAAGAATTATCTTATGTTGTCCCCTCTCAAATGCAGCAGATTACCCTTCTAGAAATGTTTTTAACAATTTTTCAGTGCAACTTCAGAAAATATCAACTTTCTTTTTCAAAGTCTGCAATATTTTGAAACACAACTTTTCCTGTTGCTGCTTAAAATCCACAGAAGTTTAACACAGTGAGAACTGCACAATTTAAAAGAAAAAAAAATCCTATAAGTAATACCAAATACATTAAACACATTTGACCTGCTCTGGTGCTTCTCAGAGGCAACACGGGTCCTGCATGGCAGCCCCTCATGGGGTGCACACTCCTTCAGCCTAACAGTAACCAGCTGCAGGTTACCAGCAGACTTAGAGAAGTGCTTATCCAGAAAGATAATAATTTTTTGGACATGTGTGGCAGATGGGAGTGTTAACTCATAGTGCTAGGAGTTAACCTGATTGTATTATAATGTGATAGCTCCACAGCTAATGCCCATCAGCACTGTGGGCCATTTACTTTATCATAAAATAAAATTAATTGAGTGAAAATAAATTGCAGAGAGATACAGAAGAGTTTGAGAACATATACATGAAATATACAATAGCTCGAGTCTCCTGTGACACTTATCTTCATTAGAGAGGAAACAATTATTATTAATTCTCTCTTTAAAAATAAATATCCTGAAACCCACAACAAGATTTACTGTACAGACTGCGGATGCTGATATGGCTACACAAGCGCTAAAATTTCCTTTGAAGGAGGACTTTCAGACTCAGCAAAACATTACAACAAGGCAGCTGCTGGTACCCACATCCTGCTGAAGCCTGCCCAGAGCCCTCAGGGAGCGGGGAAGGGGATGTGGGGGGCCCTGGTGCTGCTGTGGGAGCAGCACAGCATATCCCCTCGATCAGGTGAGCAGCAGGCTGCTGGGCTGCAGGCACTTGAGCTGGCTAATGGGCTGCAATATTTCTAATGGAAAATGTTTATTTGAGTGCATGCCTGCATTTGGCAAGTACAGAGAAATAATGACATTGAGGCTTATTGATAATAGTTATAATTCCATGTAATGACCAACTGAGCAAAATGATACAGGCATCTCTCCTTCATCCATTATATTCCTGCCCACAAAGATTTCTCAGTTAAGGGCTGTTTATTTCTGCAGCAAGACATAGACCAGATATGCAGAGCATAAGCCTTCCTATTAGGACTCACTCATGGTTTTTTTCCTTCCAAGTCATTCAGTGGCACACAGTTTTGGGGATCAGTTTTCTGGCTGTGTGTGAGCTAGGAGTCAGAAATGCACTCATGATCATTGTGCCAAGTGAGAAGTAACCAGCCTGTCTGGTCCTGGCTGCAGACACCCCCTACACTCCCACTCAAGAGAAGCTTTTATTTATCTTCTTACAAGTCAGTCATAAATTCCCACAAGAGGATTTCTACATGTGTTAGCAATGGTATTTTACAGGTCACCATAAGTTTCCCTAAATAAAAGTAGGACAAAAGGTTTTTTCTTTTCTTTTTGACATCAGTATAGTGACAGTCCCCCAAACTGTCCAATGTCAGCTCCATGCTGAGGAGCAGCTTGTGGGTAGCCCTCCCTAGTTCCAGCAGAAGGAGGCATCACTGGACATATCAAGAATGCTGCTTCTGGCACAGCCACCCCAGGTCCTTGTCAGGTCCTTCCCTGGACCCATTCTGCCACTTCAGCAAGGCTGAGGAAAGCCCACAGGGCTGCTTCAGCAGTCCCAGACACCCTCCAGTTCTGGCTTTTACAGATCTGCAATAAAATTCACATCTACTCACAGCAAACCACACTGGCAGCTTCTGCATTTTCTGAGCAGTTGCCCACAGGTGCAGATGTGAGGCTTCACTTGCAAAAACACCCTGCTGAGTGCCCCCCTAACACCACCTCCTCTGTTTAACTGGCACCAGACACAGATTTGTCACCTCCAGGTGACATCTCCAGCCTGGCCACTGAGAGGCTGGGCAGTAATAAACCTCCTGAAGTGCTGGGTGAGCAGGAGAGACCCCTTAAACTCAAAGGCATTTTACTTCGTTACTGAAGACTTCATGTGCCTTTTACATGATGAGTTTTGTTCCTGGGTCTCAGCCCTCTGTGCTGCTCAAGGTTAATTGGATAAACTAAATAGAAATAGCTATGTTTGAAAGAGTTCCATGCATCTGCCTCTGTCTTTATAGGAAGGGATAACCCTCAAGCACTTGACCAGTGTGCAATAACTCCAGGTAGTGGGGACCTGAAATCAGATTATATCCCCCTGCAATTCCATTAGCGCTGCCCAGTGACTGGGTGCAGGTAGTGGTTGCTGGGCTGCAGCACAAGGTGAATGCTTGTTCGCAATACAATCTTTGGGCACTGCTCTGGAGATGCAGGAAGACAGATAAGATGCAAGGGATGTGGTTTAATTAGACCACAACTTTATTAAGTTAACTCATCTGGGATCTATCCAGCACAATTCTTTCTTTAATCACTCCCACATGGTGGAGAGTTGCCATTAGCCCTCCTGCTCCCCACAGCTGGTAACCAGTCCTGTGCTGGACTCTGCCACCCAGGGCATGTACAAGGGTTAGGTTTTCCTTTTACAAGGCACCTTTGCTGCCCTGGATGCCATACCCAGTGCCAGCTCAGCTTGGCAGTGAAGCATCCCACTCTGCTCCCACAAGGACAGCCTGTGGCACAGCTCCTGTCCTGCCACAAACCCCAGAGCCACAACAACCCAAAGACACGCCTGGCACAGAGCAGCAGTGTGCAGGGATAAATGGCCCCTAAGATGCAAAGATGAATTAGCATCATGTCCTGGATTATAATTTTTTTTTTCTAAAAACTGTCTCTTTAACCCTGTAGGAAGAGTAATAGCCAAAGTCTATTTTAGCAAGGGAGATCTGTTTCCAAGGGAGAAAAGGGCTAGGCTTCTTCCAGCTATTGTCCATAGCATTGCATAGCAGCCAGTGCTGGCTTTTTTCCTCCTCCTGACGAAATGCAGACTGCCTTCCTGCATTAGAAGATCTTGGTGACTTTAATTATCCAGTCGTGTGTGTTTGGGGCAAAGGGAGAGAGAGGGAGAATCCTGAATGCAGAACAGACATTACTCTGCACTGTCAAGTCCAGCGCTGGTCACCAAGTTGCAGTGAGGGGCTCTTCCCCTGTCCATGAGTGCACACTTGCACCTTTCCACCACCCTGTCTGAACCCAGCAGTATCACTCATGCTTTGATGCAGAAATATTGGCTGTGTGTGGGTCATCAGCAGCCAGTTTTTAATCTCTCTAGGAGCTGAGCTTGCCATTTTCCTGCCCAAAAGTCCGCACAAAAAACATCCTCTGAGGGCCATCTTCACATCCCAGAAGAACTTCAATTCCCATCTAGGGTGGCACAACATGGCTGTCAGGCAACAGAACCTGCCTTGAGGTTGCTCACTGGTGTGATGCTGTGTTTCCACAGTGTAACTTGAACTAATTCAATGTTTATTGTGTCATGGATGCTCCTTTTTTCTAGAAAACATCAGGGGTCAGAGGAAAAGGGCATCATCTGTTGCATGACTTTGTTGTTGTATGCTGGTTGCACTGGAAGCAGCAGCAGCATCGTGCCCAGGATCCACCAGTACACAACAGCGGCTGTTCCTCCTGCCACGCAACACTTGGGCTTTGCTTTTCCCCTACACAGCACTATGACTTGTTTTTATCTTCCTGATTATTATAAGCCTTTATTTGGCTGCTGCAAACCAAGGTCTTAATCAAGCTCAAGGCTAAATTATGCTGGAAATCCTCCGAGGGAACAGAGGTGATGCCAAGCTGTGGGCTCCCAGGCAGGGCCAAGTCCCTGACTCAGCAGCTGTGCGGCATTGTTTATTTTAAGCTAACTATGTATGTGTAGAGTAGAGCATGTGCATGACAGAGACCTGCGAGAGTCAGCGGCCCTGTACTGAGCACTGATGCTGTGGCTGCTCTTGCTGGAGCAGCCAAGATGTGCCTGTGCTTTTGGCATTTCAGTGTTTCAACAAAGTGGAAACATATTTTTGCTAACATACCAAAATCTTGCTTTACCCTCTCTCAGTCCCATCCTGGGGTGTTGATTCTTGGTCCCTGACAAAGCAGTGGCAGTCATGAGCCTCCAAGAAAGGCTGACCCCAAATCCAGCCTTTGGGAAAGGAACTGTCTGCTGGTGGCCCCATCAAACCTTGTGTTTTGAGGGGCACTGAAGAGACTTGCATCTGGCAATGAGCCTCACAGTGACGTGCTGTGCTCTTACTCCTCAAACCCTGTGCAGAGTTGGTTTCTCCCAGCTGTTTGTGCTTTCCCAGGCTTCTTCTCCCACTGCTGCAAAACCAAGCTACCCAGCTCTGGAAGTCACTTAGCTGTTACCTGTACTTGCTCCATACAAAGGCAGCAACACACCTGTTTTACTCCTTAGGTGACACAAAGCTTTCTCCAACAGATGAATTGCATCAGGCTTCTTTTGCCAGTGAGCAAGAATAACCCCTGGGGAGCCCAAAAACCCTCAAATCTCTGACATACCCAGACCTGAACCTGCCAAGGGGCCAGAGAATAGACCATGCCTGTGTTTAAATGTCTATGCTTTCCCACCAAGGACAATCCCACTAAAGTGGGATCTTGGTGCACCCCAGGCAGTTATACTCCAGGTATCACCAATCCCTATATTGTAGGTTAACCCCTGAGCTCTTAGACCAGATGTAAAAAGTTTTTGTTCTTCAGTGGAAAGCAAGTGAGGTGGAAGAGAGCAGGAAGGCAACGGTTGTGCTGCCTGCCTGCACGAAGGTGCTCAAGGAACACCACTGTTCCTTGACTTTGAGCATGTTTCCACCTAAATTTTTCTGGGGGCTTATTTCTTCTCTGCTGTCCTACTGCTAACTCCTTCTTCTTCTCCCACATGAATTTCCCTGAGCTTTTGCCTTCTATCCTCTTTGGATTCGCTGCTCTGTAGAAGTCAACAGAGCTGATATCCCAAGGATATGAGCTTACTTTACATCTACTGCTGTCTAAAGAGAACACCACATGTGATATCCACAAAAGCACACAGTCTCCTTTAATGAATCAGTCCATTCCACATACAGTTAATATTCCCTTGTATTTATATTGCTTGTATATTTTCCTTCTGTGTCCCTCAAATATAAGCCTTTCCCTCTTGCTGTAATAGAACATTTGCCAAGAAGAAAATTAACCTTTCTCACTGAGCAGTTGAAGTTATACAGCTCTTCCAGACCACACATTCAGCTCAATCCCTGTATGGGCCATTCATTTAAGAGTTGGACTCAATGATCCACATGGGTCCCTTACAATCAGAATATTCCGTAAATCGCAATGAAAGGGGACAGTGTGCTGGGGCTGACACAGTGACACACTTCAACTACAAGGACACCTGGAAGATCAAAGTCTCAACACATCTGTTTATGATTATTTCCTTTTTAATGCACAAATACATGAGGCAGGTTTCAACTTGAGATGCATGGCTTCCAAAATACAGGGAAAGATGGACAAACACTATGTTGGCTTTGGTCAGCATTGGTATACACACACACCAGAGCCAAGACATGCCAACTTTCCTTGTTCCTCTTTCCACTTTCCTCTTGCAGCTACTGATGGAACATCAGCATCTTGTCATTATGTAGGGATTTAATCTCAGCTGGCTATTTTATAACTTGCTTTGTCCCATCTCTATAATTAACATCTAGCATTAACATTTTTGAACATGACTTTAAAACCTTCAAGCAAATATAAGCAGAGATGTAAACGTATGTACCTATGTAAAATAGGTTTCCTTGGCATGATGGCAAGCCCACTGAAATGGCAGGCATGAAGGCTGTCTCTCTTCATGGGGTACAGTGCATGCTTTGGAACTGTTTGATAATTTTAAAATGTTTCTGATGCAATGGGTCATAATGCTTTCCAGATGAGTACATGGAGTGCAAAAGGTAATGGCACAGACACTTCACTGTTCTACTGCTTGTCCTCTTTCTGGCAATATAAGAAGAATCAGTCTCATCTCTTATTTGCTGGTAAATGTGAGTTATTTGCTTCCCCCCCTTTCACTAAACTGAAAATGTTAAATGTACCACAAACAAAACTTATGAACTTTTTTATGTGATTAAAATGGTCATAACTATCTGATGTTTCTTGCTGATTGGATCTGCCACTTCCATTTACTAGGAAAATAAATAACACATGTTTGCTGTCTTTCTAAAAGGTTCTATTTATTCTGTGGTCATTTCCCACTTATGATATTTCCAGCTTAATTTCATAAAACAGCTTTTACATAGCTAAAAAAAAAAGGCTCTTATTGTACATTGTCTTCAAAATATTTTGCCTTTAAGCTGTGGGCTTTTATTTGTAGGAACAACCAACCACCCTGTTTGTGAGGCCTGTATTTCTCCAAATTAAAAAGAGAAACAGCTGTAAGTCTTATAAATGTCTGCAGAGCTCCAGTGAGATACTGCTGAATTGTTTGCTTCCCTATCTTCCCATAGGACATGCCTCCTAAATCCACTGCATGGGAGAAAAGCACAGGTAAAAGCCAAACAAATGTTCTCCTCTGGGCACATGCTTGTAGGCACAAGTCATCCACACATCTCCAGCAGAGAGTTTACAGCTACATTTTGGGATTCACAGATATAAATATGAACACAAATAGTTTGATAAAAAGTGATGGACCAACACACAAGTTGATTCAATTTTCTGAGCAAGGGCTGCCACACCTAATTTGTCAGTCATCAACACAGTGCTAATTACAGCCATCTCTTGGTGTTTTATTGAAAGACGTTTTCTTCAATCCCCAGCCTGCTGAATTCAGATGATCAGATGATTCAGATGATTTCCATCTCTCACTCATTGATCTCTCTAATTATACAGGTGGCATAAAGAGCCACCCTGTATCAGAGCTAAAAGGAGAAAATTTGAGAACAGGAGGGACTCTAAACTTGAAACTCTGGACAAAAAATAAAAAAAGGCAAAGTAAGAAAGATTCATGGCTGGTTTTGTTGACAGCAACAACAAATATTTCTGAGCTGATTTTTAGCCTACCTCATAATCCATGAGTGCTTCAGGTGGGTTGCCGTTTGCCAGCTGCTAATGAACACCCCCTGTGTGCTCAGGCATCTCTGGGTCCCACAGGGCACTCCTGGGGGCTGAGGGCTGCTCCCAGCTCCTGGTGCAGGATGTGAGCTGCATCCCGGCACATCAGCTCTCACACATGCCTACCTTGTGCAGAGTTGCCAGTTTTACAAGATGGGCTGTGTTGTGTTCACACATAATGATGAGCAGATTTGAGCCCTAAATCTGGAGAGCTCAACAGCTGCCCCCAAGTCAAACAGGAACAGAGACAATGCATAACTGAAATGGCAAGTCATGGGATAATTAAATTATTTGTGACAGTAAACCAAAATAGAAAGAAACAAAAAAACCCTAAAACAAACAAACAAACCAGACAGAGCCATATGCTCCCATGCGCTGCACACCGCAAAGAGAGTTATTGCAACACAGCACAGAGACCCCACAGCCCCGGCCAATGGCTGTGCCGGGCGAGAGCCTCCGCAAAGCTCCAGGATGGAGGCGAGGTACAGCTTGGGCATACGCAGGCTGGAGCCACTGGTGAGCCTCTCCATCCCACACACGTGCAGAGACGTGTGGAGGCTTGGGGCTGCAGCCTTGCTGGGGAGGATGCTGGTGCCTGACTCCTTCAACCAAATCAGAAGATGAAAGGCAAGAAAAAGGCTCTTCTCTGACAGCAGCACAGGGGCCCTGGGGTGATACAGGTGAATTCCTTCGTAACATCCCAGCTGGTTGTGCTGGGACAGCTCCACCACCAGTGCTGTGCTTTTCATTTACTCTGCTGGCCCAGAACAGTGTTGCACCAGGCTGATGTGTGGAGCAGAGGGCTCTGCTCTCAGGAGCACCATCTCCCCTCCAGTTACCAGCTGTACAGGCATGCATACAGCCATGTCAGCGGGCAGCTGCTGTGGGACTGCCCTGCCAGCAGCACCACACAGCCCAGCTCTGGTCCCACTCCAGAGAAGGCTGAGGCCTCTGCAATGTATTTTCTCCTGAATGATAGGCACCGTTTGGCATCGAGTGATTAATTCTAGCAGATGGTAAAAGCCCAAAAAGCCAGGAAAAAAGTTCCTAGGATCTGTTCAGTGAAGTAGATTAAAGAGAGCTAAACTGACAAACAAACTCCAAATAAATCAAGTTTCTGCAGATGATCCAAAACCCATCCATAGTTTCTGTGGACTGATCCTTGAGAAGTTTTGAGCAGGCAGCAATCAGCCCCCATTCACAGGCAGGAAGGTACCAGCAGCTGCTTTCGTGTCAGTCCCACTGTGGCCACCTACGGCTTGGTATAAGCCTTTAAATAAGCCTTCAAGGAAGGCATGCAAAGGCTGTGAAGGGGGTTGTTGGGGGTAAAGGGCAAGCTGAGGAATGCAAAGGGACATGGGGTGAGGGGCTCTGGTGACCACACTGCCACCAGTGGCACTCGCTGCTGCCAGGTCACAGGGCCGGCTTCGCTCCTGTGTGCATCCATGTGCGGTTTCCTTTTTAAAACTGATAACTTGCAGAGTAGGAATATGGAAATATGGTAATGTTTATAGGCGACAGCAGCCTCCACCTTCGGATGTTAATTATACATTAGAACTGGACAAATTATTCATTGGGAACAGTTTGGGCTCAGGGGAAAGAAAACAGTTTTCTCCTCTAAATACTGCAACCAAAGTCTTTGTCAGTGCACTTAAAATATATAGAGAGGATTTGTGTGCACGCACTTTACAGCACAGCTATATTTATGACCAATGTGATCTGCCTGCTAACTCAAGTTCATGTAAGGGTCCAACTTTGCTCATCTATAAACTGCTCAGAATGATTCAGGTATGTTATTCTTCCAACACATTACCCCTGCCATGATGGATTTGCAGCCCTTGGCTCCAGCTTGTGTGCCTGGACCTATCTCCCCTAGAAGTAAAATCGTTTGGGAGCTGGGTTCCTGTCTGTCAGGAAAGGGTTGCTGGGCTTTCCCACCCAAGACAAGCATTTGTCATAGAATATCTTCAGACATGTATGAAAATCTCATCAAAAACATTCTGATAATGTGTCAGCAGAGGGTGTCCACATTTAATGTAGGCTCAGGTATCTCAATCACTCTCAGAGGTATTTGTCCCATCACCAGTGGCTGAACCTCAAGCTGCCCAGGAAAGTTTCAGCCACATCATCCTTTCTGCAGCCACCTCACTCCCTGCTCTGCCCACACAAGCACAAACCTCAGACAATTGTGGTCTTATTCTTTGACTGGGTTTCCATGAGTGGTGAAATCCCATTTTAACTATGCAGCAGTCCCAGAATTACTTTAGCACTTGAAAAAATACTGCTTCCACTAAACTTCGTAGATTTTAGGAAGACAAAGCCCTTACATGTAAATTGCTTGATGTTTTGAGGAAAGAAGAAGAGGAAGAAAACTAACACAAAAACTTTGGGAGGGAATTTTGTCATGAATTAAACTTAAAGGAAAGAAACCCCAACACTAAAATAGAACAGAGTAAGATATTTACAGCTTAATGCTTTTTTAAGTCAGCAGAACAAAACTCTGGTTTTCCTGATTGACTGTTAACCACAATAACATCAGACTTGCTCAATTTCATCTTTGTTCCTTTAATATTGGGAATTTCTTTTTTTATTTTATTGACGAGGAAACATCCAGTTTTCTGGCTGGAGCCTATTATGTAAAGAAAGCATAAAAGGATTCATTACTTTTTAACTACTAGCAGGGAAGCAAACATAAGAACTGTATTCTTTTCGGTGAGTTCAGCAGCTGGTAGCATTAGTGTTTCAAGCACAACATTTGTAATATCCCATCTCCCAAACTCTTTGAAAGAACACCCGTGCAGGATCTGATGACTACGTCATGCACACACGTACGCGTGGGGGCTGACGTAGGTTACAAACGATGCATTTGCCAACACACAAGGGATTGCACCTCATCCTCCTTCCATTAACTGGCAGCACGTGTTAGAGCACAAGCGCTGGGATTCAGTCACTTTGTTCAGTGAATTCAGACTGGTTCTCCATGCACTCTCCTGGTTGCAGTGGGACCCAATGCAGCTGAGCCAGTGGGACATGCTTTGGTCACTGTGCCTGTTCTGTGATGGCAATCCCCCGGGCCCAGCTGTGAGAGCCATGCCTGACTTCCCCCTTGGGAAAAGGAAACCAGACAAACAGCAGGGATGCTCAAGGAGACATGCTCTTCCCTTTCTCCTCAAACAGAAATCCTACTCCTAACACATCTCTCCATAGTATCTCTCTTTTTTTTTTTTTTTTTTTTTCTTTTTCAGAGGCTAAATATTACAAAGGTTTGGCATACAGGACATTTTAGGGTAGGTTTTGGGGTTTTTTTGAACCCACACAGTAATTAAACCAGTGGGTTAAGCAGCAGAAGAGAGAATCTGCCTCAGGGCTGAGGGCTGTGGAATACCATTCCCACCAGAGACTAAACACTGCAAACCACTCTGCTGGTAATGGATGGGCATTTTAAAGGAGGCAAATGATAAACAGCAAAGGAGTGTAATTGGCGCTGTTTGTTGTGCACTGGCTGATGAAATGCCAGCGAAACTGAGTCGCTTCAAAATGACATGTTTATGTGACATCAAAGAGGCTGAGCTGACTTCACATTATATCTGTGACAAATGTATATATTGGATCGCTGTTTGCCATTTAGACCTCCTCTGATTACTTCTCATTGTAAAGAGAAACATTTGCGATTCTGCTCACTTGGTAAATCTGTAGAGTGACTTGTTAGCAACACATGCAGGGAAAGTTGTTGAAAAGCCCTTCTGGGCCTACCGTAGTAAATATGTATTCACACACCCGATAACGTGCTGCCGCTTGTTGCCTGAAAGACGAATGCAGACAGAGAGTGCTGCACACAGCAGTGCCTCCACACGTGCTCCCAACCAACTATTTGCACTTCAGGCACTAAACTCAAGCCACCACCACCTCCTCCTCCTCCCTAGACCTTCATGTGAGCCCACTTCATATGCTTTTGCCCCTCAGACATCAGGAAACTTTGCTTTGCTGCCTGGCTGAAATACTAGGATTAAATTGACCTGGGGAATGGAAAATAAGCAATTGTACTGGGAAGAGTTAGAAGCAAAAAGTTGATTGCCTTTCCCAAACATGTGTCTCTTGCCTTTAGGGAGAAAACAAAAGTCCAAGGAAGCATTCAGTACTGGTATATCCTGGCTATAGCCTGGGAGGGCTGGGATTTTTCCCAAACCCAGCAGCCCTCCCTCTGGCAGTGGGGTGGAGTGCAGCACCTGCCAGCAGAGCAGAGGTTGCAAGCATTGGAGCTGACACAGCTTGGTGGCAAGTTGGGAGGTGGCACAGGTGGGCATTCCCAGCCACCCTGATGCTCTAGGTACCACTTGCCACCTCGTCCCCTGGATACCTGTGGCTGCTGCTTGGATCCCTGTGTACCCCATGGCCTCACAGCTCAGTCAGTCGCAGGACACAGTTGCAGAGTGAGGTGTCCCTTGCAGGGAGGCCATGGGAAACATGGGGCAGGTGGAAGGAATCCAGGCAAGCCTTTGGGGTAAAGGCCATCTTTAATGCATTCCACCATTTCTTGTGCTTACTAACAAGCAGGTAACACGTTCAAGCTGAAATGAACATGCTATCATTGAGATACTTGAGCATGTGCTTCACCAGGAAAGCTAACAGCTCCCACAAAGCAAGGGAGCAGGATGCAGTGGGGAAAAATACATCTCCAACTGCTAATTCCTACCCAGACCTGCTGGGTTAATGGCTCCTGCCAGGCTCAAAATTCTGGGTGCCCCACAGAGAGCAAACAGACATAGGCAACTCCTCTCCATCTTTCTCTCCCTCAAAAGACACTGCCCATCAGTCCTGGATAAGGAAAGCCTTGGAAGATGTTTCCCAAAGCACTCCTAGCAGTACTCCAGGCCAGGGTACCACAGGAACAACCTGAAGAAATATCTGGGGCCAAGCATGGCATCATCTGATGATAGCAAGGGGAAGAGAGAGAGCACAGTCACCTGCAATCTTGCTGGCTCAAGAACAGTTAGTGGCCACAGCGTGCTTGCGCCCAAGCAGGTGAAATGGAAGGAAAGGAAAGCAATTGCTTTGTGCTGGGGCCAGCTTGAGAAGCAGCTTTCCACTGAGGGCAAGCCAAAGAGAAGAGACTGGCCACAGAAAATCTGAGAACATTATTAGCTGAACATCAGAAGAAATGGAGCCCTCAAATCAATTTTAAAAACAAACAAAGCCCTGTCATACAGCTAACAGCCTTGCACCACTTGCTGCTTCACGTGCAAACTGTGGGAAAGCAGGTTTTGAGCCCAAGAACAAAGCATCTGCTTTGGGAAAGAACAGCACACCCCTCTCTCAAGGGACTCAGAGCTGGCTCGCGCATCCAGCTGTGGTCTCATGGCAGTTCCCTCACCCTCGGCACAGGGGAGGCAGCTAACAACAGCTGAATGCACCACACGGCTTCCCCCTGCCTCTGTGGGTCGATACATAAATAGAGAAAAGATTTTCAAGCTGCTTTCTATTACTTCTGTTATGTTTTAGCCTTCCTTTCCCCTCTGCCCCTGCCAGCCCCCTCCATTTGCCTGGCAGGCAGCGAGTGGGGCTGGCTGCTGTCACCCTCCTCACCACAGCACTGCTGCTCTCACAACAGGCAGCAGCTCCACTGTCCTCTGAGAGGGCAGAGGCTGCCAGGACGATGAAGTCCCAGCCTCAGGGCCTGCAGCACTCTCTTTGCACTATATGGCCAGCTTCTAGGTTTTGTTTTGATCTTGTTAGCCCTTTTTTTTGTTGAGTTTTTTTTACGCATGTTGATGATTATCATACTGGAGGAATGCACTAAATACATAGCATAACTGGAGGAAGGAATTATTGCTGGGGGAATGTATAACATGTGTGTGCACAGCTCTGTAATGTTATTCCTGTCTCATTGATAAACTCAGGCAGATTTCAGAGGCAGATATATTTGTAAATATTGCAGGGAGCGGATGGTCTTTGAGCTGACATGCAGACAGGGGCTCAGGAAAGCAGCCCACACCCGAGCTTTGGTGCTCCCCAGCACTGCCCCTTGGCCCCAGGAGGGGAGAGGCAGCACCTCCCCCACCAGCCCACCACCCAAATGGTCTGTGCAGACTTGTCTGCACACATTCATATTTGAGAGCACATCCACCTGGGGGGCAGCAGGGGCTTTTGCCACTAGAGAAAAACTTATATTTCTCAAATTAAAGCAGAGGTCTTCTTTTACTTCTCTTTATGGACATACCCTCATTACAGCCAGTAGGACTCATGATATTTGTTCCAGGGAAGAAACGAGAAGATGGAGACTGGATGCTTTCTGCTTTCACATGGATAAGGAGGACTAAGGTATAGTTTTTCTTAAACCAATGCCATTACAACAGCACCACACTGCCACTTTCACCTCCTGCACAGATGAGAGGGAACCTGAAGCCTCAGCTATGCTCTGGCCCACTCATCATCATCAGCCTTCCTGCAGGTCCTCTCTGGACCACTCCAGGAGTGCTGCTTCCCTTGTCCCTGTCCATGCCTGGCAGACTATGAACCATAAACTGACAGCATCTCTGCTGCAAGCTGTCCTGTCACTGCCAGAGTCTGCAGAGTCCAAGCACCAAGACCCCCATCACTCTGCTGTAGGACAGACTTTATTAGATACCACTTTTTCTTCTAGCCCATAGCACACACAACACAAACCTGCAGCATTTCCAGTCACAGGCAGCCACCAAAGATGAAGCTCCAGGCCTCTCTACAAAGCTTGCACAGGGGTAAACACATGTGGGGCCCAGAGCAGATGTGGTGGCTGCAGGCCCTTTCCATCAGAGGACATGTCTTTGCCCTTGTGTAACACGTGCCACCGATGGAGCTGCGATGCTCTTGGAGTGCCAGCACTCCCCTCCACAGCTTTGTCCCCGCAGCACCCTGTGCCCATCTGCAGCTCCCAAGGAATCAGTGCACTCCCAAACACACCCCTGCCTCCTTGCCTCTGCAGGGCATCTCCAGAGTTGGCCTAGCGAGCATGTTTACTGGTGGGTTACAAATAATTGCACATGTTGACATGCGATTGTTAATATGTCTGTTGATATTGATTAAATAAGGAGTAAGATGTTTCCCTTCTCCTTGGCGCGGCACTTTGCCTGTTTGTTTCTGGCTGGCGCCGGCGCCGAGCACTGAGCAGGGGAGTGACTGCCAGCAGCGCTTGGCCATGCCCGCGCCGATCGGCAGAGGCTCTGCAATGGGCTTCACGTTGGATTCTGCAGATTGAGCTGGGACAGCACTAAAAGCATGACAGACTACTTGGATCCTTTTGTGAGTTTTGAAGCAAAGCATTTTTCCAAGATTAGGAATGTTTTGCTGAACTTTGAGCTTCTTCCTCACCAAAGCTAGGACTCAATGCCTCCCATGGGAACTTTATTTTCTACATCAGTTCACACCAAAGGCCACAGGTCCTGAAAAAACCCTTTCCTTCCTGGCATGAGCACAGCTGCCATGTGCTTGTGCCAAAACTGGGACATCAATACCAGCACCATGCCCAGTACCCTCCAGTATAAGACCCTGCCCTTGCTGCCCATGAGGGACAGTGACTCAGTGTCACCTCACAGCAGGGCACCCTGTGCCGCACCCTTCACCTGAAATGAGCCAGCAGATCCCCCCTGCCCATCAGAATGGTGTTTAAACACTTTCAGTCACCAGCAGTAGCACTTTGGGAAGCCTCATCCGGATTCAGAAATACAGGATATTCCCCTCCACCACAAACCAGTCTAATTCCCTGGCTGCCCAGCAGTACCTGTATGCCTCATTTCAGTCCTGCAAGAGCTCTGCAGCTTCCAGGGCACTTGTTGAGGCAAAAAACCCTGTTTGCAATACCAGAACCTAAAGAGAGAACAGGTGTGCTGAAAGCACCATGTGAACCTCCAGCTGGGGATGTGGGAGAAGAAATAACCCTGGTATTCAATAACATGTTGTTAAAATACTTAGATTTTTTTTCATGGTATGATTTACTAAGGAGGCAAGATTTATGCAACTCTACTATTTACTTTCTGGTCCTACTGTGCTCTGATGGCTGATTTCAGTCAAAACTAATGCCACTGAGGAATTTCAAATGTACCAGATTCCTAAGAGTCTCAAGAAAATATGTATGAAGACTTGAACTGCTGTCATCTCTGAAGAATAAGACTGCAATGTAAAATTACCCATGCTATTAGATACCCCAAATCCTGCATGGGAAAGCAATGCAATACTCCAGCCCCAGAAAAGCTATCATCAGCATGAGCACAAGATAATCAAGCCATGGGAGAGAGCATCAGTGAGAAAAAGTATCCCTAAGTTCTGCTGCTCTTGCAGCATTTCCCCCTCTTTAAAACTGAATAATCAAGAGGCTCTTTTTCCAGCCTTATTTTCGTGCTCTTTTTGGATTGCCTTTCTCTAGCTGCTTCCAGGCAGCATAGAGGTTACTGGCTTTGATACTGCACAGCATCCCTGAGAGCCCAGGGCTAAGAAGGCTTCAGCTGGGATTTTGGCAACTACACAGCTGCATGCTCCAAGAGAGGAGAGGAAAGGAGGAAAATGCTGCTATTTGTGTTAGCCTGTAGCTTCAAATCTTAGTTTTGCTGCTTATGAGTAGCCAGGTGTGAGCTGAGAGCTCAGCAATGGGCCCTGACACTCTCCCTACCTTGTGACAGGCACTCCCCAGCACTGAGGGGGCAGCTTGGCACAGCTCCACACGGGTACTAGCAGTGTGGTGAGCAAATGGCTTTCGATTAGAGATGAGGAGCAGTCACTGCACAACAGCAACCAAAGGCCAATGGCAGCAGTGCTTCCGGAAAGCAGGAAAGGAGACTGCACCAGCAGCTCACTGCCTCCCCTTCCCACTCAGGCTAAGGGCTCCACAAAGCCATGGCAGAGTTGAGCATCCCACATTTTTGGCTTGCTACCCAGATGTGCAGAGAACTGGATCAGGCTGCTGGAGTTACAGTTCAGCAGCTTAAGGGCTTAGCTGGACCAGGTTTTGGATAAAACGTGCTGGCCCTGCTGGATCCAGACACATCACCCAAGCTCCATTTAGAACAAGAAGGAGGTGAGGAGCCAGAGGAGCTCCCTGTCTTCCCCAGAAGCAGGTCATGCTCCATCCTGAATCTGTGCCATGCTCTGACCAGGGCAGCAATGGCAACAGAGGCTGTTGGTAGATGGGGCTGTCTGCCAAGTTTAGTAACTATGCCCACCCTGTTGTTTTCCTTCAGAGAGGGACAAGAAGGAAATATTATTATTTTGTCTTTGCCCTATACAGGCAGTACAAGGTGCAATGAGATACCCTTAAGCTGAGCTTCCACTTTAGTGCCCCAAGGCTGTTTCCTTTAATGCTGTAGATGAGTGGGGTTATCCAGTCACTTTGGCACCTCCCTTACAGCCATCTGTGTCCTTTCTGTTGTGCCACTCTGAACAATACAAGTGCTGCCATTCCTCCTGCATAGCCTTTCCTCTTCTCCACCAACACAGACTGGCCAGCCAACCGTTCCAGTCAACCACATCAATCCTCCTGCCACTCACAGTCATCTCAAAGGCATTTAATATAGACATAATGCACAAAACACTTTTACATATTCTGATAACATCCCACTCACATTCCCCTGTGTGTTGTAAGCTCTTTGAAAGAGACACACAGATGCTCCCATTGCACAACACACTTCTACCACAGGGCAGGAGTAGTCCTGCATGCTTGAAGAGGGATGGAGGGCCCTGCACTGCCCTTCTGGGCAAGTTGTGCTGCCAGACTTTCAGGGTACAGCCCAGAGGGGACTGATGCTGATCAAAGAGGTTGGGACTCCCAACTTCCCTCCAAAGCCTATCTGAGCTGGGCATGGAAGGACATAACTGCAGAAGGGTTTAAGACACAGCTGGATCATGCATTTGATCCAGGGTCAGTAACTACATGCTCCTCTGTTTTTAGGGTGTCCTCAGCAAAAGCATGCTTCAGATAAAGAAAGCAGCCTTGACAACTGATTTTAATTTAGTGGTAACAGCTCCACAGGTGTGGAATAGGGTTTTAAAGAAAAATAAGGTCTACACCTCTTAATGAAGCTTAATTGGTTCCATCCACAGCTCCCCATAGCTATTGAACTCATTGTACACCTATGTTTTATGCATAATGACTTTTCTATCTGGTATCAGACAGTAATCATTCCAGAAGGCAAAAATCTCAAAATAACCACAATATATGCATACAGAATACATTTAAAAGAAAATCTAAATTGACTGTTCAGACCTTCCCTCACTTGCCAGTGGATCTTCTCCAAACAGAAGGCATTCCAAGTCGGCGTAGGAAATGCTAAGATAGCATGCTTTCCATATTGTGTTATCGGAGCGTCTTCCAAAAACTCAAGCTTTCCCGTACAACAAAATGTCATGAAGAAGGTTTTACTCCAGTCTGCGTATCACAGGCTGTACATACTGCTTCAGCTACTGTAAGGTTGGCAAGCAAAGCTTGTAATGACTTGAAGTACAGTTTAGGAGCAGAAAAACTTTGCTTCAGAGCCACTTGCTCCCACTGTCTGATTTTCATTAGGAGGGGTTTTATGTGCCTTTGTTTTTTCCCCCAGAAATGAAGACAGAGATAAATGTCAGAGGGAACTTTTTGGTTTTCAATTTACTGCATGCAGCTTGATTAATTGAGCTGATGTTGTATATGCAATGACAGGAGGAGGAGTTTCCCAGAACCAGATAGCCTGGCTGAACTGAGAACTGGGTCAAACCCTGGCAGCAACAAGGCACTTCAGAGCACAGTGAGCATCTTGGTTTTAAAAACAGATTTTACACCCAAGCACATAGCTTTTCCCTCTCCCTCTTATTAACATCACTTGCTCTCATTTCTGTTTTCGCAAGGCCATCAAGAAGCAGTCTCTGCAATACTTCACTCAGGCGCTATCACAGCAAAGCCACCACAGCTGGTTTCAAACCGTACGAAAGGCAGTAAGTAGCATCAGTACCAGGATGCCAAGCGTAACAACCCACCAGAGCACCACAAAACAAACCACCAGGCCACAAATACATGCTCATACCATCTTACCTGGCAGAGTCCAAACCACTCAGTGCTCTTCATGCAGCATTTGTAGTCCTGCTGCAGCAGTGGCAGGTGGGCAACAGGGAACCTGGGATACAGCCAGGAAGCCTTTGCTGCACATCTACCTCCTGGAGCTAGTTGGTGCAGCTCAGCCCTTCTCACTGCTGCATGTCCTCTGCAGGTCAGCCTCAGCTTCCTTCCTCTCAGGTTCACTGAAATCAATGCAAAAAAACCAGCTCACCCAGAGGTTAATTTGGAGCACCTAGTGCCCAGGCCCTGTTAAAGTCCTGCCCAGGGGCACCTCCAAGGGTTATGTTCAGTCCCTGCTCTAGCAAGCCCTGTGCTGCCCTAGAGTGTTCTGGCAAGACCCAGGCCCCTGGAGTGGCAGGCACCCCATGTCTGCCCTGTGTGTGTCTGTGCAGATGAAGATCTCTGGGGGCTTGACTCCTCTGCCACACTGATAATGCTGTGCACATCATTCAGGGCAGTGAAGGTGCTGATCCTGCAATCAGGCCCAGGAAAAAGGAAGAGGAAACAGTTTCACTAGAAACTCAGCCTTTGGCACATTGATTCAAGTTAAGTTCTGAGTGAAACAAAATATGCTTAAAGACTTTAATAAAAATCCATTTACCCAAATAGAGTCCTCATTTTCCTTTTTTTTTTTTTTTTTTTTAACTGTCAAAGAATTTGACAAATTTGATCAGATCATATCGCTGAGCCGAAAGTGTGAGTTCTGGGAATGAGCTATTTGCATCACTGTAGCTCCCCACTTACAGTTTTGGGCTTGCTACATGCCCCCCTCTCTGCCTACTCTGCTATTACAACCCATCTGATCTCACTTTGGGTGGAAAACACACTTCTGCAGTCACAGAAATCTTCACAGCAAAAAGACAGAGTTCTCGTCCACAGCTCGAATGGGGCAGGCTGGGTGTCATGGTGGGTGTCCTGTCTTGCCCCTTCTGGTCCTCCCAGAGCCCCACCTCAGCCCACACTGCTGGGTGGTAGAGCCCTGGTGTGCCGAGCTCCACACGACAAAGATGCCAGCTGCAAGTTGTGTGCTTAAGTGTAAACGTGAGTGCAGATACATTTGATTGCAAAGGCGTAGGCACAAAATTTGGCTGAGCAGCTGTTTGACCCAAGCTCCAATTAGACAGGATGGCATAAGGTAGATCTTTCTCCTAGAGGCACATGACAGTGAGTAAATACTCATTCCTCTCTCTCAAAAGCGAGGGTCATGCACAAGGTCCAGTTTGGCTGAGTCACTATGACTACATGATGGCCACAGGAACTGCAACAGTTCCTCTGCAACAGTTCCTCTGTGCTGCCCTGGCACAGAGAGGTGCTGCCAGCTTGTCATGGTTGTCTTCCATCAGAAGATGTCACATGGAGCTCACACACACGTGCTGCTCGCAGGCTCCAGCGCCCACCTCTGCTAAATGGAAAGCAGCTACTCTTCAGAAGAAACCCCACTCAGCACTGAATAACATCTGCTTTGGCGAAGACCAAAGTACTTCTCTCTTTCATTTATTTTCCCTGTGCACAACAAATGCTCTGATGACACGAGCAGGACAGCCAAGAAGTCCCCTTTCCCTCCTAAATTCCACCTTTCCTCAGGACCAGGCACCACTACAAGCCAGGTGTTTTCCCCTCCAAGCAGCAAATCCTGGCAACTTTTCTGAAAGGTTTGAACATCCCAAGTGGTCATGCAGAAGCACCCTCCAATGCTGGGGGGTCCCTAGACAGTTTTTTTCTAGACAAAAATGAGGATTTAAAAGGAAGCACAGCAGCAAAGCTCCCCAGACACAGGCTGTCACCCACCGTGGCAGCTGCAGCCACTGCTGCTCACAGCCCGCTGAGGAAGGAGCCCACAGCTCAAACACAGCAGTGCTCTGTGTCATCCACCAGTGCCATGGCGTGAAAATGCCCACAGTTTTGTTGATCTGCTTGCCTGCTTTGCCTGTTAGTCAGTGAAGGAGAGTACAAACAACTGCGGTGTGGCTCCTAACAGTGTCAGTTTGTGAACAAGTGGACTGTTCAGAGGGATAAAACGGGATGAGTTATTCAGGTCATCTTCTGTATGTGCTCACCTGTGCTCAGCTGTTCAATGCAAGCCAGTTTTTAGAATAATTCAGATGTAAAACCAGGTATTCTGGAGAAAAGCTTGTGGTTTCAGAGGCGGTGGTAGCACTTGGTTATCAGTTCATTCCTTCTCTGAGCCCTGTTGACCAAGCAGTCAGTGTGCCAGAAAGTGAGTCCAGCTGCTCAAGCCTGGGATGAAAAATGAATGTCTGTCCTTTCAAACCCCTCAGAATGCCCTGACATGTCCATCTCCTCTCACCAGGATCGCTGTGCTCCTACAGTGTGCTGTGTGTCAGATGCAAGATCTGAAAAGTCATCCAGGCAGGAGAGAAAAGCTGGCGGCTTCATCCTGAGTCACTTCTGGTGGGAAGAGGGAAGATGGTGATGGGGAAACAGTTCTAACAGCTGCTCTGAGGTGAGAAGCAGCAGCGTGGAGGAGGAAGAGAATATATAGAAGGAAATACCTTGGTGTTCTTCAGAAGCTTGTTTTTCCTTAAAGAACCCAAACCAGAAGGCATTTCCACCAACCAAGTCAGGAGTCCTGCAATATTCATAGCCTGGAATTAGCCCTGCTCTGTGGAGGGTTTGCTTGCTCAGCTCCTCAGAATGACCTGAAAATAATTGTACAAGCCATTAAAATAAACTGAGTTGTGGATTTCCATTTTTCCCTTTCACAACAGACAGGTAGTCTCTATTAGAACAGTTTTTATTTTAAAACAGATCAGAAAAGCAAAGACAAAAGTAAATTTCTCCAGATGCAGCTCCATTTCCAAACATCACCAACCAAAAAAGCTTTGAAAGGCTCTACAAAATAGGACTGAAATAGATACTGTATTGTGGTAAACCTGAAATGTTTTATGACAATTTTGACTTTTTTTTCTTTCATCTGTAGTTTTCATAAAACTGTTTATAACATTACAAATAAAAATATTTTTTATAAAACCAATTTCAACTTGAAAAATCAGAATATCCCCATCTACAAGTATGAATGCAGCTGTTTTAGCCTGCTTAGAATACTATATTTTCATTAAATATTTTCTTTTGATGAAACGGCATTTTTATGATAGAAATTTCCCAAGTAGCTTCAAGTGTAAGTCAATACACTGCAGCAAAAAACTCCAAGCTTAAGATTCAAGTTCTCATATTCTGAGCTGGCCATTGGGAAATAAAGGTTTTGCTCATAGACTGAACTTGTTTGGTATGCACTTGCTGAAATCTAATAAAGAGGAGACCCTGGAAAGTAACCATAGATATTGGCATTCAAGTGAAACAGGTTGAACCTAAGCTTATTTACCTCACAGTGTTTTCTTTACACAGTTTTTAGCTGAGTGGAAACACACATGGATTTGTCCAGTTCCCTATTCCTTCCCTAAAAGCATCCTGGGAGCATGCTGGGTTTACCACATCTGGTGGGAAAATTTCTCTGGCATGACTGTGGCTACTATATTAGCAGCAAGTTTCTGACAGCCTCATAATAATCACCTAATCTTTTTATGTCCAAAGACAAAACACTTCCATTGGCTTTCCAAGAGATAGGTTTTCATAAGAGGATTTTTTTTTTTCCAGCACCGTGGAAGAGAGCAGGGAGAGTTTCAAAAATGCCAGCATCTGCTCCAGGTCAGCTCAGGGGACCTGGACAGGGCAGGGCTGTACAGAACAGTAGAAGTGGGCAGGAGGGAAGGTGTGTGCCTGAACATGGAGTGTCTCCTGTTTCCTGGGAGCACATGCTGGCCCTCTGCAGCTCAGGAACAACATGCAACATCTGAAGGGTTTGCACAGTGAAAGTGGTAAAATTACAATTGCACAGTGTGAGTGCTGTCATTACTTAACTGTATGCCTATGCTGGCTATGTGTATGTGCACAGGACAGTTTATCAGGGCACTTCATGAGGGTACTGTTCCACAGCAACCTGCAGCCCACTGGCACTGTAATGGTTAATGCCTAAAACTTGCCTTGGCTGAGATCCTTCTGCTGTTTGATGGCTCAACTGAAGCTTGATGTTTATGGTGGAAATTGTCTTGATTTCTTTAGATGAGATGAGCATCCATGGAGTTTGAAAATGTGTTTTAATTAAGATTCTGCTAAATTCTACCAGACACCTACTTGGAAAACAAAGCAACTGAATAATTAACTCTGATGAGAGCAGATGCTGCTCTAATGACAACCTGTTACTGCTCAAGTGCATCATTAGTTGTTTTACTGTGTTCTTTTAATATGTCCAGAGATCCTCAGCTAATGAATATATTGGTAGAAATGCATTTAAAATATTTCTTCAGTGTGGACTGCTGTAAAAAAAAAAAAGATAAAAAAAAGCCAACAACGAAAAATCCCAACATACTGAGTTCAACTGAAATAGTGTTTCCACTGGTCTGCATTCTGTGTGCTTGAAAGCAGACACTTCTTTAGTTATCCTTGTGGGATTATTTTAGCCATACATCAAGTGAAGCTTACAAATTGATGAGAATCTAATGATGCATTTATTTACAGATGTGCAGTTCTGTTCCCTGTTATGTTGCCGAGGGGTGAGAAGAGGGAAGGCTTTTTCTCTCCCCTATGTAATGTGCACAGTCGTGCATTTAACAAAGTGACTAGAAAAATACTACCAGCAAAATTTTACCCTGTTATTTCCAGCCCTCAAAAAATAAATCTATATCATCTCCTAAAATATAGACAGAACTCTTAAAAAATAGAAAATAGAATATTTATACTTAAATAACTCACTTAATGACACACTGCATTGTCTGTTTTCACAATATCTTGTGGTTTCATCTAAAAGCATGTATTAAAATTGTGGGTTTCTATTTTGGACTATCAACACCAGGAAGGTTTGGTCTCACCATAAAAGTAATGAGATTAAATTCGGTAAAATGAGCAAAAACATCAAATGGGATTATCTAGCTCATACTTTTATATTTCCTTCTCTATTTTTTTATAGCATCAGAATTGCATCTTCTACCTTCAAAGATATATTGAGGAATGATTGAGGTACTCTGAGATGTTTTTCAGAGCCTATTGAGCCCAATACCCACCAGTCTAGCAGAGCCAATGGCATCAGAAAAATCTCTAATCCCTGGAGAGAAGCTGGGGATTGCTGGGAAACGTGTGCAGGGGCATCTCCATCAGCCCCTGGGGAGCAGCAATACTCACCCAGGCCCAGCTGGATACCCAGAGTGCAGCTTTTAAAGCCCCAAGTTCTGCCAACCCAGCAAGAGTGCAACAAATACTGCCTAGCCCTTGCCTGGCTCCCCTCAATCTTCCTCCATGGGTCACAGCCCCAAGCTAAGATGCCAGGGCCACTGGCAAATCCCCCATGTCCCTCACAAAGACAGCAGCACTCTGAAGAAGGGAAGAAGCACCTGAAGCACCTGTGAAGAGTCAATCTTCTAAGAAAGATAGTCAACCCACTTCAACCCAGCATCTCACACTGCCTTTTTAACAATGCTTTACTGCAATCAAGCTGGTTGCATTCTTACTAGGGAGGGAGGAAAAAAAAAAAATCAACAAAAACAAATAACAAGTTTGGTTTCTTCTGTGACCAGCACCAAACTGCAGGATGCACAGCTTCACAGGTCACCTTTCCTACATAAAAGATAGAGGAGCCCTCTGAATTTATAGGGCTCACAACTGACTGCTATGCCTTTTACAGAGACCTCTTTGGGTCTGATTAATTAGTAGTTGGGGCAGGAGCTATGCACTTCAGTGACTCTTGGTGCCTTGATTGTAAATCGCAATCTGGTGCTAAATCTCAGCAGGTCACATTGCTGTTTTTGCTGTGCCCCAGTGACACAACTGATTAAATCTGTGTAAACAGAATCTTAACAGAAACATTTTGGGGGGGTGGGGTGGAGGGTGGATGGCTGCCTTCAGTTTGGAGGAACTGAGTAATGTATTTCTGTGGGTTCTGTCTGTTCTGAAGCATTTTCATCAATTGTCAGCTGTCCCAACAAGACAAACTTATGGTTTTAATGGGGCCTTTGAAACATTGCCCACTGTGGGGGCTTTTAAATAGCGAGTCTGCGCTCAATTCACACACATAAACCTAGGATGATAAACAAACTCTCTCCTGGTGGCTTTACAACTAAAGAAAGGACAAGGACAGTACTAGAAGATATTTTTTTTCTGCATGTTCTCCTGCCAGGAGGCCCTGCAGGGCCTGGTGCGCAGGCTCCTCAGCAGGCGTGCGCAGCGCGGCTCGCCTTGTCTCTGTGCTTTTGACCATGAGAAACGTAGAGCTGTCTGCTTTACAGGTTACTGCAGAGCAAGCAATGGCCCCACATGTCCCATTCCACCTCTGGTCCTCCAGTCAGGGCCCTGGCTGACGCCACCTGTGTACCTGCCCAGCTGGGTTCTCAGGCCTGTCCTGTTCCCTTTCCATGTGCTAGCAGGGCTGCTTTTCCATGGTGTCGCAGCCCCTGTGTTACCTCCCCCTCACGAGATGCTCCTTATCTCTGCCCCTGTGGCTGGTGCGCTCCCCACAGACCCTTCCTGCACCCCAGCTTCTGAACCTCGTGAGGTTGAGGCCTACCAATATTTTGATGCAAGGAAAGTGAAATAAGTTACTGTAAGACCATTGGAGAAGTATTTGACATGTTGTCTGCCTCAGAAGTTTGGTCATTAAACACCTGACTTTTCCCCCTCCACTTAATTCACAAAAGCATCTTCATAAATGTCAGATGCAAACCAATGAACCTGGCAAATCACTGCCTTTCCTCAGCTCCTGCTTCCTGTCCAAGCATCGTAGCTCAGTGCAGGTACAGGGTGTTTCTCAGGCCACTACCTTTGAATTATCCAAGAACAACTGCCTCTGATGAGACAAGAAAACATTTGCAATATACTGTAATGCCGAACAGCTGTTTCCGTACGCTCTTTGGGAAGGAAGTATGTTTATCTGCAGCACTGATGAGCTGGAATGCTGTCCATGACCTTGCAAGGATGTCTCTGCTGTGTGGAGAAGAATCCAGCCACTGTTCCCCATAATATTCCTTGGAGTGGTGGGGGGTGCGTGGTGCGTTTACATTCACTTTCATGACACACACAAATCCATGGCCTAGACTGAGGATTCACACTTGAACTACCTGCTGGCTATTGTGATTAAACAAAATATGACCTGCTTTTAAACAATGTTAACTTTGGACTTACAAATTCAGATGTTCAAATTAGTTCTGCAGAATCTGGCTCTGGTGCCAGGAGAGGCAATTTGCTCCTGAAGTTAAAGGTGGAGTTAAAGAGCTGGTGCACACTTTCTTGGATGGCATTCATGGAGGAAAAGGAAAGACCTGTGGAGCCAGTGGGGCAGCACCCTCCGAGGTTCACAGAGATCCTGGCTCAAAAGGCTTTTCTGAATATGGTGTCCAGCTGGTGTCCAGCCTATGTCCCCACCACAGCCCCAGCTCATTAAGTTTTGCTAAAAGTAGTAGATCCTGAGCTCAAAGCAAGAAGGAAAATGTTCCAATACCTGGACTTAGAAAAAGGAAACACAGGAGAGAGTATCAAAAATCCCAGTTCAAATTTGGCATCAGAGTTGGGAAGACCTATCCAAAACTTTTTGCATTATAGACCCGTGGGATCTGGAACAGAGATTAAAAAATCCTGGAAGATCAGAGGAATGTTTTTGGGTGGAATTCCAGGAGTTCATGACTTTTTTCCCCACCAGGATGTTGCTGCAAGAATGCTTTCCCTTGTGCTAATTTGTTACTTCCTCTCCTGATTCCAGAAAACAGCAGTGAAGCACACAGCAGTGGAGTTAAAACTATTGAACTTTTAGAAGCCTCACATAAATAAATTCTGGTTGGGTAAAAAACTTATCTGTTCTTATCTTGCCTGAAATTGTTTGCCTTGTCTAAAGCTTCAGCACAGTTATGCTATCTGAGGAGCTGGAGAGCTGGTGACAAACTGGAGCACCAGATGAACCTGTGCATCACCTGCTGGGCTTGTCATGATGAGAGATGTGTTCACATTAGCCAGTTCAAGTGGAGAACCACACACAGATCCAGTGGGGGTTGTTTGGAGCCAGCATTCAGGGTAGGTCACTGGGGAAATACATGTGATTTGCAGAGTTCAGTCCTGGATTTTGGCACAATAGACTGAAGGAGGCTTCAGGTCCACAACTGGTGTTAGGACTAAGACTGCTTCTCCTCAGATCACTGCCTCTCTGGTGTGCAGCCTCTTACTGTCCTATGTCACACAGGCCACCAAGTGAGCTTCAGTCCATGAGACCAAGATGCTGTGACAGCGGTCTAGTGAGTGATCCAGCCTTTTTTCTTCCAGACACTATAGTACATATGGCCCTGGGATCGAAATGTTAAGCACATTACTCAATGCTTCTGGAGACTAGGGAGAAATGCCCTGATGCCTTTAAGTAGGGGTCAGGCTGAGGATTTCTTATTGAGATGCATCAGACAAAGTGCAAGAAATATAAAAGCATCTGCCAGAAGGCAAACAGCAGGTCACAGACTGGGCAGCAATATCATTCTATCTCCTGAATTCTACAAGCCAGTGCTTGTAGTCTCTCCAGCCTTTCAGTCAGTTCCTCAGTATGGATTCCTCTTCTCTTTCTCACATTTTTTCAGTGAAGAGAAAGATCCCCAGCTGCTTTCACACGTAGCAGTTTTTATCTGACTAAAATTGAGGCCTTGTTGAAGACATCAGGATTTTGCTACCAACTTCAGTAGTCACGTCTGGAAGTACTGGAGCATATGTTACACTAACTGCATGGCAACTATTCACTGTGCATCTCTTAATTGCATACATACAGACAAGATGTTCTACTGCACATGGTCAATTCCAAATGAGCATGAATCCCGCTGATGAAACTAGATTTTCTCCAGAGCAACTGCAAGTGGTGCTCCTTATTGAGGACTTTGTTCTTGCCAAATTTCAAGATTTTAGCTCTATCCATTCCTGCAGGAGCCCTGTCTGAATAATCGTGCTTGATTGCTCCTGGAGTTGTGTGAATATTCACAACAGCATTTGTCATCTTCTTGTTTAGTGTTTTTTTAAGAAAATAGTCTTGCTGTCAACAAAATCCTTTCTTGAATGAAAAGCTAGTAGCTAAAGTAGCATTCGAAAAAGAATGGGTTTTTGTCATCAATTTGCCAAACTCATCGCTGCTTCAGAACTTAACATCCAAAGGATCAAAGTGCATCAAGGGCTTTGAAATGTCTGAATTCTTTTTCAGCCAATGGCAACTATCAGTATTGCATTACAATGATTAACCATGAGGTTTCTTGTGCTTTACTCTTTCTGTTCAAGTTGAGTCCTGTGAAAGACTTTTTGTATATTGGTACCTATTACCCAGCTTCTCTTAGCTTTAGGAATATGACCACATATTTTCTTAACTCTCTTTTTCCTTATTACCATACCAAGACAAAGCTGACTTATTAAAAAGCAAGCATGCATTTTAAAGTCAGGAACTAATGTTCTCTGTGTAGAATAAATTGAGGTTTTGAGATAAGTTTAATTGTGTTTCATGTTCTTCATGAGTTGAGAAAAAGACAGAGAGCTATACTTGGGTTACAGAAGAATGGGACAATATTCAAATTCAGTATGCAATGTTCCTAGGGTGACCTGCTGGAGAGTTTAGGAGTTGCAGGCTGAGGGAATGTGTCCCCAGGTTGTGAGGAACAGATTATTTCAGGTGAGCTAAACTCCTCTAATTCAGATTATTTCTGTAGACATTAGTCTTTGTAAATTGTCTTTAAGAATATTTATTGTCTATTTCATACAAGAGTTCCCTTTTTTGCTTCCAATTAATCTATAGTGGCTGCGTCCTGAAACACCAGTCTTGCATGTGATACTTCATTGTACATCAGTACAAGACATGTGCCTCATTCTTTAGAGAATTAAGGTGATTTTTCTGAGCTTGTGACATGTTCTGCAGAATATGATTCTTGAGGAGACAGAGCAAACATTTTTAACTGAAGAACTAATGGTGGGCCACTTCTGTGAGTTAGAATTTGCATTAGCAAACACAAAGATGTGCTGCCAGTTTGTTTCTGGATCACATCTGGCTGGGAGAATTCAGCTGTGTATTTATTCACTTGGAGCAGAGTCACCAGGAGATACTGAGTAGAGCATGTATTTTTCTTCTTTGGGAAAAGAATTTTTACTATCACATTATATCAGGTCATCCTAGATTAATAACTCAAGCAAATAGCTTTATTTTGTACCATGCAGTTAAAAGTACAAAATGTTTTACTTCAATGCTGAAGGAATAAATGGCTATCTGCATTGATGCCCATTTGCTGTTATGCTTTCAGAAGAAACTTAATTTAATTTCTCTAATCATGAATGCTGAAGAAGAGTTGGATGTCAAGATTTAAATTAAGCATTAATAAGAAGAAAGAAGATGACACTGGAATTTATGGAGGGTAGTCTTTTTTATATTCTGGATATTCTTTTTTATATTCGATGGATCTGCAGAGCAAGAATTGGGTTGCAGATGCATGTTTCTGTTCACAATAATCACATTACAGGATCATGGCCATCATCTGGAGTTTCTAAAAACAGCAGTCCATCATCTGTTTGCCTAGCTGATGGATAACACATATTTACATAGGCTCTCATCTTTGGAAGTTTCATCATCTCTTGCGTAGGAGAATGCTGAAATGATGTTTGCACCATAAATGTTCCAGATTCCACACATGCTTTCAGTCACTCAGCATGGTCTTGCAGGCAAAAATATGTGAATACCACTGTCCTGTAGGGTAAAAGTAAAGGCAGTACATACCTCATTAGAGTTATCCAGCAAATTCTTGAATCTAAAAAGCCCTGGCCTTCAAATGTTGGTATAGGATTATTTGTATACTCCAAGTGAAACATATTCTTTAGCATTTTCCTTAGTAGGTCTGATTCACCAGGATGCCTAAAAATAGGATTAAGGGTGTGAAATACAGAAGGTAATAGGAGAATTTGCCCACTTCAGTTTCTTGAGTCAGAGTTTAACCCCTAAACAGAGTTTAAGCACTGATCACCAACTCAAAGTATACAATCTGAAATTTAGGAAGCATGTGTCTTTAGGCTCAGTTAAACTGGAACTACATACTTGGAAGCAGTCATAATAAAAAGAGCAAATGCAGCCACCCTTGGTACAAGGGGGTTGCCCAGCCTGATTATGTGCTCCTCTTGCCATCTGAACTGGAAACACCAATTGACCATGGCACAGGGTTAGCAGGTTTCCAGCCCCAGGAACCCCAGCTTTGCCCTTCCCTCAATTATTCATTGAAATTAGCCATCACCAGACCAATTCAATACATTTTCAAGCCCCTAAATCTTATTTATGATGTATTTTGGTTTAATGCAGTGTGAGTTTGATATACAGATGACAATTTCTCATATCATATTGAGGGGTTAATACAAATTACTGTATTAACACTTATTTACTCTTGCATTACATGTTGATATTTTGCAATCATATGGCTAAGTAAATTAAGAAAATTCATATCCCATGCACAAGATCTGTTTGGGTGACAATAACTTATAATAACCTGTCAGTCAAGAAAGATGGCTGGAGCTAAGTATGGAGTTCTCTGGGTGCACACAACACATCACTGTGGGAAGCTTGCATTTATACAGAATTCTTTGGTGATATACAAAAAGTATTGTGAGTTTTGAAAGCTCTCTGACTGATCTGAGGCCTCCAAATCACACTCAAGGTCCATGAAAACTTGGACCTTAAACAGTTTTTAAGGATTCTCAGTATCTCAGCAAGAAGAAATTAGGGAAATTAGTCAGTATGGAAGCTCTGGGAATGCTGCCTTCAAAGCACAAAGCTTAGCAGGCTGGGGAGACAAAAGAGTAAAAGCCTGCTTCAAAAACAGCAAACATCAAATAGATTTGGTAAAACCATAAGAAACCACATTTTCCTCCCAAACCTCCTAAATTTATTGATTTCAACACATCAGTAAATTCTAGTGTGTTCATTTTAGGCAGACAAAAACAGCAGGAAGCACATTGCTGGCAAGACATTGACAGTAGGTGTTATGAGAAGTTTTCTGGTGGGCTCCACAAGAAATTGTTCAACTTTCAACATTTTATGAAATTGGCAAGTTTCATAATTATACTTTAAATCCTTTAACTGATGTACAAGGGAGTCGATATGCAAAGAGAAACCCCAGAAGGCTGACAGGGAAGGATTATTATTGCGGATTTTGTACCACTCTGGTGATACAACTTGGTTGCCCAAGAACATGAATTTTGTCAGGAAAGAGTGAAATGACAAATTAATGCTTAGAGAGGGAAATATCTGTAATTTTATCCAGTTTCACTCATACACTCAAATCTCCCTGCCATTTCAGGCCCAGCCCTTGAAAGTGGTGTGGACAAAGACTGGGTTTGCAACAAAGACAAGGTAGGACACTAGAAAAGGATAAGCACAGCTTGCACAAGGAAAACTTTATGAATGAAGTCATTCACTTCTGGTTTGTGAATAAATAACTCTCATGGTCTCTGGTCCCCATAAGAATTCTGCAGACACACTTTATTTTATTGCACTTTGAAATCTAAAGGACTCCTCAGGAATGGAAGGTTAAACATGCACATAAGTGTTCACAAAGCTGGAGCCTTATTTGACTAATTTCTCCTAGGCTGATAATCAAATACTAAATAGCCCTGGCTTTTGGAACAAACATTTCCCCTAAGGACAAACCTCTTTACTAAGCAATAGATCAGAAGTGAACTGGCACTCCAGAGTTCAAGGCAGACCCACTGTAATTAATTCAGTTAAAGCACAGCAATTTGGAGGTAGCAGAAGGATGGCAAATCCCACCCTGTTTCCTAATCTTCCCCAAAGGAACATATTTATTACAAACTCTTAAAATCACCTTTTGATAATGTTGAACAGTCTGTGAGGGGCCCATTAAGGCATACAAGGCAGACCCATTTTAGTCCTTAATACCACTTGAAGATTATCCATTTTAAATAGCCTTGCAGGGCTTATCATAATTTTGTAAACTATTAAAAAGTATTAAAAGGCACTACACATCTATCTGATGAGAAGCCTGGGCTCCTCCAGCCTGCCTGACAGAACACACTGTTTCTCTGTGACTGCCTGATGGTGAATCCAGCTGTGGCAATCCAGATTCTCACTGGTACATAAACTTCCCATTTCACCGAGAGTGAATTTTGTACTATAGGTATCTGGGTTAGTCTGCTCCTCAGGATGAATCCAGAGAGGTCATTTTCTGCATGAAGCACTGTCAACCAAAACCAAGACAGCTAACTCACAACTGCCCATTCTTTTCAGGATACATAGTAACTGGCATTTAAGGCATATTGGCTTTTAAGAGTGTGTCTGAAACAGAGCCATGCTTCATTTGTTACTTTATAAAAGATCTCTAATCTAAATTGATAGAAGAGGAGAAAACCGAGCCATTCAGTGGCTCTAGGACCAGGCAGTGGCTAACACTGTTAGGGTAGAGCTCTTCACACACACTGTTGAGGCAATATTAGAATAATATTTTCCATGAGTTCTCAAGAGTCCAGAGTTTACTAGTCTCCCCGCTCAAGAGCGGGTGAATCAACCTCTGTTCCTGAAAACCCATGAGATTCATCACAGCAGTTGCAGTTACTGTCTGCAGGTCCATGGCAGTGTCTCTTAGTGCATTTTTTCAGGTGCAGCAGCTGCTCATAGCTCCTAAACACAGGCTGCTGCATCAGTAACCAATTCACACAGGAAAAGGAGAAAAGGAAAGTAGAGCAAAGTGCAGTCCCGCCAAGAGTGCAGTGAAAGAAAGATAGGTGTGCCAGATTTCCTGAAATGCCTTGGAATGAGTAGAGCCCCAGTCAGCTTATCCCCCACTAACTGCTGTTTGAGGAGCATGGGGGACCACGGAGAGAGAGGAAAGAGCTGGGCAGGTTGTTCAGCTTGTCTGACTTCCTGCTGTGACCCTGAGTTTAATGAAGAGAAGTCATCATGGATGGGACCTGTTGACTTCTAAAACCTCAAGTGGATGATCTGTCCCCTCCACATACCCTTGTCTGTCTTCACTAAATGAGCAGTTATCACACTTGCAGGGCTAAATGCTAAAGGAAATAAATGTGAGCTGATGAGAGAAGTGCATCACTGCATGTTTGCCTTTTACAGCATAGAAACTCAGGAGAGCAGGCACAACAAACCCTACAAAAAATACAAAAATTACAAAAACTATACAAAGCATGGAATGAGTGGGATGGCTTGAAAAAAATGGGGCACTAATTATCCTGGTTTGAGCCAGATAAGTAGGGCTTCTCACACAGCAGCACCCACACCACATCTAAAGCCTGACCTGCAACACCAATCTGGGCTTGAGAGTAGAGAGGCGTTCAGGCTGAAATTGAGCAGATTAGAATGTGAGGGGAGGCTGCCAAACTAATTTTCACTTGGGATCTGAACCACAATTCAGTCCAGGTGACATTTTACATATTTTCACCATTGTTTTTGTTTAATTTGTGAAAGTAATTACACAGCCAATTGAACAGTGTAGAGCAACTGCTGCAATAGTCACTATTTCAGTGAGGTACAGTGTAGCTCAGCTTTTCCAGTTAGGATATGCAGGCATAGCCCTACAGTATCTGTGCCATTCATCACTGACACTGCCATCTGGCTTACCTGAATCCTCCCCAGCTACAGCTTGTGCTGAACAAACCTGACTTTTCTTTGGGCTCCTTTTGAAGAAAACAAGGCAATGAAACATCTTGCACTGCTGCTGCTATGGATAATGTTAACTGGCATTCTCAGCTCTTAACTGAAGCATGACAGGGGACAGCTAAGTGACAGACGAGGCCAAATACACTGGGCATCTGGGTGGTCACTTTGATGCAGATAATTGATGGCTAGCCCTGCTGAATTACACAGAGTAAACATGTAATATTAGACTCTTACAGGAGTGCTTTGCCCTTGTGACACTTCAGCTGAACTACCCTGAGGTTTATGACTGTGGCTGAAATCAAACCTGTTTCTCTTTGTTGCGGTGTGATGCAGGAACCATTCCTACCCCACAGACTGGGGCTGAGCCAGCAGGGCCCAGTGTGCTGTCAGGACAGTGTTGGGACAAATCGGTGATGCAGGTGAGTTGCTGAGGAGGTGTATCAGTGTCAGAAGAGTAGGAGATAACTGTGCACACAAGTACACGGGGAGCTGGCGGTAGTGCCGCTGTGTTACCTATGATAAATAGCCTGTGTCACCACAGTAGTTGGTCTCCAGATTGAAGCAGACTTTTGCGAATCAGCAGGGTCAGCATTTGAAAAGCATGTGAATATTGTGCACTTGTAAATATTTGAGCACATCTGTTTAGCTCCCTCTCAAAAACCACTGGGAAAAACTACTTCACATTGTGCCATGCAATGCTGTTACCCTGCTCTAATTGTCAAATCTGTTGAGTGTTTTTCTCATGCACACAAAAATTAAAAATTACTATCCTCATTCATGATTAATTCAGCTGCAGTGCTGCAATGTGTCACACTGCATTTTTTAAAGTATTAAATTCCACCTCATAATCAGAAGAGTTTTAATTAACTTTTTGCTAGTTCATCTTTTTTTCCCCCTCTTTCACATAGCCCCAGACAATCTCCAGAGCTGCCTTCCCTACAAACATCTCCTTGGACGTTACCAAGAGAGCGACGGAGTGCGGAATAAAAATTGTCTGCACGAACCCAAAACTATTTGCCTCTTCCATTCCTGCCTGCTTACAAAGCTAAGGCCTGTTGGCTGTCTGTGCACAGCCAGGACATTACAGAGATCTAACCCATGGCATTTCTTAGTTTCTTGGAAAGATCATCTGATTATTACTTCCCTTCAGCCTAATTCTCCAAGCAGATATTGGACTGGTCTTTTACATTAGATCTCTAGGGAAGTGAAAGAGAGGACTCCAGAGGAGATATATTCCTGCCTGTATGTCATTTTTCTATAAAAGCATCTGCTGTTTGCTCTGCACCTGGTACACCCCATGATTGCCCCAAAAGGCTCACACACCTCTTACATGTTTGCAGATGGACTTTCCAGGCAGGGACATGTCAACAGATAGGAAGAACCATGCTCCCTCTCTTCCCCAAGCTGGCCTAGATGAGAAAGAATGAAATAGGTTATTAAACCTCATTAGTTTCAGAAGAGAGCAAAAGGAAAAGAAGACAGCATGGAAAGAGGACTCATAGGAGACTCAACTCCCTCCCACTTCATGAACCTCTCTGGATCACTATGGGTTTTTAGATTTGACTGAAAGTGATTAAAAAGCCAATAGCCAAGTGGGCTTGAAAGTTTTGATACAGGACCTTGATACAGGACTTTTCATTTTGAACAGAAAGAATAGAAAAAAGCAGCAGGAGCTCCTCTCTCTGCCCCTACTGGACCCTGATGGAAAATTGCCTCAGCAATACGACCACACTGCCTCTAGATGATTTTTCCTTGCAGGACCAGCACTTACTCAGCGGATCTCCTAAGGTTTTTCTGACCTTGGCAATATTACAAGGGACATATTTTCACATGGCTGAATTGTTTCTGAACAATTTCTCCAACGTATTAGGCACAAACATGCTATCTGTCAGCACCAGGCATGTCTAATCTCTCCACCTGCTTTCTCCCCCAGCAGTTACATTTGGTATTTGTTGCATGGAAAATCCAACTTTGTTTTGGTTCTGTTTAGAAGCAAATTCCCACTGCAGGATGAGGGAGCAATCACTCTTCAGAGGAAGAGGGGCCAGATGGGTTAAATTGACATTGCTTTCCCAAGGAAACGTCTTCCTGTGTCCCTGATCTCTATTAACTAGAACCATTATTCCCTTGAAGGGACATCAGATGACCTCTTTTGGGTCCAAGGTCACTCAGAGCACACCCCTTCCGTGGCCCCAGTTGTGGGTGATTCCTCTCCTAAGAGCCTGTCTGTGTGGTAAACCAGCAGCTGTGATCCCAAGCCTTGAACACACCTGTAAGGCCAAATGCCTCTTCTTTTACAGGGGTAAGGTGTCACAAGGAGGTGGAGCAAGCAGGCACCGCCTGGCTGACAGGGAGCATGAGCACTTCCCCCAGGGTATGTGCAGGGTATGGCTGTGCTGAAGGGAAGAGCTGTGAGCTCAGGGCAGGGCAGGAGTGCCCTCTGGACTTCTGGGCTGGCTGAGCAGAGGGAGGTTTCCATGGAGCACACAATGCGAAGGACTGCTCTGCCTCTCCTCCCTGCCCATATCGAGGCCTCACTACCCTCATTAACCAGCACTGGCAGGTTTCAGGGTAGAACTGGCACCAGTGAGGGCTTGAATCCCTCCTGAGGGGCAATGGGTAGAAGGGAGCTCTGAGAGAGTCCCTCCACCTTCATCAGGACAGCCACACCACAGACTGCTATGCAGCAACATTTGTCACAGTGTACAGGAGCTGAGACAGAGGGTATGTAGTTTGGCAGAGCTAAGTCTGATTAATAAGGCATGGGACATTCTGGACAAGAAACAAGCAATAGGAAAATGGAAAGCAAACAAAAGACTCAGACATTTCATTATGGGAATATCTAACAGTGGTTTGCTGCACATTTGAATGCAGGAAGAGGGCAGTAGCCATTCACCAGCTCTGATCCAAAAGGACACAGAATACTCTGCAAGGGCAGAGGTGACATTGATTTGCTGCTCACACTGACATCTTGCAATGTCCACAGCCTTTTTTGCTACTTTTTTTGTCTCTTTAAGGATCACATTGCTGTGGAAGTTCTCTGAGCCTCTGTAAAGAGCTGGAAATCCTGTCAGTACTTGAGAGGATAAAATGTGGTCATGTTTGATATATGAGGCCAGAAGAAAGATCTTCTAAAACATTTGCTTTTCAGTAAGAAAACAAGCAAAGGCATTCCTGGCCTGGGGCATTTTTGGTGGGATTTCCTTAAAGCTTTTTTCCTAGCCCCTCCTGTCTGCTTCCTTCCAGCTCTGAACACACTTGTGCATCACACAGGTGGCAAACAACCGTTCTCATGCCAGAGCAACATGAACCTCGTCTAGACAGGAACTGCTCCAAAGATGATGACTTCTTGCAAGCTGCTCTTTGCCTGGCATAGAATCATAGATTCACTGAGGTTGGAAAAGACCTCCAAGATCATCAAGTCCAATCTTTGATGAAACACCACCATGCCAACTAGGCTATGGCACTAAGTGCCCTGGTGGGGAAGAAGCTGTACTCACCAAGACACTTTAATGTCATTATTTTCTATTTGCTGTCACAACAGTTGTGTGCACACAATAGCTTTGCCCCAGCCCTGCAGTGATCAAACATTACCAGCCATTTGAGAAATAAACTCATGTAATGACTAGACCGTGGGCTATTAGGGCAAATCTTACGAAAACAATCCTGTCTACCCTGGGGTTTAAGCAGTACAGAGTTCCAAGGGTTAAGACTGTGTTTATCTGCAGATAAAAATATGAAGAGACAAAAATATGGAGTATGGCTGATACTTGCATGTGAGCACTGCAAGACTGAGTAAGGGATTTGGACATTTTACCACTAAAATTAATCAAAGACACGTATTTCAGTCCCCTAGGCTGATTTGCAAGTACACCTGTGGGTCTGAAGTGTACAGTGCATGTATGCAATTGTCAGTTCTCGTTTATTTGGAATTGATTCAAGGTAAGATAAACCAGACAGAAATGCAGGCACTTGGGTATATTCTGAATTTGGCAGAATGAAGAACACCACCTACCTATCTGCCTGGAACCATTTGAAAATGCTTATCAATCCTGCATGTTCAGCTTGCAGGTTATTCTCAAACAGCAAATTGTGTTAGCCTTTTTTGCTTGGAACTTAGAAGAAACATGTAAAAGCAGGGCCAAATCTGCAGTTGTAAAGGGACACCTCTCCCCAAACTGCAATTTTTATTAATTCATTCTTAGCCATCCCTCTTCTGCCAGAGGCTGCCTTCCTCCAGCCCAGCAACCTCATCTCATGCCATACACAGCTTTTTTGCCTTTCCACTGCCAAATCCTCATTAGCACCGCCCCAGGGGCACAACAGGACTGTTACCAGCCTCTCTGCTTGTGATTCTCAGCTCTACCATAAGCATCAAAGGGCTTCTGTTTCTGGGCCAGAGGCAGTAGCTTTAAAAGAGGTTTGTTTTGTTTACTCAGTAGAATTTCTAGGTATCCTGAAGTTCTGTGTTTCCCCTGCTTCAGGATACAGAGATGCTTTGGCTACTATTTGACCTCCAATGCATCTCTTTCCATACAAGTGCTTTCTCTTAAGTAACCGGGACTGAAATAAAATCATGCATGAAACTCCATTACACCTTAACAAACACCCTCAAAGACAAAAAGAGGACATAGAAAGAGACTGTGCTCTGGATAAACTTATGAAAAATGGCCAACCACACAACAGAAAAAAGCTGTTCAAGAGTTTTCTATAATTCAGCATGATGGGCTATAATGGATATCTCAGGGGAGAAATTCCCAGGGCAAAATGAATTTGGTAGATCCTTTGGCTAAAAGGATAAAATGGAATTCCCCAGAAGTAGCTAGGTAACCACATATAAGCTAAATCGTAGCTTCTTAGAATATTTTTCAGCTGATTTTTGGTCACAGAATGCCATCATTAAGATCTGAAAGTTAATAAAACCTGTTTTCTCTGGATCTGGAAAAGGAATTTGAAATGTTTTTTATCTTTTTTTTTATTATATATTTTATTTCCCTTCTGCTCTCTCTCCACCTTTCTGTAGTGGGGTATGGGATAAAGGGTAACAAAGGAGAGGGTGGAGATGAAAAGGAGGAAGTACATTCAATAGGAAGTGTGTGAAAACAAATAGAAAAGAAAGAATAGAACAACAAAAACTGAGATCTTTCAGCTGCAATTATTTTCCCTAAATTTCAGTAAAACCATTCAGGAAAACAAAATATTACTCATTTTCTCTCCAGAGGTTTTTGAAATGGTTTCAACATTCTTCCCCAGCCTGGTTTTCTCCCATCTCCAAGCCATTGTGATGAGCGGTGCCGGAGGAGCCGCTCTACCCAAGCAGGAGCTGAGGAACATGGCATCACACTGTCAGAGGACACATTGCCCAGATTAAGAAATCACCCAGGCTAATCTGAATCCAGCAGGTTTTAGCAGGAATGTGCTGGCCACACTGTCACCTCATCTTTCTGCATCTCAGAATCATTTTGTCCAGTATGGATAGTGTGATGTCATTTAGACAGCAGGCAACATAAATATCTGACAGACTGAATGCTCAGAAAGGAAAACTCAAATCCTGAGGAACTCCTTTGTCCAGGTCAGCCCACTGTAATGCATTTGCAGTACAAGCTTCCCTGTACACTTTGGCTGGTAGAGATGAGTCTTCTAGTTTAAGCCAGGGGATGCATTCAGGGAGTTGTAGGACCTCCCCAGTACTTTGCCTGTGTCCGGGGCTTGGGCAGGTTCCCTTGCTGTTGGCCAGTGGGCACACACCAGCAGAGAGAGTGCTGGCCTTCTAAAACCAGAAGCAAGTGCTGGCTGATGGAGCCCTGCAAGCACTGATCTGAACAGCTTGTGAACCATTACTATCTAGAAGTGTCAAGAAAGATTAGAACAAACATGAAGCAAAAATGAAATAAACAGCTATTGTATGGGCAGAAATGGATTTTCAGTTTCCACAGTAAATAAAATAATGTGCTGTCTTAGTCAGTGCCCCTGTGATGATACAGTTTGCAGGATTTTTACTGGCAAGCTGCCATACTTACTTTCATTTATCTGCCTCAAAGCACCATTTCAAAAAGTGCAAAAGCATGTTGTTGATAGAGTAGATTGTTTATAGCTGAATTGAGTATTTCAGAACAACACACATTGTAATAAAGTGGGGGAGGGTACAAGAAAGCCAGCACAGCTGCAGTTTCTTGAATCCTTTGTCAAAAATCAATGCCAGAAAGCTGAGACATATTTGTTCTGTCTCAGGGAAGGCAATGCACAGACCCATCACAGCTCTGCTCCGCGACAAGTGCTAACAAAGGCCAATGGCACCACCAAGGCTCTCCCAGCACCTTGCACCGACAGTGATGGCACCCCTGGATGGCTGAGAAAGGGACAGCTCTGCTGTCCAGCTCCTTGGTGACCAGTGCAGCCTGAGGAGCCACCATCCCTGAGCTGCACCACAGCTCTGCTGCTGCATGTAGGCAAAGGGGAGCACATGGCACAGGAACTCCTCCAGCAATCGAAAGACCATGTAGGTCTGGGGGGAGAGTGAGAGAGGGGTATGAAAAATAGTCATGTGAATAAAATCAAGATGTTTCAAGAGCAGAGTGCAGTCCTCACACAGTGGTGTGCAACCTGCCGCTGCTGCAGCAAGGTGGAAAGCTGTAGCAACCCACTGCAAGTAGGAAGTGGTGTCTGAAGCAGAAAAGTGGCTTGTCCCAGTTCACCAGTCTCCCTCACACTGACAGAGTCTTCGAAAGGACAGTAAGTCACACAGACTGGTTCTCCGTGTTGAAAAACAGCATGAAAAGCACACGCCTCTGGAGGTTTGCACTGCTAACAAGGGCTGGTTTCCTCAGCACAAACAATAAAAGGCTGATGAGTGAGGATTTCAGTTCTCCTGAGACCATTGCATCTAAACAAACAACAGACTGAAAAATAAAACTAAAATTAAGGTGAAAAGAGAAGATGACTTTATGGAAGGATAACCGCAGCTGCTACCCAGACTTAAAAGAAATGGAAAAAATGTGAGGATCTCTTTCTCCAGCCCTGCTGGTCCCAGAAGAAGACATCTCCCATTCACACCACTCTGGGGCACAGCAACATTTCTGGCCAGTGTTTCTGTAGCTTACCACAGATAACTGGCAGGGAATTGCCTTCAGCCTGGCAGCCAGAAGGTACTGGATTACAGGTCATGGGAGATGCACAGCCTCTGTTTCCTCCCTCACTCCCAGCTTCCCATGTCCCACAGCTCCATGCCAGTTCATGCTGTGTGGGGTGGCTCTGCTGCTTGTTCCTGGCAGGCTGGGGCCCAGGCTGGCCTGGCAAAATGCTGTGCTGGGGCATATCCACCGCGTAAGTGACTCTCACTTTGCCATGCCCCCCTTGGCTGGTCTAGCTGACACCAAAAGCTCTCAGCATGATCCATATAAGCACAGCTCTCTCAGGCACCACAGGCTTTTAGGAGATATTGAGGTCCTTCAGCTCCCTTTGTCAGCAGGAGCTCCTGGAGGCACTCAGCACCCCAAAGGAATGCTTAATCCTTCACTGAATCAATCCCTATTAGCATATTTCCAGGCATTTACAGATGCCATATTTTCTACATTAATATTTAACCCACCAAGTCTTTCAAAGCCCATCTTTCCAAACCTCAAGTTCCCAGATGCTTTTTAATGCCCTTCTCAATAGTGCAATAAAAGTCTGATATTTTATTACTCCCATGAATTATTATCCTAATTTGTAATTTGCCAGACTTTTTTAAACTTCAAAATCTGTATTGTATTTTCCCACACACACACACACACACACAAAAAATGCTGTGTGTGACAGATTTTTGACTAACAAGTTAAAGCATAATATCTAAATAGACACAATGATTTTTTTCAGAAAGGACACACTATCTCTGTCCCAGTCAGCTAGGTTGTTTTATGATATCCCAAATCATATTTAAAGGTTTTCCTAAAACAGAAAGGATAACCTAGAAGTGTGCATGAAAGATTGGAAGCAGAAAGAAACAGTTATGTGTTTGCCTGAACTTTGATGTAAAGTAAACTTCCAGGATGGTTTATAGGCACCATTTTTATTTTATTTTTTTTTAAGAAGTATGCACTTGGTTATCTGGAATGCAGATGCTGGGAAAATTCAGAAGCTCTGGAATGCTTGCAAGCTGTGCACCCTATGTAGTAGACGCCAAAGATAATGGAGCAAAAGACACTCAAGATCTCATCCAGCATCTGCTGGAGTCAACAAGGGCTCTTTTACTGACTGATCTGAGCTGCAGATGAAGCTTCCAAGGAGCACCTTCTTGTCAATAAAACTGAGACCTGACTGAATCTGGAACACCAAAAATTAGGTGGGTCGAATCAAAGAAAGCAGAGACACTTAAAGGGTGAATGCAAAGCAAAGCGTAGCCCACCGAGAATTTCTAAACAGGGCAAGATTTCTAAGGACATGAGGCTGGTTGTGTCCTGCTTCTTTTGATGCAGGTTTCCAAGAAAAGCAGGGCTTTGTATTGAGAATGATCTGTCAATGTGAGGATGGAAACCACCACTTGACACTCAGTGAGAAGTGAATGTTTAATAGTCATAACTCACAAAAGGACCTTCCATTGGAATTTCAATAGTAAGTTCTGGAAAAGCAAAAGTGAAAGTTAATTGAAACAATTTTCTTTCTTCTTTCAACAAACCTATTAAAAATTAATGCAAAAAACTTCAGTGGAGTCCATCTATGATGGCTCAGAACTGGCCACAGCTTAGTGCAGGGTGCTACATCAGCATCCTGACTGGCAGGAGGTGAAAAATATTTCTTTTCCTAGGTGGAAACATGGCATCACACTTCCCATAGATATAGGCTATTTCTCCTGGAATGAACAACTTGATGTCAGAGAACTTGCAATATTTGAAGACTATCTAAACACTCAAATCCTAGAGTTTATAAAATAGTCTGCTGTTGGACAAATCTGAGCCAGAGATGTTAGAGTGCCTTGGCTGGGGAACCTGGACCTGGGGACTCTCTGAAAAAGTGCTACACTTTCAGTATTGTTTTTCAAGGATCCTTTTTCACCATGGGAGAGACCTACCTTGCATTGGACCTTTCAAGATCTACTGATTCCTAGTGGTGTAAATGGAATTCCACAGAGCATCTGTGAAGGTGGATGAGAAGCTTCTTCAAAGGAACAGAAGTCCTCTTCCACTAATACTGCTTACTCTGCTTTCAGCCCTTTCAACAACTCCCTGTGCAAGGCCACTTAAAATTCACAGTAGAGCTGAGCTTCATAAGATGCAAAAAATGCTCCCTCACCCATCATACTTATCTCCCATTCTCTCATCCCCTTGGCTTCTCCTTGGCCTTTCAGTTGTTATGGGGGATCCTCTTGCAAAATTTGTCTGCAAAACTTTAGAAGAGATGTAAAAAAGTAGATTCCAGACTTAACAGACAGAAGGAACCTGCTTCTTCCTAGAAATGCTCTTTGGAGTTCAAACCTCCTTTAGGAAGAATACATAACTTTTACTTGTTTCTGGTCAGCTTTGTACTCCATATAGGACCAGCACTAGCTGGTTTAGCTTTAAAAGGGAGCAACTTTGACCCTCTCTGAACAGCCAGGTATTAGTCCTGGCACAAATTTAAACCTGGAAACTAGAGCCAGGTCACTGAAATTACTTTGCTCTGTTGAAGTCAGGATTTGTTTCAGGTACAACACTGACCTAATAGTAAAATACAGTACATACATATGCTACAGCAAGTGCAATAATTTTACCCAGCTACAAATTCTTTTCTGTTTGCCTTTTTTTTCTTCCCCTTTAAACACCTTTCCTGCAATCACTTGCTGACTTGTTGAAGACAACTCTAGATACAAAGATAACCCTATTGCTGAAGACAACTCTCTTTTGCTGAGTATGACTTCATGCCTTTAATTCCTCTGACAGTTGGTAAAGTAGACAATTTTTGCATCTCATCCAGCCAAGAAACAGCCACCTCAGATGAGAGAATTCCAGCTGTCTTTTGCATTATTCTTATGGGAGGTTTTTGGAGAACTTCACCTCAAACCCATGATTTTGCTTGAGGCTGAGGGAGCTGAGAAGTGCAAATTCCCTTCAGCATTCAGGAACCCACAGTCAAGTTGTTAATACAATACAGAGAAGATGCACAGCTACACTACAGGCTGAAACACAAGCATGGTCAGGGACAGCACTGCCTCAAATTATCACGAATCTTAAAAAGTCTTTCAAAGGTGTCAAGGCAGAGTTGTAAAACCTTAGGGAAATGTCAAATACATTCTCCTAAAGGCCACTGAGAAGCAGTGCAGACCCGCTCATGTTCTTCAGCTGAGGTAACCATGGTGTTCACCCCTGAAGTCCTACCACCAGAGGACTGCTACTGGGACCCTGTCAGCTCTGTTTTCCCCCTTCTGCCTCTTCCACTGCCTCTGTGAGCAAGCTCAGGGATGATGTTCAGGAGTCCAGCTTAGCACCCAGCAGCATGTGTGTGATCAATGGCCTCTGTGTGGCACTTACCCCTCTGCTTATTTCTCAGGGCTGCAATTTATTAACAGTATTATCTTTTCTGATGAAATATCATCATCACATGCAAACATCAGTGACAGGCATTAATCACAGACAATGCTTTTAATCAACAATTGAACATTAATAAGCATAGACTCTGTGAATTAACACAGTGAGAGACTTGTTCTTAATCACTAAAGAGTATTTCTCATAAAGAAAACCCTCTCCTTTTGTTCCTAAAGAGGTCAAAGTCTTCTTTTCTCTATTTGACAAGGACAAAACCCACACAGAGTAGAGCATATCTAGGCTGCTTTATGTGACTTAAATTATTTCCATCCATGTGTAAAAAACATTCCTTTTCAAAGATGTTCACCAAGTTTTTGTATGTGATCTACAGCTCACAGACTCTCTGTTCCTGAAATTATTAGGTTAGCTGCTGAAAGCAGCAATCAAGTTTTACTGTTAATCTTAAAAGCTAATCTTTTTTATTGACTTGCCAGTCAATAAACTTGTAGCTCTGAAACTACTTTCAGGTTTCCTTGAGTAATAAGAGGGTCTGTATATACCTGTGCATGTATTTGAGGCTGCTAATTTCCTTGCTGAGTAACTTGCACTCACAGGTTAAAACTATAAAACAATTTGCTTTATCAGCTGACAGGGGGTCTTCCATGAAAATCAGAATGAGGCTTGAGCTGAGAGAACTCGGGCAGTAAGGTCAGGACCCTTATCTGGTTACAGTTTATGGGGGGCTGTTACAGGGAGTGAATCTTCCTCATGAACTGAAAGGACAAGGAGAGAAGGAGAGGTTTTGCTCCTTTTTTTTTAAAGGACCCAATAGATTTATTCCTGTCAATTTATTCTTGAATTAAAATCTGAGAGAGCTAAAGAATAGTTACGCATCACACAGATTTATCCTTCCTCAGCTCTAGCCAAAGAAAAGGGAACGAAGGACATGCCAGATGTCTCAGACTACTTCAAGTTGCTGTGAACCAGTTTGGCTGTATTCAGCTGTGCACAAGCTCTGCGCACAAGTTCCTCTTACGCCAGGAACTAGCAGCGTGGGACTCCCCAGAAGTCCCAGCATCACCTCAGTAAGAAGAGGACATGGTATGGGAGAAGAAAAGCAGGTCTGTTCTCAGCTTACATGCTATGTTGAACACTAAAATATAAATAGCTCTCCGAGCAGCAGGGAAAACATGAAGGCTTCCTTGGCTTTGTAATTTGTGGTGGGATTTTCTTGTGCTGAGCTGTAGGCAAGTTCTGACTGAAGCTCTTCCCACTGGTGGGGGGCATTCAGGCTGCCACTCTGGGAGCAGCCCTTCTCTTGGCAGCATCGTTAATGCTCTTTGTCCATCACCAGTTTCATCTCATCTGCCAGAGTTAAAACCTCTGCCATTCATAGATGTTGCTCAAGATTAGCAGAGACCCTGGGTTCAAAAGATGCAGGAGTTGATTTTCTCTCCCTCATTAAGAGTGAAATTTTCTCTCAGACTAGCCCCCTTTCTGAGGCTCTCTGGACAGCAAGCTGCTATCCAACCTTCAATTGCACCAGGAGACCACATCTGGGCACCTCTCCCACCCGTCACAGAGCAGAGGGCAGTCCATGCTCGCTGCCCACACAAGACAGGAGGCCAGCTCCCAGCCCCAAACTTCTGCTCAGCTTTCAGGTGGGGCTGCTCCCCGCCTGCTCTTAGCGTGTACACCAAGCTTCATGCTCTTAACATTTCCCAGAAATTCAAAGTGACAGAACCGGAGGTATTGCAATCTGGAACTTTTAACTTTCGTAAACTGGTGAGAATACTGGAATGTGCATGTTCCTTATTTAACTGCTCCACCAGCTTTTCTTATATGCTGCTCGGCACAGCCGTTCAGGATACATATTAGACAACTAACATCTGGACTGAATATCTATTAGGACCATATGCTCTACTCAGCTACAGCATCATGTTGGAGATTGAGAAAATCCAAACCAAATGGAGATATCAGAAACTTTCAAGGGTCAAAAATAAAGTAATTTTGGTTTTCCCAGGCCCGATGAATATGGTATATTGGCTTGCGCTCTACGCCTCGTGCGAAAGTCTCATTACAGAAATAACCTGACTGAAAAAAATGAAAAACAACTTGGGTATTGTGGTTGAAAATAGATCTATCTTGATGATTTTTTCCCTAGTAAAGTTTTCAGTGAGTCAGTGCTGAATGTCTCTGTCTCCTAAATGAGAACGAATAGCAAGAGCCTCAACCTTCTCGTTCCTGTTGATATTTTATGGTGGTGTTTTCCATGTGGGAGTGATGGTTTCCAGTTTCACCTCAATAGGATTTTCCTGGTTTACGGCTGAAAAGGGTTATATGTGCCCTAAATGGCTCTGCCTAGGAATGTAGTGCTTACATAAACAGAAGTAGTGCTTAAGTGTCGTAAAAGCCCCTCAAGGTAGTTGATGGAGGATGGTGTGACTCCCTCACTACTAAATAATGAATTGAGAGCACTGAGCAGCTAAGACAATCTTATACATGAAAGGAAGATGGCAGGAATTGCTTTAACTGGCTTTGAGGAAAAATCAAGAAAAAAATTATAAATTTATAAAAAAATTATAAATCTTCACATTTTAACAAATATCTCACGTAGGAGGAGACATTTTGGGCTTCTACAACTTTATAGGTAAAGTCCTGAATCACCAGAGGTCAACCATGTTCTTCAGATAACTTATGCCGAAGTTTCCTGTGATCGTATCCTGTGACCACCCCCTTGACTGGGGAAAGGAGCAGAACTTAATACTCTGGCTACTTGGTACTGAGACAGCTCCAGAGAAAGTTTTGCACGGCTCCAGATAAAGTTGGGCAGTGCACATCCCAGTGGTGTCTTGGACTCCAGATAAAAGGATTTTACCAAACTTGGCTGGGACGTGAGGAATCACTGCACTTCCTCAGACTAATATCCACACTGTATTTTCCAGGTCAAAAGGGAAACAAACACAAAATAATTTTGCAAGAGAAAGCAATTATTTTTTTTCCTATTGTTTTGTTTGTTACAAAATGAAATTAGTAAAATTTCACTACATTTGAAAACTTGACACAAAAGCACCTACATGTCCCTTTTTAACAATCGTTTCATATTTGGTTTTGATGGTTGGATCAACACAACAAAAGTAGAGAAAAGGAGTACATAGGAGGGATATTTCTGGAGCAGGAGAACTGGAAGAGCTGGATGACTGGAGTGATAGAAACGGGTGGAATTCAACAGCATATGTGCCCAACCACAAGCTGTATGGAGTCAGAGCAGCATGGCTGCTGTGCTCTGGGAGCTCATTATCAGGGAATGAGAAATACTGGCTGATCACAGGACAAATGCAAGTAACACAACTTGGCCTTGGGAAAAAGGCATCTGCTGTGGCAGGTAAAGCAAAGTAATTCCCACAGAAATAATGTAGCAGTAACAGCTTTGTTTGTGGTCAGGAGACTTCACCAGGCCCTCTGTTATCACCACACATGTTCAGGAAAGATGAAACAGGTAGAGAGAAAGACCATTAGGATGGCCAGGGAGGTATGGATCACAAGGATCTTGGCTGGTTTAGTCCAGAAAAATGAAGCTTCAAGCAGACCATGATGGTGGTTACAGAATCATTGCAGCACAAAAGGAAAAGGAGGAATAAATGCCATGGAAGAAAATTCTTTTCAATAACTGTGTAGGCAAAAAATATCGAACAAGTGGTTAACTAGCCATTACTGTTTTCTTCAGGGTGTTCTACTGAACTATGGTCCCTCAGAAAAAGAAAAAAATGTGAGGCTTGATAAGCCTTCTAAATCACTGACATCTCAATGAAATCAACAACAAATTCCTGTCCTCCATCCCTGTGTCTGGTTGCCCGTGGATTCAAGCAGATGTTATTGAACTCCTTAGTTCCAACGCCTTGCCAAAGCCCTTTTTTTTGGTACCTTTTTTTTCAAAAAATAAAAAACCTCTGAGGTCTAGAGACTTCTCTTTCTTCAGATGAAAGATTAGATTCTGTCAGTTCTGAGTACATATGTGGGCTGATCTGGCCTATGGGCCGTATGTTTGACACCTCTAGTATACTGTGTTATTGTACCCGGGGGAGGTGACGGGGACTTATTTATAGAGACAGTGTCTGTCAGGGGAATTTATAAGTGCGATTTCTGTGGGTTAAAATAGGAAGAGTATGTACTTTCTTAAGTGGACACTCCCTTGCTTTTAGGCATGGCCAGGGTGAGTGCCCTTAACGGATGCTAACGTATTTCAATTTATTACTTTTTTGTGGGAAGATGCAATATTTTTAGAATTCTCAGCTATATCTTTAAACTTGGAGAAATGACAAGTCCAGGGACTTCTGGGACACTTGAAGCAGATCTAACCTGTCATTTGTGCCGTGAGTAGCTGCAGATGCCATTGCAGTGAGTGCAAACAGTGCCTCACTGCAGGGCACTGCTCAGCACCCATGCAGCACCAAGGCATCGTGGAGCAGGGGCTACTGAGGCTTCAGCCCACTGAGTCCCCAGACTGCACCCAGCCAGGCTCTCCCTTGCCTCTTAGCTCCCCTCCCTTCCCACCAGAGGGATATTAAAATACACACAGAGCTCTGTACAAGCCGAATGTTTAGGAAGATCACTTCCTCTAAAACGCCTTAAATATGAAATAAAAAAAAAGCGGGTTAAGGAGGAGGAAAACATCTCCTGTTGACTTCATGACAGGGGCTTGGGGGCTTCACCCTGTCTCACTGAATCTGTTCATTCTCTAATGTAAATTACTTGAGAAGGAAAGTTTCCTGATATTAGCATTTCACACATCACCAAGCCACATTGCTGGTGCTTGAAAAATAGCCAACAAAAATAAATTCCTTGCAGGGTTTAGGTACATAAGATTTAAAGCACCCAATGAAGTTTTCAGACTCCTAACACTTCAAACAGAAGAGATCCAGCAGTAAGCATACAGCTTAAAATCTTTAATCAAACACATTAGTTCACAGCAAGAGCCAGTAGATAAAACAGATGCAAGATTTCCAGACCAAGTCGTTCTCACATATGGTAACACCATCCTCTCTTAGGGGAAAGCAGTGATGGCAAACAATGAAAATGCTCTTATTTAAAAAAATTCCTTAGTATGTCCAAACTGCCACCTCTGTTTAATCTCAAACTTACAAAAACCAATCTCCTTGGTTAGGACTCTGTAGATACATTAGGCTGGGAAAAAAAATCCCCAAACCCCAAAAACCTCACAAGATTCCTCCTGTCCCAGCCCCACAGTTTCACAGAGATGCTGCTATGTAAGTTTGTGTGAGGGAATTTGCTCAAGATTGTTTCATATTCTGGTTTCTAACACAGAGTACTGGGACAACATCCTTAAAGGTAGGGTCCAAACCATGTTAGCCCATTGTCACAGGTCCCTAATATTCCACCAGCAGCTGGCAACAGACCCCAGACCTCCCGCAGCCTCTGCTTGGCAACTGTGAAACAGAACTGACCTGCTTGTACTCAAATTTCCTGGAAGACTCCTTGCATTTAATCAAAAGGAGTTTTTTTTATTCTCTGGTCTGGATTGGATGTGGTTCATAATCTCAGTGATGAAAAAGCCAATAATTCACCTTACTAGTCAGCCCTACATTTTCTATGATCATTTGTTAAATTAAATTCCAGCTGTTACCAACAATTCATGTGCTGTCTGCCGTGTGTACACATACACATATGCTGAAACACTAATGTTCATTAAACAGTAGTGCTTTTAGGCTTGCCCATCTAAGAGTCAGTTTACTAAGTACTGTTTTCCAGCAAAAATGAAAGCTGTGAGTTTCATCCATACTGTCTCATGCAAACTCAGAAAAATAAGAGACTGATTTCCTAAGTCCATACACCAGCACAGTGCTGCTGGGTGGAGCGAGGCTTCTTTCTCAGGTCTGGTGAAAGTCAGCCTCTTTGACTTTCTCATTAGTCCCCCTTTTTAAGTCATGCAGCAGAGGATTTTGAAGCAAGGAAAAGCTGTCGGCTCAGAGGACAGGTCCAGGGCTGCAGCAGCAGTGCTAGAGGTGAGAGCATCCTGTGCCTGTGCCCATCAGCACTGGCTTCGGCTCCTTTTGAGCCTTCTCATGCACAGGCAGAGAAGGCAAGATTTCAGGTTGCTTCAGCTTGCAGACTTTAGAAGTGGGGACATGCAGCTTCACTTGTTCCCTGGAAAACTCTGTGGTCAGGGGAAGAATGCCCTGCTTTCGCATCCACCTTGGCTGTCTTATACCCCCCATTCTGGGTACTTCGAAGTAAGAAAGAGAACTTCTTTGTTTAACTTGCTAGTGCCATTTGCAGGCAGGGTCATGCCCTGAGCTGCTGCAAACTGGCAGAACCAAATTGGTGCTGGGGAGGGTCAGTCAGGGCACTCCAGCTGAGGATCTGGACCCCAATACCAGGGCTATGGGGCAGCAGCAACACAGTGCCAGTGCCTACAAAGTAGTTGCAGAACAGGCTATCTGGATGATCTCGGAGCTTTCAAGGCAGCAGATCAGTAACAACTAAACCCAGAGCTCCTCCTGAAACTGAAACAATATCAGCTTCGAGCAAACAGTTGTCCTAAATGAAAATTCATCCCCTGCTAAATATAACCAGGTTGCATGACAGCACATATGTGTTGATTTCAGAGAGGTTTCTGAGGCATGAGGGAGATCATAAATAGGCCTTAACATCTAAGAAAATTAGACAGAAAACACAGATTCGCTTTCCATTACACTTTTGTTTAGAATTCAGCTCAGTATCTGCTCTTCCTTAAATGTCCTGACACAGAGTTTAATTATTAGCACAGCCTCCTTCAGAGGAAATGGTTACTTTTATTTCAGTGTCATATAGAAATTAATGGAAAAAAGATACTTGCAACGTGAGAGTTTTTAACTTTTGCAAACTGTGAACGTGGCTGGGGTGCTGCAAACTCCTGTGTTTGTTCTGCTGGACCTCACACAGCCACCAGCAGTGTCAGGTTAATCATCTCGGGTGCAAAAAAACATCCAAACGATGGGAATGGTGAACTACACAAAGCCAAAGGCAGAGCTTTCCTAACCACAGACCAGGCAGGTGAGACCAGGATAGCTGTGCTGTGGTGGGACCCTACCATCTTCATGCATTGCTGACCCGAGAGCAGAGCTTGCCTGTGGGTTGCAGGCTTCATCACCAGGACTTACCTCGAGCAGAAGCAGAGATGCAGGAAAATTATTACAAGCGTGGGACCGTAAGTGGCTTTTTATCTCTCTCCAAATAAACAGTGAGTTCATGCTAAACTGCCTGGGTGTCTAAGCACTGAAAACCGAAGCCCTCAGTGCAATATGCTGTGGTTCCAACATGAGCTCTGCCAGACGCAGATGGGATGTGCCACCGTCCCCCCTGCCAACCGCAGGACATGCCCTGAGGAAATGGGAGCAAAGCTGCGGAGGTGCTGGGAACAGAAGGAAGCTGCTGGCAGGTCTCTAGCAATACAAAGACATAAAGCAGTCAGGTCTGTGCTCTGCGATGCAGTTCCTTTCCCATTCCTTTCCCCTGCTTGGCATTTGGGCCTTGTGAGCTCAACCAGAAGCATTTCCACAGGCAAAGTCCTGAAGCGCTCAGCTCCCGGCTGTGCTGCCAGCTGACCCCTGGCCCTGAGGAGCCTGTGGCCCCTGGTGAGAGCAGGGATCCACTCCACCCACGGCCTGACCATCATCCAGCAGAGCAAACATCCAGCCAGACACACAGCATGGCTGCTGTTTGTAGGAACACTAACCTACTTCTGGTAAAGTTATTTGATTTCATTCTGAAAACAAACAAAAGGATGAGAAAAAGAGTCATTTCAAGAGCAAACGCAACACACTGATTTTGTATCTTGTGATTTACCCTAAATATATTAAATAGTTTGAAAGTGGGAAGCTTTGTGAAATCTTTGTCATCAATTTGCAAAGCAAACACCAACCAAGTAAATAGTGGTGTTTAATAATGGTTAATTTAAAATAACATCACTGACCTTACCACTGCATGTATCTCTCCACTTCAAGTTGAAATGCATTTAGCTTAGTGTTGCCAAACATTATTTGTAACTGATGAAACACCCTCTCATACATTCAGGCTACACACAAAGGTTTATAAAGCTCTCTCACAGTCACTGTCAAGCAGGAGGGACTATGACTTTGCTTCTATTACAGACTGTGGGTCCCATTTCAAATTCTTTTTCTAAGAATCTCAGAATTTAAGCCACTATTCTCAAGAAAGCTGGTTTGTTTACAAATTATTAAATAAATTAAGTAGAAGACATAATTTTTCCTTTTGATTTTTTGGCAGCTTAAATTTTTTTATGCAGTGCAGACACAAATAACTGGTCTATTGTATTTCCCCCAGGATGAAAGTCATCAGCAGTGGTACTAAGTGTTACAGACCATGCTCAGATGAACCCTCTGGATGCTCTGCACGAAAGAGTTTCCATATTTTGAGAGTTGGAAAGTTTTGGTTTTACATGAGAATATTACAAAACTAGAGGGGTAAGGCTGAAAGCAAGTCTGTTGTCCTGGAGATTTTCCTGTGTGTTTGGCCCAGCTCTCAGGTCTCTGAAAGAACTTGCAGGTTCTCCAGGTGCCAGAGACCATGGCCAAAACCCTTGGTATGAGGGATGTATGAGGAGGCCAGGGAGGTAGCAAGATTAAGAATAAAATAATAATAAAATAATAAAAATACTAATAAAATAAACAAGGTCTGAGGAGGGAGGTGGAAGAAAGGACAGGGTTGATGTTGGCATGCAGGTTTGAGATGAGCAGAGGAAGGGAATCTGTGGAGCCTGCTGGTGCCATACATCATGTCCTGCATGCTCTATCCCCTGCTTTCCCCTGGACTAAGCACAGGAACATGATGATTATGGTGATGGATGACTCAAACTGTGCAAAAATGTTTTCCTTTTACATGGTGTCCTAGAACTGATGTTTTTAGGCTTTAATATATGAATTTCTGGCTAAATTTCTTGGAGTAACAGGGTGGTTTTTTTCTGGTTTGTTCAGTGTTTTTTTCCCTTTTACATACAAAATTATTTGAAAGCATTTACATCTGTGTATAAACTACTTTTTATTTTCTTTCGTTTCCTTCATCAGCTGAAAAAAAGTTTCACCTGACAGAGGAACACAAATACCTGTGCTTACTATTATAATTGCTAAAACCCACAGAAAAAGGTGCATCTTAGAGAAATATTTTTACATTATGCACAAATAGAGCAGAAACTCAGACTGTGGCAGGAGGAAAACACTACTATTTGGGAATATGAAATTTCCCTGTCTCTGTCCAGCATGGCTGAGTGGATGCCTCAGCATGCCCAAAGGAATGTCTCTGTTAGAGGGACAATGTTTTCTACTCAAAGCTTCTGAATAGTCAGATTTTAAAATTTAATTGAATTTCGTTTCTTAAGGAAATGTCTAAGTCACACAAGGACCCACTAAAAAAAAAACCCTGAAATTGTTTTGATGGAAAAAAAGAATCCCACAGATAAATCAGATTGCACTGAAATCATGCTTAATTGTGATTCCAGACTTTCCTAGAAGTGTCCAGTTACTAATGAGAAAATCTGGATAGTCTCCTCTAGAATACTCAGACCTTAAATTCTCTGATAATGGGTAAGGGATATTTACCCAATACTTATCCCTTCATCCCTTAACCAAGATACAATGCTCCTGGTGAAGAAACATGTCTAAGTCAAAGGGGAGTGGTCTCCAACTCCTTAGGCTTCCACACGAAGGAAGGAGAAAGGAATACGAATTTACTCCTCCCCTGAGTCAAAATCTCAATTTACCCCAAGAAAACATATATGCCTTCCATGCAATGTAATTGCAAGTCAGCTGAGAAACTTGGAATTAAGGAAAGCGGATCCATACATTGGCAAATTCATGTAGTCCCTCAGCTTTGAGGGATGCCAACAAATCCATTACCACAATAGTATTTAGCACTGAGAAAGTCCCACTTCAGGATTTACAGGCTTAATATAAAGAACTTAGACTGGAAAGGAAAAAAGTTCCCCTCCCATTCACTATTTCCAATGGAAAAGGATTTTTCCCAAGTGAAAAGTAAATTGCTGAGAAAATGCAATTGAAATGATTAAAATTGCTGAAGGTTTTCCCCTTAATTTTGTTCCCGTCCTTCTCCCCCCCAAATTCCCACGATAGTCAATGTCAGAAGATTTCGCTTACTCTTGAATTCCTCCTCCCAAATCATAAATATTTATCACGTGAATGGGGTTCTTACAAGTCTCTCACATTTGTGAAAGAAAGCAGTTTGCTGCAGGATTTGACCTTGAAAATCTTCCCCAGTCTCATTGACAGGAGCCAATGCTATTTTTCCCTTTTAACAGCCTTGGAAACTTGTGCCAGACAGACAGAACAGCCAGACAGACCACACGCAGATTATTAAAAACAGTTAAGAGTGCGCGATTTTGGTATAGGGACATAATGGCCACTACATTATGGGCAAACGGGAGGTGGTAGGGCAGGAGGGGGGTTGTTCATTAATGAACATAAATAATGAAAGGGCATTGGAACATGGTTCATTCAACACTAAAAGCCAACTTCTTCAGTTAGAAAATGGAATCAATCATCTGGAGTAATGGAAGAATTAGAAAACTGTCAATCTTTATGTTTTGGATTCCTAAACAACCATTAGACTTGGATGTCAGGAAAGAAACATTACACTACTGCCTAAAAAAGCAAGAGAATGTGTGAACTTTGTGGTCTTTTCCACAAAACCTTGTACTGAAATAAGTGAAGTGCCCATAGCCCCTTCATTTCCCCAGATTTCTGTCAGAAACACACACCATGTGCTGGACACTTTAACACTGAAGAAGCAATGAAGTCCTAGGCAGAGAGCAGATCAAGAAGCAAAAGGCAATGCTGCTTTGGCCAGCTCTGCTGTGAGAAGCAGGGGAGAGGCATTTTGTTTTCCTGCATCCATGCTTTCCTCCTCCATATCTTCTGTTGGATCTGTACAAGTGCTCGATCACGGGGCTTGCAGAGCCCAACTCACATCCAGACCTTGAGGAAGGGCAGAACGTGCACTCTCTGAGCACTGGTACCTTGAAGTTGCTCCTTTGACTACCACTGATCTTTTTTTAAAGTCCCAAACTCAACACAAAAATCAATGACTTTGAGGCAACCTGAGAAGTCTTGCTCTTATTGAGGTGATGAAACAGTTTTCTGACAATTTTGATGGGTGCTGGATTATCATCCAGGGGTGAATCTGAATATCATGCAAAACTAATGCTAGCCAGTGCACAGCCCCTATTTAAAGATATCAAGGGAGAGGGTTTAGAGAAGCCTTCCTGAGAGGCTATCAGACCAGAAAAGAGCATGCACAGATACCTTAGGATATGCATTGATGCTTGTGGCACAGAACAAATCCCAGGGTGCCTAGGATTGCTGAGGCCCACTGAGATCATCAACAAATCAAAGGGACAGTGTCCTGTGGGACAGACAATCTTCTGGTCCTATAGCCAAGGAAACTGACCTGGTCTGGAAACCCATTGCCTGACTCTTCTTTCCCAGTGTCTCCCCTCCCCTCCCTTTATCTTTACATAGGTGTTTTGATAAAAATAAGGGGGGAAGAAGATGTTTTTGTTAGAAATTTCCTTGGTTTTCCAGGGCTGTATGGTGAATCTCAAAGATGCTTTGGCCAGGTTTCCTCCTTCAGCTCAATTCTCTGAAGCACAGTAGAGTTCCATTCTGGTGGCAGGATCCAATTACTCATGGTATCTTTGGCAAAAGAACATTTCAATTGAAAAATGCTTTTTGGAAAACTCATTTTCCATTGACCTAAAAAAGACCATTGACTGAAAAGGTCTCTCTCCATTTGAAATCCTAGCTTAAGTTCAGGAGCCTTGGCTGAATTCAGAAGCATCTCAGTGTCACTGAAGGAGGGGACAGTTTCTCAAAGATGATTTGGGCTCCTTATCACTTCTTCGACTTGCCTTTTTCAGCCTATCACATCATCTCAATTACGTCCAGCCTATTAACCTGAACACAAACTGCTAAATCAGATCAGCAGCTGCTGTGCATGAAAGTCTTATCCCAGGAAAAAAAAAAAAGAAAAAAAAAAAAGAGGAGAAAAAGAGAAGAGAGAGGAAAGGAGAGGCCTTAAATTTCCCTCAGGATGCAAAAAAATACCCAAAAAACAAAAAACAAAAAAAAACACCAGAAAAAAAGAGACTTCTATCACAAAGCAAAAAGAATATTTTCCATCAGCACAATGAAATATTTATTAATAGCAGACACTAAATAATCTAGTACAGACTTGTTCGCCAGAGTGCAGATTTTAGCAGGAGTCTCTGAGAACCAAAGCCCATTTAATTATAATGAATAATAGCACAGATTTCCTATATTTGGGCTCCTATTTTGCAAAAAGCATTAGCAAGTAAACATGGATATTCCCAAACTGTGAATATTTAGTTAAGTTTTATTCTGATGTTTCTTGTTCTAAATATTACTTCATGAATTATTAAATTGCAACGAATTTTCATAAGGATAAATTTTTTTGTTTGCAAAAACTGCTACTTTCTTCCACCTGAAGCTAAATCCACTACACATGGAGACAACTAGAGGCAATATACTCTTGAAAAGGAATGTAAAATCTGAGCCAAAGTATATATCGGAGGAAAACCAGAAATGGTACTTTCATTTTGACTGTCATACACCCATAATGGCTTCAGCCAAATTAAGATTTTTACCAAATGTGTTACTAATATTAAAAGTTCCTGAGTAGAAATTGATTTAGTAAAGGATATGCTACTGACTGAGCATTTTCATTTTATTTACACCTCATGTCTCTGTCATTATTTGCGGAAATAAGCAAAAAAACCCATATCCCAAATGCGGAGTGTATGGGACAGAGAAAGAAGGGTCTGCAGAGGAGAAACCAAGTGGTCACCACATGGGTCACTGCACTGCGCTGGGAAGCTCTTCCCAAACTTCTGCATGGCACCAAGTCGCCCATCAGCACTGGGTGGTGGAGGTGAAGTAGGAACACTTGTCCAGGTGGAAACATGTGCCCTGCACTAAAACACCAACATTCCCTCATCACGCTTGCTTAAAACTGCCACTCTTTCTTTCCCTTGAGACTGGACACTGCTGGGCCAGCAAGTCCCTCCTGTGCTTTTTTATGAGGCCCCAAAAAAATGATCAGGACCTCACAAGAGCTTTATCTGTGCTCATCTAGTCTGTGGACATGAGGGGTGCTCATGTAGCAACATAATTAGCAGAAGCAGAGAGAGAAGAGACCTCCAGCAGCTGAATTCTCTGTGGGGAACAGAGGGGATACTTTTAAACTTACATAACAAAAGGATCATCTACAGTAAGCTTTAAATGATGGTCACAACAGAGGTGGAGAAATACAGAGGAATAACTAACATCAACACCATTTCATTAAGTGAGAGTCAGCTACTCACATACTTCAGTAGCTCCCAGAACTATTCCTACAATAGTGCAGGCACAGTGAAAATACCATTTATTCCTGTAGAAAATGTTTTTCTAATACTAAGCCTTCATTGAGAAGGGAGAAAAAGATAACACATGTGCCTATAGCTGCAGTTTCCCCATGCCAGAGTTACTGCTCAGCCTGTGGGCACATACTGGTGCTGCCTAGTGGTCACTATTTGCCGCTATTCGCACAGCAATGTGCGTGGCAGGGCTCTCAGTGTCCTGTGATTTATTTTTTCCAAAAATGGCTCGGATCAACAAGCACCAAGTGACGGTGGCAAAGCTGTTTAACCACTCTACTGCTGGGCTGTGCTGGAAGCGGAAGGTTAGACCAGATTTACAAGTACCTTACAATTGTCCTGTCTATTTTAACGCACCGTACACAAAGCTGCAAATCAGCCTGACAGCATGGAGAAGCCTCTGATTATACAGCAAACTTCACTTTCTGTCCTTTTTAAGTGTAACATTTTCAATTCTCGCACATGTGCATGCTCATTTGGGAAGCATCTGACTAGTTCTGGCATCAGATTTGGACACCTTAATGTGTGCATCTTCCTCACAGTCTCATAGCACTGAATAACACATGAAGTTACATTTGTCTAGAGGTCTGCTCAGTTCAGCCTGGGCGGGTAAAGAGGCAGATATTTATTTACACTGCAGCCACAGGGGTGAGATCCTGACTGCGAGCTGAGTCACAGGTTTCAGCTCAAGTCCTGGGAGACCACGGCACCGCTCATCAAAGGCGACACTGGACCTTGCCTTGGAGCCTTGTAGAGGTCAGCATGGCTGGGGGCAGCCAGAGCAGCTGCCCTTTGCTAGCACTTCTCACCTGCTGTCTGCACAGCAGTTGTACTTAGAACAACACATCACAGTGCCTCTGTGATGTTTGTTAGCAAATACCAACTTTCAATAGCAAGTGCTACTGATAAGCACAAATTCATTTGAAAAACTGTGTCCTGTCATAGAAAAAACCCCAAAATCTTCCTGCAGAGGAAAACCATCCTTTAATGCTAAATAGTTTAGGGTTAGGCCTGCACAGCCTTCTCTTGTCCCTAACAATGATACAATATGCAAGAGATTATGGGAGTAAAGTGATAGCTAGGTTATTCCTAGAGCACAGAATAGATTTTGAATGGAAAATCCCAGCATTTTCTTATATAAACAAGTACAAAATGCATTTATAGGATAGGTTTGGGTGTTTTCAGCTTGCAAAAGGGTTTTAAATTTTTTTCCTTGCCACATGAACTGCCAACTAAACTGAGAAACAGAAATCCTAAATAAAAGTTTAAATGCAACCACCAACTGTTTAGAAACTGAAAAAGAAACTCTACTAGGAAATCAGTCCTTTTAAGACAGCATTCCAGAAAGATGTCAGGGATAGGTCACTTGGTCGTCTCGCTGGAATAAACACGTTTTAGGTTTTCAGAGTGAAATATATGAGGTTGGGCAGCCACAAGGGTTAGTACAGGGCTCACATTTTAACACAAAGGGTAATCTGGTCTGGTGCAGTCTGGTCACTGCTGCAGTGCATCTGAAGGTTAGGTTTTATGTTTATTAGCATCATCCAGATGGCGTTTTATGTCCTTAATAACTTTGTCCCTGACTAAGCCATGAACCTACTGTTTGACAAACACTGTAGGAAATATCCATCAGCAAAAAAGCCATTTTGTAACAAGGGGTAGAGCCCATACATTTAAGGCACCTACAATTTACTTCTGTGTACCTGTCACCTTTTGGTGTGTACACTTTACATAGTGAAGGGCTTTAAGCAGCTGTCCTTAAGCTGAGGGGTCTGGACAAAGGAGTTCAGTACCACTGCAGATGCCTGGCAGCCCTGCAGCTCCTCCCAGTGCACTGCTGAGCAGCATAAACACCTCCTCATTTGCCTACACCCTGGCCCATCAGCAGAGACATCCCCAACACCGCCCTAAACACTGGATACCGAGTAAGACATCTGGGATTTACTGTATTTTGGTGAATATTAGTCCCACTTCTAATTAGTGGGACATGTAACTGTCTGGGAAAAATCATTTTAGTTTCTAATAGTTAAAACAAAAGGAACATGGACATTCCTTTTAGCAAGACTGTCCTGGTCCCATAGGACATCTCAGCAACCCAGGAGTTTCTTTCAGCACCCGAGCTCTATAAATTTTTCCACTTTCAATATAAATTGAAAAAATGTTTGATTTCTTCCTGGGTGTAAAGCACATGGGCAAGACATTTCTGCTGATATGTGGAGGGCAAAAGCCTGAGTGCAGCTCGCAGCAGGAGCTGGGGTGGGCAGGGCAGCCCACCAAGTGCAGCTCCTGCACGGCTCTCTCTCCGTGCCAGCCTTTACACATCCATGGTGGCTTGTACAGCCCTGGGATTCCATATCCAGCCATCCTTGTGCACAAAAGCCTCTGTGACATTTCAAACCCGAGCTGTGGCCGTCAAACAGGCTAAAACATAATGAGCTTACACAATCCAAGAGGTGCTGCATACTTGTCCTGCTGGTTTACTCAACTAATTTAAGTTGGTTCAGCCTCACGATTCAGACAAGACCAGAATGAATGTTAGCAGCACTTTTGGTGTTTCATGACACAATTTACTTCAAATTAAAGCAACTGGAAAAAACCTTGTGCTCAGGGAAGTATGTATGTATCGCTGTTGAAGCAGACACTGGCAGTAGTGACATCAGCATGTTTTTTTAAGCATACGTTCGTCTTTTGCAGGGATATTTTGAGACCCTAAAAATGTCACTACAGAACTGTCCCAGTTTTTGATTTTGAAAATGTCACCTGTGTCATCATTGGAACTGGGCTGTTATTTCCAGAACTAACCATTTGGGGAACAGTTTACATGAAACTGAAACCTTAGCACCAGCTCTGCAGTGAAAGAGAGAAGGCAAAAGTGCTGGCACTCACACTGGTGCTGGAGTTATCCAGGAATTGGCTGGCTTACCTCAGGCCAGCCTTTCACTTGCCAGAATTCAGAAACTCACATTTCTTTTCAAATTTGCTATTTTCTTTAGGCATTCATTTTGAACGTGACCAGCTGTTCTCAGAACAGAGATCTGGAGCCATATTCTATATTTTTAGAGCAGGCATCTTTCCTGTTAAACAGAAAGATGAAAAAACTCCAAATTAGATTATGGTTAAGAGGAACAGAAGAAAATTCACAAGTGCAAAGCTGCTGCTGTTCACCCAAAAGGCTTGCAACAAAGATGCAGAGAGACTTTCCCGATAACTCACAATGGTTTACCTGAAATGGGAGCAGGAAAGACAAACAAGGCAACCATACAACACACAAATAACTCATTGGAAGCCCCAGCATCTGGTGCCCTAATCCGCTCAAGATACCAAAAGGGTATCAAAAGATACCAAAAGGGATCCTGGTACAGGATCCTGCTCATCCCTTGGGCCTGCATCAACACTGACACAACTGTCTCGGGGGCTAGATCAAGAATCTCACCAAGCTGGCCAAAAAGATCCCGGTTTTGACAGAGCGCGTCACTCGGCTGCTCCATGGCGAGTATACTGGTGCTGTCCAAGTGGCTGGGACTGGGAAGGTGGTGCTGGGATGCACAGTAGGACTGGCACTCTTGTCAGCAAGTGACGGCAAATGTGCAGCCTGGGTGAGAGTCCCACACATTTCCAATAGTGCTGGAAACAATAAAGCCTGAACTCACAAGGCCGTGGGCTGTGAGCTGATAGCCAAGGGCTGCAGCTACCTGGGCCGTACAGCACGTCATCTCCAGGCATGCTCACCTTCTAAAGCTGCTAACAGGCATGTTCATGCCACATCTTTTCCTTCTGTCAAAACTCACAGAGCCTTTCTGCTCTAAACAACCATATATATTAAATATATAAAGCTTGCTGGGAATTAATCATCCTTGAGGCCTTTACTGCTTCAACCACTTTGGTTGAAGACAATTGACTGTTTCCACTGCCTTTGAATCTGGTAAAAATGCACAAAATAATATTACCAGACAGTCCAATATTCTTAACAAATAACCCAACAGAGGAGCTGAAACAACACAGAAGAAAAGAAAAAAGCAACTTCAAGCTAAAGGGAAATGTATTTGAAGACCATCCCTGGGGCACCATCTCTAAAATGCTTTTGTCTTCACTGGTCACTTCCTACAATAGGTCCCCAGCCCCTTTGGAGCAATTTTTAAAGAAATTTGGGGGAAAAGGTCCACATCCTAGCCCCAAAGAGCAAAATATTAGTTCATTCCTATAACCAATCCTCAAGATATCACCTATTATTGTTCATGTTGTTCCTAATTCTCACCAAGTTAATCAAAATTTTAAAATGTCACATTTTTTTAAAGCCCTGTGTTTATCAGGTTATTATTATTTGGCCAGTGTTAAGTATTTAACATTAACATTACTATTTAACATTTAACAATGACAATTAGAGGAAGGCTTTGTTTTTTTCCACATGGCCACATTTCTGAAACTAATTACTTAAATTTGTTGCAAGGTTAAGTTGAAAAGTTTCAGTCATGTACTCTGTGGTCTCAGGATTTATAAATCCAGATAAAATGCTCTGTGGGAGACTTTACCCCCAATTAAATTATTAACTGAGGGAATTAATCCCTCCTCGGTGGAGGTAAGACCCTTCCCTATTCTCCTGTAGAGTGAATTGCATCATCAGGGAAACTCAGAGGAGATGCTTTATAAGGATCCAGCTCTGCTGCCTTCTCATCAGCCCTTGGCCAGCAGCATGGCTGGTCACTGCCAGCACACAGACAGCCTATGCTACCTCCCTTGGAATCCAAGGGCCCATGTAAACACAATATGTAAAATCCTTCCCCCTTTTTAACAGGAAATCAAAAAACTCCTTCAAAGGCACTTTCCTTCAAGAGGGAAAAACTCCAAAACTTCAAGGTTGTATTTCACCCCTCTTCCAACTCTTGGGTTGAACATTTGAGATGAAGGCAAAAGGTCTCTCATGAAAGTGGATCCCAACTGTTTCTCTGTGTGATTCAGAAGAGATGGCCACTTGCAGCACTGAGGGAGTTTCACTCAACATGCACTACTCTCAGTCCCAAAGGAAAATGGGTTCCCATGAATAATCCTGTGATCAGACAGAATACGGTTACTTTACATTTGAATTTTAGAGATGAAAGGGTGTGAAACACCCTTGGCTTGTTATTAACCAATGCCTTGTTATCCCCTTTCCTTTGAATTCAGTCAGTGCTATTCGTAGAAAAGCCATTTCTCCCCAGGAACCATTTCTTTCCAGATTGCCTTTACCCCTGCTTCCCAGCAATTTCTGTTTTCAGAGTAATGAAGACCAGTGTGGTTCTCTTCTACACTATTTCACTACATTTACATTTTTTAAAATAATTGATCATATCTCTGTAATTTTATACTTTTATTCTAAAACATAGGATACATACAGTCACTACTCAGCATGGCCAGTGAATTATGGCTTATTTGGGTTTTTAAGTACAAAGATTATAAAAGTGTTGGTTAAAGTGCTGCCAAGTGAACTAAATTTAGTGTTCATGGTATCTGGCTAAATATATGTTTTTTAAGTAATAAGAAGGAGTTGTTATTGAAACTGCAATCATCTTTCACAATAAATACTGTTTTACTTGAAGGCTTCTATACAGTAAAGTTATATCAGTACTTGGGTATGGTGTACTTGTAATTAACACAAATATAGGGAAAACACACTAATGTTTCCTAAACTACATTTCTTTTGTTTATGCTAATGCAAAGGATAATTTGGTGTGCCACGTGCATGGAGGACTGATAAAGGCACGGCTGAGTACTACTGTACAAAGATGTCTACTCGGAGGTTATCACCTTGGAAAGGAGCATTGTCATAAGGAAACCAATACAGGAACATTATCAAGAGTAATCAATGCATTAAAAAGGAGTTAAGGCTCATGGACTGTTAATAAGAAAAGGTTTGGGGGCAGAATGATGATGGTATTGTTTAAACTGAGACTTCCTAGGTATGTTCAAAACCATATACAAATACAGCCCAGATGAACACTCCTGAGACCTGCTGAACTCATCTAAACTTTTCCAGGATGAAACTTCTCCAAAATTAACAACTTCAGACACAGGGACCCAGATGGAAAGATTAACTTTATCATAAGATCTGAAAGCATGGTTTACAAGTACTTAAAAATCAAAGCTTTGTTTCTCTCGGCTGCAACTAAAGGCAATTGAAAAAACAGCATCTTTTTACTTTTAAATATGTATATACACATTTAAATAATATGCATAAATATTAAATATATCTATTTAAATATATACTTTTTTCTAAGCAGATCACAATGACAAAGTACATACAGTAAACACAGTATCAAGAATGCATAAGAAAAGTAAAATGGAGGCATTTATATGGGGGCAAAGATTGAACAGAGCTTGAGCTTGAGAGAGGTTAACTGTCTTTTTTCTCTTGCATACAAAAAAACTTACCAGCTGTGGTTTCCACCACTGAAAGCAGAATTTCACTTTTATAAAGGATTCTGAAAATTGCACTCACATATTTTGCTAAAACCATGTCACTTATGGGATCAATGAGGCATTAGACACGTGAGTAACTAAAGTTTGAGAGCCTACATGCCTATTTACTGTAGCACCTTCTGTGTCCTTACAAAACCCTATCCCACTCCTGCACAGCAAGGGAATTGGTTTCCTTATGACACGTCACCACTCTTTCAGGGAGATGCATTGCATTCGTGTACACAATTTAAAAGATTTGAAAGAACAAGTCTTTCTGGTGAAAGCAATCTGAGGTGTCCTGTTGTCACCACCACAGTACCCCTTCAGACCTCCAAATACAGCTCCCCAGAGAAGCATGTCACAGCTGGCCCCACCCAGAGGACTGCTGACCCTTCCTGTGGCCCCAGCTGGCTGGGGACTGAGCTGGGACAGCAGCCTTCCCAGTGTCTGTGCCAAGGCTTCACTGCCTGCCCTGGCTCTGGAAGAGGTGCCACAGGACACAGCGAGGAGGAAACAGCCCTGCCGCCCGCGCAGGAGCAGGCAAGGGACAGAGGGAGCAAGGGAGGAACCACGGATTTGTTCTTCATCCCTGACCGCTCCACGGCTGAAGCATCAGCACAGTGCCTGATATTTCAGACATACAAGCCTGTGAGAAACTCTCTGATCAGCTGCATCCTGGTGCCTTCAGTCCTGGGCATCTCTCAGCTAGATAGTTTGTGGCCAAAGGATGAGGCACATCTGGCACATCACGTCTTGCCTGCCCGTGGCCGGGCTGATCATGTCTTGGGGCCGTGTCCCTTCCCATGCCACATTCCCTCTCCTTGCCTGCACCTCCTTCAAAGTGCTGCAGGGCCACATTGCCACCTGACATTGCCTGACACGCACCCAAAGCCACATGGTCCCTTCCACTCGCCAGGCTCAGACCGAACCTCCTTTGGGAGGCTGCCCCAGCTGAGGAGCAGAGCCTGTGGGCATGGCCAGCAGAGCCTCCCAAAAACCCACATGTGAGTCCTGGACAGCCGCTGGTTGCAGCTCAGCATCACGGTCCAGCTGGTCCAGCTGCCTCAGTCAACAAGATTTCTCGCCGGAAAAAGGTGATTTTTAGAACTTGAAACTTTTTCATGTGAAAATGGCAGTTTTGACAAAGGCCTTTCATTCTGTGATAGAGATAATCAAAATGAAAAATCTCATCTTGAATCAAAATGTAAAGGAATTGAAAACTGAAACAGTTACACTTTCTGTTTTGACATTTCCCATTCAAAACTCCTCAGAATCCTTTCCCCGCTGTGTGAAAATGTTCCTTTTCTGTTTTTTTTTTTTTTTTAATTTGTTTCACTGGGGAAAAAGAATTTGGAAATGCTGACATTTCTTGCAAGAGATATTTCAAGCTTTATCTACAGAAGTTGTGCCTACAAGTACACTGAATTCCTTGCACCACACCCCATAAGTATTTTAGAAGATGTGTTGGAAAATATCAAATTTGAATAATAACATTACAATATTTAAAGCAAGGTTAATAGGTTATATTTTTCTCTTTGAATCCAAACACTTTTCTGGGATTTCAAATATTAAAAGGTAACCAGATTTCAAACTAATTTCACAGCAGAAATCCTTCCACAGAAAATGAGAGACCAGCTGATGCAACTGGCAAAATTCACACTTTTAATTAAAATGATTAAACACAAGAGACCCCATTGCCTGTTTTATGTATAAAACAACAACAAAGTAGGGATTTATGAAAGAAATATCATGTTTCTGTGTATCTTAAAGGAAAATATGATAATTGAATTTAAACTGAGGATTTTTCATGTGAGCTGTTGATACTCTTTCCTTCTCCAAACTACTACTACAAATCTGAAACTATCCCACTGTTCAAATTTTATACCATCAAAGGCAATCTGCTGTTAGACATTGCTTCTACAGAATCTATCTATATACACTGGAAGTCTGTTGTACTTGATATTCCAGCAGTAAAAACAGTATGAAATAAGTATTTTCCTCAATGGTCAAAGGTATTCCTATTGCAAAACAAGTCTCCTTTGAAATATTTAATCTCTGTAGTGTGCTCTTTTACAACAAGGGTTACCCATATTACATGTCATGTTTTATAATGCAGAACTGCTCTGGAATGAGTAAACAGCGTCCATGAGGAGATCAAGAACAATATATAGTCTGGTAATATTAAATGTACTTATAGTCTATTTTATAGTCAGGTTCCCTGCAAGAAATAATACCATATTCTGTCTATACATCTAACTCTTAATAAGCTCAGTATAGATGTCTTATTCTTTTCCTGGGAAGCAATGCTTTTTACCAGAGTTATTTGTAAATGCAGTTAAATTAACATCTTCAACTGCTTTCACGCCACAATCATGAAAATAACTACATCCAGAATCATTTCACTTTAAAAAAAAAATAAAGTCATTTTAGTCTAAAGTTTGGCAAAAAAATAAACTGAAATGCTTAGAAATTTACATTTTTGTCACTCCATAAATCAAAACTTACTTTACATATTAGAACAATTTTTGTGAGAATTTTGGATCTGAGCTGATAACCTTTTGCCAAGTTTTAACGAAATGCAAATTGAAACATCTGAGATATTAAACAGACAATCGAGGTTTATGGTTACATCATAAGATTATTGCCCAGTAACACTGCATACTATGGCCCTGAAACACTCACAAGCTTTATGTATGCAAGCAACCCTTGTGAACACAAATATAAGTGCTAATATAACCTCATGGCATCGAGAACACAATGTTGTATCAGCAATTGACATGCAAACTGTTTTGCTAAGGGAACATTCCTCCAAAAGATGTAGGAGGGTGTATGTGTAGAAAAGGGCAGCGAACGATGGCAGAAGCTTAATTATAGAACCACTAATGGCAGGAGAAGAACACAGCTCTGAAGAGAGCCAGCAGCAGTAGCTCTGAGCGGCCAGGGAGTGCTCAGGCCCAGCTCCCAGGCCTGTGCAGCCTGGAATGGGTCTGCTGGAGTCACAGCACGTGGATTTTTACCAGATTAGGATCTGACCTGTGTCTGTACTAGCTGTGTACAAAAAAAAACCTCACTGGCTGACAAAGAATGAAGACCAGGTCCCCACCCTGCAGGTCACCAAGGAGCGCCCTGGCACTAATGTCTTCTCCTTCAGAAGCCCATGCTGCAGATGCACACCGTAATGCAGACCTTATTATCGTAGTGCGAGAGAAATGTTAATTAATATCTTTAATTGTTTGATACTACAGCAATATAAGAATAAGTGGCTTGCTGGACATAAGATCTTTCCAGACACTGCATGTAGACTCAATTGCCCACACCCACACCTTGCAGAGGTAATACTGATGTGTTCCTGCTCAGGCCGGGACTGACTTCCACAGTAGCCCCCCAGGAAGAGCTAAGCATGCAAACCTTAATGCATTCATGGCTCATATTAATTAATCCCTGGCCTTTGTGGAAACTACTGACAAACTTCTGACAAAGGAGAAATGGCTAATTTAAATGGAATGTTGTTAAATAATGAAGGGCATGCAACACTCAAACAGTAAGAAAGGTCTGGTTTGAGAGAAAGGATTCATCTGGTGTTCGGAGATACACTGATACCAAACACAGGTCCCTGGAGGGAATGGCTGGAATGGGGCCATGAGCTGGCATCAGTTTCATAGATAGGTTCCTGCTCCCCTAGTGTTCAAAGCAGAGGAGGCAACAACATATCCTTGAGGGGGTCCATAGTACATTTACAGGAGAGGTGCCCATTGCTTAAAAAACATGCACTACAAATAGTTCACTGCGAGGTTATTAACCAGTGGATGCCCCCAGAGTCTTGTTGTTCAACTTTTCTAACCAAACACATTGAGACTTAGTTGTAGGCTAAGCTTTCCTCTGGTAAAATAATGCTCCCACTCAAATTTCACTGTTCTAATTGCAGAAGCTAGAAATAAAAATACTTTCATTCAAATAAGTAGCATTCAAAATAATTTCAGCTGGACTTTGCCTCCCAAAAGAAGCAAAGACACATGAAGGATGCTCTATGTTACCATTTTTATTGGCATTATGGGCCAGGACCCCATAGGTGCTGTCCCACCACAAAACAAAGATGATTATCCCTACTTCAAATCATGATATTTTATTACAACAGTTTACAGTCCTTATTTAATTATCTCAGCATGTACTGCATGGAGTCTGCAGTGGAATCAATTCATTTCTAGCAAGTATTGGGCCAAATTGTGCTTTTACTCCCTGGAGAGGGGGTGGGGGTAAAATATACAGAACAGCTGGGGCCACCCAGTAGTTCAGCAAGGCACTCTGACAGCAGCAATGGCAGATACAAGCAGAAAACATCTTTAAAGAGCCCTCAATTCTTCAGCAAAGCCATAATTATATTCTGAACATTTTTCCCATAATAATTTTCATCCAAAAATTTGCCAAAAAAATTCATCGTGAAAGGCGTAGAAATCTACATTTTTGACACTCCATAAATCAAAAGCTTATTTTACATAGCAGAACAAAATTGCTGTATATTTTACCTCAACCCTACTGTCTTTTAGCATTACCTGCCGTATTTCCAGACTTGAGGATTTTTACATACCCTTCCACTGCTCCTCCTCAGGCTTTTTTTAACCTTCACCATCCTCTTCCTTAAAACACGTAATTTCTCAAAACCTACTCCCTTGAAGCACAATATGGCCCTGGGGCTGAACCAGCTCGGGTTCTGCTGTGATGTTGTAAGGCAACCCGGGATGCTCACCCACCACTTCCCATCTCTCCAGGCTCTCACTGAGCTATTCCCGGGTTAACAATGTTCCCTCTACAGGTTAACAGTGCTCCCTTCTCCAGCCAAAGGTGCAGCAGACCTTTTGTGAACACACCAAGGTGCAAATGAGTGCAGACTTGACTTCTGGCACTGCCACTTCATCCTGGAGGGCAAAAAGACTTCCACTGGGGAGGATTCATTTAGGAACATTCATTCCAAAAGAGGGATGAGGAAGCCCTCATTTTGTGTTAGTACCTAAAAGAATGTTTGTTCTTCAGTTTTTACTCAGATTTCTTTTTTTTTTTTTTAAATCAGAATGAGTCACCCTTTTATTTGATAAACAGGATCATATATTCATCTAGTCAAACCACAACCAAACCAAACCAAAATAGAAGTAAATCTGAGAATAATAGTGACTTTCAGACATGATCAAGCTGGGTTTGATTTCTGTTATTTATCAAGAGTTAAGAAACCTTGTTTCCCTCCACCAGTCCCCTGAGCCATTAACATTCGCATTGCACTACATTCTTGTAAGATTATGGGAATTTTCAGTTTAGAAAATCCAAAGCTATCTGTAGCTGAGCATATTTAGTTGCATTTTACAGTTCTATTTTAAAATAATACCACTACATCTGATACCCCATAGTTGTCTGTGACAAATGTAATATGCAAACATCTTCATTGCATAAACGGCATAGGCATGGAAATAACAATACGCTGAATGTCTAACGCCCATTGTCTGGAGAGCAGTCTTAATGTTGCTGAGTTAATGAGTGAAATGAGCATTGTGGTCTAAGTGTCACATAAATAATGGTTTCCATTACACAAAAAACTGTGCCACCACACCCCAGCCATCTCAAAAAGCAAAGCTCTAGAGGTTTCCCACAGACAAATACATAAACCAGTGCTGAATTTCTTCCCTTTCCCCCTCTTTGAGGCAGCTAGTTTAGTGGTCTCTTTCTTTTTGTAACCTATTTTTGTGACAAAATGCAGTTAAAACATTATGTGCTTTTTCTATGAACAGGAGTAAAATGCAGTCACTGTAGACCAGACTCCTCCCTGGTGTGAGGGTCATCCACCCAAGCTACTGAGTGGCAACCCAAGCCATTCTCACAGAGATATAAATCTCCCTCCCTCTGTCTGCATCTTTTTACCCATACAATGCAGCGATGCCCAGGTCCTCCCTGCCTAGTCCTGGCTCTGCAGTCACAGCTGTGACAGAAAAAAAGGGTATGTGTGTGGAAGGACATGCACACCAACAAATGTTTGGATGCAATTCCATGCAGCCATGGTGCTGCTGCCAGGGATGTACTAAGGGTAGCTTTCAAGCAGGTTTTGGAAAGGAAACAAAGCATACACAACTGAGCTACAAGCTGCAATAACAACAGCAGTCAGAGGGATATAAAAGGCTAAGCATATCCCAACTCTGGTCAGTCTAAGCACACAGGCTTTCCCCAGGCACTGAAGCAAAAGTGAGGAAGAAAAGGGAGTGCTGACCAAACTAACCTGGAAACTCAGCCTCACATGAAACCAGGCTCCCAAAGTACCAAACAACAGGCTGTTCTCCTACTGCCACAAGCACAGAAGTAGATATTTCTTTCTCCCCAAACTCCTAAAGAAGTGTGAAAATTACACTAATAGTCTTTGGAAAAAACTGCCTGCAATTCATCGTGGGCTTTCTACCCAAAATCTGGCAAGATCCACAGTCAACCACAGTGTTTTACAAAGATGCAGGAGATAGCCTACAAAATGGTCAGTAGATTCAGTTGTTTATCTGGGCTTCTGTCAATTTTCTGTAATTTCCTAGCGTGTTTTTTGTTATTCAGCATCTGCAAAACAATTAAAGAGAGTCAGGTGTTCTAATCCTACTGAAACCCAACAGCAGGTAGGTCTCCAAAAGCCTTGAGCACATCAGAAGGTAGGAGGTTTCTCCTGCAGCTACCCATGGCAGCTGCAGCCTGAATGGTATTGGCTGTGGGCAGTTCTACTCCGCTACATTCACAGCATCCATCTCAAACCAGGGTGAACTTGCACAGAACCTGAGTCTCTGGTTTCATTCCATAACAAATACATCCCTTTTGATTTGCTGGCACTGGTGACTCCTGGGTTTACGGAAGGCTCAAATGAAAATCAAATAATCCATTCCATCAAAACAGGAAAGGTCCAAGTAATTAAAGGTGGGCAGAAGCAGTAATCTTTTCCTTAATAGGACAGTCCCCATTTTATCACGACGTTCCAGGACTACTTTGGGAGCACCTGGAATTAATAGCCCCTTTTTTAAACTGCAGTAGCAGCTCTAGGAGTTTCGGTTGCAAGTCAAGACCCAGGTCAGTTTGCAGGAAATATCACGGCAGCTTGTCCTTGCTTCGTTCTGTTTACAGTGTAAGTCTTGAGTGAAAGACAGAAACAAGCCCAGAGAGAGGGAGCACAGAAGATGATGAGTGAAGATTGGTGTCACAGCGCTGAGCTGTTCTATTTCTTTTCATCAACTCAAACATCTGGAGCTTTTTAAATGTTATTTTCTTTTTAGCTGTGCAGCATACTGATCTGTAGGGTAGGATTCACTTTGTGCACATAGTTAGCTGGAGCAGTGTGATAAAGATTGTTTGAAAAGTCTTAGACATGCAGACTCCATCAAAACTGGCCTCCTTCTTAAAGCAAAATGTAAGTGCTGGGTCTTTTTCGAGGTGAACTTATTCAGCACACAAGTTATTTGAAAAGATTGCTCACTGAGAAATAATTTTATGACTCTGACATTAGACCTGAGAGCAGAAACATCAGATTCCCCAAAGACAAAGATGGTCTTCTGTCTTCTCCAATTTAAAGGTGAGCTTCTTTTAAAAAAGACAAAATGTAAAATTTTAAGGACATGGTTTACCTGCTTAAAAAGAAAGTGTCATTTCTAGGTTTCATGTGTGCTTTATATTCCCTTGTTCAATACACAATTTAAAACCTCAAGTTTTTAGACAAGCATTACCAGAAAAAGTTTGAAGAAGGTAAAAGCTATGCCAATAGCAAAATTAAATCCTCTTTGCTTGAAATAGTATGGTTTCTTTTGCCTCACGTTCAGTTTCTGTAGCTGATTTTTGTGAGGCAGACTGAAGTATCAGACTCAGCTGTAAGGACTTTAAGATCCATTATGGAATCACAACACATATCCAGAACTCATTTAGATGTGACTCACCTGTAGCCACCCTGTGACTCTGGTCTTGGTGCCATGAGAGAAGTTAACACTGTTAAACACCAACAGGCAAAACCTCAAACCACCATCATATTACTGCCAAAATCCCAGGTAGTGTGGCAGCTGTTAGACTTGATTGCTATGTAAAAATGCAGCGTTTCCTGAGGCAATGGCAAACCTGTTTGATTTAAAGGGTAGAGCAGACACCTTGAAAAGATGGGGAGAACTTTGTATTCACCAAGTTCTGTCCCATGGGTATGATTAGGTGGCATGATGAGTCAGGCTCTGCATACAGGTTATAAAACCATGCTGAGTATGAGTCATTAGCTCTTCACTTTATTTCTGGGCACATTTAATCACTTCTTTTGCCCAGGCACCCGCTTCCTGCTTTGCTAGGTTTTGGCAGCACACCTCTGGGCTGAGATACTTTTAGTATGTCTTGAAATTGTACTGAAATGATTTTCAAGTATTTCAGTTGGCCAATACTAAAACAAGTTCGGTAGAGAAGATGCATGCAAGTGTGCTACTGATTTAGCCAATCAAAAATGGATTTGCTCTGCCTATTTCATACCACATAACTTTCAGAAAAGCATGGGACTCCATGTTCCACCAAACACAGGCTGTAGGACAGTATCTTCATATGAGCTGGAGCTATCAAGTACACCACCAATGCCAACCCAATATTTTCATTTGGGTTTAAAACATGTAACTTTAACTCATAGCATATTTTTCTGATACGAGGTCTGCTCCCAAGAATGACTAACAGATTATCAGAAACTGATAAACCTATGGAAACACGGAGAAGACAAATCATTCAAGGAAACCAATGGCTTGGTGTTTCTTCCAAACCAAGAATTGAAGATGGGAAAAACACCAGACAAACCAACTGGGTAGCAGGGTCCAAGCAGGCAAAACAGGAGCAATGTTTGCACACAAAGCATAGCTAACCTAGGAACTGCTCATGGTGGAACTTGAAAGTTAAATGGATTCAGAGAGGGATCAGATGAATGCTTTGACTTGTGAGACTTCCTCATTCATGAAGGCTCTGAGCAACTCCATTTTAAGCAGGAGGAAAATTTGGAGAGAGGAGATTAAATCCAGCCTATTGTATATCTCCAAATGTAAATGTTCTGGGTGTTGTGGTTTACATTTGAAGGGCCTCATGGGGTTGGTAGTTTCTCTGAACCTGCATGACGAGTATCAGCCCCTTCTCCCAGCCACTATTTCCTGCCTGCTGTTCAGAATGGGCCCTATTCTCAGGAGATACAGAGAGCTGAAGCTTTTAACAGCCCCTGCAGCTGGGTTCTCTCCTTCCCTCCTTCCCAGTTGACTCCCATCCATGGAATCTTCCATCTCCTTCATCCCATGTGCCGTGCCACATATGCCAGCTCCCAGCCTCTGGGCATCAGAGCAATGCTTCTGCCTTCCCCTGCCCTTCCACCATTGTGTCCTCAGTTTCAGAGGACTCAGGGACAAGGATAAGTTTCAAAATGAGCTTGGTACAAAGCAAGAAACTGGGCCTGCAGAGGACTGCCTCAATGTCCTCAGTCCTGTTGCCTGGCACTACTCCAGGCAACAGGAGGCTTGGTGTGGCAAGCAGGAGGGGCACGAAAATGACAGTGAGGGATCATGGTGAGGAAGACAGGTTTTCCTCAGAGTAACTTTCTGGAGCTTGCAGTAGTTGTTGCCTGGGATTTGGGCTTCTCATTCTGACAAACATTCTGACAGTTCAGCACTCTGCTCACTGCATCCCCCCTCAGCTAACGCCAGAGTTTCATGGGAACACAGCCTGACCTTAAACAAGTTTCAGCACATATTTACCTTCTTGTTACAAATCCCAGTCAGTAGCTTTTTCTAGACACTATACCTTTCTGAGGGCCTTTGCATTACTTGAGAAGTACAATGTACAAATTAAATATTTTGGATTCACATCATAAACCGCTAGAGCTGCTAGTAAAATCTTTTTCTCTGATCCTAGGATATAGGTAATACAGATTGCAGAATACTGTAGTTTGTTTGTGGGTATGGAAGTTAATTTTAATGCCAGTTTTTATTTCTGAGATACTGTAAATGAATATCTTCAACTTATATTGCCCATCGTAAACTTTTTTAACCTGTGAGTCATTTTCAAAATAATAAACGTAACTATTCCATAAAAATATCTCAACACAGAAGAGCCAGAAAAGTGAAGGACATGAACAGATGGCACATCAATCTTCTGCATTTATACAATTTGTTTTTTAATGCAAATAGTGTGGGTTGCCTGCTCTTGCCTTGGATATTGTTCCAAAGACGAGCACATTTTCTTATCTTTCTGGATCAATGTGACATTTGCAGTTATCATAAAGTGGGAGCCCATTTAATGATGTTAATGCTTCCTTAATGTAAAAATAAAATCACCTCCTTTATAAAAGCAAACAGATTAAAAGTCCCAAAGAGACCATTGAAATCTGTGACATTTGCAGTTACTGGTGGTGGGATGGCTTGATTATACACAGGTAAAAAATATCTTAAAAGCATTGTTTATGGTCATTAATCAGATCATTAAATAAGAATGCTGGAGTCTCCCCAGCTAGAATCAGTTTTAAAGATGTATTAATAAAAAAAATGGAGGCAGCATTTCATGCAGCCTGTTTAGATCGTTCAAAAAACCCAAAAACTGCAATCAAACGTATGGCCTTATGGCAGCCTGGTAAATCTTCAGACCCCAGATGTAATATGTGGTCTGCATTTTTATTTGCACATATTGGAAAGTGACTCTGCCAGCAGTCCCTGATTCATGCCTGTACCGTTCCCTCCACGGTGCCACCAAGCAAGTGGCACATCACTAATATTTCTGTTCTTGCCCCTGGGGAAAATTTGAATCTTTAATTTTTGTGCAGGCTTTTCAGAGGAAGGAAAAACCCAAACAAAACACCATCAAGCGAAACAACCTTTTCTTCTGTTCTGAATTATTGCAAAAAGAGAAATTAAAAATTATTGAAATATGTCACTTAAAACTATGCTGAGTACAATATAGCCTGCAAGTCACAGATGCACAGACTCAAAAATTTAGTTGGAGCTACATTACATCTCTCTAGTTCTAACAGGAAAGAAGTTAAGTAAATGGTATGAGCAGCATAATATATTTTTCATAAAAAAATATTTTCGAGAAAAAATAGATTTAAAAAAAAAAAAGAAAAAAAATGGGATTTGTAATTGTTTGAAAGACAAAATGTGCTGACAGCTTCTGTGGAAACTTAATTTCGAGTAGAAAAACCAAAACCCAAATGACCCCTTTGAACTCCACCCATGATTTTGTTCAGGAAAAAGGCCACCACTTCTTCAGGGAAAACAAGGAAGCTCCACATGCGCTGGGAAGGCTGCAGCAATTGCTCCAACAATCAGGCTGGAGATGACGGCCTTGCAGCCAACTGACCCCCAACACAGTCTGGGACAAATGAACTCTAAGCACTACTTCCCTTTTAAGATTTTATAGTGGAAAAGGGATGAATCAGGACAGGGTGGAGGAAATAATCACAGAATAAGTAAGAGTACCTCAGAAATTCAGGCATTCCCCTGTGCACACTGTCCTCAACCACCTCTCAGTCTTCCATTCAGACCTGCAGCTTCTTGTAACCACTCTTCTCCCTTTGCTGCCCAAAATCCAGCCTAAAAGAGCCCAGCTGCAGGGACAAATCACAGATACAGCCATTGCTTGCCCAGTAGCACACACAGGGTAGATCCTCACAGCCACTCCCGAACGGTACCTGCAAAGCAGGTAAGAGGAACAGGCGAGGTGGTAGGAAGCCAAATTTACTGAACTTGTCACAGCAAAACACTTCTTTATTACTGTTATAGAGGCGCTGCCCTCAGACACAAACACACAACAGGGGACAGTTTGTTGTCATCGGGAACAAACCCCCTTTGATACACCCCACTAACCCGGAACAGATAATGAAAAAAATGCCTTTTAATTCCTTGTCCTTCTCCTTCTGAATGAGCTGTTAAAAGACCAAGAAAAACTGTTATAGCGATACCATAAAAAGAAGAAAGCCCAAAAAAAAACAAAGAGCTCTCAGCTCCAGGCGTGTCCGAGGGGCTGGCAGGGAGAGACAGCGCCCACATGGGAAAGTTCTGTCACCCCATCTGAGATATCACTTAGTGGTGGCAGCTCTCCAGAGGCAGAACGGGTCCCACCTGTTTGCAATGTGTTTAGCTATTAATATTTATATAGTAGTTCAAGTGGGTATAAAAAAAAAAAAAAAGGATGAAATTCATCAAATTTTATGTCATCTCTTGGTGGTGTAAAATAAAAACCGTTGCAGCAGGGGAAGAAGGGGATGGCTTGTTTTCTTGCCTTTCTGCAAAGCGAAATGTCGCTGCTCTCAAAATGTCTCAGTGCAGAGCAGTTGGCAATCACCTTGGTGTGATCCACACCTTGACATCCAGGCTAAATACCACGGCCACGGCCTGGCCCTACATCACAGGGCTTTGAATAGCACCACATAAATAACACATTTATCAGCTATGTGGCTTGACTTACAACATCAAAAAAAAAAAGTGAAAAAATTCACATTGATGTGGGACTACTTTTCTTAAGCTTCGTTTACTGTGTAGAAAGAAAAAACCTCCCAAAACTTTTCATTTTTCTAAGAATTCATGGATCGCTGTGAGAATGAGCTATGTCTAAGGGAAGGCCATCTACCTGTGCCAAGGTGAAGAAACAACCAAGGGAATGCTTCTTAACTAGGAAAATACAGGTATTCCAGACAAAATGCTGGCACTTGGTCCTTTTGGACTTGTTCTACCTTCTATAAAATACTTCAATATTCATTGGAACAAGAGAGGGAAGAATGACTGACCACCCAGTAATAACTTTGCCATCATCCTTGATATATATTTGAGGTGAAAGTAAACATTATATGTATTAAGAGGCTACTTTCATCATGGTAAACATGGAAGCATCCACTCTATATGCCCCTTATCACTGAGCATGGATTCCTTTCCAGGCATACAAGACTAAGGATGCTGCTCCAATAATATAAGTCTTGCATATCTAACATTAATCTGCTTGACATAATTAAGATTTAAGCCACTGAAAGCAGAAAGGTTTTAATAGATAAAAAAATAAAATTCATTCATTCCAAAATGAACACCCATATTTGGCCATTGGCCCAAGGATTCACATTTTCCTTGCATAAATGGGAAGGCTGCTTCTCCCTGAGAGGTGTGTACTAAACAAGGAGTAGGTAAGGGAGTTAAATATCCAAACTAGGCTTTCTGTTCAGTCTTCGGAACACCATCAAAACAGTTTGGCCGAGGGAGCTTGGAAAATCCCAGGATGGGTGACAGGGGTGGGACTGCTCTCCTTATCCCAGATACTTCTTATGCACTCAGTACAGAATGAGAAGGAGAAAAGTTTCCTTCTCCTTGCCCGCACTCATCTGCAGCCTCCTTTAAGCTGATCTGACTCCCATGCCACCCTCACCTACACAGAGAATTTGCACCCAGTTAAAGGACCTGAGTAGAAAAGCTGAGCTCTGTGGAGATCATAACCCCAGGCAGTGCCTCAGCCCACGCCTGCAGAGGGACTGTGTGTAAGCATTGGAGCTCAGTGCGTGGCAGAGCCAGGACCCAAATCAGTCACTGCTATACTTCTCTCTTCCCTCTCACTTGCACATGCACAAAATACAAACCCACACAGCGTCTTTTGCATGATATCGTACAGTCCAGAGGAGGAAAATAAACTGAAGAAACATTAGCAAGAAGGAAATTATAAATCAGAATGACAAACAACAACTGTAAAATGTTTAGCTGTAGCCATGCCTGGAAACCTTCTGAAGGCAAGTGAAACTAGCATGTGTTTTGCTTACTTACTTCAAGCAACCAACAAGCTATATGTTTAAAAGTCACCGTGAGCCCTGAATGATGATATTTAGCTCAATTGCCTCTAACATTATGGCTAGTTTCCATTTAATCTTAATCCAAGCTCTCCAAGAACTTTCATTCCCATCGGCCTAATCAAAGTCTCGTTATTTGCTATCATAAATTTTTAGCATTAGATTTCATGAAATCTCTATAAAGTTCTGTGAACTCTTGTAGTAAATTCATTTTAATGAGCACTTCTCTCTGCCATGCAGACTCAGTGTATTGCAGGCATTTTGAAACCTGACTACCTTCCTTTCAGAAAAAAAAACAAACACTTTCTTTTCTCTTCAGCTTCTATCCACTTCAGCACTGTCAGACTCTGAAGTTGTAAAAAAAATTTTTCTATTACACTTTTTCACACACCATTCAGCAAAAACTTTTAAAGAGCAGGCTTTTTAAAAATTGTACCCTTCCTGAAGTCCTCCTGTTGGTAGAGGGGCTAAGTGAATTTCTATGTGTGTGTAAGTAATGGAGCACTAGAAACAGGGAGGATGGGGACACAGAGAAAAGTATATCTGTCATTGTAGTTCTGTAGTTTAAGACCCCAGATTCAGGATTAGTCTGCACAGAAATCCACTAGCAAGTTAGCCAGCACAGAGATGGGACTACTGAAGGAAACCTTTTACCTGCCTTGCCCAACCACAAGCTCCAAATTCACCTGAATGTTGATTTATGCAAGGAAAAAGGAATTTAACTTTCTCACTTCTATCCTTAATAGTATTTTTAGCTGATAAGTACATCTGGATATGACTCAGGTGACTGAAAGACTCATATCTTCAGGCTTTGGACTTAACCTAAGAGTATAAAAAACCAAGAAGAGTCACAGAAAGCCTATTTTCTTTTAATGCTCCTACACAGAATTTGGGGGTCTCTGGGAGCACAGCACCATTAGTTGATTTTAGTTACACTAACTCTTCTCAGCAATTTTGTGTCACTGATAAGATTGTCTCTGGGTAAGGTAGTCTTCAGCAAAAGTTTCCTGTAAAGAAACACACAAATTAAAAAAAGGCAGCCCTGTGAAAGCACAGATTCCAGTGGTTCTGCATTTCAGACATTGTGTGTACAAACTCCAACCTACTCAGATGGAGGAAGGGGTTGTCTTACTCCTCTACAAATGCACCTCGGATGATCTCCGGGGGACAAAGATCTGCAGCAGACCAAGACGGACACCATCCCTCCTCCTCCCAATGCTTGGAGCCAACTGGCATATCTAAAAGGAAAATGTGAGCCTGAGGAAGTCTCCAAACTGTAGGGAAAGCAGCAGGCAGTCTCATTCTTTTCTCCTTTCTGCATGCATTCAAGATTCGAGAAACAAGTATGTTTCTTTGGCTTCAACCCCGAAGGGGAAAAATATCCCTAATTTTGTCATCTACACGTTTTAATTAATAGCCTTTCATATCTTCAGGTTTCAGTTTTTATTTCCCAGTATCTCTTCATTTTGGCTTTGGACCAAATCTAGAGCAAGAGGACCCACTTCCAGTAAGTGGATGACAAAATTCCTCTCTGGATCTGTCAAGACAACTTGACTGAGAACAACACACTGTTGCTGCTAGCCAGTCAAGAGCTGAGTGCCACTTTGATTTACCCCTGCTCTAAAGTACAAATCCCCTGTACAAAGCTGAAACAAATGCAGACAAAGATTTCACCTGCTTCCTCATTTAGTTGTAGCTTGTTACTTGTCTCTGTCAGAGAGATCAAGGAGACTGACTGCTGTTGGCATGTTTATCAGAAAAAAGGAACAAGCTTTACCTCCATGGGCAGCTCTCATGCTTCATGAGACACTTTTATACACATCTGAAATAATTCTTCATGAGACAAAAGAGAAAAGAAGTCATGGTCAGCAAAGCAGAGAACAAACATAAGGAAAACTGACTGTGGGAGACATATTTTTAATGCTAATTTTCAGTTAAAATATTCTTCTCCTTTCCAAAGAAATAGATTTGGGTACGAAACAACCTCAGTAAGGAGCATCAGATTCAAATCACTATTACCTTATCCCTACCCACTTTAAATTCAAGGAAAATCAGGCCTAAGTGTGGATTAAATTTATTTTTTTTTTTAAAAAAAGCACCCTGAGCTTTTTGTATCAGAGAAATTAGAAAATGACTATATTCAAATAGAGATCAAAGACACAAGACTGCATAAGTGAAACCATAGGTCAAATCAAGGTCCATCTAGGTTGTCACTTCATTTCCTAAAGGAAATAGTGGAGTGGTAGTGGATACCAAGCCAGTGGATACCAAGCCAAATTAGTACCATTGCTGCTTAAAGAATATGAGAATTCTTCAGACTGAACAAAAAGAGGATTCAATTTGTATCACTGCTTGGACGCTGAGACACCACCAATTCTAACTCATGCCAGCAAAATGCCAAATCAGCCTCAAATTTGTTGCAATATTTTCTTTTGACAAACTAATCACAGTCATATGGAATCAAGAAATTAGGCAAATGGAAGGAACCATTTCTCCATTGCAATGCTCCAGCCAGACCACAGCCTGCACATCTGATATTTGGACAGAAAAGCCCAGGTGCTTCCCCAGTTGCCATCCATTCTGCTGCCTTCCAAAAGCATCCCACCAGCACAGACTGTCTCCTCCCACCTCTCTCAGAGGATACACACAGGAGCAGGGCCAAGGGCAGGGAGCAGGATCACAAGTGTGGAAAATCTCTGCTTCTGCCCTCTGCCTCATCAGCTCCCAGAGAAAAAGGCACCTGTAACCTCAGTGAGATAGTGATGCTGCCTGTTCTGGCCTGATGGATTTGCTTCTGCAGCCATGCCAGGAAGAACTCAGAACCTGTTTTCCTTGCCGCCTGTGTCTGCTCTGTGGTGCACAAGAGACATCATTAAACAGCCACATATACTACCATTTTAACATGTTTAAATCAATTCCACCTCCATTCAGATAAGTGTTGAAACCCCCGTGTGGCTGGCAATTCCTAGAAGAGGACAGATCTTTTCCAAAAGCTAGGCTGAACCTAAAGTAGATACAAAATAATACTATAGATTTTCTTTCTCTCTCTCCCTCATCACAGCCCTAAGATTAGCATAAAAATGTGCTATCCTAACTAAGCAGTCTGTTAACTGATAAGCTATCAAAAAATCATCTGTTATTTTTATAGCTCAAAGGCAGATGCCATTCCAAGAACCAGAGTTGATTGAGTAGGATTTTTAGTGCTTCGTAGATTTATCATTGTAAAATTGAGGTATTTTAAAACAGAATGATTCAAGTCTTGAAATATTACCTCCAGAGCAATCAAGCATTAGGATTTTTGCTGGTCTTCAGTTTTATCTGGGATGAAATAATTTAATCTCACATCATAAAGAATTTGAGTAGTTTCTTAATGCGTGCACTAAAAAAATCTTTTCTGCATTACGGTCCAAACCGATGTAATTACTCAAAAGCATGGATGTCAAAGCTTCCCAGCTCCTCCTGCAGGGCCCCCTTCTGCACATTCTGTTCATATCCCCCTTCTCTGGAGCTTATTTGGTGAGGACCTCAGACAGTCAGTTGCAGTCAGGCTTAGTGTATCAGGTTTAAGGGTTTAATTGGCTTGGCACTGATGCGCTGCCCTGCCAATATCTGTCCAATGATCCTGCTGAGTGTTGTACAGAGCTTTTATTGCAAAGCTGAAGCACACAGGCCACTGCAGGAAAGGCAAGGCACAACCAGCATGGGCGGTGCACAAAGTAAATCAAGTATGCTGGGATTTTTCAATAGTAGGGAGAGTGGAACGAGGCCAACGTGCAGCTCGTAGGAAGAGAGAGGAAAATGTGGAATAACGCTAACCTCGCCTAACGTGTGATGTGGCCACTCTATCAGGAAAGAATGTATCACTGTGGAGAAGGAATCAGCAATTCCAGAGGATTGGAAAGCTCCAGTGAAGGAGCTTCTTCTTTCATAATGAGAGACAGGTGCCAAAGGGAATCAAAAGTCTGCAACCAGTTATGAAGATTAATATTAAACTTTTGTGAGTTCTACAAGCTCTCACATCAAGGCATGGGCAGACTGGTTTTCCAGGGCAGCTCTTCCACATTTTATACCAGTCAAAACAATTAGACATACCTCCAAGCTGATGTCCTCAAAGAAAGAGGCATGACATTACCCCCAAAAGAGAAATAACAGGAGTGTCAAAACATGCATATCACCCATTTTCAGAGGAAGTTGCCTCTGAAATATTTCAGTGCTTACACCAGCATGAGCTGGCATAGCTGGCTGGGATGAACTTCCTTTTTCACCAGTTTTTATTCAGTTCAGGATTCTCCACACAAGAAAATAAATCACTGCAGACCGAAAACAGACCTTTTTTTTTTTTGAGCAAGAAATGCTCAACCAGCTGAAAGAGACAGCAAAAAGCCACTAAGTTACAGCCTGACAGACCAAGAATACTTTGTTTGTGTGTTGGTGCCATGTGACTGACATTTCAAAATGCCTCATAATTGCTCTTATCACCAGTTAATCCCAGCACAGGGTCTCTGGTGCTGACGCTCTGTGCAGTGACACAAATGCATGTGGCTGGAATACACTGCTGGGATATTTCTGCGAGTTTCCTGAAGAATTCCTGGTTCCACATACTCCTGACTCCTCCTGCAGGCAATTGAGCTCCTCATTATGCAGCAAATATGCACCTTTCCCAAAGCACCTTATACTTTACTCCATCAGTCCCTTCAGGGACAGAAGGCCCAGCAAAAAGACTTAGTGAGTACTCATTTATCTCCCTGAGTCTGTGGGGCATCCAAACTGCAGTATTTACCCTCAGCTCACATGCTGCCCCTGCACGTTATCCCAGGGGGATCCTGGTTTTGGCAGACAGCAGGAAAGCACAGTAGGTAACTTTTCTGACTGACTGCTGCACAAAGTGCTGAGGTTTCAGGTGCCCTGCCTCCCTCTCCCCCACACACTGGGGGATCTTGTGTGCTTGAGGAATATCCGTAGTTTTGGAAAGAGGAATAAACACCCTGTTAGTTATTGTCTCCCAGGAAAAGATTCATTTCATCATGCAGAATTCCTGACTGCCTTTTGTTGCAGGCATAAGCTCACTCTGTCCTTGCTCCGGCCCATCTGGAAGTTGTGCTGGTGTGGTCACTACAGAGTTCAGGCCCAGTTTGTGTGTCCAGAAGTGGGACAGGCAGCCCAGACCACAGGGTTCCCTAGGACCTGGCAAGCAGGGGCAGGATGCAGAGCACTCCACTCTAACACCCCAGCTGGCATCAGGGTAGCCTGAGGAGTTAACCCAAAGGGGAAGGAGGCTCACACTAATCTCACCAAGCTACCCCCCGGTTAATATTAGAAGAGCCCGACTACTTTTGGGGTTTTACAGACCTCATACTATGCAAAATTTTAAAAAAATTTCCCTCCTCCAAACAAATAAAAATATCCACCTGCTTGTCCAAACAGCAAAGACAAAGCTCTCCATGTAGTGGCAACTGTCTCCTGAATGTATGATCCTCTGCTAACCCTCTGCCACTGCTGGCAATGACTCCAAGGTTTCAGTCTCTTCCAGGAGTGTGCTGGATGAATTAGTTTGGGAAATGGCACCAAGTACTTTAACATGTGCTACCTAAGCTCTGAGTGAGCTATGGTGGCATCCTGGGAGTTCATATGCCTCAAATAAATGAATTTTTAAAACCAAGCACAGCAAAACACTGGAACAGGTTAAAAGCTGCTATGTCAAAGCTGAAAAAAAGCCTTAATGGTCCAGGGATAACTCATTTCGTGCATGAATTTGCCCCATCAGTTTGTAGCAGCCGCTTCCCTAACGGACCTCAGCTTTTGCCAGCTATCTCCCAACAACATGGACAGAGATGTTTTTCTTGCCCAAAATAGTTAAGTCATCAAACAGCTCTGTACTTACAAGGCCAACCTTTCTTGACCTTTCTGGCTAGACCAACTCCTGTTACATTAACCCCTGACCTCAAGTCTCCTTAATAGCAATATTCCTGGGCACTGTGATTTCCCTCCCACTGTGTTGGCTCAGGGATATATTTACTCTCTTGGCTTCAGAATTTATTTTTCAACAGAAGTGGCAGGGACCACCCTATTCCACCCCCTCCTCATGCAGTACAAGTGAAGTAATTCTCAAGATATTATTTTACCCGAACAAATGTGCTTCAGAGTCTCCTTAGCTTTGTATGAAGCCCTGACTTCCTATCAAAATCAAACAGGGACCTGGTCAGATTTGAGATGGATATAAACAAGAAATGGGAGCCCATAATTGGTGATGGAAATCAGATAAGCTCCTTTTAAATACAACCATTGATAGACCAATGGGAACTCAAATTACCTTTGATTAAGTCTCTTAAGAAAATAAAGTGAGGGGGAGGGAAAGGAGGGGTCTGACTTAGTAAAATTACCCTCGTGGCGAAAATCACTGGGACAGGAGTGGGAAGGAGATGGGTGTAGCTTGTCAAACTTCCCAGGCTGGATGCAGCAGAAATGGAGCCAAGGAGAAATTCCTCACCCCCCATAAGCCTTGTCAGTGCTTGTGATAGGGGCTCCCACTGAATGAGCCATGATAGGCATTTCATCTCCAATGCCCTTGTTAACTTCAGGCTCTGTAGCCAGAGACTGTGCAGAGGTTATGCACAGAAACTCAGCTGAAATCAGATGGGAACACACACAATACCAGCTTTTCTTCAGCCTTTTTTTTTTTTTTTTTTTTTTTTACTAGGGGGTTTATCTCATTGTTTCCACATTTAAATAAACCAAATTATTTCAAAACTGGACTACGAGGACTAAGGAACTTGCTCTATGACCTCAGGGTAAATCACTTATGGATTTGGTTGTAAGCCTGCCTGGCGCACCTCTAAACAGGAAAAACAACCCATTTTGTCTGGAGATCTGGCTGACCTCTTCAGTTAATCTTATTTTCTCACCATTTAATTACAGTTAACTGTAGTGCTGAGGGACTTGTAGATACTTTGTCCAATTGGGAGTGAAATTAAATTTTTGGATGTATATCAGGCAGGATAAAAAGAATTACTTCCACAGTGAAACTGAAATAAGGAAAAAGAAGAAACTTCCTTTGTATGACGTATTATTTTTCCATAGCCCTTTTTCCATTTCTGTGACTTGACTCCTCTTCCTGCCTCTCCCCACCCTGAGACAGCTTTTTATATACTTAAAAAAGCTTCTCCTGATTCAAAAGCTAACCTCAAGTTCAAAATATAAATCTATTCCAGAGGAGGACAAGGGTGGACAAGGCAGGTTTACTAGTGTCTCTCAAGAAGTTAGCAGATGCTGAGCACTGGTCACAGCCAGAGAGCCACCACTGCCTGCATCACACCAGCAACAGGGGATGGGCTCATTCCTTACAAATCCATTCCCAGAAGCTGTTTCAGAGCTCTGCTAATGCTGAGCCTCTGGAAGCCTGCAGCACCCCTCTCGCATTCCTCCACTCCCCACTGGACTGGGAAGGGTTTTGAAAAAAGTGTTGGTGTTTAAGCTGCTGCCATTCAGAACACACCTGACAGCTCCCACCAGACAGCACAAGACTGAGCAGTGTGAGGCCACGTGTTCGTACCTGTGGGTTCTGTGGTCCTGTGTGCTGCTCCTCCTCACAGGGGGAAGGGAAAGCAGCATGGCCAAGGGAGCCAGCTCCTGCCCAAGGATGGGTGGGCACCACGGGGAAGCAGCTCTCCTAGGATAGAGGAAGGGCTGAGCATGAGCACAGGGCAGGAGCAGTTGCCCTCTGGGCAGTGCTAGGAGCTGTGCTGGGGAGGAACAGGCAGGGAAACGCTGGGCTTGGGTTTATTTTCATTTAGGGACACCAAGCTGCACTGAGTCTTTCTTGAGCTAAGCACCTCATAGTCATGTGCAGACAGCCAGAGATTCCTGGGGCACCTGGCCACCCAAGGGAAAGCCACAGCAAGGAGCTGCCCATGGCTGCCCCCTGAACCCAGGCAGCCTCAGCCAGGCATCCCAGGGGGCCTGGGTGGCAACACAGCACACAGGCACAATTAAGGGGACACACGCTGTGTTAGATGTCAAAAGCCGGTTTTCACACTGTTCACCTGGCTCTGAACACGATCCAAAACCATGTCCTCGATGCAACCGTGCTGAAGTCAAGGTCATCCCCCAGCATGTCACGAAGGCACCTCACCCCTAAGCACAGACCAGTCTGCTCCTGCACTCCTGAGTTTTGGATCAGGCAGCCGCAGCTCAGGACAGGTACAATTACCGCGCTACTGTAAGTAATACCTTCAGCTTAATTACAGACCAAACCCCTATTTGCGGGTCAGTGCTCTGTCAGGATAAATAAGCATTTTCACACAGTATTCCATTTCTCTATTTCTTTTGGCTGATAATATTGGATACTGCCCAAGTCTGTCCCTAATGACCACAATAATCGTTCTTATCTGGATTCTAATCAGCGTCATATACAACCTTATCACGCACACCTCTTTGTAAACATGCAGTGTTTAAACAAGTGTAAGGTCATAAGGAACTCTAATATTTTAAGTAAGTTTGTGAAACACAAACTACTCATTTTTTGAAGAATTTTTAAAGTTAAAACTTCTGATTCTGGAAAATTAAAAATTTGAAGGCTATTGGATTGAAATACAGCTGCACACAAAACTGATCTTTATAGTGATGGATGGGTCCCTCCATGCAGATAAAATTCAGATTTAAAATATTTCTTTTAATTGTTATTGTCTTTGTGCTCAAGGTCTGATTGTGGGAAAAATGCCATTCTCTGACCATAAAAATAAAAAGAAAATACAATAAAGCAGTAATTGGTCAATGATGATTGAACTAACGACTTTACAGTGCCAGTCAAACACATATAATAATTGCTCTTTGGACTCTTTATGAAGGTACACTTCTATTTCATAAGACTAAACCAGCATTATAAATTCTTCATTTTATATCACTTCCCACCATTATCACATAAGCCTTATGACAAATTGCATATATTATTAAAGTGTCCTAATTTAGACAACAAGATGTGATAAAAATGAAGGGTTATCTCCACCAAAAGCAGGTCAGATGCAAGTTGTCACCAAGATGGCAATTATTTCCCTTTGTTTAAAAATCTGACTGACAAGGCTTTGGAAGTAATGGGTGCTATGATCTGCCCCTCCCTCTTTTCCCTCAACATCCCATTAAAGGCTTAGATAGGCCATGAATTTTTGGGGCTGTTAATGACACAGAATCACACAGAATCACTAGGTTGGAAGAGACCTTCAAGATCACGAGTCCAACCCAGCCCTAACACCTCAACGAGACCATGGCACCGAGTGCCATATCCAGACTTTTTAAAACACATCCAGGGATGGTGACTCCACCACCTCCCTGAACAAACCATTCCAGTACTTTGTCACCCCTTCTGTAAATAATATCCAACCTATATTTCCCTTGGCACAGCTTGAGACTGTGTCCTCTTGTTCTGTCAGCTGCTGCCTGGAGAAAGAGACCGACCCCCACCTGACTACAGCCACCTTTCAGGAAGTTGTAGAGAGTGATCAGGTCACCTCTGAGTCTCCTTTTCTTGAGCCTAAACAACCCCAGCTCCCTCAGTTGCTCCTCACAGGGCTTGTGTTCCAAGCCCCTCACCAGTCTTGTTAAGTGCTCCCATAACACATATTTTACTTTTTTATTTTCTTTTCCTTAAATGTAGTCTTAGAAACATATCAGGAGAAAACTGCAATTTAATTTACAACATTAGGATAAGCTCCTCTGACAATTCTCTGTCCTGGTTGTGCCCTTGATCCCTGTCCCAGTTCTGCTCTGTGGGATGTGCCAAAGGAAGTGGCGCCCCAGCCCAATGAAATCACACTGTGTCCTTTCCCCATGTGGTCAATTTTGAGACTTCACAGTGTCTGTCAAGCATGCTAATAAAGTTCACAATGTTTGTCTATTAAACACCACCACCAAGGAAGACATTTTCTCTGCACAGCAGCATTCAGTCCTTGCTAGCTAGCAGGGGCCATTTCTGCCCTCCAACTTAACAGCCTTGTATGCTCCAAATTATGTTCCAAATTATGCTCAAAAATTAATAAGGATTAGCAGAGATAGAACAGATGACAGACATATAGTTTGCTTGTGTGTCAGTGAAATCTCTACAGGACCAAATTGCACCATACTCGTTGCACATCCCCATAAAAATACATAAGGGAAGAAATAAACGGAACTTTTTGGGTCACGAGTAAAGCATTGAAACAATATTACTCTATCATATGCTCTTAACCAGCACTGGCAATGCAGGACTTACAGCCCAGGTTGCAATCACCTCTCCAGTGGAAGGGATGAAGATACAAGCCAAAAAAACAAGGAAGAGCTGGCAGTATAAGGAAGCTGAAAAAGGAATTTTCACATCACAGCCACCACTGCATGCTAGGCAGGAAGGACCCCCACTGTAGGATACTGCATGGGGCTGTGCTGCCTCGTTTGCCACAGCCTGGGAGTCAGGGAAGCCAAGGCTGTAGGGAGGGAAGATCACACAGTTCCTGAGTGTTCTAGAGGATGGCTGTCCACAACCTGCTTCTGCCCGGCATGTGGCACTGCTATTTTGTGCAGTTGTGCTGGCTTGGGGCAGGAGAGCTGGCACACACAGAGGCTGTATCCCACACAGCCATGCCAGGGAGACTGAATGTGTCTTTGTAATTAAGCTTTTGTTCACTATATGTTATCGCACAAGATCACCAAGTGAAAAATGTATCTCAGCCATGGAGCTCTGAAAGGATAAATTTTGGCTTTCCTCTGTATCAGAGACTTGTCTGTGTACATTATCCAAATGAGATCTGGGTACATGTAAAACCACTGGAGTCAGCCTAGACTGTAGAAGAAAAAGCCTTACAGACTGGAAGCACACTTGAATGACAACATTAGAAGTTACAGCTTTGGCTTTCAGGTCACAGCACAAAGCTCCTCACACCTGACCTTGACCTGCAACTTCTCTCAGAGGAGCGGGGTTTGTAAACCTTCAGCCTCTGCAAGACCAAAAATAACTGCCCAGTAGGAATTTTGAAATAGTAATTTCATCCCAAACTGCCATCAGACAACAAAGATATTTCGACACAGTGGATGTGGGCTGGGGCAGCACCCAGGAAGGCACTGAAGCCTTTAACCGTGCTGTGCCCACCACACAGCCCAGCAGATCCGGGCAGGGATGGTTAGAGGCTGCCCACTGGCATTTTAAATGGTGAACACTCACTGTTACTGATCAAAATTTATATTTGCTCTGTGCAGGCAGCAGTCTCAAGCATCAAAGCTTCTGTTTCAACACTGTGCCAAAAGCCATAAAGTTTAAGGCTTGACCAAGCATTGATTCAGCACTAAAGCAGAAGCCTGGACTCTAGAGACTACTGAATAGCAGGATTAAATAAACACTTTAAAATATCTCTAGCACTGCTAATAAAATCTGGGACTAAAGAAATGCATAGGTGAACCTTTGTTTGCTGAGTAGAGCTTTTATTTTCATATTTAATGACTTCATATTTAATAACCATATTCACAATGGGATTTTTTTTCTAAAATAACTATAAAAATAAAAATGTTCCCAGTGAGATCCAGGTGCTAAATACAGGTATTTTAAGACAGAGGTAAAATTAATTCTATTTGAGGCTCGTGAACAGGGTTCAAGGGTCCTGTGGACACTTCCTGTCTCTTTTACAGAGGAGAAAGACAGAGATCAGAGGCAGTGAAAGAACTGAGACAGAGACCTGAATGTGAGTTACAGCAGCATCCATGGGAGCAAGCACAGCTTCAATGTTTCAAACCCAGACATATTTCCCATGACAAATTCATCTGAGCTTCCTATCAGGCAGACATTAGCTGTGCTGCAACATCATACCTATGAGTCTGAGCTGCCCCAAGGTATGTGGGGCACATGGCCTCTGCCCCCTCCTTATCTGAGCACAGCCCGATCACCAATACATCTCCACAAACAGAAGGATCAGACACAGAGCTGGAAATGCCCTCAACTTCATCCATGGTTTAACTCTACCCTCCATTCCTCTTAAACCTGCTATCCTGGAGCCATGTAATTCCCTGGAAATAAAAATTAGTTAATGGATAGCATTTAAATCTCTGGAACCAATTCTGCTGGGAGTAAAAATATAGCAGGGAAGGCAGTGTGTGTTCTTGCAGACTTACAGTGAGGGTTAAATAATTTCCTTGAAATCTCATCATTGTACATGTGGGATCGTGCAGATGATAGAGGTCTATGAAGACCCTTGAAAGGTCCCAGTGCTAGGACCAGGGCAATATAGAGACAGCACCCAGGGAAGCTCCTCTGAGAGGGCAGCTTGGATTTGGAGGGGGAGGGCAGCTGTACACTGCACTGCTTGGGATCATCTGGCTGAGTAGCACAGTCTAGTCCATCTGGAAGAAATAACTAATTATACCCCACCTCTATTTATGTCTAATTTTAACAGCAAATTTCCTAGGATATAAAACATGATCTGTTACCAGTCAGACTCAGTGCTAGCGAATGTCAATGAGCACTGTGTTACCTTAATGTTAAATGGTTTTGAACGTCTCCATTCAGTGCTTTGGATTTAAAGAACAAATCAAATAAGATCTTCTTGACTAGGCCATTTTACAAAGATAGGCATATTTTGAAATCTTTCTGGGGAAATATTTCCCCCCAGATATCTGGTTAAAACAAGTTATAATCTGACTAGAGTGAGAACCAAGTTTGAGGCTGGGCCACAGAGGAGCTCTCATAGCTCCAGCACAGAAAAGAAAGGTAACAGTCAAACAGAACTACCAAAACACCCTAACAAAGTTTCTTTTTAAAGTTGCTTTACCTTTAACTAACTGACTGGATCTTTCTTCTCATAATATTTATTCATTGACAAAAAGTACTTGGTATCCCTTCGTTAGTATTCCCTAGAGACTCCCTGTATTGCCCTGCAAATGCCAACTTGGGATGTATATAATAATTCTCTGTGAGAGTGTAATAGGGCTGAGGGCTCACAGAATCTACCTAGAATGTTTCTATCCTGTCACTAACTTTTTTTCCCCTACTGTCTTTATTATGACAAACATTTAAATTCTTTCATACTTTCTTTTGTCATTGGATTTGACAATTTATAAGGCTTGAACAAGAGATCCGCAAAGAAATTTCATGGAAAGCATGCCAGAGGCAAATACAAGTAAGGCCACAAAGATGCAGTATTGTTAAAAAATGCTGGCTACTCCTGCCCCCGTTAGTAAACAATTGGGTTATTTACAGCCCAAACTTACTGCAAACTGGGGAGGTGCTGCACTGAGTGCCCTGCAAAGACAAAATTACAGTAATCAAGTCTCGTGGTCAAAAAGTCCAAGGCTGCTCCTCGTAGTTCCCTGTGGAATACAAAAGGGCTCACCGCAGCCTACGCAGACATCACAAAAAAGTCCCCAACAAAACGTCAAAAAACACACAAACCCTTTGATATCACATCAGCACACAGAAAATTTCCAGCGAAAATGTGGGATCGAAAGACTAGTTAAGGTGGCCAGACCAGTGAGATACCTCTGTGCTTCCCTTCTCACTAGGACAGGGAACAGTGGAAGGAGTGGATTGCTTCTACAATAGTCCTACCCTGTGCAGGATTCCCTTGGCTGAAGAGAAATATGCTCCAACATTTCTTGCAGTTTAAATCTTCTAGAGTACCTTTATATATTGCCCACAGTTTAAAAAATACTGATGTAGAATAATCTGGAGTCACAAAATCTATCTTCTGCTTCTATGTGACCCACCGAGCTTCACACATACTATAAACACAGTGACTTGTGTGACTTTCTCCTAGGTGCTGCCTGCCAGACCCTTTAATGGCAGACATGGATGCCCTGAGGCCCCTTATCCTCTAAAATCAGCAGCCAGAGCTGGAGTCAGCTACTCATAAGCACAGTCCTTGGTAGTGAGTGCTACTGGTTAAGGAAGGCACCTGGCTTCCTTGTATAAAAACAATGAGAGGCATTTTCCAGGATGGAATCCCTATGCTAGGGAACCCCTGGTACCTAGGCAGACTTCAGGTAGCAGCATAATGTGGTTTTGGTCAGGTAAATGAGGAAACATATTTGAAAAGAGAAGGCTTGGGGTCAGTCCATAGCAAAAAACCCTTTTCCTACATTAAACTTGAGGACAATTTAGGGCAGAAATATCCCAGAGAGGCTATCCTCTACACTACTCTAGTGTATCTCTCCTTTATCTCCCTCAAGTGATATGTAAGACTTCTAATAAACCTTTTAAATACCACAAGCCAGTAAAACCTGAGTATCTCGCTGCTGAAGACTAACTGTAAAAACATTCCTGTTCTCCAAATGTATTTTCCTGTTTCTGCAAAGTCCTAAGATGCTTGTCACAGAGATGTCTCTGCTTGTCACTCACAGCAGAAAATCCTGACCGAGAACAACTTCCTTTGTGCGTACGAGAGCAGTACGGCTGCATGGAGAAACACATGGATAAAGCTATGCAAGAAAAGGGAACTACAACACAGAGTGAAGCTAATACTCCATGAGAACTGCTGCAGCTTGGACCACAAGGCTAACAAACATGCACAGGAGCTCTGAAAATAACAAAGATCAAAATTAGTCCCCTGGGGCATGTGGTTGGCTATGCTGTCTGCTTAAATAAGCTTAAATTTTAATATCCAGTAAAAGGAGGCACCTTCTCCCATTGTTTAAAAGCGTTTAATGAAAAAGAAATTTCATTAATTTCTCAGGCCCTGGAATCTGGAACACAAGCATGCAGCACCTCAAAAAGAAAATCATGGAGTTTGCTTCTCTGCCCAAACCTCTCCAGCCACATGCCCAAGCTCACAGCAGCCACATCCCTGTGCAGACACAGATCTGCACTGAAGTCATGCTTTATATGAGAAGACAGCAAACATCTGAAAATGTTTTCTGATAAACTTTTTTTCATTTGGCTGTTGTACAACTACCACATATTTTCATTGCTGAGCTGCACTCTATCTCTCTAACTTGGGTTTTATTACTGTAGAAGTATCTGGGTGTTGTATTTAGTGAATCATATGAGAGCCCTGTTCTTCTGACTGGAAGATTAGTATCATGAAGCCAAGTTTCCTTTTGTGGTACAAAACTGCCCTATAGGTCTGACACACTTGGGCATCTATAAATTTGTTGAGATCATCTCCCTGCACAAGGACCATGCACCTCTGTGTTTTAGGGACTTCTGCTCACTCCAGAGGTACAGTGAGGTCAGTGGCCCTTCACCCAGTTCTTGACCTCTCCTTTTGCTCATGCCCCCCTCTCCCTTTCCCACCATCCACCTCAGTAGTGAAAGGCCCCACTAGAGCCTTACCAGAGCCATGTGCCCCACAGAGCTCCTCACTGGTCCCTCTTTTCCATTTTCTTTCCTGTTTCAAGTTACACTCCACTGTTTTGAACAACCTAGGGGAACCTCATTTACCTGCTCCTTGAGCCAGGGGTACAGTGCAGACAAGGCACCTTTCCCTGTCTGCCCCTGCAGCAGAGCCCAGAATTTAACTTCTGCAGGATTCAAGAGCCTCTGGGGGATGATGCTGCCCTACAGCAAGAAGTTTGCCTCAGCAGGGGAAAAGGTCAGGTGAAAGGAGCTAAACCTTTGTGCAATAGTGTCTGGGTATTACCCAAGTGCCAAAGCTCTCGGCTCTCCCTGCACTAGGCTGCAGGCAGCACACGCCTCGCCTCTGATGGTGGGAGATGACAGCAAAAGCAAGGGAAGGTGTCTGCACTTGCCTGGCTGTGTTCAGCACCCACCTCCAAAATACTTCAAAATCTATTCAGTTTCCATTGGCTTACTGAAACCTTCTAACGCATCTTCCTGGAGCAGGGAGAAACAAGATCCTTTTTTAAATGGAAACGTCACAATAGTTCTGACTTGCAAAAAAACGCAACAAAAAAAAAAAAATTGCCATCAGATATGTTTGTGCAGCAAGCTCATTCTTCCCTTTTTATAAAGCCACAAAAGATATAAAATATAGAACATCCAAGGACCACATGAAAAGAATGTCTGGATCTGTTAAAACATAAAGAAGGCCCTACCAGCCAAGGGCAAAAGTTTAGCAACAATAAAAGTGTCTTTAGGGTTTTGTTTTTTAAGTGCATAGAGAGAGGAAAAGAGTTTGTGGTCATGTTTTCCAGCTTTATGTATATTTGTCTATCATTTTAATATAAACAGGGTGTATTTATAAAGCCTGAAGAAATGGGAAACAGATTCACTGGTTTCTAAATGCCAAGAAGTCTCTTCAAAGATGATAAGCAATTAAAGAGGAAAGTCAATCAAACTTTTATGACACTTCTGACCAAGGGTTTTATTTTTATTGCACAAAATCCAATGTGACAACAGATACATACAGTAGCTGCACCCACCCGTCCTTCTGTTGTGAGGGGCCTGCCAGCATTCCCAGTAAAATCCCACTTCTGAAAGGAAAACAATGCTTGAATTCACGTACCCTTTGACAGAAGAGTTCTCAGCTCTTCTGAATATACTAATACACACAGGAAAGCACATATAGAAATAGATACACATGTCAATTGCCATATGCATCCACAAATACTCTCTTAGAGCAATTTTCCACACAGCCCCTAAGGAAATAGGATCTGTTTTCTACAGCAAATACTCGGGGGAGTCCAGAAATCCTTCAGTAGCCCTGAAAAAATTAAGCAGAAATGGAATAAAGCAGGAAAACAGACAATGCAGCTGGTGCGTTATTTTGCACCAGCCCCAAATATTCAGCTTTCATAGTGGTACAGACAATTTTATATTGACAAGGCAGAACTTCAGTTGTCAGGTTTTGACAGGCCATTTTGGTAGTGAAGAAGGTTTGGCTTTTTCCTGGGAGAGGGGGAAGGGGGAGAGGAATGAAGGTGCTAATTAAAGACATAGTGCATATTATGTGCCCATGGAAAGAGACTCGGAAAGTCTTATTAATGGCTCTTTTGATAAAGGATATCTGAAAATGGTGACTAAAATACAGTGGGCAGGACTGTGTATTTTACAGAAGAAGAATACTGCATAGTTCAATATGTATGGTTCTTATCAAAAATAAGCAGTTATAGACATTTTGAGTGCAGTTCATGAAAGATGTCTTTGGAGTTATGAGTTATAAGTCATTAAGTGACTGCAACCTATATATCAAGTATCCTGAAAACAAAAAGAAAGACGTAGCACAGGGAAATGAGTAAAAAGCTTTTTGAGATAAAAACATCTTTATTTATTTTTAAAAAGCCCCCAAAACCCAACAAAATCTTGTGACAACTTAGTTGATGATACTGACCTGGAGATTGGGGACAGTCCCATTGTAGATGTGGCACAAATACACCCTCCCTCTATTTATCCCTTTACTCTGAGCACAGTTCTTCAGCTGGAAATCAGCTCAAGCCACACAAACCCAGCTACATACCATAGTGTGTAGGAACTGAGGAAAAGTTAGGGAAAGGCTGCTTTCAGCTAGAATGTCATTCTATACAAAGGAGAATGTTTCTGTATGACAAATATTGTTAACATATTCATTTTTGTGGCATTTCTCGTCACTGCCACAAACTAGATTAGAGCAGATCGGAAAACACTTACTGAAGTGTTACTCAAGAGAGGCTCCAGAGACCTGGCAGCTGGAGCATCCCACACTGCAGCTCACCTTCCAGCTGGCTGAGCACCCCTTGTCCTGCCTGCTCCCATAGCACACGGGGACCACCACATCTTACTGCCTCCTGGCTTTGCAGGAAAAGCAAGATCTGAGTTTTCCAACCCTTTTTAAAAAAACATTTAAATGGGTCAGTTACAAAGTACTCAAAATTACTTGGTTCACTGTGCAGTTATTTTTTTCTCACCTCCTTCAGCTTGCTAGCTCTTGAAAGTTACCTGCCAGAATGCAAAAATTCTTTGCTTTTTCCTTCATCACTTGGGGTAAGCATTCTTGAGGGACTAAAGTATTTACATTTTATTCTATTTTGGCTCTGAGCTCCATTTTATCCTTCAGATGGAATATATCCTGGTGTAAATCCAGAGTAAATCCCAAGCAACTCTAGCAAATCACTGAAATTACTCCAAAATGATACAACATGTAGGATTTGACCTTGAAAATGCAACAGGCTTTCGTTCCAGACAAGCTAAGCCCTATCTCTTCTCATCCCACCAGTTAGAGCGGTGACCTGTGCCCTACCCATACAAACCCTGCAACCCACAGGCAGCAGAGCACTGAGCCTCTGGCACAGTTTGCTAGAGATGAACACAGCAAAAAGGCAAGAAACAGGCCTAGCTGAGGAACATGGGGCAAGGGATATCTTTTGTTGTGCTGGTTTTATTGTAAGCTACAAGTGATTTGTTTGTTGGGGTTTTTTTCATGCAAGTTCACACATCCCACTGCCCTACAAAGGACGTGTTCATGTGCATTTGTGGACTGAAGAGCCCTCAGGAACAGTCAAGTCATCAAATAGCTCATAGAACTGTTCAAGCCAGGGCATTTCTACTCCCTCCCTTGGTGCTAGGTTTGATTTGGGAAGGAAGAATAAGTTAAATATAATGTGATGTTAAAAGTACAGGAGGGTATCAGCAATGAAGTGATAAAGCAGACTGTCTTTCCTCTTAAATACCAGGAGACTGCTCAACATTAGTCAAGCAGAATTAATAATTCACATTGAGTAATCTGGAAAATTAGATCTCCTTCTGACTATGCCTGCAAGCAGCTTACAATTTGGTTTTATTCATTATTCTTGGAAACATCTATGAATAATTTTTGGTCCACTTGAATTTCTGCGGGAAGCTAATTCAGAAAGGGGAATGAGCGCAGCTTTGGCCAATACAGTCCAATTTTTTGCTCATTTTTTGCATAGCGGTCAGCTGACTATACTGTCAGTGCTGAAGTATTTGTTTGGCTCCCCAGCAACTGCTCCCTTTTTTCCACTAAGAAGGTAACATTCCACTAAGAAGTGTAACATTTTCATATTTGGTCTGAAGTACCACAACAACATATAGTTGTTTTCTCTGCTTATTTCAAGTTCCTTGGTTGCAAGAGGAAGGTGGAAGAAAACAAAGGAAAAGTGGTTTATTTTATGGCAGACAAACCTGATATCATCTGGCCTTCCTTAGTGTCTCCTCTCTCCCAGGAGGAGTTTGCATAGACCAGAGCTGATCCTTGCTGCTCCCCACCTCCCAGCTCTGCAGGCTGGAGCAGACAGCACCAGTTGAAGGGTCAGGAGGAAGTCCGCCAGCTCTTTCAAGGCACCAGCATCAGCATCTAAATGAATTGGTCACACATGAAACTTCATTCTCTGCCTGAAGCCCAGCATAGAAACAGTATTTCTGGCCTGATATGAGTGACAACATCTCCAACTTTTGCTCAGTTGAGCTGCTACTGCATTCTTGCCTCTTTTCTCTGGGGACTCGGCTCTTCCTTGCATACCAGAGATGCCGTGTTTTAACGTGAAAAATTGACCATGCTCAAAAACAGACAGAGGGCCAAGGAATTAATAGAACAAGCAAGTAAAATGAATCACCTTGAGTCTAAACATGACTCTGGTTGGGTTTCTGGCCACAGATTAAGAAATACTGGGGGAGGACGACTGCAGGCTGCACTTTTCTAGAAGATTTTGTGAAAACCTCGACAAGCACATGCCAGAGATGGAGTACACACGATTGATTCCACGTTCTTGCAGAAGATGAGAAGTTCTCTCAAGGTCTTTCCTGGTCTACATTTCCAGGATTTTAAAACCCACCAGCATAAAGGTTCAGGGCGATACAGAGCTGGTGGCAAATTGCATCGTGCAACATTCACTAATGAAAACCAGCACAACCAACACTACTGATGGAATCAGCTGAATTCTGAACTTCCTTGCTTTTCTGGGATTAGTGAACCCATAATGGTTCTTCAAACTTTTTTTTCTTTGTGGTTAAATTTTTTATATCATGCTTATCATCAGGGAGCTCCTAGAAATTATAGCAAACGTGTGCATGAGGGTCACACAACTGCTAAAATGTTAATGTCATTTATTCTCTATGGATTCTGCAGTTCTGAACTAAGAAGTTTGTACTTTTGTGAGCAACAATGGGGGAAGGTTTCTAGAACTCTAGTAATTATTCTAAAATAAGGAGATAGTGTATTTTTCATTAGCTGCAAAGATACAAACCTCTGGACATGCTAAAAGACAGCCGCTGCCAGTCTGGAAATTAAAGTACAACTAAGCTTTTCCCTAAAATATTTGGCATTTCTACTGCTGAGCAGCTTTTGGTTTCATATCATCTGAAGCCCTCAGCTTCCCACCAAGGTGTGTTTCTTCTTGCAGGCAATGCCAGACATCAACAAACTGGAGCTTTCTGTTGGCTATGAGCTGGGCTGACCACACAAGTTAGTTTCCTGAGCACAGACTGCCTGAGCAGCTAAATATACCCCATTGGCAATACCTCTTCCCCTCTCTAATCCTTTCCTGGGTGATATCAGTTAACCAGAGGTTCCAAGGAAGTCAGTGAAAGCTTCTCCATCAGGGACCTTCACCTTTCTCAAGGCAGCCATACTAAGAACTAGTGAATAGTGAAAGAAGAAGGGGGGAGAAAAACAAGGGGAAAATTGTTTAAGTCCCTGACTTCCTGAGCTCAGAGCAGCAGAAGACAAGCTGCTCACCACCCACAGTCACATCAATAGTGCCTCTCAGCTCAGCATCCAAACAGGCAGCCAAGCAGCTGCCAGTGGCACCACAGAATGGGAAGGGAGCACATTGAGGTACTGCACATTGTGGGAGGAAACACTGTCCACCACCCACATATGATGCCCTTCAGCTCCTAAAACAAAAAAAACCCTCAATGTACAAGCAGTCCATATCCCCCTTCCCAGTTCCAGTCGTAATTTTATAGATGTCACCTCTTCAGGACCACCACAGCTTTTTTATTAATTTTTTTTTCATTTTCACATTTAGTAACAGTCAGGATCAGAACTCATCTCTAGGCATGTTTCTATTAATACAGCTAGACATGAAATTGGTTAAAAATTCCTCAGGTTTTACTAACAGTCATACACAGGCACATGAAGTAAACAAAATGAATGTTTGGCAGTATTTGTGCTGCCCAGATTGAAATTAGTCTGCCCAGGCTACACCTTCAGGCAATAGGGAAGGCTGGGATCCACTAGATGGAAATATGAAATGATTAAACCAAAGAAAATGTCCTTTGAGGAAAGTCTCTGCTTTCCTTTACCTTTATAAGAAATGTTTGAAGTCAGTCACTGTGAAACTTCCCAAAATCTCTCTCTCTCTCACACACACACATATACACCCTTCCCTCCCCCTCCCCAAGGCTTTGTTTGTTATTTCTTACTTGCATCTTTACTAAACAACTGGAAAAATAGGAATCAATTTCTGGAGCCAAACAGTGCAAAAAACATTATTTTCTTCCTATCCACATCCTTACAATCCCTTTGCTTTATTTTCTGCTGATGAAAGTGAAATTATTTTGGTTTTCTAACAGAAGGAAATGAGAAAAATTAAACCAAAACAGAAGCTCATCACATAATTTTTTCAGCAAATCAAAGCCCTTTTTTTTTCTATTAAAAATGTTTTGATGAAAAATTACAACCATTTTTCAGTGAAGTGGCTTTATAGTTTCCCTTAATCTTACAGAGACACCCACACAGAGGCTGCGTTGTTTAACCAGCTGTAGCATCTCCTCTACAGTCCCACTCTGCAGAGCTCCTTGCTGAGCAGTGAAGATATTTATAACCTGGATTCCCAGAAGGGAAGTCTTTAAGGTGCCACTAATTAGTTCTCCTAATGCACTGTTAATAAAAAGGGGAAACACATCTTGTGAATAACAGCTTTGCTGCTGTTTGCCATAGGAAGTAGGATATCCCACGAGTGTTACTCCAGGAATGAATTCCTGGCCAAAATGTGGATCTCTTCCCCGGGTTTCCCTTCAGCAGGAGGATCCAATTGCCATGTTTGTGGGGAGCAGCAATGACCACATTTGCTTGCACCCCAGTGAGAACTCCTTAGTAGCCCTGTGCCCTACATCTGGGTTCTACAAAGAGAAAATCCATGAACTGGTCTAGAAAGGAGCCCTGCTGCACCAAGGGTCGATGCTCAGACAGACTGATGGACAGTTCTCAAGATAGTTGCAGTAAGTCCCACTGTGATTCCCTTTGGTCTGGATACTTTCACAGGTATTTGACCCAAGAAATTTGTTATTGGAGTGAAATCCTATCTTCATCCCCAATAACAGATGACTTGTGACAGGTCCCCAGTAAACAAAAGTACTCACACCTCCACTGAGAAATAACTAGCAAGCCACAGTCTCAATAAAATGTGGAGAAAACATCATCAAATAATCACAACCTGTGTGCTCAGAGACATTTCATTAAATGGTTACTTGCTGGAGAAACAGTGAATATGTAGTAAATAAATTCTTCTGGGCATGGGTAGAGGATGGATTGGAGTTTTACTATCCTGATCCATAAAGACGGGAGCCTTTGCAAATTTTCCATTTCCTGCACTAAACTGTTAGAGCCCCTAACAGCCCCATTAAACCGCCCACCACAAATCAGCTTTGCTCACCACCTTCTCTCAGCCCCTTTCAGAATCAGGGACTATTATCCAGTAGACCCCTATCCCTGCAGGCACTCTCTATCTCACTCTGTAGGAGTTGTTATGCCTCCTTGTTGCCAGGAAGGCAGTCATCAATTAGCGTTCTGCTGTGGCTCAAATTGCTGCCCTGTGTCCATCTTTTTACATCAAGTACAAATTCACATGGGTGAGCATCTGGATGAGTATGTTCACAAGAGCTGTGGAATAAGGAGTGAAAATTTCAAAAGAAAGCAAGATACTTGCTAAACTCTTACAATCTTGCAATGCTATCGCTGAGTGTCATTAAAGATGGGTTTGAAAAGCTTACCTGTGCTACATCTACCTACGACCTTGTCTGAGTTAACTAGCTGTAAACCAACAGCACTGGAAGCCTGATGGAACACTCAAATCACAGAAAGACAGGCAACAGTACTGGAAAAGCCTGTCTTCATGAAGGAAAAATACTTCAGGGGAAAAAAATTTGCAATGCCATTTAAAGAAATTGGCATTTTGATGTCTCAGTGCAATGGTTTTCACCTGCCACAGTTTTAGGGTGGAGAGAGGAAGTGACTTACACCATGCAAATGTAGCGTACTGAATAAAAATAATAATTATTTCTGATAAATTCAAGCCATATTCATGTTTGGCAGCTTTCTCATCATGCCAAAAATTTATCCAATGTCCCTTTTATTTATGATGAAACAAAAGTGACGTAACACTTTGTCTTGAAAGAATGCTGTAAATTATGCTTTTTTAATTACATACACTGTTGTTCTTGAAACAACTCTCCAGTAATTTATGTTTATATTCCTACACATGCTGCAGAAGTGGATATAAAATGCAGCTGTGGTCAACGACCATGTGATTTCTGTCTGATGCTAGCTCAACATTAAGCCTGGAAGAAGAAAGAGGGAACAGATAGTCCAAGTTCTTTTCCCCATCCTCAATTTTTGCAATGTTATTGGAGCACTAGCCTACCAAAACCCAGATGTTTGCAGTCAGTCAGGCTACGAAATAGGATAATATCCTGAGACCCAAATCTGAACACTGATGTGTCTCTTCAGAAGATGAAAAACAACAGCAGAAAGTCCTGATTTCTGTGGGAAATTTGGGGAATACTTGTTCATTTTAATTTCTTTCAAGTATGCCAGAGCATCATTGGGACTGAGTGATCCTTCTTAGCTACAGAGGGACCTTTAGGTTGCTCAAGATCCTAAGATGCCAATAATAGCAGCTAGGTCTGTTTCTGCTTTCTATCTCCTACTCATTTTTCCTAGCTCCTCAAATGTTGTTGAAGCTAACATTCATAGACTTCTGAAAACTACTATTCTTACACTTCACTGTAGTCAGTACACACCAGAACTCAGCCATTGATATGAATTTTCTGCTGCTTGGGGCCCTCAGAAAATACTTGAGTTTGGAGTGCTAATAAGAATTAATTCCACATCTCCTTTCTCCTGGTCATCCTCTCCAACAGAGCCACTGAGCTTTATTCACATGAATGTAAGTGTCAAAGCAACACAATGTCGAGGCCTTCCAGGTTGGGAAATAAAGGTATCAAGGATGTGAAAATTCAGACATGCAAGATCTGTAAGGTACCAGCTCACCTTTCCACTGAGCTCAGCCAGTTCATGTCAATGAATCCATTGGAGCAGAGCACCAGAGACAATCAACTGCACAGTGCAGAAGCCAAAAAAGGATCAAGGCTACTGTGAACTGTGCCCATACAGGAACTGCAAGGTAAGATATTAAAGGAGATACATGAATAGAGACATAAACAGAAGCTTATGTCTTACTTCAGAGAACAGTGATGACAGGACCACTGAGAACAGTTTGTATTTATATAGGCGTAAAATAACATAAAATGCAAAGAAGATGATCAGAGAAGAAATAGGCTTATCTAAAATGGACAAATATGTGTTCTGCTCTTTGTTTTCAATGGTATTTAACATAATAATATTTTTCACTTTTTGGGTTTTTTACCCCTGCCCTTACATTCTATTTCACACATTTATAAATTTAATACCTTGCTTCTTCCTGAAATTCAAAATCTTGCTGGGTCCAGAACTCTCCAGAGTTACAGGCCAAATTCAGTTCTGGTTACATTTAGGTTGAGGATCAGGGATGAATCCTCTGTGTTTCACTAAACAAAGCATGCAGCCCATGAATGACGAACCTCTATTTTTTTCCTCTGGCTTTCTTTCAACACACAAGTTTGGTCCACTTCTTAAGATTTCTGACTTTCAAATAAAACCATCCTTTGAGTTCAGATGATTAGGAGAGCCAAAAGGCATTGTTTTAGTTTTTGCTACATTTAAAACCAGTTTGTTTTCCTTGAACCAGTCTGTCAAAGTCTTTTTGCAGTTCAGGCGTTATGTGAGAAACAGATTTGCCATTAAAATGCACAGTCGTGCCATCTGTATAAAAATGTATAGCACAGTAATGACATAGCCTTGCAAAATCATTAATAAAAAGAAAAAAACAGGAATGACTGACACTACTCAACTCAGGGAGGGGGGAGGATAGAGGGGAGAGACATTGACACCTTTGACTGACAAAGGGGGGAAGAGACAGCCCTGTGAAGAGAAACAGATTGATGCTTCTCCCAGATTCTTTGTCTTCCTGACAGAGAATGGGCAGCAGCACAGGCCACCTACTTGCTGCGCTAACGCCTGCAGCACGTTAGGCCAAAAGCTTTGGTGAAGTTAGCTAAGAAAGATTTCCACTACATTTTCATTTATTTTGGGTATGCTTGCAAGAATTCGTTATTAAATGCCTGCTCAGAAATCCCATTTCACCAGAGCTGTTCCTCTGCTGACCAGCACAGGCGGGTGCCCCACGTTCGGTCCCTCTGCAGCTCTCCTCAGCCAGGCTGTCACCTCCTGGTGCTGCTCAGGGAGCCTTCCCCTGACCACATATCTGCCTGCAATACCCCTGATTTTGAACCTTTGTACAGTCTAGGCCAAACCCTGAGCGCTGTCCTGCTATTTCCCAACTGGATTGCTACCTGCATGCCCCTGCTTCTCCAGCCATCCAGTCACACCGGAGCTTTTTTGTTTAAATGCTGGCAGGCACACAGCTCTTCTCACTCCCAGGCAGAGGCAACATTATAATGGCAACATACTTCAGGTTTGTCCTTACTGGGACTGTACCATGAGCTGAGGGAACAAGCAGCAGCAGTAGTGCACAGTTCCCTCAGTGGCCTGGCAAAAGAGCACTGGCTGCTGGCAGCCCTCACGTCACACTTATTAGAAAGGATTTAGGTTCAGAGTTGACGTGTGTTGGTCCCACCTCATTCTGACAAGCCAGCAGGATACTGTGATTCACAGAGGGAGACGTGCGAGTCTTCCAAAAATATGCCTGGAAGGGAAGAACTGATGAGGGCATCTGAAAAAGATGCACATATGGTTTTTTTGATGGCTAAATAGCAACCAGTTCTTTAGACTTTTCCTCAGGTCACACAGGTGAATGTTTTCCCTAGGCTGAAGCCTTCTAAAAATATCATGAAAAAGATTCATTTTTGGCTATGTCGAGTTTAACAAGTGTCCCTTAAGCTTTGTTTACCCATCATCTTGTCAACGTGGCATATGCATCTCTTCGCTATCAACTACGTGCTCCACCCTTTGCGTCTGGCTGAGTGCTGAGAGCCGACTGCAGCCCACAGCCTCAAACAGTCCTGGGGCACAGCCCGGGTCTCCTGACAAATCTAGGAACATGTGCTGAAATTGCAAAAGCATCAAAACAATAAAAGCCAGAAGAACATCTTTACAAGGTATTTGCTAGCATTCACCCCAGGGACTTCACTATCATTTGAGAGAAAACATTGTAATTGTGGTAGAATTATAGACTACAGTTTTAGTCGGACTTCCTAAAGTTAACCTCTACCATTACAGACCTAAATTTGGAGCAGTCCATTGTGCCACTTGGAGGAAGGCCGCTAGTTCAGCACTAGCAACTTCAGTTGTATAAAAAGAACTTATTTAATGATGATTCGTGTTTCATAAGCATTGCACTATTTTTAGCAATATGAGAAAGTAAAGTGTGCCTCCTTTTAAATCTGGATTTTACTGCACCCTGTAATTTATGGCGATATAATAAGTAATTTGAAAATAAAGATTTGAGACAACATTTTAGCATTAGTGTTTTTAAGACAAAACAAACATTCAAAATAAAACCTAAACCACAGCAATGAAATCTATCATTAAATGCCTACTTTCTGCTAAATTTGTAGCTATGGCAGCTTAAATCTCAAACATTTGTTGTGACCTCTTGCAAAGTAAAAATAATCATATTATTCATTGTGGTTCAAGACCAATATAGGGTATTATTTCATCCTAGCCATAAATATTCATGGAATTATATAGCATATCTTTAAAAATGGTATTAATTAGTCTTTGTTGAGTCCAAGTGACTGCTGGTTTTCAGAAAGGAATGTATATCACCTCATTGTATTTGCTTTATTTGTGAAGATTAGCACTTTTTAGGCTCATTTATGCATAATACATCAGATGTGACCTGTTTAATCAATGCCAAAGTTCTACTGAATTAGTATCTCTGTGCAAGTTTCAAACACAAAGGCTTTTGACTGTTCATGGAAAAATTCAGACACCTTTTCTCTTGTTCACTGTGTAAAAGCTGCTACTGTACTGTGGTGCCAAAACTCAAAGTTAGACTGCCGTGAATAATACATGCCAAGCAGTTCAACCCAGTCCATTACATCTCTCAGACAGCACTCATGTCCCACCACATAGCACCTCATATATCCCTATTTATCACATGCTTGTTTTTCTGAGAGAAGGAGAGTCCCCTCTGCATGGGAACCGGCCTTAGGTACAGACACAGCCACGTGGCAGTTCTCCCTACCCACACACTTAACAAAAGCCACTTCTCTGCCTCCATTTCAGTTTTCACCCAGTTTTAATATCACTTAGGAATTGCATGACTTGGTCATGAAGAGACGTGTTCTCTTACCTTGACTTTAAGGAATTAATTAGAATGTCATATTGAAAAGGTTTCAAGAAATCACTATGTAAGACTTCCAACTTGCTGTGCATTTTCAAGACCAAGCACCGTAGGAGACTGGCTGAGCACCAGTGACCTTCTTCAGCCAAAGAAGGGAATTGTAGGTTGTGAAGTTTACCAGTTGTTCTCCTCCTGTGATTTCTGAAAAAGGTAACATTTAGAGAAGACGAAATAGAAGGGATTTTGCCTTAAAATCTCTGTACCTTCTGAGCTTCAAACTCATATATCTAAGTATTGCTCCCTTCATACTTCAAACTCATCATGGACCTGTAATCTGATCCATCCAAGCACAGTAAAAATCATGTCTGTAGCCATGTGTGAACTACAACTTAAATTTGCATGCACATCTCATTGGGAGAAAAAGGATTTTCCTGTTAGAAACACAAACTACTTGATTTCAAGAAGCCAGAGACAAGTGATCATGTGTTTTGGAGGGCAGCTAGAGTCTGATCTACCAACCAGATCCAAAACTGGCAAGTAAACTCAAAGTTTAGAAGAGGCCAACAAAACAGAAATGGCTAAGCATTGATATAACCAAATTTTACACAAGCAGAAAATCACTTAAGGCTTAAAATTAATATTTAGTCATTGAAATCCTTCTCTGAATTCTGGAACTTTCTGGGGCTCTTGTAAAACCCAATCTGACAGGCCAGGGCACTTAGACCTTGAAAACTAGATTCAGGATTTTGTGGCTTAAGATCCTCAGTCCGCCTCTCGAGCAGCACATGTGAGCTCTACAGCAGAAAAGGCAAAGATTGACATTCTCTCTGGGTTTACACCCATACCAGCCTGCTGACTTCTGTGTGGCTTGGCAGGTGCAAACAAGAAGAGAGTTTATCTTTTGCTTTTTATTTCTAGAGTTCCCAAAGCTTTTTTGTTGGTTTAGACCAAGAAAAATATTCACATTTAAAGAAAGAAAAAGACTTTAATAATTTTTATTCTCTTTACTGTTACAAAACCGTTACATAAATGACTCATGTAAATCATAACTTGAAACTTTGAAATTGATAGAATTGAAGATCTAGATCTTTAGTATGGCTTTTTGTGCCATACAAAATAAAATTTCTTCCAACTCGTAATGTTTGGTCCGATTCTTAAAAACATTTTTGACTTTGATATCACTGGCACCAAGTCTGGGTAGTCTTTTCCTGGTAACAGTTTTTCCATAACATAAATATGAATTTATGAGAATTTTGTGAGAGTGGTATAAAAGGAGAAATAGAAGAAGAAGTTGGTGCAATAAATGATGCTACACACAGTCTGGCATGACTTACAGAGATGACAGTGCTGGAGATTGCCAACCTGAACAAGCAGCCTCAATGAAGAGAGGAGCAGCAGCAGCATTCCTCACTGAGGTACCTGCACAAAAGTTTACAGGTACCAGGCTGAGGTTAATGCAGTGGCAGGGCACCTGTCCTCCCCTTTTCCAGGTGTGTTAGCATTTATGGAACACTTAGAGTTTGGGAGGAAATAGTCAAGAGGTCTCTGTTCCAGCTAGGTCTTTCCCATCCCTCTTTAAATCTGTGGAACTCTTCATATTTAGAAATGCTTTTTTTCTTTGACTAAATACAGCCTCTGGGGGGGAAAAAAAGCTTTTACAGAAAATGGTAATGAACTTCTAGAAAATGTGGGTTTCATGGGGAAAATAAATCTTTCATAAATAAAAAATCCTATTTAAGCTGTCATTGTAGTAGTACTTGTTAAACTGGGAGAAGATACAGAAAATTCTCAAACATATTGATATAATTTAAAAACAAGCAGAAAGGAACAGAAAGGGAACCAATTCACTTTTAACTTTCATAAAAAAACCCGACTTCAAGAACACTGTAGATGTTCATGAAAATAGATTTTCATTTACTATCAGCTCTAGAGGTGATATAACCATATACTTATTCTCTTTTGAGTCTCACATAATCTACTAATCCACATTTCAAAAAAAAAATGAAATGACAAAATGCATTCATAAACACAAGTGCCAATATGTATGTGTCTGAAAAAAGCTAGTAATTTAAGACTCTTTAGACTCTTAAGTGTTCCCCAAAGAATGTTATTAAAAACTGCTGCAAGAAAAATAATGCTAGTAAACACCTTTATGATGAAATAATTGTGTGGAAAGCATGGTCACATAAGAACATGGACCTACAGCCAAGGACAACTGCTTTACTATGCTTAATTATTTATGAAACATGAGGTGTCAGTTTTATGTGGTTTTGCTAAGACTGGTGAGGATTTTTTTTTAAAAAAATTATTCCTACAAGGCTAATGGATTAGAATATATTTTGCCTCAGACTGCATTCCATAACACATATTTTATACAGAGGATATATGATGTATTCAAGGCTCACTTTCCCCATGAATTGATGGATCAACAAACAACTCCCTATTGTGTAAGATACTGGTGTCTGGTTGCATTTAAGAAAAGATTATTTGCTCAGAGCATTGTGAAGTTATGGGAGGAGGAGGTACACTAGGCAAGGAATCCTTTTGTGATGATTCAAGAAAACAGACAATCACCAAACCAAAGGCTTGCCAGGCATGGAAGTTCACAGGTTATTGGTTCAGAGCCTGCAGTGCACTTCAAGTCATCTCCTACACAGAATACAACTCAAAACAGGATCATGCTCAAAACACAGTAATTTGAAGGATAAAAGTGGCCTTTTATACTTTTGTGGATCAAGCTCAGCCTAGGAATATAAGCCCTTGAACCAATGTTGTTTAATGGGCATTCTGTACTTGCCTTGGATGAGTAGGGAGACCCAAAGACAGGCCTTGTAATTTCTGCAAAATCCCTCATGCTGTGCTGTTCTCAAGCCTCAGGGCTCTCTACTGTAATTATCAAAACTGACCCACACACTCTAGCAGGCTGCTAACCCTTCCACTGCCATGGCACAGATACTGGAAGCCCTTGTGGTACCTGGTTCTGATATAAACCGTAAAGCAGGGCTGACTGCCTGTAAACCCAGGAGCCAGCAGGTTGAGAGAACAGTGTCTAGGAGAATATTCACTGTCAAGCATTCATCCAGACCTGAGCTCTACATTACCAGGTGGATCTGCACAACTGACTTGCTTCCACAAATGAATTTGGTATCTGCCAAGCATGCGCATTCACTCTGCAGCTGCCAATCACACAGGGTACAGATGATGGTGACCACACAGGGAGGCTCAGGAGCCCCTTTCCCAGTCCAGCCTTACCTCTGAAGGAGGCCCTTTTCATGACCTAACCACTCACTTCTCCTCTGGCACACATCACTCCTCCTTCCTTCCTGTGACCTCTGGCTGCACTTGCTCCCCTAAGATGGACAAGGGACTGCATTTACTTGAATTAGACATGCAGGTAAATTCCTGGAGCAGACTCAGCAGACTCACACAGCTAAATTTGCTGCAAGCTTCTCAGCTCTCCCTACTTCAGCAGTGCCCTATTTTAGTTTTCAGCTGTTGGCTCAAAGGGAGCAGCAGAAGAAAGCTCAGGTCGTGTGATCTCCTGTGAGTGGGATGCTGAAAACAAGCCTAAGTGAGCAGTAACAGGCACTGATTGCCTGCAAAGGGGACTGTGCAATGGCAGCAAGCTGCCCAGCAATTGGACTCCTCTCTATAGGAGACAAACTTTTTGGGGGGAAGAGAAATACACAGACTTCCAAGCCTGGCCATGCCTGAGGAAAAGCAGAGTCCTGCTGACCCCAAGGAGCGACCCCTGCAAGCTGTAGAGCACCACCTACTTCTGGACCAGTAAAGTAAAGAGTACTCCATCCTCCGATAGTCTTCTAAAACTGTAAATCACTTTTCTCTCTCAAAGTCATTTCAGAGCTATTGTGTAATACAGAGGGAGGAAAAAAACCCCTTTTCTTTTCCTAAAAAGAAGGCTTTCGCACCACCTACAACCCAGGATTAAACTTCAGAGGCAGTTACACAAAGAAAAGGATTTCTGTAAAGAAATCAATCAATCATTCGTCAAGTGTGGGTTCAGCACCTCTGAAAACCAGGCCGTTTCTCAGGTACACGAAGATATCTTTATTTAAACCACCCTCAAACTGTTTCACTCAAATCTCAGAAAACTGTGACCTAAATGCCTTTAAAGAGCTTAGATTTCAATACTAGCCTCTTTGGGGATGAAACCACTGCTCCTCAGTATCTCCAGCTCACCTTTCCTTTCAAATTCCATGTGAAGCAGGGAAAACCACAGCCCATGGACAAGCCAGACAGCTCTCACTGCATTAACTGCACCAGGGGCTACAGGGCTTTGTGTTACATATAGCCATCTTACAGGTTTCATATTGGAAGCTTTCAGAAATCTAAATACTCAGAAAAAGGGCCTTTGACATACTGCCCTCTGTCCTCCACTTTTGTTAACCTTCCTCTTTTTTACATACTGTAAAGCCTGTTCTTATAATTTACTGTCTGTAACAAAGTAATCCAAGTAAGATTGGTATTTCTAAGCTTTTAAGACATTTCATTGCTTTATAGGCATGGTCAGAGCTCCTGAAAAGTCAGACCCCACTTTTATCGATATTTTGGGGTTTTTTTTATTGTATGTACACAAGCAGAGTAGGTGGGACTTATCAATCAACACCTGCAGTACATTGTGAGTAACTGAAGATAACACCACCTTACCTGGAATGACTTCAATCCTTTGCAATAAAGATATTCAAACTCTTAAATGCTTAATGGTACGCTGAGGCAAACAGTGCATGGAAATAATTTTATGGTTCAGATCAAAGGATCAAATCAAAGCATATCAACAATTTCAATACACGTTATTTAGAAGTCTCTGTCACACCAGATGGTCTTAAATCAGGGAAAGCGCTATAAACCAAGAGGTAAAACTAGTGCTATCATAGGCACACCTAAAGTGCAGCTCCAGCTCCCACCTGAGGCAGGGCAAGGCCAGGCCTGAGCAGGGAAGTAGGAGGATGCTCCCATGAGCACTGGACAGTGCTTCATGGTGCCCTCATTCACCTCAGGGTGCAAAGGAACCTGCAGTCGGCTGCAAAAGCAGCTCTGGAAAACACCTGCAAGTCCCCTTCCAGTGGACCACAGCCCCTTCAGGTGGCTTTGCACCTCATTGCTCTCCCAGCAGCAGCCAACCTGTGTGTGTGAATCCTGTCTCAAGCCTGATGCTTGTGGGAAAGCCACACTGGCACTGCCCTGCCCAGAGCCTGTTACTTGACTGGGGCTGCATCCAGGAGAGACAGCCTTTCAGCAGGTGCATGAGTTGCCCAACATCAGACAGCTTTGAGCAGATGGTGATGTGCTCTGCTTCATCCCCATGCAGAAAAAACATTTTTATTATCAGGCATGGAGTGTTTGGACTCTCAATATCTGCTGCTCTTTGCTCGGGGCTGCTGACAGAGGTATCACTGGAGGGCTGTGATTTACCACCTTCGTATTTATTTACATTTGTGTCTCAAGAAAAGTGGCAATTTGCCAGATTTGAAAGTGCTTAATCAGATCTGATGGGCAGATTAATTAGTGCATGTCACAGCACTAGTTGTCTTCCAGAAACATTACCTTTTCTTTTTTTCTTTTTTTTTGTCAAGGTAAAGCAGGAGGAGGTCAATGCCATCAGCATGTTTTACATTGTGCTAGTTTAAGTCTTTGTGGGTTTATTTCATTTCCTCTGAGTAAATGACCTTTGCTTATATTTCTATCATGACAGTGTACTCCAAATAAAAAAGTGCAGGCACTCACAAAAACTGCAAAGTACAAAGACAAAAATCTTTATCTCTCCCTTCCATCCATACTGCTCATAATAATCCTCTTCTCCCTTCCCCTCCTCCCCCCATGATAGTTACTGTCCCTCCAGTATGATCCTCTTGGTATCTTTCCATCTTTGAAAAAAGGTGGTTTGGACTATGAAGCATTTTCATTACACATACACACACGCATATTTATACAGACATTTATTTTTATATATACATATAAACAAATCTATAAGTGCAGAGAGATGGAGGCAGACACTGTATTTGGCTAAATGTTACAGCAGGCTGAACAATTATAAACTCAGATGGATTATTCTTAATTTTCACCACCCTGACCGAAATTTGAATGCGGCCAATTATGTACAGACTGATAAACCAGAGAACATAGAGATTAATTTTTTATGGCTACAGAACCATTTGCACTCCATAACCTTGGGAGTGACACACTGCTGATAATCAGGGATACACGTTGTTGTCATGCCACCATGGTAAACGTGAAAGGACCTTTTACATCTGTCGTGCCACAGAAGGCAGGAGTGGCATATGGAGAGCCAAACCTCCCCAGGACACCCTTACTTACACCAGGGACCACATTACTTTTTGAACAAATGAGAAAAAAATATTTGTCCCTTTTTTCCTTTACAAAAAGGAGTTAATCGGGACTTCAGAAAGCAGAGGAGGGCACAGCTAGTACAGGGATCATACACAGTCACAGCACCAGGGCTCCAACCCTGCCCCAAGGAATATCCTCACCACTTACCCACGGCATTGCAGAGGACAGGGCTTGGCCCTTGTCATTTCCCTACCACAGAGCACTGACATAAACAAAACATTCCTTTACAACTTCTGGACACTATCAGCAGACATAAGGCACAAGACACACAACCAGCCAAGATACTGGGAGGTGAGCAGATCCAGCAGTTTGCTATGAAGATTATCTAACTCTATCCATTCAAACTTTTTTAAACTAGGCTTATTTTCCTTTCCTCTGGCACTCAGATTTATCACAGTATTAAGGGGAGAAGGAAACAGTCTCCAAGTATTGTCAAGTATCCAAAGCCACGTGTCCCCACAGGATCTTGCAGGTAGCTGTGACCTGCATTGTCCTTCACCCACTGCCTTCCAGAAGTTGCCCTGCAGTGAGCAGGAGGCTCCTGACTGCCCTGAGTAGGAAGGTTAGGTTAAAAGAGGGAAAAACATTTACAAACATGTCCAGTGAAGAAAGAGACTGGGTATGGCCCAAAGCAATACAGTTAAGCTCTTCAGGAAGGATATAAATTGATTGATTTATTTTTCCCTTCCTTTCTTTTTTCTTTTATGTATCCTCACTCTCACACACACATCCTGAGAAAAAGGAAAAAAACCCTTCCACAAAATGAATGACCATAGCTCTAGAGCCAAACCCCTATTCAATAAAACAAGCAGAGAATGTGTTTTTACATTTCCCTATTTACTCTGACTCATTTTATTAAGTAAGTTGAAGATGATTATTTTTATGCCCTTTTATGACCACATTTCCAATACACGTGGCACCCTGTAAATCCTACCAGTACTGCACCCCACCCAGGGCTGTGCTCCAGCTTCCCATACATTCTGAAATTACATTAGTGAGGCTTGGTACTGCCACTGCAGGTCAGGCTATGCCAGTGTTTCCACTCAAACCCTCTTCTGGATGGGTGTTCCAGATTTGAATTTAGCTGGGCTTTGCTTCACACAGTGGGACAAATTCACTTCCCTCCATATTATTAAAGGGAGCAAACTCCTACAAAAACATATTGCCTGATTTTGATTAAATGAAGATGAAGGAGTTGAGAGGGAGAAGCCCTGCCTTTTGTTTGAACATATATTTGTCTTTAATTATCTCCAAGTATCCCACTGCAGTGGGACAGGTGGTTACAAGATGCTAACTTTTCTCCAGCAACATCCCTCATACATGTTCAGTTTCCCACTGCTAAAGCCGATGGCACAGATTATTCCAGGGCCACCTCTTCTTTTTGCAACTGTAATTTATAACCACAAAACTTGCACCTGTAATTTTAAACCCACGTTTGAACTGTGGGCAGAAGTCAACTCACCCCTGTCTGTCATTGCCTTTGTGTGCAGCCAAGTCACAGAATAGGCAGCCACATCCTCTCAACAGAGGGGAAAAAACATTGCAGTTACAGCTGGCAAGATGCGCCCTGCCCCATTCAAAGGAAAGCAAGTTCTCAGCTATTTTCAGTGTCAGTGAAGCTTCTTAGTTCTCTGGTTAGGAGGGAAACCTTCCAAGAAGGGATGTAAGGACAGACTGCTGGCTCAAGCTGCTGGAATGCTCCAACAATAGTGAGGAGAGATTTAAGATGCTGCCTTTAATCAAAAGGGAGTGTTTAGGCTGCAGCTTAATGGTGACAATGTGAATGTCAACATTGTTAACAGTTTCACTGCTGATCTGATTAGCAGGAAAACCCAGTTAGTCCAGGGCTGTGGGCAATTTGAGTAGTTTCCCACCCCTTCACACCCACTCCATCACTTGAATCTAACTTAAAAGAACTGTTAACTTTTATATAAGCCAGATATTTCATAGGCTCGTTCCTTCCCAGCAGCAGCTGTTATATATTTATTTTCAAATAATAAAAAAAAAAAATAGCTTAAGCAGTCACATCCATAGTAAGTTTCTCTAGGCAGGGCCCATCTTTATGTTCTGAGCTTGTACAGCATCTGATTCAATCTGGAAAATAATAATAAGTAACAACAGTGTAAAAGATTGCTGTAGAATGAGCTGACACAATGATCTACTTCAGAGGAGCCTAAATACATTTCCAGTCCCAAACACTGGGCTTCTTAGCACTGCGTGAGAACACCCTATAGCTCCTTGTCACTATTACAGGTCTGACTCCACAAGGCATATTCTTACAAGAAATTTTCTTTGAAGAATGAATAACTCCATTCCTGGCATAATACTGCCAGAGCAGGCTCCAGCCTGCTACCACAGGATGCTCTTTAGTTTTACCAGGCCAAGCTGCCCATTATGAAATTCACCTTCCACTAACACATACCTGCACGTATATATAGCAACACTCTAAATCAGCTATTGGGGTTATAATGTCACATTACCCAGCACAAACCTTGCATCTCAAAGAGATCACTGTTCCAGAGTTTTAAAAGCTGGGTCTCTGTTTCTCTCACAGCTGTAGATTGCAGATGTGATGGCAGTAATGCACAAGAAGCAAATCCCTATTCCACTTCATTGGCACCCCAAGAGCTCAATGTATCCACAGAATTGGTACTGTACCAAACTCAGCTGTCAGGAGAAGCTGGGCTTGCACTTGAGTAATTAATAATTTTTTGTGGCCTATATAAATTCTAACTAGCATTTTATTTTGACCACTCTGAACTAAGGCGAGAACAGCCCTTCTGACTGACATCTTGCATAGGACAAACCATTTTCCTGCTTCGGGGTACATGGTTTTGGTTTGCATTGTTCTATGATAGCAATTCCCAGTGACTTCAGTGCAAATCATGCATGAAAACAGAATAATTAATCCCCAGAGGCAGTATTTTAAAAGCTACATTTTAATTTGGAGGCAATTCTTTGGTACAAGAAAATCACTGATGCCTGATCAACAAGTGCCTTAAATGCTTCAAGACATCACACATATGTATGTATGTATGATAAATAAATTGAAAATGAAGAATGAAAGTACATGTCAATGTTTTACAAATAAAAACCTTAGAGGGATGTTACAGACTTCAGTTCAGGAAGTACATGGAGATTAGCAAATACAGCCACCTATTCTCTATATAGCAAGGGGTTCTCCAGCATCTCCAACTGATGCTAGTCACAAACTACCCTGCAACAAACTTAAAATCACATAGCAAAAGGAATAAATCTCCTAACTATAAAAAGTCCTAAGACAGAAAAAGAGTTAAAGAAGTTCTCTATGCAGATACTGAATAAACTCTCTGCTCTACAGAGAGTACAAAAATGAAAACCTAACTTAGGTGAAAAACCCTGCCCTGGACTCAAACCAGCAATCATTTTAGTACTCTGAGCACTAACAGGAGTGTTTGGTAGTGCTTGCAGGGATACACAGGATCAAGAACTGCAGAGTTAAAATGGCAAATGAAAGGAAACCAAGTGTCCAAAAACTCTGGGCATACCCTGCTCCAACTCAGAACTGTAAAGCTGTACAGTACTCATACCAGGCAACAACCATATGATTAGTAGCTGTGATCTCTCAGTCAATGAATATTGATTTTAAAGATGTATTAGCCTGGTGTTCATTGGAGCTTTTTTGCTTGATCCCATTGTCCTCTTCATTTTTTTGCCCTGAAGCAACCAAGGCAAACCAATGATTTGTTTCATTTGCATGCTCCTGTGTCTCAGAAAATGTTTCTGAATTCTACACAGAAAAGATGGCAAGATTTTAAACAGAGGGAAAGGAAAGCCCTGGCCCACCAGCATCATGCAGAACAGAATGATGAACTGTAATTTAGGAAGGAAAAAGTCTTTGATGGGTTTTAGCAAACACAGATTTGCTTGTACTGCTCACAAAATTCATCCTACATCCTAAGAAAACCAGCACATTTAGAAGGAACCTCTGTCATCATAGAAAAAGCAAATCAGTGCAGAAAAGGGCTGAGACTGTGCCAGTAGTAAGGCTTGGAGCCACCACAGACCTGCAAGCACCCGTGGCAGCAGGCACCTCATAGAAAAGAGTGCAGTGGAGACCTGAAATAAGGAAGGAAAACAAGGGCAGCTTCCACTGCTGTTAGAAAGTGTGTGTCCATTATCATATTGCACTAACATGACACAGGATGTGAACTCAGAAAAACCTGCCTACCAAGCAACTCAGACAAACTTACCACACTCCACATGCATGGGACATTAATTTAATAGGTAATAAACTGCTGTAAATTAAATACATGGTTTTCTTATTACCAGGTTTGCACTAAAGCATTACCCTCCCCATCACTATCAGCAGCAGGAAATCTATCATTATTTAGTAGTAGCACAATCTACCTCAGTAAAAGGCAAACAAAAGCCAAAAGGTACATCTCATTTAATGGGAAGACTTACTGCTGTGGGAGGAATAGGGCACTTGAGGTGCAGAAGTGATTAGGCTGCCAGTATGGTACCAGTGGAGATGGTAACAGCACTGGTAGGCAGCTGCTGCTCCCATTGCCAATGGATGTTGTTTACGGAATGGAGTTTCCTCCCAGGGAGTTCTGATAAAATGATTTTCCACTGGAAAACGGGATGAGAGTATTTGCTCATTTTAAATACACTGAATAGTCATTAAATGGCATGATTGTTTCTGGTGATCTAGACCAGACTGAAATCAGTGTCCTGGAAACAAGCTAATCTGTGCCACTTGACCAACCTCAAGAAATACCAATCCTTCCTTAAAAAGAAACCACAAAATAAAAAGTAATTTGAATGACACAACAGTGAGAAATGGAAAGCACAGCAATTCGGACATCAGATGGAACAAACCCATATAGATACTCAGACTTTTCCAAATAGCTCTACAAATAAAATTATTTTTTTCCTTGGGTACATTGGTGTTGAACTTGAGCATTCACTTGCTCCCTCTGCCTTGTTTGGCTGTACTGTTCAACCGGACACCCCAATCTGCCCTGGGACTGCAGGGGTCATCAGGAAGATCACTCTATCATGTGATCTTCCAGAGGACCAGGTAGAAAATATACACAAACACACACTGAATCTCTCACAGAGGTTCAGTGCATTGTAATGAAGATCAAGGACACCCTGATTACAGCAGCAGAGTGATACTGAACATCTGTTAATGCTGGAGAAGGTACTTCAAAGAATGAGGACAGCTGGACTTCACATAAAATGGAATTGCTAAGTGCTTGTGCGTGAGGCTGCGAGTGGGGCACACGGGCTCCTGACAGTCGGACCAGAAATGGACCCACCCTGCCTCAGACAAGGTGACTCCACAGGGAGAATGACAGAAACCCTTCTCACATCAGGCCAACAACCCCCACCCCACCTGCTCTGCTCTCCCCAGGGGACCGCTCCCTGGGACATCAGCGTCTGCCTGGGCAGTATTTAAGTTTTCCCCATTCCCATTTTCTGCTGTGGAAACTTGGTGTCCTCCCCTCCTTCCTCCTCATTCATGAAAAATTGTTCAGCCTGGGGATCAGCTGCATTTCTGTATTTGACACTGTATGTAGCTGGAAACTGAAATTCACACCTTCCTCTTCACCCCTCCAAGCCTGAAAAAATTTGGATTTTCTTATAGGTTAAAAACTATTTTCACTTCAGTTTAGCACTAATGAAATCATTCATAACTATACTGCTAAATCCTTTTCTTTCAGAAATATAGGGGGAAAAAACCCAAAAACCCTAAGGCAGACCAGACCTCAACATTTACATTTCATGAAAAAATCCAATCTGATTTTGAAGTTTGGCTTTGTTGTCAGTCAGAAAATAAAATATAAAAATAAAAACAATTTCTGTGTCTAACATTGCTGTTGATAATGTTTTCAAAATATTTTGTCTCAAAAGTGGCAAAATAAATACCAAATTTTCAGTGTTTCCTGTAAAATAAATTTAAACTCTATGTGCTTTTATGAGTCAACCTTATTGTGAATGAACAGGTAGAGGAAGTGAGTTGTGAAATAAAAGGCTGGTATGAGGAATCACAAAAAATACTGGAAACCAGACAAAATTACCCAGAATTAAACGGCCCCATTTAACTCAAGTTTTTCTATAAACTTTATATCAAATATTTATTCAAATGACAATTTCACACAGAAAGAAAATGGCTTTGTCAAAATCACTTTTCTGAGTTTTGAAAACAATTCTCTTAAAGCCTGTTATTTGAGCAGAGTCAAAACAAAATTGTTTTGTCAAACATGGTGGGAGGGGGGGGGAGAAAAAAAATCAACATTTTTTTACCTCACAAATACTAACAGTTTACGGGCTCTCATGAAATGCTTTGAAACTATGGGAAAATGTGGGCCACCTTCAGTTTAAAGTCTAAAATGTGCTGTTAGCCCATGCTATCCAGCTAACCCACTGCAGCCAGCTCTGACCCCAGCCATCCTCTCATCCACACCATGGAAGGGGAACACTTTACAACCGAGCTGTTCTCGAGCTTCCCTGGGAATGCTCGCAGCACTGCCGATCATCCCAGCTCTAGTGCTGCTACTCATGCTCAAAACAGCGCTCTTTTCTCTAAATCTTCCCCTTTTGTCTTCTTAAATATTCATCCTTGGAGAAAAAAGAAATCCAACCGATCCTTACCCTGTGGAAGACGAAATGCTTTCGTATTTAAGCTATTTTTGGTTAAAATTGTAAGATCTTTTGTACATGGCAGTTCATGTTTCATTTTGTTCATGGCAGTACGCATTCAAACTAAAAAAAAAAAAAAAAATGTTGAAGTGGACGCACAGTGAAAAGGGAAAATAAAGAAAGAGAAGGAATTATGTTTACTGAAAATAAGTTATCGATAAGGAGCACGGAGCACTTGCACTTTTAAAGCAGGATGGAGTCAGATGCAAATAAATTGGCAAAGCTTATTCTGAAAAAGGGCAACCCCAGCATGCTTGCTGAGGCTGTCAGCGCTCCCTGGCCTGTGCACAGCCGGCAGCTTGGGCTGGAGCACAGGGCTGAGCCGTGGGGTTTGCCAGGAGGTTGTGGGGAGCTGCGCTGCCACACAGGGCCTTCCCGCTCTCTGCGGCACAGCTACAGGGACGTGCTGCAATCTGCGCCACAGAGCCTTTTGTCTGGTCGCTCTCCTTCAGAGCAACTGTGGCTGCCTCCTCATTCCAGCTCAGGAGCTTGAAGTGATTATAACTTCCTCTAGAAACTTAACTCTCTGACTTTCTGATTTTTAACACCCAAATGGAACACAAATTCATATTATAAGAGTAGCAGAGATTAAATAAGGCAGAATTCATTAATGTGCCAAAAATATGTGCCAATGTGTCTCCAACTAGTTAAAAGACAAATACACAGATTGATTTTTTTTTTCCTCCCAGTACATCCCACATTGCCTATTTCCTAAAACCTTCTGTCAAATGCATAATCGACTGCTATGCCTTCAAAAATAGCACTTTTTTATAATCATTCATCTAGATATTTGGGAGTAGATGTCACACTGTCTGTCATGCCCATGCAAGACTGGGACACGGAAGGCATGGGCATCTCTGCAGAGAACCTGGGCAGGCACCTTGTGCTACCACAGCCTGAGTGGGACAGGGCAGCAGGTGGGAAAAGTTGGCTGAGGGCACATGGCAGGAAGGGCACCACAGGCTATGCTGGTTGCAAAGCAGGCATCTGCAGCCTCCGGTTCCCCACTTCTTGGCAGGTGGGGAACCAAAGCACACATGTCTTCTCAGGTCTCTGCACCTATAACCAATTCCCCAGAAGCCCTGGAGAGTGGCAGGACCAATACAAAGGAAAAATATCCCACCAGAATGACTTCTTTCCCAGAGGAAAAACCAAGCAGAAGCAACTTTTCTTTATAGCTGCCAAAAGAGCATGCTAACTTTCCTGCAGAATATTTTAACACGCTATTTTGCAAAACCAGTCAGGTTGTCATTACCAGAAAAGGTTTCTCTGAACTGACAATCAGCACAGTACTATCTATTATATAGCCAGCAAAAGATTCCCATCTCTAAGAAAAAAAACAATTTTCAATTTTGCAGAGGGAAGAAAACCAACCCACACTAGCCTGTTTTACTCACAAGCTCAGTAAAAAAGAAATTCCCCTGTGCAAGGGGACCCACATGACAGCAAATCTAGAAAAGGATCTCCCAGTACTGCTTTTTTTTTTACAGTATTTGGTGAAGCTCAATCTTGTCCTGGGCTACCACTGCTTCCCAAATCCACAACTGCAGGTGGTCACTGAGATCCCAGGCTCTGCTGATGCCTAACCTCAGAGGAAATTTCCTACTTGGCTCTGTTGCACAGTATCCCTCCTCTTTCTGACAAGAAGACTTGACTCCAGCTCTTCAGAGCAGACACATTTCTGGACCGTACATTTTTATGCAAAACTAGCAGAGCAGTGTTTAACAACCTGCAAAGCAGAAGGGCCAGAAATGCAGAGATAACCCCAGGTTAGCTGAGCAGGAAACTCCTCCCAGTACAGTAGCTAGCAACTAGCAGTGATTTTTCTCCTGTAGTGCTATAAGAATTTACTGTAGATTTTATACTGCTACCTTGGGGGAGCTGCTTATTGTATCTCATTTCCATTTTTACACAGAAAATGTGGATTGTAAAATTTACTGCATCATACGTGGCGTTTAAACTCACAGCCATTAGACTCTTACAACTCTACTAATGCCACTTTTATAGGTGTTGGCCACAGTCCTAGTTTACCATTTCATCAAAGAAATAGATGCAGCTCCCATAGTGACCAGGATTTGTGATTTAAATAAATGGGGCTTAGGAAATCTCTGAATGAGTTTTCTTCTCAAAAAAGAACAGTTAATAGAAATTTAACAGAAAGAGATCGTTCCAAAAACAATTGGTAGGAACAATGCTGCTAAAGTGTAAATTACAAGGTGGTAGGCAGTAGGAAAAAAATGGTGCCCACATGTTTTGAAGCAGCATCAAAGAAACACTTAGCGGAAAACAAAAGAAGTAAGCTGAAGGACAGAAAGAAGAGCTCAGGACTTACTGAATTTGGCTTACTAACACAGAGAGCAATTCTATAGCATTGTACGGAGGTTTTGCGTATCTAAATTCAGATATGAGGTCAAAATAATCATGGCTCAGGGTCTGTTGCTCCTTTGGCATAGGCCAGGTTGGTTTAAACCCTTTCAGAGCTGTCAGGCTGAGCCACCTGGGACCTGTCCACTTGGCTCACCTGCTGCTGCAGACGCACAAAAGAGAGGAGACCCACAACACCCTCCCTTTGCTGGAGCTGGCTGCAGGAGTCATTGAAAGCCAGGCCTTGGGGAGCAGAGCACAACCACCAAAAAATGTCTCTTTTGTCAGCATTTAACTGTAAAGGAGAAGTGTGAAATGAAGTTCAGAGGCAGACATCATAGCTCAGCTGTGCTTTCTGGCTCTCTCCAAGTCCACACCAAGCTTTCCCTGCAAATCTCTAAATCCTCCTCCCTGAAGCACCAAGGTCCTTTCCATTCCCACAGAACTTCCTCTCTGTGCCCAGTATCCCAGTCAATGATGGGAAAAGGGCGCCTCTCTCAGCCCACATATTTGGAGACATTTCTGTTCATTTTTCTCTCCTAATCAGCCTCCCTGCCATCAGTTAGCATTGAGTGTCTGGAATAACAGGCAGACAGTATTAGTAAACCCTAGACTGCAAATCCTTGTGATCTCTAGAAACAGTGAGAAGAGGAGACTTGTTAAAAGGAGAAATTTTATAGCACAAAAAGGAGCATGTTTGAATCACCAGGTCAATTTTTGATTCTTTGACTGGCTTTATGAACCAGAAAAACCATAATAGCTTCCATAAACATTAAAATAGATAGAAGGAAAATTTATCAGATCCACCAGAGGAGATGCATCCAGTCAATCTGTTTAATGGAAAATATTGCCATCCCCAAAAAAAAACACCTGGTATGGTCATATATGCAAGTACGGAGTCTGACCAGATCACATTCTTAGACTTGCCTGACTTTTCAGTTGATTATTTAGACTCAGGGATCTGAGGTAGCTCCCTCCCATGGAAGGAACCCACTAGCTTTGGCAGAACAAGCAGCCTGTTGGGGTTGCATCTCCCTTTCCCTTGCATTCAAGCGAGTGATGGGAAAAGAGCTCTTTTCCTTTCCTTCATCTCACAACAGAGGCCTCCATCCAATCCCTGGCACAGCCACCTCCTTCCCAGGAGGGTTTTGGGCAGAAAGAACACAACCTCTCAACCTGGCCACCCTGGCCTGGGTTTGGGCAGTGTGTCATAGGCTTCTTCCATTCTTCCATTCAATTCTTCCATTTGAATCAGGCTGCCTCACGCCAGCTGGAGAGCAGCATCAGAGTGGGAAATACCTCTACAGACTGAGCTTCTCTGAACACCAAGCACAACACAAGCCTTTTGGCTCTCCTCAGAATTTACCTTGAAGCTTTTTACCTTGTCTGTAGGCTAAAGTGAGGGATAACACCAAACAGCTAAAGGAAGGAGTGATAAAAATGAATAAGCCATTGTTTCCACCACTGTTATGTTCTCTGGAGCTGCACCAGTGCTAGAACAAAGATGAAAAACTATCCAAGTTTTAAACAAAAGCCTGAGAAGCAATTGGGGCCAGTAGTCCAGGAGCAGCTGCCAGTGGAGAAAAATGCTTGTCTTGGAGCTGAGAGCTGTGACCCTGCAGTTAAGGTGAGCTCACGGTGCTGCACAAGGCCACTGCTCCTCTGGGCAGTGGGCAGAAGGGAAGGCAGTGCCATCAGAGGCAAGCACAGATGTGAAGAAGTAAAGACACCCTGTGCTAAGCAGAGGTTTCAGAGAATAAGAGAGGTCTTTCTGCAAATCCTGCATTGTCCATTTCTCAGCTGAACTTTGGAATCCACTGTCAACAGCCAGCATGAGCAACTCATCACTCTATCCAAAGCCCTTTCTTCCTATGGGTAAGAGATACACAGCAGAAAAACAGAGGGTCTCTGCCCCAGCAAGGGCTACTCCTGGTCTGGCCCACCCATCCCAGCAGCAGCAGCCTTCACCTCCTGCCCAGCCAGTGCAGGGATAAGTAACCCTACTTTGGCACACTCTGAAGTAGGTCCTGTCAGTTCCTCAATGATTATGTGGCTGCACTTCAATCCAGCTGCAAAGAAAGTATTTCTTGATAGACGTAAAAAAGGATGTGATTACACTCAAGACTCCAGGACACCGCCAGATTCTTATTCAAAAAGTTAATAAACATGCTTTTTAGTATCTGCCTTTTCTTTGAAAAAAGGGAGACAGAAAGCAAAAGAGAAAGGAGGGGTTTTTCTCTCACCAAAGCAGTGAAGCATTTTGACATTTTAACCTAAAGAAATTCTTGGTCTTCCCTCTCTCCTGCTGTGGGCAAAAAATATTTTCATAGGAAATAGCTGACTTTACAAAAAAATTTATTTTATTTACTTATTAATTTTAATAGTTTACTTTACAAAAAAGACACAAGCATGTTGATACTGACAATGGTCCTGGCAGAGACTGTTGGTGTGATGTTTTAGGTGCTCCCAGCCTTCCTTCCTAACCTGTGTCTGCTGTGTCTCCAAATCACTACATTTTGTCCATTGATGTCTCTTCACCTATGTCACTTTTGGTGCTTTTTGCATCCTCTCAGTCACACCACTGCTGCTGCTTCTTTCTTTGCAGATGCTGTCCCAGTGAAAGACCTTCTAGCTGGGGAAACACTTTCAGCTGCAGAAACTAAAGCTGTCCCCTGCCTGTAAAAGTAATTTGACAGATCTTGACCCTTTTTGTGCTGTCAAAACTATCACGCTCTGAGTATGACAACAGTCCTGAGCCCCAGGAGCCAAAGAAATAGAAGCAGTTTCTTCTTCTCATCTGTAATCCTGGGGGGACTGACAGACTTGTATTTCCACCCACCCTGACAAATTTCTTCTGTATGTGTTTTTCTACGTAGTTGGTGGGTTGTTTTGGTTTTTTTTTTCCTTTGGGTTTGGTTGGGTGGATATTTTTTGTTGTCATTGTTTTTGTTGAGGGGTTGCGGAGTTTCTTGGTTGGGTTTTTGTTTGTTTGTGCTTTCCCCAAAAACCCTAATGTACTTCTGTTTGGTGCTGGAAAACAAGCCCCTACCATGGCTGAATCTCTGGGCACAGGGGAACTGTCAAACACGTTCATTCATAAGCCCTGAGTCCTCCACTAAGTGAGCCATTAAGAGGTCAGCGAAGGTGCTGGAATGTGTGTTTAAGGCAAATGGCTTGGCACGCGAATGCCTCTCACCTCTGTACACCAGGCAGCTCAGAGAATTTCCCTCCAGCAACTCCTGGCAGCACAGGGTGCTCATTAGCCAGGGAAAACGGAGAAGGGCATCCCTCCCACGGGTAACTTCTCCAGGTGCCATTGCTGGCCCAGGGAGGAGGTAGTGCCCCTTCCCCAAGGGCAGAGTAATAGAGGCTTACTAAGTAGCTGAGGATTCCAGGACTAAAGTGGGAGGCAGTCAGCCAGGAAAAGGTGAGATAAATTTCTTTCAAGAACAGCTACCGGGGGCTTCCATGAGCCACAAAACAGGCAGAAATTTTGCTAGTCATTTCAGCTAAAAGCTACTGTATTCTAGAAGTGGTCCTGAGAAGAACGGGGAAATTTTTTGAATAGTTAATCCAGGCACTCTGAACATAGGAGAAATTAATGACCCAGTAGTACTGTCAGTCAGAGAGATGAGCATAAGTTCTTAGACCTTACCAGCAGTTCATCTTCCTTCCCCTGAGTATAAACAGTCTCTTTGCATTACATCACATGAAAGAAGTCCAGGATGTACTCTTAGCTGTAAGTAGTTCACTTATCTGTGATAGTTTGTAATAAGGGCCACTAACATTCCCTGGGATATTTTTCTATACAACTCAATTTACAAGCAGAGCTTCAATTTGTGAGTCATCTGAATCTTGAGTATTACACAGATGTGTTTGCCAAATAGTTTAAGGAAAGAATCTTTGACCCAGGGGATGCCATCTGACAGTGACAACTCTTGCTGTGCAGTGCCTTAGAGCAGCCACATAGCACTGATGGCTTCTACTGGCACACCTAAATGGTTCCTGCTCTATCTGGGAGAAACTGCAGAGACAGTTTGGGGCTTTTTTTTTTTTTTTCCAAGAGATAAATAAAAATTCACCTAGTCAGAAATTATGAAATTGCACCAGTGTTATCTATTTGTATGAAGTCATAAACAGGTTGGAGGATTTCTGCATTTTCAGGTTTTGAGTAGCTGTTTAAAACATTGCAATCCTTACAAAACCCAAAATAATCTATAAACAAAGCAGAAATGTAATTCTAGCTGTTGGAGTATTTTTTTTTAATTCAATCTAAGCTCTTTCAGAAATTCATAATATTATGGAAAGACAAATTATATTTTTACCTATATACAGACATGTGTGCATGTAGACTTGCACACTACTATGAAGTACACCAACCTGAGCAACACACTGGGGGTCCTGTGTAATGAAATATCCTAGACATTTCAAAAAATTATAGTTGACAATCTCCTAACTCAATAAAAATAAAATCCAGCAGGGGGGAATTCTATACCAGATCTTATTTTGACAGATAAAGAAGAACCGATCACCAAACTAAAAATTAGTGGTAGCTTACATACAAGTGATTGTGACTTGATTGCATATATATGCAAACAGAATAAAGTCCAAACTAGTAAGCTATACACATGGCAGTTTAGGAAGACAATTTTACAAAGCTGAAAACAATTATGGACCAAATCAGTTAGGAAAATGGATTTAAATAGAAAAACATGAATAATAACTGGGAGCTGCCTAAGAACGTATTACTAGATGCCCAAAAGCCACAATCAACAAAAAAAGGCCATATTGGTTAGGAACCTCAACCTGGCTCAGGGGAAGTCAGAGCAACCAGAATAAATGAAATGTCAAAATAGAAATGTACAAAAAAGTGGTAAGCAATAAATAAAAATAAAAACTTAAGGATTATAGAAAAATTATTAGTGCCCAAGATAATAGACAAGGAGGACACACCAAAATAGAATTGTACAAAAAAGTGGTAAATAACAAATAAAAAACTAGGACCTATAGAAAAATGATAAGTGCAGAAGAGAATATACAAGGAGGACAATAGAGAATTCTAGGTGTATTGCAAAAAAACTCACTAAACATCACTATCTGGGAACAGTAGGCAGATCTGTCAAAGTTATCCAGAAAATATTTAACTGGCAAATACATATTTAGATTCTGTACAGAGGGGACAAAAGTCAAGCAGCTGCTACGGTTGAATTTTTTAAACCAATTTAATGTCAAAAATTCTCACTGATGAATTTTCAAAGTAAAGATCAGGGCTCTTTGAAAAACTAAAGCTGATGTTGGGACATGACCAAGTCAATGAAACAAAAGTAATGTCAAGCCAATGCATTGGGAAGAGAAATGGAAGGGCCCAAGCAGATACTAACTAACAGAAAAATAATCATGCCAGGTAGAAAAATGGAAGAGCAGATGCAGGATTCAATCAATTAAAAATTAAAGGAAGGTAATATAACTAATACTGAGCAGTAAAGGTTTATGGAAAACAGAGCTCCTCAAACTAATTTGACATATTTTCTCTAAATAAAATTACTGTTGCCAATAAATGTAATAGTACTGAGGTAATAGATATCTATTTCTACGAAGACAGTGGACTGCATGACATTTTGATTAAGATACCAGCACAACACACAAAATAAGTCAGCTTGGCACATATTAATGCTTTAAGAATGATGAACTGACAAATCACAATATATGGAAAGGAAGATCTCACTAAGCAGATGTGGCCCTAACAGCTTTCAACCCCACACTCTGCTTTTCATAGGCCTGGTAGAAAACCCATCATTAGTCATAAAGGACATTGATGATGCAAGTGAAAGAGTGGTAAGTAAGGGAGAGACCAATCTGGATTGCGCTTTGTAAATAGGATGCAAATACCAGCAAACACATGAGTTGTACTTCCTGGGCATGGGGAGAAGGCTACCTTTGACTCTAGGACATAATTACAGCATCTCAGTGGACAATCACCTGCACAGGAACTCTCACAGAGAGGGCGCAGACAGAAGAATGACCATCCTCCTCTATTCAGAAGCAGGGGCAGCACCAGGAGCAGCAGGAACCCTGAGGTACCCACTATTTTGGACCAGCTGCTGTTGGATAGCTGTGTGCTATCTGGTGTCCTGACTGAAGGTGTTGAAGAACTGAACAGATTTGTAGAAGAATTATAAAAATCACCAAAAAGATTGGGAAAGTGTGAAATAGAAACAAAGTACTAATTGATGCAGTTAGCTAACAGCAGACAGCATGGAATTAAGCAGGGAACAGTGATGTGACTGTGCTTCTTGACAGTATACCCCTCAAAGATCAGCTTTAATTCAAACTGGAATTAATTCAGAGCAAATCACAGTAGATCACAGTGAGCATGTCTTCATACTGAAATAGAGTAGAGAGCATACCAAGAGGTCAGGTGGGATTTGATAACTCCCACAAGATTATAGCTCGTGTGTCTACAAAGCAGAGCAAAGTATGCCATGCACATTCACACATGTTCAGAGGCTCAAGCCATCTTCTTCTCAAGCTACCGGTTTAGGGCTTCCTTTCTTGCATGCAGTCTCAAATGAGCACAACCTTCCCGCAGGGATGGACAGTCTCAGCAGCACGGATATAAGGGAGACTGGTGTGCCCCTTCACCAAAGCTCCTTGTTCTGAAGGGGCAGGGGACAGACCATGAGGAATTGCCTTTTTGTCGGGGGTTCAGCTGGGGATCCCAGCTCTGACTGCATCCCATCACGTGTATTTTTATTGCACGTAAATTACAATTCTGTTAATAACTTGGGGGTTGCAGTCCTATGCATGCCATGCTGAATGAGCCAAATTCAGTTTGGGAGTGCTCCAAAGAACCTGAAGGAGTTGTACCAAACTGTCACAGCTTACTTTAAAGCTGCCAATACGATGGAAGTATTCCTGTTAGCTTTGCATTTAGTTAAGCTTTATTTAAAATATTAACTACTGTCTTCACATTCAAAGTCCAACTTGGCTTTGCTCAACATCATAAACAGAGGCATTAATCTCCTAAGCCTCCCTGCCTCAGTGGCATTAACACTGTGTTTGAAACAACGTTGAAACCAAGCCCTACGACCTGTCCAAGCTGTAGGTGAGCCATTGGAGAGGGTGGATAATCCCTGCGGCCTGGACAATGTCCCCTCTCAGGAAACAGTCTCTAATGTCCAAGGTCATACAAGATAAAACTGAATGTAAGTTGCAAACCACCATTTTGCCTGCACAGCTGGGGCATTTTCAAGTATTTAACACCTTACTTTCTGAATAGACAGGAGTTGCTTAAAAGGAACCAGCAGAAAGCAAAGACCTATGCCCTACACCACAAACACAGAATATAGGCTCAGCATGAGCGGCACAGTGACGACAATCTAGCTGTAACACATACACACACACATTACACCTCCTGTGATTTTTATATATATATTACACGTTTTCCAATTGTGTTTTACTTTAACTAGGCAAACTGCTAGTCCAGTTTCATTTCCTGCAAGTCCAGATGCAAAGAAAAACAGAACTCTGCTGGTCTTCATTCACAAGAAAAACTGGGAGGAAAAGAAAAGACCATTAGAAAAATTCTCTTGTTTACACATACCCTACTCCCTGGGGATCAGAGGCAGGAGTTTATGCAGACAGTTTTTCCTCTTCTACTAGAAAATTAGATGTTTTAATTTAATAATCCTTGTTGCATACAAAGGCAGGTACAAGTCTAGCAACGGCAGTGTTAATACTTAAGTAGGTCAGTCTTCTGTGTGGTCCTTGAGGGTTTCATCACAAGACTAGTCCATTGATATTAATGGGAAGTACTCCTCCCCAGTCCCCACACACCACAATGACAAGTCAGCTCAGCGTGGTAATTAATGCTGCTTCTGAAATGGCTTTGGGTCAAATGATTCCTCCTTTCCCAATGCTCAGAAAACATACTTGTGGGACGAAGCGGCAAAAGCACAGACCTAAGAAGAGCAGAGCACACTCACCCCAAAAGTATTTCTCTGCCTGGTGAAATACATGTGTGTTGATCCCCTGTGATACATGTGTACAGAGAAGTGCGCAAGCAGAAGCCTGGTGACCTGGCCAGATACAAGCCAGCTCTGACTGGAAGCTGACCAGCCCTTCTAAGAAGGTGTCACAGGATGCAGGAGCACCCAGGACACACAGAACAGAGCTGACTCCTATCCAGCCAGCACCAACTCAGCACCAGGGGCAGGTGTGTGCACACCTCTGCACACAGACATTTGTGCCAGTTGCTCAGTATCATTAAGTGAGCTGCACTCTCCAAAATCACATTCCCTCAACCCTCACTTTTTTCCTTGCTCAAACAAGTGCTAGTACAAATGTGCAAGCCATAACTCTCTCTGTAATCATTATTACTTTTCAGTGACTCCATGTGAAAGGTAAATCTCTTGGGAAAAATGGTATTTCACTTTATATGATCAGTATTTTCACTTTACCACCCTCATTTTACAACATATTGCTACAGACCTGCTACTACACCAAAGCATTCAAAAACAACATTTGATCCATCTTAATAAAATACTATCTAAATTACATAATTCTTTTTTAAATACAGGCACACATTCTTCAGTACCAAACTTCAGCACAGATTCTTCAATTTCCTACTTCCTATGAAATGCATTATCTGGGATAAAACTTTGGCATAATTCCTATTAAAGATAGCAGTGTTTTTTTCCTGAGTATGAAATAAAATCTTAATCTTTCAGGTATTTTTTTTACATGGAGAAATTATAAAGTAGAGAACAGCTACTGGGATTATGAAAGCCATGACTGAAAGTCCTTAGGAAGAAGAATTGATCCAGAAAAGGTCTTGATCCAAGAAACAGTTTTAATCACTTTGCAAAATCTCAGCGACTGAGACACGCTTTATTGACCTGTAACATTGCCACTGTCTTGTCAAAATATTTTCAAACTGGATCAAGCTGGAGCATGCTATTTTACGATACCACATATTTTTTTCTTCCAAAGGAATACAGCAAACTGTAGAGTATCTCCGAGACAGGCAAATCTTCTGACCTTTTTTTCTTTCAGAATTCCTATCTTAGTGACCCAGGAATAAACGTATTTTTGAAATGTCAAATTTGTTTCCATGGTAACATGAAATGTCACTCCTGGAGATGATGTTCAATACAAATGTGAAGAGTTGAAGGCTATTTAACATGTTTTCAGTTGAACCTATTCAGCAGTGGTTGTTATACTTTAAAACTCAATTAAGAAATTAAAATATATTTATCAAAAATTGATCTCTAGCAAAGTGACTTTTACACCTCACATTATTGCCTGAAACAACATTTTCTAAGGAGAAGCCTCTTTAAGTACTTGTCTGCTGGTGGAACATGGAAACATTTTCTATTATGTTGACAGTCATTGCCAAGTTCTGTTCTCTGATTTCCCAAGGAAAGAAGAAGTTTCATCTACCATTTCTACCCAGATCTTCCCCATGAATAGACTGTGGGAGGCGGGAAATGAAGAAAAAGAAAGATAAATATTATCAGGGCAGCTGAAGGGGAAAAATGGCTTTTATGAATCCATAAGAATGATAATTATCTTAATGATAGTGCAGCCCATTCATACATATTACACATAGTAGGCATAGAGTGTCTCAGTGCATGCACACTGCATAGAGTGTGTTTATATGCATAAACCAATCGTGGACTAAAAGGTTTCCAGCAGATTTTTCTATTTACTTCCTCTGCAACACAAAGGTCTCCCCTTAGACTCTAACCTCAGCAAGGAAGGCCAAAGGGACACAGAAGGATTGCTCATGAAGGCAGAATGATTTTGACACTACCACACTAGAGCGGTGGCCTGGACACCTGGCCCAAGTCTGGTTGCCTGAGCCCATGCCAAGGACAGCAAGAGGAGGCCTGAAGTGGGAAGGAAGGTCCTGGCACTACAAGAGGGCTCCTTCCCTGCCCATGGCTGACTCTTAAGAAAATGAGCTCCTAGGAAGAAGGAACGCTAGCCCTTCCTGCTCAAGGAGGTACCTCTGCACTACAGCTCTCAGGGGCTGTTCTAAAAGGTAAAAACAAGATAAATTGTTCCCCAAAGTTCATAAATAATATATGAACAATTAAGTCTCTTTTTATGGATGCATCATAAAATATTAATCCATTTTTATTTTCATAAATTTTACAATTTACAAGTTGTTGTTGTTTAAATTTTATGTTAACAAGGTATCCAAAGCTGACAAATTTGGTTTCAGGTAAAAAAAATAATCCACTTTAAAAAAATTGAGAAAGAAAATGAGTAGAACTTCTTACTTGCAGTCTCAAATGTCATAAGGGTCTTATTGTTACTTCTTAAAAAGGAAGGAAAAACCCAGTTCTCTCTGCTAAAAAAAGAATTTTCAAATATCAATTCAGTTTTATTTCATGAGCTTTATTAAAGACTAATTGCATGCATGGTGTCCATCCTGATAGGCATTCATACCACTATATGGTGTGCTGTCAGAATAAATCTACTGTGTAACTAATAAAAACAACAACAACAACAAAACCCCAAGCAACTACAATTGCAAATAAGCACTAGAGACCACTAGTTTAAAGAACTAGGTTCTGCTTGCATGCCTACAAGTTCCTAGCTAGTTGAGGCAGAAACTCTGCAGGGAAAACTTAAGAACAATTAGATTTATTACCTATAGGGCTATGCACACAGAAGTATATGTGCTGAACATACACAAACCCCCTGTACAGCAGAGGTAGAATAACTGGCCCTCCAAGCCACCCACAGGCTGCTGAGCAAAATTGTTACAGTATTTTGCATTGGGCATGTCCTTAATTTTCCCCCACAGGTTGACCTTGTATTCAGGCCATTCTGAAAAGAAGCAAAGGAACCAAACAGGGATAAGAAATTAAGTAAATGAAGGCTTTAGAAGTAAGAGGAATATCCTAGAAATGCCACAGGGATAAAGGAATCAGAGGATATTGTTGGAAGATAACCATGGATATTTCTGTAGGGTTTAGGAAACCAATTTGTTTGATATGATGTGAGTACTGCAAAGCTACAGTTCATAGACCAGATTTACATACATCAGAACACTTGGAGAAATGCCATTCAAAACAGTGGGGGGAAGGGGCACCTTGCCAGATAAAGAAGGCAAAAGAGAGAAGTTATGAAATAGCTGTGCAAGAGCAGTTGTAGGTGGTCAGTTTGGGTGGACCCTTTATCTGAACATTGATCTCATCATATGTGACCATTTAAAAGAATTTGATTTCCAAAACCCAGTTATTTTGTCGTTGTCCTGTATCTCCAAAATGTTAAAGTTTCAGAGATTCCAGGCCACTTTTGCTAGTGAGGAAATGGAGGAAGAAAATCCTGTGCATTAGAGCAAGATAACAGATGCCAGGCATCCCAACAGAACATACTCGGGGTCACTTTGACTGTTCCAGCATGAGTTAAAATTAATGTCCCAAGAAATTTTTCTTAGTTAACTTAGTTACATGGCTCCAAATTTTGCCTCTTGGTTCAATTTAGGTAGTTCTGCATTATGGTGTGGATACAGCAGTGACAACAGCAAGAAATCTCCAAAGGCATTAATGCAATCCCCATCACAGCAGAAATACTGTTTCAGCACCATGCATCTTGATGACTGATTTCCTCTGAGCTTCACTGACCAGTGTCATTATAACAACAAAAATAGACTGTGGAAGTAAGACGAAGCCAGGGGAAATAGTTCATTAAAAAGTAAAAGCATGTTCTGTCATACACACAACTTGCACACCGTCAAAGCAGCCAGCTGTCTCAGAACAGACTAATTTTTCTAAATGCAATAAAAGGGACACATTATATTTTACAGTGATTAAAAAGTAACAAAGGTATGACAAGCAGTCACCGGTTTCTAGAAATCCGTGTCAACAATGGCAACACAAAACTGTGGAGGATCAGAAGACTCTCATCTACAAGGATTTAGGCAAGCAGTTTTGAGCTTGAGGAGAAATTCATGACACCTTCCTGAAGTCACTGGTACCACACTGGTACCAGGAGCCAGCCTTCCTGGGTGGACATCAAAAATCAAGACAGCCTGGCTTCTCTAAGAGAAGCTGGTAGCAAAAAGGAAGCTGTTCACTGCATTGGTGTCTCAGCTGCAGCAGTTAATTTGGATGCCAAAGTTGTATCTCAGAAATGCATTTACACAAGTCGAGCCCTTCTCTACCTCCTGAGCCAGTCAGTGTGGGTACCTGAAGGGAGTATGGGTTGTACCACATTTGAAGCCTTCCTAAGGCAAGAAACATAACCCAGAACAAACTCTCTGCTAGTCTGACATATATTGGGTTTAATAGCCCCACAGTGATTTCCATGAGCTGCAGGTTACGCGGCAGCGCGACCATCACTGAGAGGTACCTGTACCCTTTTAAAGAATTACCAGGAGAAGCAGCTCTGTTTTATGAACAGCCAGTATTGCATTGCCAAATTGCAGTGTCGTACATCTACTTCATTTAGAGTAGTAAGTTTGGCCCCAGTTTATGACTCTAAGCAGAGTCCCTGAGGACCAAACTCACTGGCTGGAGGGAAGAAGTGTTTACTGTGACAGTCTGGTAAAGCTTGCACAGCTGCTGCGAGGGATACATCGCCCAGGGCTCTCAGCCTGGCACCTCTGGCAAGCACTGCAAGGAAGTTACCATCACATGAGGCAAACATCATTTCAGAACTTCCAGAAGCCACAAACAGTACTCCTTTATTTACTTATATTTTAAAAGCCACCCAGTCAAACTCTTCCTTAACTTGTGTCTGTGAAGGCAGACTGCAGTCAGCATTGCACAGGGTGAAAATCAGGTCAGAGTCTGGCCTAAAGCCTTGCTGGGGAACGGGTGGCAGGTGACATCTCTACTGCTCAGAGGCACTTGGCAGATGGGACTAATTCTACCCCCAATCACACTGTCACCTACTTCCTTCTTACAAACCTGTGAGAAGACTTGGGTCTTCTCATTCTCTTTTAGTTTTCTTCCACTTCACTCACAGCTTATTTACTTTACAAGCTTATTTTAGAGAGGGGTTACTGATATGTTCTTGTTTAATTTGCCCTTGTTTTTGTCTCTTGCACAGGCCAGGACCTCAGATAAAAATCAGACTTGAGCCTTAGTGAGTAATATCCTGGTGCACTTTGTGAATAAATAAAAACAAGATCATTCAATAAATGCCACTCAATTTTGTTAAACTCCTTACACATGTCAAAATGCCATTTAATCCTTCAATAAGTGAAGTGACTCCAAAATAAGGATCCAAGTGCAATGAGCACACTGCTTTAAAATAAAAAGAATTAAAAGAAAAAGAAATTCCAGTAAAAAAAAAACCAACAAAAACCAAAAACTATCCTAAGAGGAGAAAACCTCAAGCAAACAAGAAAGCTTAAGCCAACTATAATATGTAGAAACCTAATATCCCCCAAACTGAAAATAACTCCAAAATCCAATAACATAAAAATGCTTTATAAGGTTTTCCCTTTAAGTTGTGGTGGGTTCCAAAAGGTTCTGCAATGCAGAACCAATGAAATAACACGCAGACGCAGACATGCCTTTGCTTTGTGAGCCTTCGCTCCAAGTGACAGCCTTCACTGTAAACTTTTGTTTAGAAACAACAGATAATGTGATAAGGCTCTTCCAAAGGAGGTTATGAAAAAGACATTGAGCAATTGCTCTCCAACAATATTAGGACTAGCACAGAAAGAAATTGCTTTAATTCACAGCAAATGTCACTTTGATTATGATTAGGGAGAAAAAAAATAGAACAGTAGCTTGGTACTTGAACCTCTGTGGGAGGTTAGGGAACCTCTTTTCTTTGGAGGTTGTTTAACGAAAAGACAACTTCCTTCAAAACCAGGCTAGGGATTCTTGGCATGGACTCAGAGCAGGTGCAGTAATATACTTTTCCTTAAATTTGAGCAGTTCTTGCAGCTTTTATTTGAGGAACATTAGTGCATTCTGTCTTGGGAAATCTGGTAGAACTTGTTTACCCAAGCTGCAGGCTTTTCAGTAACTTCTGCAGGTATCTGCAGGTCCCACGGGAACACCACTTACATGCACACACTGCTCCCCAGTTATTTCCATGCTTCCCCATTACCACAATCCTATTTCAATCTCAATTCAATTATTAATTCTGTCATTTCTCAGCTTTGAAGCCCTTTTTTTCCCCGACCCTAACACTTCCCTACCAGATTTACGGAGCGTAAATGTCATTTGCAGTCACTCGTAACTTTACGATACATTCTGAATCTGACACCTACTAGATGACTCCCTGCCAAAAGGCAATATTTTTGTATAAAATGTGATCAAAAAAACATTCAGCTATATAAATATATACATCCACAAGGCTTTTTTTAAGCAGCTCAGTGTGGAAAGATGGAATTTGGCAAGAAAAGAGTCTTCAAACAAGAAGAACAGCCTCTGCGCGTTTGTGGTAAAAACTGGGTTTGATTTGATCCAGTTCTAAATGTTTTAATATCACACGTTGGGCATGCAGCGTTCACACTGTGCCATTTTGAAGTAATTTTCGGAGTCCTACCAAGCGAGGGCTGCTGCACAGCACATGCCTTAGCTGTGCAGTGAGCACACATCTTTCTCCCCCTGAGCAACACTGATGGCAGAAGTCTTTTTCTCCAGTGCACACTGCAAACCATGCTGCTGAAAACTTCATGCTCTCAGCAAAGGAAGAGGTTTTGGCATGTGTGTCCCAGAATTCAAGGAGAACAGTTGAAGGGGGAGGAGAAACAAAGATGTGAGAAAGACCAAGAGCTGCCTGATGATTATTTTTTAAATTTGGAGGAAGTTTGAGATGTGCCTTTGTCTGAAAGTTTCTCTTACCGAAGACACTGTAGTTACCAATTTACAGCCCAGGAAGATACAGATGTTGCCGATAGAAAAACATATCTGAAGATCCAACCCCAGGACCACCATTTACCCACATGGGGTAAAAGCAGCTTAAGCACTCCCTACCTCTGTGGGTGGCGTGGGCCACACACAAGTGGTTCCCCAGGCACAAGACCCTCTGCCTGACACTGCAGCCCCTTCCTTGGCCCTGCAGAAGGAGATGGACAACTCTCTGGGAGTGCCGCTCATCAGACCCAGGCCCGCTCCTTTGGGACAGCAGCACCTTCCACTCCCATGTAAGCTGTTACTTATGGTACCTCTGTGCCCAGTACCAGAGCTCACCAGCCAGCTCTGAGCCTAAAACACCACAATGTTTATTTAACACCCCAAGGATTTATTCCTGCTTGTTCACACTGAGCTTATGCCTTTAACTGGAAGGGGTGGGACTTTTCCTGATTTTTCAAGCAAACACCAAGAACCCCCGAAAAAAAAAACAAACTTGGAGGAATCTGAATGTTTAACAGGAGCTGGCGTTCATGACCAGTACACCCGGGCTCAGGGCCCTTCCAACAAGAAAGACTAAACAAGAAAAATCCTCTGCACCAACTAGTCACTGCAGAAAAGCTCCCACAGTCCTTCCTTGCACTGCCCCACTAGCTCTGACTGTGCTGCCAAGCAGGGAGCCCACAGAGCCTCTGGTTCACCACATCCTGCTCTCTGCAGCATGTTCACAGCTGAATCCATGCTGCAAGTCCCAGGGGAATAAATAAGCTCAGGAAAGAGAAGAAACATCACTGAACTTCCAGGGACTATGTCTTGGCTTTCAAAGAAATGGTCTCTCTCTATTTTTCTCTTTCCAGAAGAAATGTTTCCCAACATGTTAAACTTTTCCGTGTTATTTTTTCCCCCTGTAGTTAATGAAATTCTATTGTTTTCTTGTCAATTACTTAATCATTAAAACAAGGCTTGCATGAAATGCAGGAAGCTGAGCAAGCCTACAGAGGCTGCTGCCCAGCACGCCTGTACGAGGAGCACGACTGCGCCAGGACAGCGACAGCTCCCGCCTCCAGCACAACACAGGGTCCCCAGCAAGGAGGGCACCTCTGGGCAGGGAGGGCCAGACCACAGCCAGGGCAGGCCAAGGGGCTGCTCCACAGCACTGGTGGCCGTGGGGATGTCAGCACTGTCAGACACAGCCGTGGGCAAGCCCAAAGAAACGCAGGCACAAAGGAAAGATCTTAATTATCGCAAATTCAGCTTCTCCTTTCTGAAATTGGAATGGATGGTAGCAGCCATATTGTCTTTTATTCCATTTGTGCTGCATGAGCTTTATTCAGCACCAATTAATAAATCCTGTGGAATTATGAATTTAGTCCTGTTCCTGCAAGAGCCTGAGGTAACAGCTATGTATGCAGCCGATCCCCCTTGGACAGGGAGGGGGCCCAGAACAGGCTGAGAGCTGCACGCCAGGCCAAGCAGCCTTCTAGAGTTTGGTTTCTACAGAAACAAGATGGAAGATGGGAAAAAAAGATGTGCTATTAATCCCTTCTGCAAAAGTAAGCCACGGAAATTCGCTGTCTGTTCAAAGTCAGTCTGTTGCACAGCTGGGAACTGATCTCTTATCTCAAGTGCCAGTCTAGTGCCTAAACCATGAAAGCGCTCTCTCCTGAACTCCTTCGACATGCAAATGGGGTATAATTGTATAGGCATGCTCACCATAAACAACTAGCAGGACTTGGCATCATGCTAATGGGATTTTTATTAGCCAAATATTTCTTTAGTAACCAGGTCAAACAATCACGTTCTCTTTTGTTTCCTGTTATGAAATGAAACTGAAAAAATATGCCACTTAAAAAAATAAAATAAGAAGAAGCCCAACCAGTCCTTTTTTCATAAAGAAAACAATATGCTTAATGCAGAATAAACCACATTTTATGAAAAGAGGTCATCTTTGGGGGGAGGGAGAGAAACAATTGAAAAGAAAAAATGTAGCACAAGAGGGAATTATGAATCTTTTTTTTCTTATGGAAAGTATTTACATGTTTATTTTAAGTCTAACATAAATGTAAATATTTTAAACAAACAAAAACACACCAGGGTAACAATAGAGTATTGTTTTTTTTATGTTGAATAAAAACTGCCAGGACAGTGCATGTATATTTTTAAACATGCTGCTTCAAAAAGCAGGATGCAAGGGATGTTGCATCTTTAATTTTTCTGTTAATTATGGATTGAGTATTGTTGTGAGCCTTGTCCTCAAAACCCAGCTCAGAAAATAAGAGCAGATGCTCATACCCAGGTTTGGCTCATGTGGGAATTGAACAGAACATATTGGTTTATAATTAATGTAATTTGTTGGATTATCTTTTGTGAAGGAGCTAAGGTAAACAACCTTGCAGCATTGTAGTGAAATTCTTCTGTGCTCAGAGCCTCTATACTTGATGGAAGATGACAAAAAAACCTACCCTTCCTCCTGGATTGTGGGAAGATTTGGAAATGTCTGTCACATTCAAACATATTTTAATTAACTCAAAGGAAAGAATTAGGCTACAGACCCTAAAGCAAATTACAAATAGTGTTTAAAATCAGAGCTAATGATTCCCCAATTGACTATTCTGATTAACAAAATTCTCTTTTCTAGTTTGCTGTAATTTTGTTATGGGGCAAGGATGGAGAAAGAACATGCTTTTCTGCCCTGAAAATGTTCTTCAGACCAAATTTACTGATCCAAGAGACTCCTTCCCATGCCACACAGCACTTGAGCAAATGTTGGCACTAAGTGGTAAGTTAAAGAAGAAGGAAAAAGAAAAATCATGATTATATAATGTGACACTTAGCAAAAGACTTTTCTCCAAGAACACTCAGTCTTGGTAAGCATTAATGAACAATACTTTCACCTCCAGGAAAAAGAAAAGGAAGGGGAGAAATAATAATTTAAAAACACCAACCCACTACAATCCCAAGCACTGTGATCTTAGGGATAAAATTTGCAGAAATATAGGCCAAAAACTGGGCTGTGTGTTCCAGGATGATTCCACCCATCCTGTCTCCAAACCATCACCATCAACCTTAGCTCTTTTTTCTCCATACCCCACAGAAAAAAAATATAACATGAAAGCAGCAGCTTAGGGAGTCAGGTCAGGCTTGCTGCCCTCACAGCAGAGACAGTTAACTTTTTTATCCTTTGTGCATTTTAGTTTTCCTCTGTTCAAGACAATCATGAGTTCACCTTTCGGTACGAGGAGTACCAGCATGGTGTGCTCCCCTTGGCCCTGCTGCCAGGTGCCATGCTGGAAAGCTGGCCAGGACCACGATGGGAAGCTGGCCCAGAGCCACCAAGAGAGATGTTTTGAGCCAAGGCTACCATGCCATACACCCTTTGCCTTAAAGGGCTTCCTTCCACAGCAAACATGTCTTATTTTGGCTTCATGTCTTATATAAGTAACTAGACACTTTGGGATCATGTCTTCTGCAAAAACCTAACAAGGAAGAATAGGAAACCAAAGATCTTGTTTCAGGCCTTGCTACCACCCTCCATAACTGGCCACCAGCACAGAGGGGACAGAGACTGATCATCAAGTCATTTCAGTGCTACCTTGAGACCTCTAGTTTGCAACAGGGCAAGTACTTCAAGCACCCCCAGCTGTCTAAAAATAAGGCCTCTCTTTAGGGCTTTGCCAGCATCCCAGACAGATGTCTTTGTCCACAGTTAGGATGCTGGCATCACACAAAAACTTCACCTTATAGAAGCTACATTTCGGCTGACAGATGGACACGGAGGCAGAGTTTTAAACAAAAGCAGGAGTACCAAATATTTGGTCTGCTTTTAAAGACAAAAATAAAAGTAGATATTGGATGGATGTTGTTCCCTTGGTCAGGACCACCAGGAGTTTGTACTGCTAATGCTCATTAACAGTCATTCTCTTCACATGGAAAAAGAAAAAATGAAAAAAGTCTTTAAACCCAGGCATTTATTCTGGCATCAGCAAAATTTGGGTTTAGGCTCTGCCAGGACTTGGAAAGGTTCTCCCAGCTGAGCTGCAAATTGGCACTGACCATCCCAGAGGTAGCCTGCCACTTTTCCAACTCTTCTCTACCAGAAAAATAGCACTCCTGAAAGCACATTCACATACCAGGCACAAACCAGTTCATCTGCCAAAGGTTTTGACTCTTAAAATAAGAAGTCAGCTGCTCACAAGACTGCACATACAGAATATTTTTGGAGAACAGTTTTTCCTGGATATGTAGCACTTCAGCAATTTTATGAGAGAGGAAGAAGTAGAAAGCTTGGGACACTCACACACCAACTTTAAAGTCATAAGTGAAGTACACTCTCAGCTCAGAAATGTACATTGTTAATGAGCTACAGGCACAGCTGATACAGTAATAGTTCCATCCCATATTCACAAGAACAATGCTCACTCATGGGGAACGACAGTCTTATCAGGTTGGTAACTTTATCTCGAATATCATGTTCAAATTTTCATATCCTTATAAATTAAGAAATACTAGAATGAAGTGACCAGATGTTCAAGTCTCCTCTGCAGCACATTCATTACCAGGCACGCATTTAAGATGCATGCAAGTCTGCTAGGACTCTTCTCTGAAGAGGCTCACTTCTCTTAGTGTCATCCGGTTTTGCTTGCACAATGTCTTCAGCACCTCAGCACAGAAGAAACTTCTGCCTCCACCATTACCTCATCCCAGGACTTCTAACATACTTTGTTGTTTTCTATGGGCTCAGGAAAGAGAAAACACTGATTGTTCTTTCAAGCCAAAACCAAGGGAAGAGAGAGCAGACGAAGAACATAAAGGAGAGGCTGAGCAAAGTTCTTGCTTCATGCAAAAGAGTTGCAGTTTTATTCACAGTCTCCCATCTTCTTCACCTCTGCATAACATCACACTCAAAGCTACATAAGTTCTTACTTCTTCATTTTTCATGGAACACAATTTTTGTTCCATGTTAACCAAGCACCTCATCTCCTTGGGGACTGCAGTCCAAGCTGCTGGGCCTTCAGTCTGTGCCTTTACCATGCCAACAGCTACATCCCTGTCTTTCAGCACTTCTGATAGTGTAAACCCACAGCATGATAAGCTGCAGTGCTCTGATAGTAACAGCAGCATATAGACACATCTGCTCCCTTGGACAGCTTGCTATTGTTTCTGAAAAATATGGAATGTAACGCTATAATATGATTATTATTATTATAATTATTATTATTATTCAGAAATTTAAGAGTAAACATGTTGGCCCACATAAGTGAGAAATGCTGAGGACCAGGCTACAGTGCATCTTAAATCACTTATTACTCTTTTCCTTTCCTGTTATAATGCCAACAGGACATTTTCTTCTCAAATTTTGTAAAAGAAAAAAAATATAAACTAAACAGGCTGTTCTCTGGCTGAGACCTTGGATCCTTTGGCACCTAATATAACAACAAAAAAATTAATTTCACATCATACTGGCAATAGCTTATATTAAAATTGCATTCTTGCTGCTTTGACATTACTGTACATGGATCTTTTTGTTGTATATAAATGCTTAACATTTGGGCTTTTTTTAATTAGCTAGTATTCCCTCCAATTCAATAGGATACACAAGTCTAGTATTTTCCTACTTGTTCACATATCCATGAAAACTGTCCCTTTCTCTAGGTTTAGTTTTAGTCTGTAAGTAAACAGACATGACACAATCCAAATGGACATCCCATTTGCACTAGCCCCTGCTCCCAGTGTTGGTCCAGGGAGCAGATTTTATTGTACAGAAGCCTTAGAGTTAGAGACAGACCTTCAGGTGGAAGTCCATGTCCAACAGACAACTGACCCATAATAAAAACCTGCCCCTTCCTGTCTCAGGCACAGCTAAAGGATAGAATTATTCCAGAGAAGACCAAAGGAAGGAGCACTTCTAGTGATGAGTTTGCTATGAAAGGACAAGTCAGATTCCCTCTGAGGTACAGAAACCCAGGGTGGTTGCTCTGCTTCTTGTTGCTTCTGCTCACCTGCCATCACCATTCACAAGAGACTTGGATGAAACCAAATATTTTCCAGTATTCTCTGTTCCATCCCAGCTGAGGAGTTTCAAGTGTCTATACACCCAGAGAAAGTGTAAGGTAGCAACTCTTCCACACCATTGACCATTACTTCCTCCCAGCCATCCCCAGAAACACCATTTCCCTATGCTCATTACCTTCTCCTCAAAAGGAGTTAACACAGAACTGAATCCAGTCTGCAGTGGCCCTCCTCTCTCTTTTGGTGGGTAAGTCTGTTTGGCCACCTTTGATGCAGAAACTTGAATTGCTGCAAGAATTTGCAATGTCAAAACCCAAAAGGAACTAGACACTTTCTATGTAGCCAATGCAAGGTTTTACTGTCTCAGCAGATACCAAAAGCATTAATTGCTCACACTGTTTACTACTGGTTTTTTTCAGTATTTGAGGCAGTGTTGGTTTGCCTTTTCTCCTGGGAGTGGGTACTCTTTTTATTACAACACTAATAAGATAATTTCATATTTACTAAAAATGCAATTGTGTAACTCTAAGTATCATTTATTTGCTGTCTCCATACATTCCACAATGGGACTAGAATTTGGGAAAGCAAAAGAACATTTTTGTGAAAAGGTCAAGTCCTCAAATGAAGGGAAAAAGAAATAAATTTTAAAAAAACAACACTGGTTTCTTTATTTTCTTTAACCCTGCTATCTTGGCTCTTTATCTTATGTTAGTAAATAAGCAGAGGGAGGGGGTGAACCATAGGAACCATTTACTCAGCTGAACTGAAGAGATGAGAGCAACTGGCCAGGCCAAATGGGTTTGTGGTTTTTCACCATAAGAGTTGCCACCTCAGGAGGGTACCAAGTTTTTACTGGAAACTTGACATTTGTTGACCAGAATGTTTTTAGTGGTCTTCAAAACTGAAAAATTGCGAGGCAGAATCTTTGCACCTTGATGTGGTAAATTAGCTAAGAAAATCTAGACTTTAGGAGAAAGCAGCATTAAAAAAAAGCTCCAAAACATCTCAGTGAGCAGAGTCTCTGCTGTTTCTCCCCCTCATCAGAAAGTCACACAAATTGGCTGCAGCCACCCCTTAGTGGAAGAGGAATTGTCTCCATTTGGAGAAGCATGTAAGGCTGAAGCCAGGCAGGAGATGCTGTTTGATTTGCAACTGGAATTCTTGAATGAAGAAGCTTGAAATTTGTGCATTCCACCCCCCCCCAGGAAAACTAGCCATCTCAAAGCCCTGACCTTGCTCCTGGAGTCTAATTCTGTGGTCTCCTAAACTGTGCATGCTAGGAAAAAAAACAAAACACCATTGTCCTCGAGCTTTTTCTAAGATTAGATCTGACCTAGAGGGTACTGAAAGATCAAAACCCATCATCATTCCTATTTTACAGAAAGGAAAAAATGACATTTGAAAGTCAAAATGTCTAGTTTGACAAATAAGCTTCTTTGAATACAGCATCTTCTCCCACTGAGAATCTGCACTACAGGCATCTTTAAAGTGGCACTATGTTGGAGTATTGAAGAATGTTGTCTCTTTAAAATGGTTGTTCCAGGTTGTGTACCCCTTCTTAGGAATCTGGACATGGTATATTTCTCTGTCATGAGACTCAGAGCTGGAACAATGGTTGCTCTCTGTGGTTTAGAGCATAAGGGAAGAGAGGGAAAATCTTACAGACTAGGATGCTTGGGCCATTTGATTTCCTGAAGATCAAAATCACTGCCTTGAACCCAACACAGGCCCACAGCAAAACATACATTTTTTTTTTGACAGGTTGTGCTTCCTCTGGTAGCCTGACTTCCTGGGTTAAATTACAGATCTTGTACAATGCATGAAAATAGCCCAGCATCCATGGACAAAGTCAAGGTGATAGAAGCACATTTTAGACCTTCAGGAGAATGGCATATAGCCTGTCTAGAAGATGCAGGAGGCCTTTGAAGCTTTCAGAGCATCAAATGCACTTATTTTCACAGCCAATTGGGAACTTCAGGAGCAAGCAAAATTCAGAATCAGTATGGCAGGCTGCATATGAGATGAGGTAAAATTGTCTCTATGATCTGCATCACCCTGCTCAGGGTTTTTAACCTTTAGAAAAAAGGAGAGATTGAACACTAGTAGAATTTAAAGGTAAAACCAGATTGATTCAGTACTTTTTGTACCTTCTTGATTATCTCATGAGATCATCCTACAAAAGATTTTTTTGGAAGAAACCAAGTAAAAGCAAAAGCCCAGGTTCACACTGGCAGAACCAAAGGAAAACAAGGGGAGGATCTGTTTGCAGAGAAAAAGCTACTGAGGAGGCTGAAGAGACTACTCTACGAGAGGAGGTAATAGCCATGTACAGAAGAGCTGTAATAAACTGACTTCAAAATAGACTTCATCACGATCTCACTTTGCATATGCATGTCCCAAAGACCAGCTTTATGCATTCTGTCACTCTGCACATAGGAGAAAACACTTTCAATTTCAAGGAATACATGTTCCTCACTCCTGCTTTCAGAAGGTAGCAGTAGTTCAAATGGGAAGCACCATGTACTCTTAAGCAGCAAATTGCACACAATTATATATTTTCTTAAGGTGCTTTGCATTATTAAAGCCTCTTTAAAGAAAACAAAACTGAACACAGTTTAAGTACATGACTGCACAACTAAGCTACATATCAGAACAGAAATGGACAATGATTCTGCTCTTTTGCTCATCCCATGTTAACCACTAGATACTCAGGAACAACATCAAAACATCTGCAGATGCATTTGTCACCATCTTTCAGCTCTATTTCTATAATGAACTAACAAAACCACAGAAGTCACAGTGTTTACAACACTTATTTACTGAACTATAATTTCTGATAACCTTGTAGGCAAAACATTCATAATCAAAATTTGGGTGTGAGATCACAAATTAGGGATTTGCTTTAAAAAAGCAGCCAAGATGAGAAGCTACATGAGACATTCAGCTAGTGTAAGAGAAAGCAGTTCTACCCACTGAACACTGGGCCACATGTTTTCCTTAAAACAGACCACAAAGAATTACTTAATACAATCAATTACCCACATCTTGCAGAGGAGATTAATGTTGCTGTTTGATTATAACCCCAAGAGTTTGTTCCTGAAATACAAACTTTGACTGTCAGGGAATACAGAAATATAATAGACTTTTGGCTTTGTTTTAACAGTAAGTTTTCTGAAGGGGAATAGTGTGATATGTACTCGCCACACCATAGGGAGCCTGGAACATGCCCAAGTCTATTTTAGGGCCTTGCCTCAGGGTACCTCTCTGAGGAAACAGGAAACTTTAATACCAAAGCTAAACCTAGACCACAGTTCCCAAAGAATTTTTCTCCCCATCTTTTGCCTCTTCTCTGAGTTTTCTCCCCAAACTTCAGATTCCCAGAGCTTCTTCTGACTTGCAGAATTTTTTTACTTATGATGTACCCTCAAGACCTGAGTATCCTGCTATCACCTCCCTCAGGAGCCCTCTGGTCTGCCCATCACATCCCCCAGAGCACTTCCCTGCTCTAGACACCCCAGTGCAGAGTCCCTGACAACCATTCAATGCATGATTTCTTCTCAGGTCTTCCCCACCCACTGGCTGCTCCACCTGAGCCGGCACCACCTGATTAGTACTCACAGTGGCTCCTGTCACCTCTCCCATGGCCAGTCACCCTGTGTCTCGGGTATAGAAGCTAGTCCAACAATTCTGTTTAAAGGCTTGCAGTAGCCACAGGAAGGGTAAGCAGCTGCCCTGAGGAGCACGTTGTTTTGGTACCACTGAATAAATATGAATCTAAACGTGCTAAGGGCTGGGCCCAATATAGGCAAGACCTTTAAAGTGCTTTTTACAGTTTCTGAGTCACCATGCTGTATTCCTCTTCCTTAGGCAACAGGGAGAAAGGTCTAGGCCCCAGATTAAGTGTCTGGGGGATAGGTGACTGCCGCAGCTCAACAAATCCACATGTGTGAGCTGAGCTTGATGCATCAGCTCTTCATATGCACCACAAGTGCAGGGCTATCAACATAGAGCCTTGGGTCTGCATAGGGCTAAAGCTCAACATAATTTAGAAACAATACAGGCCCTCTCTCATCCATTCCTGCCTCATCACAAGCATTCAAATTGAACAGTTTGAGGTCTTAGAGTCATAAGAGACTAAACTAGCCAATAAAAGCCATTGTGTATGAGACTGACTTGAGACATGCCAGGGAAATAGATCACTGAAGTCCATGGGGACAACCTCTGAATGCAGCAGACTCAAGCCAATTTATCTGGAGAATCACCAAACAATTTCTCCATCCCACTACCCCTAAAAAAAAATAAAGTTCCTTAAATATACACCAGCTACCTAAAGATCCCCTTCCTCCACAGAACCAATTGTTGCTCTTAATGGACAGATCCAATAATATGAGAGGATTTTCCTAGAACCAGACTTCCCCTGGGTTCAGTGGCAATTACTAGTGCTCCTAGTAGTCAGTTCATCTCTAATTGCTTGGTTATTAATGTAGATTATTAACTATCAGATGTTACAACCTTCTGGAGCATGTATATTATTTTCATATGTCCCTCTGCCATGTGCACCTACAGAACATTTGAGCTTTCTTTAAACATATCTGCAGCTGTAACTGGAAAAAAAAAAAAGTATGAATTATTGAAAGTTTAGAAAAAATGTTAATTGCTTCCAACCAAGGTCCAAAAGATTTAGTTAAAGACTCCTTAGAGTGTATATAGCACATTCAAGAATACTGGCTATTCTCCAACGGTTTGTATCTGCTAAGCTTAAAAATTCATGTAAGTCTTTAAAATTAATGCTGCATAACCATGTGTATCCTCTAGAACCATAGCAATTACAATAAAAGTGCTTTAATTTGTTATCCAGTGATTTTCATCATAATGTGACACTAAATACCAAAACATTTAATAATTATCCCACTACTCGAATGTATTAACAACATTTCCAAATATTTACACTAGAAGATAAGGTGGTTTTCAGTTCTCACTTTGCTTACAAACATAAATTGTTTGAGAGGTTCTTGAAACAGGTCACATCCTACAATTTCTCTGGCAGCTGCTTCTCTTTCAGACTAAAATAAGGAGAGACAACAAAAACAAAGTCTTCTCTAAGTCCTAGCAATACAACAAGAAAAATCCTCTTTACAAACCAGGCCCTCAGTCTTGAAGCCTTGCACAGATGCTGAACTTTGAATTCAATTGGCTTACTCACATGCATCAATTCAAGCATAAACTTCAGTCCCTAGAGCTTCAAACCTGACCTATCCAGCAACTAAAATCCAAGATATTAGCTATACATTTCTTCCTCTAGTTTTACATGTACCAGTTCATCAAAAATACCACACACGCATGACAGTGCTTTAAGATTTCAAACACAAAACTAGAGCGGAGCAAGGAGTTGCACCAAAACGTCATTGCTGCAACACCCAAACCTAAATAATGACAGTGACTGAAATCCTGCAGATTCTGTTCCTGACTGGAGGAAGAACACCCCCTGTAAAGTTCCCCCCAAAGTGAGTGGGTGCAGTTCCCTCCCCGTCTGAGGCTAAGGGAGAAAACCTAGCACATTGGTGGTTTTAACCAATTTTTATAGGCGTTGGTCAGTGACACCCTCACAGGGAAATATATACAGATGCTTCTTTCTTCCTGAAATCTCTGTCCTCCCATTCATCGGATGGGATTTCAACTCCTAATCTCAGACCCTGTCCTTTGTCTGAGCTGCCAAGATCAGCCTATGACGAAATGCTGTTATTTTCATACTAGACCACTGGCTCAGCAATCCTCCACTTCCATAGTGCTGCTCAGATTCCTCATAGGACTGTTGCAAGTCTGTGTGGACACAGGAGCACACACTTGCCAGACAGACCAAAGCCAGACCCTTCTTCTTTTCCAGCGTTCTGCAACAACAGGGCTGTTGGTGTTCTCAAAAACACCCTTTGGGAGAGGCACAGGGGTGTTGCCCCAGCACAAGTAAAAGCAGCACACGTTGCTTCCTTTCAGATAAAGAGGGAACACTGGAGACAACAGCAAAACTTTTGCCTCCTTGATTATTCCTGTGCCTCTCAGAAAAGAGACCCCTTCACTCACCAGCTCCCTACAGTTCCAAAACAATTGCCTGAGAAATCAAAAAGAAAGGAGAGGTCTCTTTCTGACAGTGACATCTGTCCTGGATTTCAAGTCTAGCAGCAATCTTCAAAAGTCTGTTTTGAGAACCATGAAGACATCTGAAGCTTGTGCTTCCTAGATTTCAGGAAAGGTAATACAACAGTTCTTTTGGTTCTCTGTGTGTTGTTGTTTTCACATTGGTGGCTGGGAGCACTCCCAGAGAGAGAAAGTCCACAGGTACCCCCAATCCACAGCACAGCATGAGTGATCACGGTGGATTTTGACCACAAGAGCTTTTATAGAGGAAACAAACAAGGAGCTGCAAAGTAATTGAACCAGC